>NC_136067.1:1756700783-1757300783 GCF_964261635.1 Lissotriton helveticus | reverse complement strand
GCTGCTCCTGTCTGGAGCAGGAGAAAGGACTAGACTGTTCTTTCACCTTTTTCCAAAACAGGGCGTGGTGAGTGCTATATTTTCCATCTTAGGAAAGAGGGTTTACTTCTGTGTGCTACACTTTATTTTGAAAGCTCCTCGTGATCTCACTTTATTTGGAAATTTGTGGCCTATCTGAACTCCCTTGCTCTACTGAGGAGTTCAGGTGCTTATCCTGAAACCACCTGGTGCATTATTTTGCTTTAAAAGCCTGCTGGAGCTTGTCTCATTGGGACGCCCGTTCGGGCTTCAGTGATCACCACCCTGATGCCGCCCACCAAACTGTATCATCAGGGAGAAGAGCTGCAAAATAAAAGGGGCGCATCCACCAAGCAGGAGCCTACCCGGCAGGATCTCCCCTCTGTTGCCCAAGGCAACCAAGAAGCGATCGCTAAGACCATTGCCCAGAGGAAGACAAAGAGCTCAGGGCAACTGCAGACAGAAACTGGGTGCAGACCTTGCAGAGGCAAGCAGGAGCCCACCTAGCTGCACCAGGCCGACGTGCACAGAGACGAAAAGCCCCTCGAACCTTTCCTATCGGAGACCTGAGGAGGGCTCCCAACACGGTGCTTGAGTTCTGCCCCTCTCCCTCACAAAGGTCTCACTGGGGGCATTGTGCTTGCTGGTTGTCCTGTCACATTTTTTGAACAAACACGTCAGTCAGCGCTAGCGCACCGGGACGGTGTGCTCATCGCTGATTAGCACCAAGGTGGTAATGCCAAGGTGGGGCTCGTGGCAGTTCCTGTCCTGCATTTAACTCTTGCTATTGATGGCAATAGCCGGCATTTGCTGGTCAGTGGAGCACGTTTCTCCTTGTAGCAGGAACAGCCTGAGAAGTGACTTTATGAAACAAGCTTTCGGAAAGGGCATGTTATAAATGTTCCCACTGCTTATCACACTTGCCTAGTTGGCAAGCTAATTTCGATTTATGTGATTGAGGTCCAATGTGTTTTGCATATAATACAATATATGAGATATTTTTATATACCCTTGTGTGGAGTCTCTTTTGTAGTGTATCTGTTGTGTCACTGGTGTGTGTGTGTTGTGCAATGCTTTACACATTTTCTCTGGGATAAGCCTGACAGCTCTGATAAGCTACCAAGGGGGTGAGCAGGGGTTATCTTGGGTATGTAACTCCCTTACCATGACTAGGGTAGTGGGTGCTGCCTGGCTGAGGTGTATACCCTAGCCAACCAGAAACCCCATATCTAATAGACATATAGGATGGATTACTGAGAAGGCACGGGGCAATACAGAACCGTTTTACTTGTGAATATGTCAGTATTGCCAGCATCCTGTAACTTGGTGGCATGTTGAGCTGGCATTGCTACACCTAGACCTTAAGGAAATACATTGCTATATAGAGTGGTGTTACGCTGTGACAGCACGTTTATTTCAATGTACCTTTATATCCATAGATGTCAAGGACCCATGCATGGAGTACATTTACATGATCATTGGCAATGACCTGAGTACACTGTCAGTTGGGCATGCTGGATTTATGTTGCTTCATTATGCACCACAGGGGTATTTTCAGATTGCTCATGGATTGTCGAAGTCACTGTACTGTAGGTCTATTTGTTAGGATCATGATGAGCTGTGTTAGCACGGTTCATTATTTGACACATTCTATATCTAAATATATATTCAGGCAGTAATGTTGTTTGTATGTATATTACATTTATATGGACATGATGTTATTTTGTCTGATTAATGTGAGTTACAGAATGCAACAATTCTTATAGGATTATGGTTTCTCTCCTACAACTCCAACCTCTTTCACTGTGCTGCATGTTTCCTGTGTAGGGGCTGCCTCTAACTATTGAGGTATTATAAACATATGGTATCCCAACTGGTATTATTTCAAGACTATTACAGTGGATATGTTAAAAACATTATCAGAGAGGAAAAAGGAGACTCATACGTAGTTATGAATATGCGCATGGCATCATGTTTATCCAAAACAAAACAAGGAGTTACAGTTGTAACAGCACTGTAAACAAATTAATTAGTACAACCCAAATTGTACTAATTTGGGTTGTACTAATGGTGCTCAAGAGGTGCAGGTGATGTGCACGGTGGCGACGCAAGTGACAATGTGCACAGCAAGGACGGCGCAAGGTGACTAGTGCAAGAATATATACAGTGATTAAAGGCAACAATATGGTTCCAGCTGAATTGTGGTCTATTTGGTTCTACTGTGGGCTGGCTATAGTTTTAGATCAACCACATTGTATGTTTGCGCCTTCGATGGCGCTGCATGGTCGACGGCGTTTCGATCCTCTAAACTCGGGATCTTCATCAGGACTGGGTTGATTGAAAGGTCGTTAGGTTTGCAGGGAAATGCTTCGGAGGGTCTTGTAGAGTGAGAACAGTCGTGTGGCTCAAAGAGGTCCCGTCGGACGGGAAACCAAGCCGTAATCCATCAATGATCAGCGGGAGATGAAATTAATCTGGAGGCTATGGGAGCAAGGGAGTCTCGGGCAGTCGGAGACCGAGACTCCGATCCAGCTTGACACGATCGGTAATTCAAGAGAGTCCCGTCTGGCGCTGTTAGAGCGTCGATCCACGAGTGATCGGCGGGAGGCAGAGAATCAATCTCTTGCAGGGTCTGCTATGGAATCAATCCAAGTTGCCTAACTATTGAGGAACATGTGCCATGCATGTGTTTCGGCACTTCAACATGAAGTCATTTTTAAACACTTGCTTGAGAAGTTTAGTTACATGTTGAATGATGATACAGTGCTTACTTTGGGCTGACAGAACAACCCCACCCCTTTCACTGTAATGTGTGTTTCCTCTGCATGTGCTTTATGTTTTCTGTGTAGGCACTGTATTTATCTGATAGGGACATGCTCTGAATTTGTAATTGCACTTGGAACTGAAGTCACCTTCTAGAATTTGCTTGAGATGTTTAGTTGCATATTGTAGTATGATATATTGTGATGGAGCCAGGTTCCACGTTCTATAATTCCTAAGGAACCTCTGGCTGATGGTCTTGTTGCCTGCTTTGCAAGAGTAGAGGGGAGAAAAATCATTAGCCAATTATACTTTGCCATTGCCCATGGCCCCAAAGGAACACAGACTCCTAATCCAAATTTTTGTATATTTATTGTAAAGCCAAGAATAATTGGACATATAAACACCTCAAAACGAGAGTGTACAGATATATGGGCACTGATATAAAACCAAACTTACGAATACAATGCAAGGGGTGCAACATGCACAGAATAACCAATTCCAAAATCAGAACACAAACGATTATAGAAATGACATCCAGAGCCTTCTTCGTTGGTAGGTAATAAGCAAAAGCATTATCTGTCCCTACACTACTTCTCTCGTGATATCCCTACTTAGCATTCACCAGACAAACCCCCAGAAAGGTGACAGCACACAAAGACTCCTCAGAAGCTCACTCAGGTTGAATGGGTCGAGTAGCGTAAACCTATAGAGCTTAACGCTCTATAGCATAAAGACATAGATTCTCTACCCTCTCCAGGTAAGGCAGAAGTCTACTGGGCTCTGTCCCTAACCCCAATCCAAAGTCAAAAATCATGCCCCAATTACATCACTTGACTGCATCGTCGAGTTGAGCACCGCCTTGCAGGCAACTTTCCATGAAGTAACGATACATACGAACTCTTGCTCGATGACCTTGGTTCACAGGCCTTTCCAGACATGGAAAATATCCTCCTTCATTATCAGCTCCACTTGTTGAAAGACATCCTCTCCTCTCTATGTCTGACTAACTCCTGAAACAAAGACGTTATTCTAACTAACGAGGACAAATTCTTGCACCTGCAACAGAAACTTGAAAAATATATATATATATATATATTCCACAGACACATAAACTCTAATTAACAATTTTGATTTAAGAACGAATAGGGAGAAATGAAAGTGAGGCCTATTAAATTTGGCTAACATAAGAACAGTGCACACATTTAAAATGCAAGCATACATGAGTCATTAATATACATACATTATATGAGCCTTTATATGCAAAGTTCATTAGTCATGACTACACTTCACACGTATATGATCCATCTAAATACGTACATTTACTACGTTAATTCTTTGCTTACATGAAGAAAATACCTAGCACTTCACTTACACGTTATTACAATTAACATGTTAATACGACAACAGATTAAGGGGCCGATTATGATGGCGGACGGACCTGAGTCCGTCCGCCACCATAGAGCAGGAGGGAACCTCCACATTGCCTGCGGAGTTCCCTCCTGTGCAATTAGGATGTGACCGCCACCCTGGCGGTCACATCCTCTATTTTTACCATTGCGGCGGGTGCGGCTTCAAGCTGCATCCGCCGCAATGGTAAAAATGCATACATTGCATTTGTATGCAGAAAGCGGCAGGCACCGTGTGGTGCCTGCCGATTTCTGCATACAAATGCAGGGGGGTACCATAGGTACCCCCCATGTGCCCCCCCACCCCTTCACCTAGGGGGCCCGCAACGGGCCCCCGCAGTGAAGTTACACATGCTTTTCCTCTGCGGAAAACCCGTCGCGGAAAAGCATTTTTTAAAGCCCTTCCTAATATGGCGGACGGTGTCTGAGAGACACCGCCACCATATTAGAGCTTTTCCGCCGCGGTTGTAAGCCAACCGCGGCGGAAAAGCTGCGGACGGAAACCAGGACCCACCAGCCATCCTAATGTGACGGTGGGTCTTTGGTGGGTCCGCTGCGGTTTTTCCGCATCCTCCGGTCCGGCGGTGGCTTCCGCCGGCCCGGAGGATGCGGAAAAACCGCAATCATAATAGGCCCCTATATGTGGATGTGGACTAACTATGATTATAATGCACCCCTACAAATGTAAGAGCAATGTTGCACTCTATCAATTGTTTACTTGGGTTGACAGAATTTCTAGGGCTGCAGTGTTTTGGTGTTGCGATCACTGAAATCACTCAGTCATCCGTGGCAGTGAGCTTTTCTTGGGCCGACCACAACCCGTTACCACCTTCTGTACTAATTTCCCCTTGATGCGTTAGTTCCTGTCATGCCACCTTTTTCAGCACATCCACTGTGCTGGGAATAGGTGTCACAATATATTCACTTTACCTGGGATTTTATTTCCATAATTCAGGTGCACACCTGATAACTCACACGGTGCCAAAGTGTGACACAAAATATTGGATCCCATCACACGGTCACAAGGGGAAGAGCCCATATCACACTGTGGCAGGGATAACGAGCTGAAACCCACTGTAAATAGTGGTTTTCCAGCTTGTTTTCCAGAGACACTGAACTCACAACGTCCGTTAAGGGGTGTGCCACCCCCATGTCCCAGACTAAGAGCAGTGGGCAAAAAAGAAATAAACATCGCGAGCAGCCAAGCCTGAGCACATGAACGAAAGGTAGGCTTTCACTCAAGGAGTGAACTTTTTTTCTCTCTCAAACTGCTAGCGCAAGACTTCATATCACTTCACTGTTGGTTACAGGCTGCAAAATAACTAACAAGGACTACCACCGTCAGTAGCAACGTGATAAAAGAATATTGCGTGATCAAGACAATATAGTGAGGTATGTCGAATGAGTGAATTCATATTATCATACCATGAGGGTGTAATTGAGCATTACAATATCTTCCTGTTTGTTTACAGGACGAATACTTCTTTTCTTTCTAATAAAAACGGAAGATAAATTCTAAATTAATATGAGCGGACCGGCGGCTGCTGGATAACAGGTATTACCATTGATAGTGGTTAAGATAGAGGTAAGCTTGAAAAATAGAGACAAAAAAAGACTTAACAAGGGTTCCTTTCCTTTATACACCCTTAGATGAACCTTTAAAGACAGAGCCCTGAAGAGAATCCGTCAAGTGATTAAACCGGATTCGAAACGCGTCGGCACAGACATCAGTTGCCAAATAAGCCACGCAATAAATTTATGGCTTATGTTTGTATAGCGTAATATACTTTGTTGACTGCATTTATTTGCTGTTAATTTTGATCCTGAGTCTAAAGCGTGACTCTTGTCTTTTTGAGAAATCGAACACTTGTGTATAAATTTAAGGAAATTTGTGTATATATTTAAATGTTGTATTTGTGTTGTAGAATTGTACAGTCTTTATGTGTATATGATACTGGACGTTAGGGTGTTCCTTTTGTACATGTAAATATTCAAAAAATAGAAACTAAAATTTCAAAATAAAAGGGTAAGAGTAAAAGATACCCAACTAACCTAGTAGTTTCACTTGGTTTGTTCCTTAAAAGTGAGGATATAAAGTTATGTGTAGCCGGCACAGTGTTTTTTGATACCCCAGGAGCTCGGCATCAGCCTCAATAAGCTTGTTTTGGGGGGTAGGGGCTTGGGGCTGGGTGGGGTTCAAAAGTGCCTCATAGGTACTTCTCGGCATGAGGCCTCGCCCCTTCAAGGCCCCGCCCCCTCCTCTCATTGTCAGATTGTTCTTCAAGTTGGCAGGTATGCAGATGGTGTAGTTTGAAGGGCAGTCAGAGTTGGTGATTGTACTTGATCTCTTTTATGAGAATTTTACTTCCTCCCTCTAAATCTTACATTGCGCTTTCTCTAGTTTGAGCTCCTGGCTGTCATCTCACTTAGGGGGTCATTAGGATGGCAGACGGACTTTGTCCATCCGCCATCCTGTCGTGGGCAGGGACCGTCCGCCATAAGGGCAGAGGTCCCGCGCCTCAAATTAGGATGCACCCGCTACAGTGGTGGGGGCATCCCGCATTTTTAACATTGCGGCGGGCTGTGCTGAAAGCACCATCCGCCACAATGCCGAAAATGCATGTTGTGCTTTTCAAAGCACAACATGACAAGCACCGCGCGGTGCCTGCCATGTTGAACTTTGAAACGCAGGGTGGTACCAAAGGTACCCCCCATGTGCACCTCCCACGCCCCCCCCTTCACCATGGGCGCCCACAAAAGGCCCCCAAAGCAAAGACCGTATGCCTTTCCGTGGTGCCATTGCCGCCATGGAAAGGCATTCCCCAAAGCACATCCTAATATGGCTGGCGGTGTCTGATTGACACCACCACCATATTAGCCCTCTTCCGCCACGGTCGCAAGGCAACTGCGGCGGAGAAAAGGCGGATGGTCTTCCCGTCCGCCGCGGACACCCCAGCCATCCTAATGTGGCGGGGGTCATTTCTGTGAGGATGGCGGACGGATTGCCCCCGCCAGCCCGGCGGGGGCAATCCGTCCGCCATCCTAATCGACCCCTTACTGCGGTCTCCTCCAGCTCCTGTCTGCAAGGCTAGTCCATTTTGAGGATATATTTTTGTCATGGCATAAAACAACTAACATGTTGCACCCTTTTTTACCATGCCATAGTATAACATATGCAAGAGCAATAGCATCATCACTGCGCGACATAAAGGCAATTTTTGTTATCTTCGAAGACTTTCCTTTTCTACTTCATTTTGTCTTTGAAGTATTTTTAAACAGGTGTTTCCTACTTGCCATTTCATTTCACATGCATGCTTACTTTCTTTTTCTAATGAAAAGTGGACATGGCAATGTAGCAATTTTTCTGACACACCTAAGGGACGTGAGCAAAAGCTTTGGGCAGGGGGGATGTTGTAAAATGATCATCCCCTCACTTGTTGAAAACGTCTACGTGACGTCATCACAGTGACACATGCCTCCACATGAATAAACAGGGCATGTGTGAAGTCTCCCCATGTATGTTAGTATCCACGTGAATAATTATGGTAAAAAAAACAGAGGAGCTGGTATTTTTGCCTTAGTGCTCATCAGCAGCAGGCGAGAAGAATATACTAAAGAGGAGGGTAAGAGAAGGCCTGAGGCAGGAAAAGAAGACTAGAAGAAGGAATTTCTATAAATAAAACACGGGGAGAGGGTAGAAGGAAGAGGGTGCAGAAGAGTCAAAGATACAACAAACCTTGTTTGTCGGCTTTTAAGGGAGATTAGTTGAAAATCTTCCATTTAATAGCATCAATTGTTAAGTTGGGGTGGAAGTGTGGCAGTCTCCTCAACATGGAGGGCCAGTACTTAATCCTAGATGGTGAAGGAGTAACGGCTAACAAACCCATACTGACAGCTGTATAGCACACTGTGGAGGTGGGACTGTGTAATAAGTGTAGTTTATTCGGTAGAGAAGTTCAACCTCGGCACAAAGTCTGGTGTATCACATGCTCACGGCGAGGAAGCCGTTTAACATAAGTGCTGCTAAAGGATGCCGCACTCCTGCCAAGCAACCTGTTTGGGGTGATGAACTTCAAGAACTTAGAATTCATTGAAATAGCCAGGTGATATAAGTCAAGCCCTCACTCTACAATTGCTAGGAAGCATGATGAAGGACAGCTGTGTTTGAAACTCAGCCGCCATTTTGTGCTGTATAACAGGCAGGTTAAATATGTAATTCAGGTTGGATGCCTGATGTTTAGTTTGCAACTCCGCCAGTTTCAGGACGAGCAGGCACAGAGTGTTTATGTCCCCCTTTGCCATTCACAGTTTTACATGCTCACCGTGCAAAATATATTGCCTTCCTTTGCAATTTGAGGTGCATTTTCTGTAAAAGACACACTTGGAAGGTTCTCGACAATTTTATGGGGTGTATTTGGGATTTCTCCTGGGCGTGTTATTTTCAGCCATGAGGCACTCAATTATGTAGGTTAGTATTGGCTCATAATCTGGAAGAGGCACAATAAGCGGCCATACATTGTTGTCAGCAAGAAGAGGAACATTGGGGAGCTTTGTGACAACACAGAATAGGAGTAGGATGATAATGTTGTGAAGCAGTGTGATTTACACTTCATCCTCTGTGTATGCTGTATTCATATGTTACAGCATGTAAGCCATATATTCAAAGTATGCCTTAACTCATTAACTCATGTGTTTCACGTGTATGCACTATCATGAATAACGTTGCTGTGCGTGCAGATTTCAAAATTACTATGTAGAGTAGTGAAGTGAATAAATAATACATACATTTACACTTATTGGATGTTCACATTCTTATGATTAACAGCATTATAATGTACTTCCATTTTGATTCTCGAGCTAACTTAGCATGACATTAGGCCTAGCTGAGTGGTATACATTTTGAGATTGTTCGTGTGCTGCGTATTTCTTTCTTTGCCGGTGCGTTATCAAGTCAATCAGTCAGGGAAAGACTTATTATTCTGTGCTAGATTGACAGTGAGGCCTGGGAGGAGAAACCTGGCAGAAGGCATGAGAGGATGAGGGTGAAAGGAACCTCCTGTATCTGGTGTACTAGGGAGATGCAACACTCAAGGACAAGCAGATGTGTCCCTAATTGTGTGAGAGTTCTGAACTGTGAGAGAGAGATATGGATTTTCTGGGACTTTCTATTGTGCTTTTTAGTTAGTGTTCCTTAGTAAATAGGAAAGACCCTTTTCAGACTTTGCAGAGAGCCGACCTCTCTGCCTTTCTTGATTTCCCTGACTGCAAGGATTGATGCTAAATACTCTTCCCATTTTCTGAACTTCTACTGTAGTTCACATGATGCTGGCACCTTCCTCATTTCCCCTTTATAAATCCTCTTTAAATTTTAATTTCTTGATTCAGCTAGAATTCGTTTCCTGATAATGTCTAGCGTGCAGATTCCTTCTGTTTACAATATTTGTATATTGAGTTCTAATACATTTTAAATCAAATAGTTTCTTGCTGTCCTAGCTATTGCCAGCTGCTCCTGTGTGTGATGTGAAAAAATGATTTGTTTTGCTACTCTTTACCTCTCCGCCTGACTTTAGGGCCGATTACGGTTGCGGATTTCCCGCATCCACTGGGCCGGCGGAAGCCACCGCCAGCCCGGAGGATGCGGGAAATCCGCCGGGGAGCCTTGCAAGACCCACCGCCATATTAGGATGGCTGGTGGGTCTTACTATCTGTCGGCCGCTTTTCCGCCGCGGGCAGATTCCGCCCACGGCGGAAAAGCATTAACATGGCTGGCGGTGTCTATCAGACACCGCCAGCCATATTAGGATGACAGCTGAAAGATGCCTTTACACGGCGGCATTTCCGCCGTGTAAAGGCATACGGATTTGTGTTTGGGGGCCCGTTGTGGGCCCCCAGGGGTGAAGGGGGGGTGGGGGGTGCACATGGGGGGTACCTATGGTACCCCCCTGCATTTGCCTGCACAAAGCGGCAGGCACCATGAGGTGCCTGCCGCTTTGTGCATGCAAATGCACAACTTGCTTGTTTATCATTGCGGCTGGTGCTGCTTCAAGCAGCACCCGCCGCAATGATAAAAATACAGGATGTGACCGCCAGGGTGGCGGTCACATCCTAATTTGCACGGAGGGACCGCCGCTGCCCCTGCGGACGGTCCCTCCTTCTCTATGGTGGCGGACGGACTCAGGTCCGTCCGCCATCATAATCGGCCCCTTTATGTTAGTGAAGAGTTGGGGTGTCAGGCCAGACACATCACAGGGGCATCTTTGTTTCAGAAATCATCCAGGTAGCCTCAGTCATTGACACATGATATAATGGATAGGAGGCTGGCAACAGAATATGATGGCATTGAGAAGTCATGGCATCTTGCAACGCAAGTTCACTGGTGCATTAGCCATGTCCTTGTTTGCTGTTTTTTTAATATGACACAAGGTTTCTTCAAGAACATGCTTGATCAGCATGTCAATCTAAAGTTGCGTAGAGAGCAACGTGAAGGTCAGGTATTCCGGGAATACACAGGAGGACGTGGCCAATTTGCAAAAACATGGGCATGCACACACGCACCTCTTCTCTCCAACCATAGTGCTATTATCCTCACAGAATGTAAAGTGTAAATGGATCACATTGTGGCTGGCCTTTTTGACCTGGTGCTGCTGTTTGCAGTGCATCATGATTTTAACAACCCTACACGGAGGTCAGACTGTCACAGGCAGACGTGACGGGTATGCCCAGACGTGGGTCCCGTGCTCACTAAGCCACTGGAGTCAAGCCATCCTGGCTGAAGACTGCTGATAGCCAGAAACCGGTCCTAGGATGCTTGATTCCGGTCCAGGAAAGACACGGCTTGTCAGTTCGGTCTGAACTGTTCCCATGAGGCACAGGGTCAAGACTGATTTGCATATGGCCATGTCTGAACTGGGGTTGCTTGGTGAGCAAAATAACGATGGATTAAACCCAGATCTGTGACTGGGGGTGAATGTTTTGCCATCTTGCAACATTCCGTCCATCATCTTGTGTGTTTTGCTGCTTTTTACAGTACATCATGATTTTGACAACCCTACACGGAGGTCAGAGTGTCACAGGCAGACGTGAGCACACCAGAGACGTGATACAAATGTGTATGTCCAGAACTGAAAACACCATCGATATAACAGGTGATTGTGACGGTGTCTGTCATTTGCAGGCTACTATTCACTACTATGGGCCTGATTAAGTGTTTGGCTACCAGTATAAAGGCAGACATGGGTAGACAAATTGAGAGATATCTATGGGCCTGTGAACATCTCTATACATTAAAAGCAACTACTGTCATGGTGGTTTCTGTCAATGATGGAAGAGTTCAACAGATGCCTCAATAAAACATGGGGCCGTCCATCAAACGTTTCCAAAGTTTTTAATTTTTCAAAAACAAGCTCCCCAAGTGGGAATTTGTTTTTGAAAAATAAAAAAAGTAATGCCCCTGACACCATGTGAAATTTCTTCCATGGTGTGGGAGGGGGGGTCATTTTTTTGTCTGTCTGCCACAGACAGGTTTTACCTGGCAGTGATGGACAGGAAAAGAAACACAGTGCCATCCACCCTAAATAGGGTGGATGGCATTATGTGCTTTTTTCACCTGCCCCCATTCCATCGGAGAAAGGGTTATACCGACAGAGTAAACTTTACTGTTAGCATAAACTTAATGGTCTGCCCAACCCAAAATCAGGCTGACAGACCTAATGTCTGGCAGAGAGGGTACTCAGTAGTGGTGTGACAGAGTACCCTCTATGTCATACTCTAAATCAGGCCATGTGCACTTAATACATTGATAATATAACAAATCTCATATTGCTTATTGGCTGATTCTGTTTTGTTATGTTTAGTACATGTTCTGCGTATTCAGTTTTTGAAACTACTGGAGAGGTGAATCATGCCGGTTCATTATATTTTTCATGAAGTATTTTCTCCTAAACAATTTTTCCTAATTTATAGACAGAAACTTTGCGCGAGGCCTATTACTTCTGACACATTTATCCACTGTGTTGTGCTGTTATTTTTTTCTTTGCATCTATTGACCTTTTAGCTGATTTGATTTAATGTCACACTGAAGGCATTGAATCCACCTCCATCTTTTCTTTAGTGTCCAGAGGAACTGCCAATCAGATGTAATCAGAACTTTAGGGAGTTCAACGTGTAGCTGGATGCCACAGATTGTTTTATGTTTAAGGAAGAAACAAAATATGTCTTCTAACACATTGTAGGCAGTATGGACAGGATATCTTTGAACATTTGCTTGTCCAAGAACCATATGATAAAGAACAGCAGAGGAGTGTCAAGAAACTGTTGCGAGATTTGAGAAATGTTTTATAAAATCGCCAATTGCAGTTGTGCAACAGTCAGTCGCGGCTTCTCCCATGAAGCAGGAGTGGGGTGGGTAGGGGTTAAGGAGGGGGGGAAAGGGTAAAGAGGGGGGACAGGGGGAGGGGTGTTAAAAAATAAATTTTAAAAATCACTTACCTGGCAGCCTGCTGACTGGCCGGCCGCCGCTCTTCCGTCCTCTCGTCCTCTTCCTGACTTCTGTTGGAACAGAAAGCACCCAGGCTCCCCTAAGCCAATCCCAATGCAGCAATGCAGCGTTAAAATTGATCTGAGTTCCGTGGTTCGGCGCTCACATGGGGAATGGGGGCATGGGCATGTTCTCCACCCAGGCTGAAATGCAGCCTGGGTGGAGAAGTGCTCATGAAAGTTTTGCCGGCCAAACATTCATGCACACTTAGGAGTGTGCCAACAATCCTCCCCCCTGCTGCCCAGCCTAGCCACATCCCACAAAACTGCCTCAGCACGGAAAAATCAAATGATAATAGCATTGCGTTATTATCTTTTTATTTTTCCTTTTTTGCCGTGCTGAAAGGCAGTGGGGCAACGTTCCTTGGCCTTAGAGGAGGAGCCGCCTCTGGCAACAGAATATGTTATTCTCATCAGAACAGGTAGAAAACAACTGAAATATATCTGGCTTCATGGAGAGTCTTGACAGTAAAGTTTGGATTTGACTATTTGATTCATATCCAGAAAAGAAGTCAGCTTGTAACTAGATGCCGGAACAGAAAATCAAGAATGCCTTTTAGTATGCAAGAATACATCATTAACCAAAATAACAGGCAATGCAAATAATATTGAATGTTCGAGGGATTCTGGAAGGGAGTTGGGCAAGCATGGGGAGGATTCTATTTGTGTAGGTAAGAGTAGCAAGAGTTTTGCAGAGTAATACTTAACGTAAATGGGAACAAATTACGTGTTTAGATGTGGATTAAGATTTCATGCCAAGCATAAGCTTTGCTCAGCTTTCAAGAGAACGCAATTGTGAATTTGAAGAAAATGGGATATCCCAATGAATTGAGGATAGCAACTTTCATATGGAATGTTTAATAGAAAAAAGCTGAGATATTTGACAAAAAGCTTGATGAGACTTAAGGTATTGCCTAACAGAAGAGCATCCTTTAACATTCAAATTGATGAAAAAACAATACATAATTCCACAAGAGAAATGAAATTATTCTGGTTTAGAAATGTAAGAGATTAAACGTGGTAGTTAGGACACTTACCTATGGAGCTTCCCTACAGGAAGGGCAGTTAGGTTACTAAAAGAGGATTATATGGTAGTTACTGAATGTTGGCAGGATCAAGACTGATTTGCTGGGCCCAAACAGAGGTGTCATGGTGGACGAAAGAACAATGAGTTGGAATCCTATCCCAAATGACTGCCGTTGGTTAACTTTTGTGTGTTTGATGTATTATTATAACTATCTTGGCTAACTATAATTGTAGCTTTTTCCAAAGGCTTATGGGTGAGATCTTGAGGGGGTTGAAGGTAGACTTGGTATTCTAAGATCACATTTTGGTGTTAGAGAGAGATCTTATTAAACATGCAAAAAGGTTAGAGGTTGTGCCTAATGGGCCAGATTTATCAAAGGTTTTGCTTCACTCTTGTGTCCTACAAGGGGAAGCAGGGCGATACAAAACGCCATCACATTCTCCCCGAATGCACTCTTCGGATAAACATAATTTGCAGAAATCCTAACCACTCCGCCAAGGACTTTAAAGCACTGATACAACTGCTTCTTCCGATTCACTTTAGGGTGGCAAGACTCTGCTAAGTCATTTCCCAAATTTGCATAAAACCTCCCCGCTCCTTGGCAAAAAATGCCCTGAAAACACTCCCACCAGCGAATCAAAAGCTATGGGTTTAAGCTATCAATTTCTCAAGCACAATCTATACATTAAAGACATGATGATTGGTTAAAACCAATGCAACATTAAAAGATGGCATCAGATCACAGTTTACATATTCCATAAAAATGCCTTTTTTTTAAAAATACATGTTTAACACAATAAAAGTAAAAAAAATCACTGATTCATATAAGGTGGCCTATATTACATGTTACTTACTCATGTGTAAAGATAAAAGACGGGAAGTTAGCATTTTTACACTAATGGGAGAATGGGATATGAGTCTATGGAAAGTTTATGCAAATAGATAAGCAACTACTGTGCATAACCCCTTTCTATGAGCTGGGACGTGTCCGGTGGTCAGTAGGCAGAAGAAAGGGGGTAATGTCATTGGGAGGGAGGTGTCGGGGGCGAGGACCCAATAGTTGTCAAATTTGTTAGCCCATTGCTTGCACGATAGTGAGCCTGTATCTTCCTAGAGAAACGGTCAATACATTTAACCAAGGAACAATTTAGGATGATATTCAAAGGATCGAAGCAGGCCAGGACTGCTTCTCTGCAAGATCTTATATCTTTAGCTATCGAACCCCTTCATAGCAGAGCCCTCCTATCCTCAAAAAGAGTGGGACACAGGCACAATTCATGTAGTATTTCCTCTTTATGTTAATTGCAGAGCCAACACATTGCCTGAACCTTGCCCGTTTTCCAGGCTGGGAGGTGACCGGCAATAGGGCATTGGGGGGGGCGGCCGACCAGGGGGAGGCCTGTCACCCCCGGGAGGTTTTGGGACCGGGGGAGGGGGGGTGGTAGAGCCAGCACCGTATGTGGGCTGGTTTTGGGCTACTTGGTAGCCTTGGGCTGGTTTTGGGCTGAGCCCTTAAAACCAGACATTTTGAGACACAGGCCACCATTTGGTGGCTGGTGACACAGCAGCCGGGCGGGGGTGTGGCGGAGGTAATTAATTTCCCACCCTCCCTCCCTGGGTTTCGATCAAGTTGATTGGGGGGGGTTTCAAGTACGGGGCCTGGGGGGCAGGGGGAGGGATACTTGCCTTTCCACAGGGTGTAGGAGGGTTTTTTCGTGGTGTGCGGTGGTTTTTGGAGGGAGTTTTCTTGGGGGCCGGTGCATCTAGTTTTGCTCAATGTTTGTGGGGTTGGTTGTGTCGCTGGAGCAGGTGCGGGGTGATTTTCTGCCTCGGGCGGTTCTTCCTAATATATGGGGGAAGTGTAGGAGATCTGTTGTTGGATTAGCGGGGGGTAGGTCAAGCATAATAAAGGATTTAGCCAGGTGAAGAGGCAAATTGACGTTTCTGCTAATTGTTTACTGTTTGTGGATTGGGGGAACCAGTTAGGGGAGGGGGTGGGGGTTTTTTGTCAGGTAATTGCATATTTAGTGAGGTATAGTTTTGTACGGCGCAGGCCAAGGGTTTTCATTGTATAATGTGCACCTGCTTCCAATAAAGCGGCCTTTATCACACCTAATTTTGAGTCTCTGGTTGGTGCTTTTGCCTCCTACCCCCCTCTCCCCCGATGGGCCCCAATGGGGACTACCCCCATCCTCAGCTTCATGAACGGTAGCTTTGTCCTTTAGTTGTAGGGGTTGTTTAAGTAGCACTGAGGTGTCAGTTGTTTATAGGTGCGTAGGGTCATCCAGCCAAGGAGAGTATAAAGAGAGTTGCCAAATTTGTTGAGAATATATATTGATTTATGTTAGAACTCACCGTGACATTACTGAGAAATAGTGCAGCATAATTCAAATATATGAAACTTTCCATGCAACGTCGCACACCCCACTAGTTTCCCTTCAGAAGCATATTTTCATTTCTATTTTCTCTCCTGCAGTCCTTGTCACATCTTTGCTCTCATTTATATTCACACCTCGGTCATTTTTCAGTCTTAGTCCTGACTTATCTCTCTGTTTCTCAATGTATTTCTATAATGATCTTCGCAGAGCTCTACAGAGGCCTCACAGGGACTTTTCACCCCATGCTGATTCTTAGAGATTTGCATAAATCATTGAGGACCAAATCTACATTTTTCTGCCCTTAGTACAAACGCATCTGGTCACTTTTTCACGAAGGTGACATGCGTGTTGTGGTAGGTAGTTCATCTGGCAGCGAGAAATGTAGAGCTATGTAGGCGCCCCTCATGTATTTATTTATTTATTTAATGCGATTTTATATGGCGCGAACTTTACTCAAAGGCATGGGGAGAGGACAATGGTCCCTAATGCAAACAAGGAAAATGGGTAGTAATATTGGGTGCAGTGGGACCCTTAGCCCATTGGTAACTGAACCTGCTAAACCATTGGTATAGCTACTCCCCTGTCAGGAAGATCTATCAGTGCCAACCAAGCACGTGCAGACTGCCCTAACGCCGGAGTCTACCAACAATTCAAACGTAACTTCCTTTGCTGGTTGCTTGAAGAAGAGTAGGAGCATCACAGTTGACTCCATTTCCCAGAAACCAACAGCTGGAGTCCGTAGACACGCCCACTACCAACCAGCAGTGCACACCTGCATTTCTTCATTTTTATTATTTTTACCAATGGAGGAGGAAACATTTAATTCCCCTTTTAAGCTTACTGGGCCTCCAACATTGAAGGCCACTGTTTATCTTTACTTCAGTTGAACACCAAACTAATCACTCACTCAGTTTCAAGATTTATAACAACATCATTCAGGATAAAAATGTTAATGGGTGATTGAACATTAGTTTATTAAATCACAGTCAAAAGCAAATTAATGGTTATACGTTATTATTGGTATTGTTTTTTTCCATGTTTTTGGTTGTACTGCCATTACAGGTAAGGGGTAAACCCAATACAAGTTTGTGGACCTGGCTACAGTTCGGTATAGAAAAACAATGTTCCTCGAACCAATCCTTAGTCGGAGTAAAATAAATTACATTATTTTCTTAGTTAAGAGCTAAATGAATACCACGCTCTTTTAGTAAACCATAATTCCACCGGAAAAATGAGGATGTGCAGCAGCCAATAGTATATGAAAAACAATGAGTTTATTCCATTGAGTAGCAAGGATATATTACTTTTCAAATTATGCAGTAACACTTTAAGAGGTTGCTCCAAGGGGAAAGTGCAAAGAAGAGAGTGCTCAAAAGTTGGTGGACGGGAATGTAATCCCAGAGTAAGGTGAAGAAGAATAGGAAAGTTCAATGTAGGATTGATTCAGCATATCAATCTTGTTGGCCTGACCCAAAGTATTTTACAAGGTCTATTTACATTATTTTTACAATCACAGATTGTTATCTTGTGAGGCACGTCAGGGATAGGTGTTGGTAGGGTCCAGGTAAAAGGGTATATGTTTGTCGACGTTTCGACTCGGCTTGTGGCGCATAGGCCAGTTGAACCTTGGCCTGCGAGTCTTCCTCAGGACATGGATGTAAGGGGATGGGGGCAACCAAGCCGTGGTAAGTGATTCCTCCTCTAGTGGAAGAAAGGGTGGTATCAGTGCTGGCACATCAGATAAGCTGGCACATTAAACAAACTCCTGTACAATGGATGTGATTTAGGAGCTTACCCGCATTCCATCAAGGCGGGAATTGTGAGGCAGGAACAGCCGTTTCACTGCCACGGGGATTTTCTGCAGACTGCCGCTCAAAGCTCGGTCAGGTTTGCACCATATGCAAGAGGTCTGTAAAAGACAGAAGGGCCGATTGGTTGCCTGTGTTGTGAAGTTAAAATACGGGGCTAGTGCAGAATGGGACATAAATCTACAATGTCTGTCCCCTAAGTAAACCCTCCAAGGAACCACTGGTGATCCGCTTGTCCTAACCTGTCCAAGGTGCAGTTGCCGCCAAAGTAATTGGTACTGCAACAACAATCTATGGTCAGGCTATGTCAATGAACTTGGTCTTTCGATTGTCTCACTTGTTTTATTATACCAACATTGGGAATACTGAAGCTAGGGGGATTTCCACCAAGACTGAACACCATGTCCTAACTTTACATTGATTGTCATTGCTGACGTATTACTTTTATCTTGGCCACAATTGTCTCTGATGTTTTAATCGTGTTTTAACCATTATTCACTGAAATAAATTATTTTGGTTAAATAATTATTGGTATTTGAATAGTTCATTAATAATATGAAGCGAAAAATGTGGAATCGAATACATAGTTTGAATATGATGAGGAAGCATATGGGCAACAATGTACAGTACTTAGACTGTGGATTGGCACTACTAACCAGTGCTGTACAGTGACTATTATTTGCACAGATTCTCTTGCACATAGGACCAGTATTTCACATAGGAGTAAGTGCACTTTGAACTCTTTGTGGTCTTTGTGCCATTGCTACACAAGTTCAATTTGTGAAAGCCGGGAAAAGACACCCTGCACATGTTTCTGCAAACAGCGGGGTAAGGGGAGAGGCACATTTTCCCGAGAGAGATTTTAATATGAGTAGTGTTTCTTCCTCTCTATTTGCACTTCGTCACCTGCCTTATTGGCTCAGTTCTCAGGGCATAACCCATAACATTCTTATGGCGATCAGAGGACAACCTATGTGCCCAGTTCTCTGTCTGTGAATAACAACAAACCTGCTTAGGGCTCAGAGAGCATACCCTGGTATGGCTGCAATACCTTACAGAGACAGCATTTTGTGGGATACTGTGATGAAGATCTTTAAAGATTTGCTACAAGCTCAGAAGAAGCTCAGCTTTTCACCATATATTGCTCCTGGCTAATAGCGGCAAAAAGAAGGAAAATGCTGCAGCAGAAATCTCAGTTAGTTTGCAGAAAGACAAGGTGAGACCCATAGTACTCGACTCTTCCCTCCCCCTTCACACTCCAACCAACCCAGGAAGGGTAGCACAATGGGGGCAACAATTGTAGAGCAATGAGTAGGTTCTGTGAATGCTGTACTGGCTCATAAGCATAAGCGCATGAGACGTTACCAACTTTACACTGCTGCCTTCTCTACAAGCATGACACAGAAGACTCAAGCCAGGTGATGCACCAGTTAGTATTTGCATTTTAATTTTTTTTTATTATTCTGTTTTATTATAAAAAATAAGTAGGATAGAGCCCTGATGCCCACCTGGGCCAGCTACCACTGATGCAATAACTCCTTCATTATAAGGAATATGTGTTGCTTCAATAGTTGTGCAAATCATGTGACATCATAGACAGTTTACTGAAAACAGCATTTGTTTCATGAGGGCATACTGAGTACCCAAAAAAGAAGTATTATTTACTTCTCTTTTTAATGGCTGATATGTGTCATCCTATATATTTATATATATTACCTACTGGCGGTTGCCAGTAGGTAGTTATAGTTAGGACCGATTTTCCATAGGAAAATTGCAACATTCTATTCCGAATAACTTTGGCACCGGTTGACGAATCTTCGCGAAATTTTCAAAACTTATGGCCCGCTCCGGTCTGCTCCTATCTTAAAAGTTTCGGTGTGATTCGGCAAGCGGGGGCCGAGAAAAAAGGGGGGTCCCAAAACGTGTTTTCCCCATGAAATTACCCTCTGGAAACTTTAGACACGGCTACAGCCCGAACTGCTGAACGGAATTACACCAAAATTGGCAAAGAGGTAGTTCTTAGTTCAGAAAGAACCCTTTTTGTTAAATGGTGTAAATCCGTTCAGTAGTTGCAGGGTACACGGATCCGGCCATCAAAAAATAAACCGAAGCGCAGGCTCCCGCGTTTCGTTAATAATTAGCTGCCGGGTGGGCCAAATCCCGGGGGCAATCTTTGATTTGTGATGGGGGCCCAAAGAGGCCCCCAAGCCCTAGGGACCGCCACCCATGGGGCTTATCAAAATTATGTGCGGGGGGCTAGGAGCCCCCCCAGCCCCGGGGACCGCCACCCTCCGGGGCTTTAAAAATACATGGGTAGGGGGGCTCAAAGGCCTCCCAAGCCCCGGGGACCACCACCCCCGGGCTTTAAGAAAATAGTTGTGGGGGATCACGGCTCCCCGCAGCCCTGGGGACCACCACCCCTCAAGGCTTTAATATTTAACGTGGGTGGCATCCAGGCCCCTCCCATGCCCCAGGGACCACCACCCCCTGGGGATTTAATTAATTAATTTAAGCATAGCGGTGGACACACGGCCCCCGCTGCCCGGGGACCGCCACCCGGGGCTATTTTTTTAAAATAAAAATTCCTGTGTGGGGAGCTTGAGCCCCCCACACGCCCGGGGGACCGACACCTCCCCGGGGCACTAAGTACTTAAATTTAGGGGTCCCCAACCCCCGGGGCTTTGTAAGTGTTGGGAGGGGGGGCACGTGGCCCCCTCCTGGAGCCCTCGATGGCCTTGGGGACCACCACCCCCCAGGGCCAGCTCCTGCAGTGTCCCGGGGTGCCCACCCCCGGGACACTGTAGTTTTCTATGACAGGGCGGGAACCTCGCGGCTCCCGCCTTGCCATAGCAAACTGCTTTGGTATTTGGAAGAGAGAGCAGGAAACCTGCTCTCTCTTCCAAATACCAAAGACGATTGCTTTTCCACATGGGGAGCTGCATCTTAGCAGCTCCCCAGGTTGAAAAGCAATGCCGGCTCCCGCAGGACGCGGGGAGTCGGTGGGGTCTGTGGGGGGATTGGGGAAACCCCCTCGGTCCCCAATGGAGAGGGCCAGTCCCAGGGGATTGGGTCCCCAAAGCCCAAAGTAGCCTGGGAGGGTGGCCACGCGGCCCCCTTCCCAATTACACCAAAAAATATTTTAAAAAAGGAAAGGCCGGCTCCGGGGGATGGGGTTCCCGGGGCCATAAATGGCTGAAGGAGGGGGGCTACACAGCCCCCCTCAAAAAAATAATTTAAAGAAAATGGCCAGGCCCCGGGGGATGAGGTCCCCAGGGCCAACTATGGCCTCGGGAGGGGCCCCTTCGAAACTTTGATTAAAAAAAGGGATCAGGCTCTGGGGGATGGGGTCCCCAGGGCCAAAAAATTAGGAAAAAAAGGGGGGACACACAGCATTACATTTTAAAAAACACCATCGCGCCGGAGGCCCTGCCCCCTCCCTGCAGCACTCCGCAAACGCGCCCCCTGGCGCGTTTGCAGATGGGGAACTAGTTCCCCTTTAATACTGGGGGTCCCTGGGAGCCAACTAGCCCACCAGGAACCTCCAGTATGCACCAGGGAGCTGCGTTGCAGAGAGGTGGAGATATATATATATACTGAAAAAAACAAAGGTTACTGGAACGTTATAGTTAGGCTCAGATTTCAGTTGTACAAAACCAGTGAAAATCAGCAGTTATAGTTAGCTGAGCAAACTATAACATATGCCCCGCAATGAACTGCTTATGACCTCACATATTACATCACTGATGACATCTCAAATGACATCACAGATGACATCATCCAGGGAGTTTAAGTGTTTTCTAAGTGTTTATGAGTGTTAAAAATGTATACTACCCTACTATAAAAGTTAAATTAGTATGCTAGGTGCACTACTAATGAGTGATATTACTTCTAACGTATATTATGAGAGTGGCTATGTGACTGTGTGTATGTGTGTGTGAGAGGGTGTCTGAGTGGTTGTATGTGTACCGAATCGGTAAATGTACAGAATCGGTAATATGGGATGTAGGTGGCACTGGAAACAGTGCCACAGGCCCTTAGGAATTCGTTATTTACCAAGAAATACTATTGCATGGTAAATAACGTATTCCTGTGTACATGCACATCTGTGCATGTACACCTGTGCCACACAGGCCAGAATCAGGGGTGCAACAGGGTGTCAAAGTGACACCCTGTCCCCCTTGACAAATCAGTTTCGGTAATTGACATTTATTCCTATGGGCCTCAAGGCCCATAGGAATCAATGGCAATTACCGAATCGGTAAGTACTGATTCGGTAATTACCGAATCTTAATGATTCGGTAATTGTTACCGAATAATTACCTACATGGCATTTACCGATTTGTAAATACAGAATCGGTAAAATTCGGTATTTACGATTCGGTAAATGCCATTTACCTACATATGGCCCTGAGTGGGTCTGTGGATGAGTGCATGAGTCTCTGATTGGGTCTGTGAGTGAGTGTGTGAGTCTCTGAGTGGGTCTGTGACTGGTTGCATGAGTGTATGAGGGGGTCTGTGAGTCGAAGCTTGAGTGTCTGAGTTGGTCTGTGGCTCAGAGCATGAGTCTCTGACTAAGTCTGTGAATGGGTGCATGAGTGTCATTGAAGGTCTGTGAGTGGATGGAGGAGTCTCTGACTGGGTGAGTGAGTGGGGGTGTGTGTGAGTGTCTGAGTGGGTCTGAGAGTAGATAAGTGAGTATCTGAGTGGGTCAGTATGTGGATGTTTGTGACTATCTGAGTGGATCTTTGATTAGGTGAATGAATCTCTGAGTGAGTCTGTGAATGGGAACATGAGTGTCTGTGCGCGGGTAGATGAGTGTCTGAGTGAGTCTGTGAGAGTGTGTAAGAGTCTCTGAGTGGATCTGTGAATCGGTGTCTGAGTGGATCTGTGAGGGGTGCGTGAGTGTGTAGGTGGGTCTGTGAGTGTGTGTGTGAGTCTCTCAGTGGGTCTTTGAGTGGGTGAATGTATGTTTGAATGGGTCTGTCAGTGGGTGTGTGAGTCTCTGAGTGGGTCTGTGAGTAGTTGTGTGAGTGTGTTAGTGGGTCTGTGACTGGGTGCGTGAGTATATGAGTGGGTCTGTCAGTGGGTGCATGGTAAAAAAATAGAGGGCACAAGGGAGCATGTCCTTGTGCCAGTTCCCCCTGTGACAGTCCTCCTGTCCAGCTTGCCTGTAGTCTGCTATCCTCTGCTGCATTCGGTGTTGTGCTTCCACCACTCATTTTCTGCTTGTTTTTGTGCCTCTTCTCTCCTCGCTCCTGTCCTCTATTTTACCTCTATCCGCTCATTCTGCCTGTTATTTTGCCTCTTTCTGCTCACTCCTGACCTTTATTCTGCCTCTTGCTGCTCTTTTCTGACCTCTATTTTACCTCTTGCTGCTCATTTCTGACCTCTATTTTGACTCTTTGTGCTCATTCTGCCAGTTATTTTGACTCTTTCTGTCTGTTTCTGACCTTTACTCTACCTCTTGCTGCTGGTTTCTAACCTCTATTCTGCCTCTTTTTGCTTCCTTCTGACCTTTATCCTGCCTTTATTATGACTCTTTCTATTCATTGCTCACCTTTATTTTGCCTCCTTCTGCTCATCTCTCACCTTTATTGTCCCTCTTTCTGCTTGTTTCTGACCATTATTCTGCCTCTTCATACTCCCTTCTGACCTTTATTCTGCCTCTTTCTGGTCTTTATTTTTCCTCTTTCTCTTCGTTTCTCACATTTATTTGGGGGACCACAGCCGATGCACTTTCACGCCAGCAGGCAGCCGTGAGGGAAACGGCGGTGCTGTTTACTTACCTACTTGTCTTTTCTGGGTCTCCTGGCCGAAGGGAAGCGCCGGGAGACTTCCTCGCCACTGGGCAGCCGTGAGGGCAACGGCACTACACTACCCAGAAGCCTTGGGGCCGGCGGCGCACCGTGACGGGTGCAGAGCGCCAGGAGGCGGTACATAGCACACCGCGGCAGCGAGCGCTGCGGGGACCACAGCCGAAGCACTATCACGCCAGCAGGCAGCCGTGAGGGAAACGGCGGTGCTGTTTACTTACCTACTTGTCTTTTCTGGGTCTCCTGGCCGAAGGGAAGCGCGGGAGACTTCCTCGCCACCGGGCAGCTGTGAGGGCAACGGCACTACACTACCCAGAAGCCTCGGGGGCGGCGGCGCAGCGTGACGGGTGCAGAGCGCTAGGAGGCGGTACATAGCACACCGCGGCAGCGAGCGCTGCGGGGACCACAGCCGAAGCACTATCACGCCAGCAGGCAGCCGTGAGGGAAACGGCGGTGCTGTTTACTTACCTACTTGTCTTTTCTGGGTCTCCTGGCCGAAGGGAAGCGCCGGGAGACTTCCTCGCCACCGGGCAGCCGTGAGGGCAACGGCACTACACTACCCAGAAGCCTCGGGGGCGGCGGCGCACCGTGACGGGTGCAGAGCGCCAGGAGGCGGTACATAGCACACCGCGCCCTCTCGCCCCGCGAGTCGCGCCCGCGGGAGCGCCCGAGGCGAAGCCCGGGCAAAGGGCGGGCCCTCAGTGGCACAAGGAGGCCGGGACGGGGCCACTTCCCTAATTTCATCTTCGCAAGGTACTATCATCCCAGATTATTTCTTTGGACCGCTAAAGACACACTCTGTATGAGAATCGTGTGTCATTGACTTTGTTCCACATTGTAGCTGGGTGTACCTGCATGCTGGCCCACAATTACCTTGTTCTGTTCCTTGAGTGGAAGTTTTTCTCCTCCCCAGCTTTTGGGTTATTATACCTGCTCTGTTTATTGTTAATTATTACTGTTCTGCCCAACAAACGCTAGCATATATTGTTTTTGGCCTAGTATACGCTTTTTCTACTATGTCTCCAAGGGGCAGTCGCAGCAAAACAGCCGCTGCGGGGGGTGGTCCAGTAATTGGTCCTATAGACAATTTCATCACTAAGGCCAATGACGCCATAAACCAGGGTATTTCGCTCTTAGAGCGTAGGGTCGCCCAAGATCTGGCCCACGCTAGGCGCTCTTCCCTTGGTCTTATTGCTGGCGCTACTACATCTGTTCAGGTCTTGCCAAATAATATCAGACCTCTAGTAAACAATTGTGCCGAAACCCATACCATCCCAAGTGAGGTAAACTTATCAGCCTCTATCCCTCTGATAGATTCAGACACAGACATAAGTATGGACTTGGAGAAGACCCCAGATCTATGTATTAACCCTACCCCCGAAGAAATACCTGTTGACAACACAAGGCAACTAAGAGGTAGACGTGAGGGGGCTATCCAAAAACAGAAAGTATATGCACTAAAGTCCCGGCCTATAAAGCCTACAAAGGTTAGAAAGTATGGTCCGACAAAAAGAAAAATTGTGAAAGGATCTAACCCTAACCTTAATCAAAATATAACCAGAGTTACGGAGACTATTCAGGAGGATGATAGAGAGAAGGAGCAGCAGGATGGAATGTTAGCTAATAATGATATCATTAATGATAACATTGAAAGTGCTAATGACCGCATGTTGGAAAGGTTGGCCGAATTATTAAGTATTTACTTATCTCCAATTGAAAGTAGGCTTACGCGGATCGAAAAGCAAATAGCCGATCTGAGTATCCCTATCAAGAATTTACATAAAGAACGTGTTGTAAATGGTGCATCAAACTCTAGTTCCAATAAATCAGTTGGCACCAAACCTAATACTTCGCAAGTACCAACCATAAACATTAATGCTACACCCAAAGTTTCATTAGCTACATCAGCGATACTGAAGGGTCCATCTATCAGCCAGCCAGCAGCCACCATTAGCATTACAACGTAGCTCCGGATAAAAGGAAGGACCAGATTACTAAAAAATTAAATGCGACTACTACTGGCCAACCCACAAATTTTGCAAGTAGTTCCCCTGTGGATCAACCGCCACAAAAAATAATTGAGCAAGTTCCCTCCCGCATCAATCTCCCACCAGAATGCGGAGCGTATGTATTGGTGTTGGTAAATGTCACCAAATTAAGGAAGGATCAGGATGAAACCTTTTCATCTCTTAAAAATAAAACCTTACACTGGTTAATTGCAAACTGCAATTTTCCTATAGATGGTGCAAGGGAGATTATTAACACTCAGCGAGTGGGTTGAATAGGCCCACTCAGGAAAAAGTTTGAGGGCGATTGTGTTACCATAAGTTTTAAAAACCCCCAATGGGCGGAGAAAACACTAGCTAGCGCCCCATCACCCTCTCCATGGGAATTCAACACCACACTCCTTCCATTAGGATATTTTTATAGACATTTGATACCTCCCGAACAGGCTAGTCACCCCACAACTCCTTATCATGAAATGAATTTTGGAGCAAGGATCAAATCACCGTTTTTTATCCAGAATCAGAAGCCCAATGTTAATCATATGAATAGCCACAACTTGCGGAATCAGCCAACATTGTCAATCTCTGTCCCTCACTTTCCCCATTATCCACAATTCCCAACCATGCACCAACACAACTACAGAGAAAGGTCCTACCCAGTTCCTGACCCTTATCAGTTCACACCAACAACATTCAACATTCCTACTTACAACCGATTCGAATATTTTTCTAACTTAGACGAACAGGATTGACTGGGTATACCGGCTAAAAATGAAATGTATGGACAAGCTGCAATCAGTAAACTGGAGGGATCTCCAGCTTCAGTTGCAGCTTGTCACAACCTGATTGATCCCACAGAAACCATGTCTATTAACAGCATTTTGCCCACCCCCCAGAAGTCACCCCATCAAAAAAAAATTAGGAATACTGGGAGCAGACTGGGTAAATGTTGTAAGGCTTATGGCTTATCGATTTTAAGTTGGAATGTTGCGGGACTGGAAGCTAAGTTGTTGGACCCTGCATGGATTGAGATAATTAATGATGTGGATATTCTTATGTTTCAAGAAACATGGGCTGTAGGGAATTTGTATATAGAGGGATATCACTGCTTTAGTTTAACATCACCCAAACCTAGATTTGGTCGAGCAGTGGGTGGCTTATCCATAGGGATCAGAATTCTGACAGGTGGTACAATCAGAGATTTGCAGATTGATAACTCTGTTAATCCTAATATCCAAATTCTTGAATATAAGCTAAAGTCAAAGACCACGATTTATTTAATTAATTTTTATAACAATGATTTTTATTGTGTACCGAACAAAAACTTCTTGGCATTATCTAAGGTTTTAAGTATGCTTGAATGTTCCTCATTAGTAGACACTAACACTGGCATTCTAATAGGGGGCGATTTCAATGTGAAACTAACAGAGTATTATGGGTCTGATGATCCTATCTGCCTTGATTCAGTAGATCGCAGAGGATCAGAATTGTCTAAAATATTAACTGAATTCAACCTTGCTGATGCTATGAGGGTAGGGCACAATGTGAATTCCTCTTATGCCCCCACGTTTATCAGTGGGGATAGTAGCTCTACTATTGATTATGTATTCACTACACCACTTTTAACTGATTGTATAGCAAAAACTTCCGTGGTGCAAACCTCCTTTAGTGATCATAATCCATTGTTGGTGATTTTAAATTTTGTATCCAGTCCAATTTATATGATTTTAAACGGAGCAAGGGATATTACACCTTCAATTGATGGCCTCCGATTGAAATGGAGAGGAATTGACTGTGAGGCTATTATAGATAGCGTACAAACGTTATACCCACATCTGATAAAATCCTGTTTGTCCCCCACTGGTAATCATGAGAAATTAATTGCAGATTTTGAAGCATTATGTCACACTATTAAAACCTTCCTGTCAGTCCCACTCCCCAAAGAATGCAAAGAGCCTAGGTGGTTTGACTCATCTTGCTCCTTGGCTAACAGAGAGTTAAGAAAAGTACTCTCTGCCAAGCCAAGGTGCAGAGCCGTTGTGCAAGCCGCCAGGAAAAACTACAAGGAGAAAATATCGGTAAGGAAGGCTAACCTACTGTCCAATCATTGGGACTCTTTGTTGATTAGTGCAAATTTGGGTGGCAGTGGTCCATTCTGGTCCGCCGTCCGAAAAACGAGGGAAATGGGCAAAGAGCTCACCCAAATTGGCTGTAATATAACAAGTACAGCATGGGAGAGCCATTTCTCCAAAATATATGCAGCCCCTCCTGAGGGGTCTGATGAGTATCTTTTCCCTAATCTAGACCAATTGGATGGTTTAAAGATCTTGGATCATGAAGTTAAGATAGCTATAAGGGAAAGTCTAGGAAATAAAGCACCTGGACCAGATGGTCTCCCTATCGATATTATCAAACATAATGTCGATTTGTGGACACCTATACTTCTTAACATCTTTAATAGTCTCCCACAAGTAGCCATGCCAGCCACTTGGGCCACCAGCATTATTGTCCCAATCTATAAAAAGGGAGATAGGTCAGATCCAGCAAACTATCGCCCTATTTCCCTTTTGGACAATACCCTAAAAGTCCTAGGACGTATAATTTACAATAGGGTATTGGAATGGGCGGTTGATACTGACTTCCTGGATCCCAGCCAGATGGGGTTCAGGAGCGGGGTAGGAACAGTGGAGCAATGTTTAAATTTGAAATTGATAATTGATAAATATTGCATTGCCCGCTCATCCCCTACCTACCTCGCTTTTATGGATCTTTCAACTGCTTTCGATCTTGTAAATAGATGCTGTGGTCAATTCTCTCATCCAATGGTCTTGATGGCACCCTCGTTAGATTTTTAGCCTATCTCCATACTGACCTGAAAGCTCGGGTACGTATTGGGATGGGTGGAGAGGTCTCGGGAGCTATTGATATAGGGAGGGGGGTGAGACAGGGGTGCGTTTTAGCACCCCTGTTGTTCATCATTTATATTAATGGCCTGTCTAATTGTTTGAAAAATGCCACATCAGATGTCCCAATGATTTTAGGTAATCCTTTACCCGTGCTTCTATACGCAGACGATGCGGTGCTTATGGCCCGCACCCCAAATGCTCTTCGTCTGCTGGTATACTGTTTTGTAAAATTTATGGAGGATCTGGACCTGAAGGTGAATTTTAAAAAATCTTTTATCATGTCCTGCGGCCCAGGCAAAAGGAAACTAAACACAATTCGAATAGGCACAGATAAACTAGAATCTGTTCCTAATTTCCCTTATTTAGGGTTGGTTTTCACTGCGAACAGCTCTTGGAGTGGGCATTTGGCCCACGCCACGAGCAAGTTCTCAAAAGCCAACAATTCTGTGTTGAGCCTCCCTCGCCCAAAGAAAATTGGTGCCACTAAGGCTATTTTAAAGATTTTTAAATTGCAATGTTCACCTGTTGCTACGTACGGAGCAGAGTTATGGGGGTTGGGAAGCAGTACATGCATTCAAAGAGAGGAAAACCGCTTTTGTAGGAAAGTGCTGGGTGCCCCGATTTCCTCATCTGACTTCATCTGTCACAAAGAACTAAATCTTCCCTATATAAGCGATTTTATTAGAGCCAGACCAGCTCTTTTCTGGATTAGAATCTGGAGAAATGATGCTGCCATCCTTACACAAAATATCATTAAGGACTGTCTAAATTGCGAACATGGTATGAAGATTCCTTGGTTCACAGAAGTTTCTAAATCACTTAATGAAGTTGATAGAGGCACCTTGTTTAGCGACCCAATGTCAATTGAACCAAATGACAAAGTGGAGGTTCAAAATGCACTATATGCACTTTACAGAAATGGTCGCATTGGAAGAGAATCCCAGAAATCAAGTGTCATGAAATATATAGGAAATGGACTGTGTGGGCAAGCTCTCCCCCCCTATCTCTCCCTTCCTATGTCTAGCTGGGAGAGAGCTCTATTGTTTCGATCGAGGGCAGGCACCGTTAAATTTTTGCTGTCATTTCCTCTGGGGTATCGACATAGTGCTGATTTTACCCCCTGTCCCTGTGATGGTATGAGCACTCAAGATGACTTGCACTTTTTATTTTTCTGTAAATTTTATTTGAGATTTATCAAATGGGTTCTAACCCCCTATTTTAAAAAACACAGACCTCTCACTCTTAAAGAATCATATACAATGCTGCTCACTTTGGACACTGAAGAATTGACTTTTCGCACCAGCACTTTTCTAAGAATGGCTATATGAGCGCATAAGACGATGGAAAACCCCTGAAATCAAAAACTAGCCATATTGGTGTCACTTTGTATATAATGCAATGAAATGGAACCTATTTTATTGTTACTGTATAAAATTTTAGAATGTTTTTTCTGCATAATTCTTTTCTTTGTTTGTATGTACTATATTTTAATGAATTATTGCTTTAATCGGTACTTTTATGAATTTTATGAAATTCGAATAAAGGTCTTTTGAACTTGAGTGTCTGTGCGCGGGTAGATGAGTGTCTGAGTGAGTCTGTGAGAGTGTGTAAGAGTCTCTGAGTGGATCTGTGAATCGGTGTCTGAGTGGATCTGTGAGGGGTGCGTGAGTGTGTAGGTGGGTCTGTGAGTGTGTGTGTGAGTCTCTCAGTGGGTCTTTGAGTGGGTGAATGTATGTTTGAATGGGTCTGTCAGTGGGTGTGTGAGTCTCTGAGTGGGTCTGTGAGTAGTTGTGTGAGTGTGTGAGTGGGTCTGTGACTGGGTGCGTGAGTATATGAGTGGGTCTGTCAGTGGGTGCATGGTAAAAAAATAGAGGGCACAAGGGAGCATGTCCTCGTGCCAGTTCCCCCTGTGACAGTCCTCCTGTCCAGCTTGCCTGTAGTCTGCTATCCTCTGCTGCATTCGGTGTTGTGCTTCCACCACTCATTTTCTGCTTGTTTTTGTGCCTCTTCTCTCCTCGCTCCTGTCCTCTATTTTACCTCTATCCGCTCATTCTGCCTGTTATTTTGCCTCTTTCTGCTCACTCCTGACCTTTATTCTGCCTCTTGCTGCTCTTTTCTGACCTCTATTTTACCTCTTGCTGCTCATTTCTGACCTCTATTTTGACTCTTTGTGCTCATTCTGCCAGTTATTTTGACTCTTTCTGTCTGTTTCTGACCTTTACTCTACCTCTTGCTGCTGGTTTCTAACCTCTATTCTGCCTCTTTTTGCTTCCTTCTGACCTTTATCCTGCCTCTTTCTCCCTTATTTTGCCTCATTTTGGCCATTCTGACACTTTATTCTGCCTCTCGCTGCTTTGTTCCTATCTCTATTTTGACTCTTTCTGCTTGTTTCTAACCTTTATTATGACTCTTTCTATTCATTGCTCACCTTTATTTTGCCTCCTTCTGCTCATCTCTCACCTTTATTGTCCCTCTTTCTGCTTGTTTCTGACCATTATTCTGCCTCTTCATACTCCCTTCTGACCTTTATTCTGCCTCTTTCTGGTCTTTATTTTTCCTCTTTCTCTTCGTTTCTCACATTTATTTTGCCTCTTTCTGCTCATTCCTGACTTTTATTTTGCCTCTTTCTGTTAGTTTCTGACCTTTATTCTGCCTCTTTCTGCTCATTTCTCATCTTTATTTTGCATCTTTCTGTTTGTTTCTCACCTTTATTATGCCTCTTTCCGCTTTTTTCAGACCTTTATTCTGCCTCTTTGGGCTCCCCTCTGACCTTTATTCTAACTTCTTCTGCTCATTTCTCACCTTTATTTTGCCTCTTTCTTCTCGTTGCTTATCATTATTTTACCTCTTTCTGCTAGTTTCTCATCTTTATTTAGCCTTTTTTCTGCTCGTTGCTGACCTTTATTCTGCCACTTTCTGCTCATTTCTCACCTTTATTTTGCCTCTTTCGGCTCGTTGCTGATCTTTATTTAGCCTCTTTCTGCTCGTTACTATTCTTTATTCTGCCTCTTTCTGCTAGTTTCTGATCTTCATTTTGCTTCTTTCTGTCCTTTTCTCACCTTTATTTGGCCGCTTTCTGCTCATTTCTGACCTTTATTTTGCTCTTTTACTCAGGATCGCGGGGGTGCCTCAAGGCCCCAGCTGTCCTAGCTGGCTCTCCCCTACTTGTGGGAGCCAGCAATGCTGCTGCATGGAGGGACCTGCTGGAAAGGCGGATACCTCCGTGAAGGAGTAATCCATGTCTGTGGGCAGGGAAAGAGTGAAAACCTCAGCTTCCAGTGGGTGGGAGCACTCTTACAGCTCCTGCCTGCTGGAACCAGAGTGCTTGCTTTAGCTTGATGGGAGCAGTCAAAGCTTCTGTCAAGCAAAAGCAAACAGCTATGTCCCAGGGGTGGGCACCCCGCAACATAGCAGGAGCCAGCCCTGGGCGGTGGGGGTCCCCAGGAGGAGGAGTATGCTGCCCCCCTCCTTCTGTTTGCTATGGGTCCACGCGGACCCTTGCTCCATATTTAACTTAGCCCGTGGAAGTGGTGGTCCCCCATGCTCGGGGGACTGTGCTGCCCCTCCTAGTCAATTTATTTATAGATCCAGGAAGGTCGTGGTTCCCAAGGCTCAGGGGGTATCTGAGGACCCCCATTTCTGTATATTTAGCGCGGGGGAGGTGGTGGTCCCTGGGGCTCAGGGGGTCTACACAGCCCCCTAGTCAATTTATTCATAGCCCGGGGAGGTGGTGGTCCCCGGGGCCCTGGAGTAGTATGAGCAGCCCCCCTGCATTCTTAAAATTAAACCCCACGGAGGTCATTGTCCCTGAGGCATAATTAAGCCCAAAGAGGTGGCCCTGTGAGCCCTCTTCCTGTATAAAAAAAGAAGCCTGCATGACCCCAGGACCTGGCCTACGTGGGGGCTATAATGTAAACAAGCGCAGGAGACCAAGCCTGTTATTAAAAAAAAATGTTGAGGTGGATTTGCACGGCTGTCGCATTCTGACAGCAAAATACATTTTTTAAGTGCTTTTTGGCCCTGTCAGAGCCACAGGGGGACCCCAGGACCTCAGTCATGGGATCAGGGGATTCCTGCCCTGCACCCTTTTCATTTTTATAAAAGGTTTTTGTGGGACATGGCTGAAGCAGAGTCCCAAGATAGTTGACAACACTTCCTGGTTGAAGTGTTGGCAGCCAATCAGGTTTCAGCACGGGGACTGTCGGATCCTCAGAGGATCCGCTTCCCTATATATACAATTTCTTTTTTAATATCTCCAAAACTACTTAATAGTTTACACCAAATAACAAAAAGGGTTCTTTTTGGACCAAGAGCTAAATTTTTTCCAAATTTGGCTTAATTCCGTCCAGAGGATCGGGCTGTAGTCATGCCTAATAATCTCTATGGAAATTAACATTGGAAAACAATTTTTTTGACCCTCCCCTTTTTCTCAGCCACCACATGACATATTGACCCAAAACTTTCCATGCACAACAAGAATCACCATTGTACGTTTTAGGGAAATTTTGTGAAGATTCGTCAAACGGCGCCAGAGATATAGGCAAGTCAAAAAACGCTTTTCCTATGGAAGCATGGTCCTAACTATAACAACCAACTGGCAACTGCCAGTAAGTAATATCTATCTATCTATCTATCTATCTATCTATCTATCTATCTATCTATCTATCTATCTATCTATCTATCTATCTATCTATCTATCTATCTATCTATCTATCTATCTATCTATCTATCTATCTATCTATCTATCTATCTATCTATCTATCTATCGTATAATACTGCCCTACAGTGACATATCTTAGAAAGGGGTGTTTCAAGAGGTCCGTAGAGTGGACACAGAGTAAAATGGAAACTGAACACCAGTTCACAACCATAACTGGGATATATATAGATATATAATAAATGAGGCTCAGCTTTTATTACAGGAAATGTTTTCATATAGCTTTTGTTTTCTCCTGAGTATAATACTGTATGCTTTACACACACTGTTTTACTGTGGGAGTTACAGGTAACAGATTTAATAGTATTTATACAATGGTGTACCTTTTCCTGCAATGCAATGCAATAAATGTGTTAGTGAATAATGTTTTCTCCAGGATCTGTTAAATGTCTATATATATGGGATACTGTTTATAAAGCATAGTGCTGGAACGTCTTTAGTATCAATGTACTTCAAAATGTCAAGATAATATGTTCACAGTATGTACCACATAATGCTGAAGAATTCGAGATTCCTTGTTTCATAATTTAGTAAACTGTCTCACAATTTGATGTCCCATGTGCAAAAAACTATTTGCAAACCAGGACGTGCAATATGCACACCGACTGCTTTTGCAAATGGGTTTGCAATTTGCAATGTGATCTTCTACTGATAGGTCACAATGCACAGTGTGTGGGAAAACTAATCGCCCAATATTAATTAGTCAGGTTGCAATTTGTTTTCTGTGTGAATGGATGAAAATGCAGGGATACCTCCTGCAAGGTGCAGCAGAACACCACACTTGCGTTTCCTTCCCCATGGGCAAAACATTTTTTTACAAGCAGCCTGTGTCCATTAAAGGACATGAGCTGCTTTAAAAATTAAAAAAAATCCATTTGAGAATATATCCATGGGAACAGGCAGTGAGTGGCCATTTGCTCTCTCTGAAGCTGCCTAACACATTTCCTACTGGAACGTCCTCAGAGGGCACTACCTTTGACGTGTCGACTTCGCAGTTGTGGCTGCAAAGTGTTGATACCTTTCAATGCATCTTCCAAATAAGACCCACGCCTCCCCCCCCTCCATTTTATTTCTATATGTGATTTGACATAAGCTAAAAAATAAAACCTCATGCCAGTCGGAAAGGCTTTCCTGACTCATGAAAAAGGGTTTTGCTCAAAGCAAAATATTGTTTAGATGTTGAAAAGCCTGTTCTTGAGTCTTGTAGGCTTTGCAATCACAGAAGAGTTAGGCCTCGGCCCTCCTTTTCTACATATTTCGAGTTGACCTCCCTGTTCATCATGGCGGCCGAGCATGTTCCTCACCTGAACCATTCTGCCATCACAAACATGAAATTCACTGAAACGCGCATTATGTAAATTAGGGAAGCTGGAAGGAAATAGTAACGACAAAGTGAAGAAGGTGCACATACAGTGGAAAGAAGAATCGAGCTTCTGATGCTGTAGAAAGAGCATTATAACTCTTCCCGGGCGGAAGCGGCTCCCTGGAATTCATTAGTGGAGTTCAGCACTCCATTTAATCGTACTGCAGGAGCAGGCAATAAGATAAATGGACTTCTTCCCTGGAAAGGAGCAAAAGGAAAGAGAAGCAATCAATCCCCCTGACATACGTTCCGTTGCAGGAACAACATGCTTAAGTGATGAGGAGAATGTGATAGGACAGCAGAATCGGTTAAAATACACGTGCAAGGAATGGGCGCAATTACTGATAACACAGGAATGCCCCGATTGTGAAAAATAGGCTGCAGTGGCACCGAGACCTTCCTTTACTATGGCTCGAAAGGCGGCAAACGTGCAGAAATAAGGTTAATGCTCGTCTATATCATTCTGATGATTTAGAGTAATGCCTATTCCGGCAATGTGGTAATACCCCATTAATTATAGATGAAAGGGCCGGGCCCATAAATATGGACCTATTCTAGAATCACAATCCAATGTTTCTTTTCAGTGGCATGTAAGGTAGAGGGGAGAAAAGGTGTTATTGCCAAATCAGTTCAACAGGACATTCTATAGACACATAGGGGCATATTTACAATGAAGTGGAGAAGCGTGTTGTTAAGCATAGAAGGCTAACAACATGCTTGGTCACTTTAGAAACGCAGGGCTGAATCATATTTACAAGAATATGGTGCAGCTCTGTGTTTCCCCCTGCCCTGGCTCTAACTTTAGCTGCCTAGCGCTAACGCAGGCCCCCTTGCACCTTGTGCCTTATTTAAAAGGCAGCGTTAAGCCACGTGAAGTGGCTTAACTCTGCCTTGTAGGTAAGGCGAGGCCCCTATCGCCATAACATCGTCACTGAAAGTGACGTTGTGGTGGTGATAGGGGCTTGTAAATATGTCCCATTGTAATAACGTACAACTGCATAAGGTTAGTTAGTTGATTACAAAGCCAAAAATAACTGAACATAATACACCTCAAGATGAGAGTGTAATAATACATCGGCGTTAGCATGAAGCCAACCCTATGCATCCAGTGGAGTCGATGCAGCATAAACAAAACAATTATTTCAAGAAATAGAATACAAAGGATCACGAAGCATGATACCACATTTCCCTGCATTGAGGGCTTATTAATATAAAACGTTAATCTGTCCCTACACTAACACTAGGATGGCATCCCTACTCAAGCATCTTCAGGAAAAGGATAAATGGTATCAGCATGTGGAGTTTTCCTATGAATCTCTCCACCAGCAATGGTTCATAGCATTAAGCTATCGAGACAGAGCTCATTCTAAGGTGCTCTCTTTTCGAAGGCAGGAAGAGAAGTGGGCACTTTCCCTACTCCCAACAATCCAATATCGAGGAGAAATTTCCCAGAATCCCTTTCAGATCATGCCATCCGCTGTGGGTACCATTCTAAAGGTAGTTTTCCAAGGGCCAACGGTGGGTGATCTTCCGCTCCAATACATTTGACCATGGTTCCCAAGCTTTCTCCTGTTCGAAATGCAAAGTCCTTCCTTTATCTATTTAGACCCCTTACAATGTAGCTTTTCTCTTCTTGCCTGACTAATAAAACAAAGACATTATTCTAGCTAACAAGAGCACTTATTTCACCTGCAACACAAAACATGAGAAAAAGAAATTTCATAGCACACATGAAATTCTAAAGAGAGAGTTTCCAATGAAATTAAATTTCAGGCCTACAAATTCAGCCAATTTAAGAAATGACATGTAAGTTTTACAAAATTGCATAGGAAATAAGGCACATTCAGTTAATAATTCTACCTACATGTAAACAACAGAGTTAGTAAACACATGAAATGAATGCATGATCGTCAATCGCACAACACAAATGTCTTCACATTAATATTTTCTGCTAGTTACATTCACTTTCTACGTTTATTTTTCAATTACATAAACATATCACGTTTCATGTTATTACATTGCAAGATTCCAACACTTCATGTTAATACAACAATGAATTATATGTGGGTGCGCTCTACACATGTGATTATAATTCACCCCTACAAATAAGATGCGATTTCTGCTACATCATAGAAAAACTGTAAGATCTATTGTAGCGTGGTAACCACCAGGGTGACAAGCTGGTTTTGACACTGCGAATTGTAAGTGTAGAGGTAAGGTCAATGTCAGGCCTAGAGGACCCGTTACAGTATGATTTTGCCACTACTATGCGATAAGCTGGTTCAAAAGTAAAGTGCAGACCTAACTGGATACGATTTTGAGTTGGTTGGAGCCGTTCTTTGCTCCTGTCCTTTGGGAAGCGCTGGGATGCCCCGTTGCTGGGGCAGCTATGCGCTGTAAAAATCCATAATTAATAATAATAATACTAAAGCATTTATTGTGCAAACGCTTGTGGATCTACCACCAGCAAAAGGCTAATTGTAATTACTCAATGCACAAATATGGAGAACTGAAAGACTAGCATCTATTCCCCACACTTCCAGCAGAAAACCTAAAGGATCATTAAGGGTCTGTTACTTTTCATTTCAGAAAAATAGTGCATCACTCTTTTGCCAAACTAATGTAATCTTCGTTTTTAAGATGAAAAACAGTTTAAGGTTGTTAGACCTGTCAGCCTCAGGGTGGTCTTCCCCCATACTTTTTGCCTACTTACTTCCAATGTTTTTGCTGAAATTTGTTTTTGTTGGCCTTAGGACTCTGTGCAGTTTACCACTGCTAACCAGCCTTAAAGTGTTTGTGTACATGCCCTTAAATATTATTTGATTGACTAATACCTAATTGGTTTATTTAATTTACTTATAAGTCCCTTGTAGAGTGGTATACTATATACCCAGGGCCTGTAAATCAAATGCTACCAGTGGGCCTGCAGCACTTATTGTGCGACCCTCTTAAGTAGCCCTCCAAAGCATGTTCCAGGGCTGCCATTGCAGCTGGAATGCAGTGTACCTTTACCATGTCGACTTGGCATTTATACCCCCTAGACGAACCTTAACCTCCCTTTTCAATACCTATAACTCACCCCTAAGGTAGACTCAATGGTAGACCATAGGGCAGGGTACTGTGACATTAAAAGGTTCGACATGTATTTTTAAGATTTACATGCCCTGGTAGTGGAAAAACTCCTAGATTTATTTTTCACTACTGTGAGGCCATCCCTTCCCGTAGGATAATAGTGGGAATTTCTTATTACATTTAAGAAGCTGTAATTCCTAATTGGGAGCAGTTTTGTATATCATGTTTGGTATCTATGAAATTGTAAGCCCTTCGAGTTTGAAATTTGACACTTTTAGAACGTTGGCATCCTTCTGTCCTTAGCCCTTTGTGCCCTTTGTGCCTGCAGCCTGTCTTGGCTCACATGACTGTGTGTAACTGACCTTGACCTTAGAATTTGTGAATTCCTCCCAGGAAGCAACACAATATTAGATGTGCCTCACATGGGCCATCTGCTGACAGGGTGGGGGGGGGTGGAACTAAGCACTGCCCCTCCTACATCTGAACAGCTTGTGTTGTGCATTCACACAAAGGGCCTAACTAGCTTGTATTGTCACTACAGCCAGCTTGAAGCCAGGGCAGAGGAGTCAAGAAATTCTATGCATGTCAAAGAACTTTTCCAGAAGCTTCTCCTGAAGATTGGCACCAGGGTAAAAACAGGACCTTCAGATCCACTCTTCAGTTTACCACTTGACCTGTGGTAGAACTCTCCAAGGACTGTCTGGTGCTTTAACCTGCTGTGCACTCTTCCAGACTGCTGTCATAACTGGAAGGACTGCTTTGCTGTCTAGAGACTGCCTTGAGCCCTCAGAAGCCAGTTTTTGTGTTGAGCCCTGCATCTTCATCTGTACCCAGGACTACCGGAATTGACTCTAAGGGCTAGTTTGCTGGCCTTCTGTTCAGAGCCACAGGGACATAAATAACTTCCACCATCTTCAAACCACACCTGGACCCAATCTGAATGAGTTCTGAGCCCCCAAGAGGTGTCCCACCAGTTCTGGAGCCTTGGTTGTCCAGCTTCCCAAATGGGCAATTCCCAAAACTGAGGACTTAGACAAAATTTGGCAAAAAAGTGATTTGAGAACCAGGAGACTGGGACCAACCTGCTCAACTTTGTGCCCGAGGTGCATATCTGGTCGTAATGACTTTGAACTTCTCCCGCTTTGTTCTTCTCTGCAGCAGCTAATCAGTTTCAGTGGTCGTTTGCCAAAGGGGCATCCGACCTCGAGGAACTTCTACAAAAACAGCATTCTGCGTTGTCCCGCTGGAGGTTTTCTATTTTCATTTCGGCGACTAAGTCTGCACATAGATCTCTTCATCCTGGCTTCGACCTAAGACCTTCCTGTTGCCTTGTCCCGCTGAATTTTACCCTACCAGACAATTTTCTTTATGCATTTTTCTAAGTCGGAAAGTAAGCGCTGACCAGGACCAACCCACTTCTTGCAACTGAACAGCGCACCGTTGCGGTCCGTCTTAACTTTCGACTTTGACCCAGTCTTGTGTGACTAGATGTCAGCAGTTGACACTTTGATCTTTTAGGAGGTAATTTGAACCTTAAACTTAAAAAATTCATAACTCTTTTTCTACTAATTGGATTGCTGTTCTTTTGGTGTCAAATAATTTATTAAAATGTACTTGAACTTTCTAAATTGGTTTGGGATTGTTTGTGTGTTGCATTTTTACTTCATTACTGTTTGTGTGCTGCATACAACTTTACACATTGCCTCTACGTTAAGCGTGACTACTTTTTGTGGCAAGCTACTCGAGGTTAATCACAGGTTAATTTATTTACTTTTTGCCCCAGTCAATCAACAACCCAATTTCTTACCAGAGGTTCAAAACAAAAATGCATTTCTTTCTGTTATAGACTCAGGTGTTAATGCGATTAGTGAATGTTCTCTACCACTATTCACAATAGCAAATGCTAAAAGAAGGTACATGCACCTGCAGGTTTTTAAATGTCTTGCAATTATGCAAGATACACGACAAGAGGTTCCCTAATCACACTAGGACTGTTGCTTAAATCCGACACTGATAGGCAGTGACATGCACACCTATAGAATTCTTAATTACTCCTGAGCCCTTTTCACTTCTTTTGAGCATGAGTGGTCCTTTGTTGGCACGGCCATATCAGAGATTACGGTCACACTTTTCTTTTATTTCTCTCTCTTTTACATTCAGGGCCTGAATTACAGTTTGGGGGACAGTCTGCATCCATCAGGTAGCAGAGGACATTAAATCCACCACTCTGTTAGACTACCACTTGCCAAATGTAGGGATTTCCACAGGCCCAGCAGTGATCTCTGTACTTTTGGAGGAATCTCTATCACAGCGATTACTCTGAAGTTACCAAATGTTTGGTTGATGGCTGATCTTGGTTTTGATGCCCAACCACCAAACTGTTGTTTTTTCAAAAACAAACTAATGGCATCCACACCAAAGAGTTTGTCTTCCTGGGGGTGAGTGTCACTATTTTCATTTTGTGTTTATGACTGTCAGGTTTCCCCTGGTGGTGGTGTACAAGTAAAAAGACATCACAACTTCAGACCTAAATAGGGTGAGTGGTATGATGTCCTTATTCTGACAATCAGCACTCTGTCTTGCCCTCGAAGAAAGCTTTCTGTTGTCAGAGTCAAGGCAACGCTGACAAAAAATCACAATCCACCCAACTCTAAATAGGATGGATTAACTGAGACTTTAGTGGCGAGTCACATTGGTGTCAAAGTATCTTGTCCACCACACTCTAAATCAGGCCCCATGTCTCATGTAAAACATACTATCACTTTTCCATATGTAAAGTTTTCAAGACCTTAGTCTCTTTTTCAGTATTTTAACCTCTTTAGGGCTCAATGTAGTATGGGTCATATCAAAAAACCAATTCCACTCCTTGGTAGGGTTCCTGGCACCCTTGGATGCGGGTTGGCCAGTCACTTGTAAAGAGAAAGAAGGTAATATTGCTGCCTGCCTTTTCTGTTCAGTTATTTCTCCTTCTTCCGCCCCAGGGAAAAGTCCACCACTCCTCACCTTCAAAAGTCCATCTCCAGTTGACTGGGAAGAGGTAGGACTTCTCTACCAGGAAGTAAAGGAGCATGCTTATATCTGGACCCTAGAGACCTTAACCTGACCTTTAGCACCCCCTATCTTCTGCTTACCCTCCTCATGGTAATCAGTGTGTGATTTTGGAGAACTCACGCTCTGCTGTACCTTCCCTGGTAGTGATGTGTTCCATCCTGAGAACCAATAGGCAGTCCTGCCAACTACCCACTGAACTCCCACCAGTGGCCCGATGAGCAGCTGGTGCACAAACCCTCCCTCACAGAGGGTCAGGTAGTTCATGCACTGGAGCACTGCACAGCAGAAAGTTAACAAAATAGTCTAGTTCGTGAAATAAGAGTATAACTACAAAGCAAATGATCATAGTAGTCTAAATGCGTACAGATGTTTGTATGCAATAGTTTTATAGTGCAAACCTCACCAAAATGTGGCAGAGGGCTGTACAGGCTCAAAGGCAAAGCTGCAGCCAATCAGTGAAATCATGCAAAGATGAGTCAGCCAGTAAATAACTCAATAACCTAATGAGTAGGTGGTATCAGTGGGTTTTTAATAAGCAAGGTGCTTATGTGTAATTTATGGAAGGAGCTAGCACAGAGCCAAGTGTGTGAATTTATTAGATTACTCTTCTTTTAGAAAAGTTGAACAGACAAGGAATAGGGCTTCCATCAGTGAACTATTGCTGGCTGTCACATCAGCCACTGCGTGCCCTCCACTCAAATGGCAGTAGACACCAGGGCCACCTTGAACTCAACTGAAGATTGACAATAAGAACATGCGGGTCCAAGGGAATGCCCTAAAGAGTCATGTGACACATGTGTTCTTCATTGTTGAAGGGTAACTTCCAGATTGTGTTGAAGTGCTTACAGTTTTGTGCTTTGCACTTGATTTTGAATGAAGCATGACTTTTGTATCCATTGCGGCGTCGTGTTTATTAGCATTTCAGACTAGAGTTTAATAGCAATAAAGTCATGAACAAATAATCAAACCTTGTTTAAATTCACGATGTAGGACTTAATGACCACCCTTATTTTTTGTGCATTATTAGAGCTGCGATGAGTCACCAGGATATTCTTGAACTGTCCGCTGCCCTGCTGCATACTTCTTGGAAATCTATTTGGCGTGTTATACGTAATTCTCGCCGCGTCTAGTTGTCTGTATCTCTGTTCTTTAGGGCTATCCTGAACTGCTGTGGAAAAATGCCCTCGATTCCTGATGCTTTGCAAAATAATTTTTGGTTAATTTGTAGAGTGTCTTAGTTTCAGCATCACTTTTAATTTAACCAGAAATTCATTCGGGCTTCCATATTCCAAACACAGGTATGATACAACTGGAACAACTACACACAGTTTGAAACTGATTCAATGGCCCACGGCCCTCTTAACGTGTCAGCTTAATATTTAGAAGTGTACGAAATTTATACCGTGCTTCTTTTTATGAAGGATAACAAAGGTCTATGGTGAACTTCTGAAAAGTTGTGTCCTTTTCTGAGTGAAAATGATCTGATAATGTAGAAAATATTTTTTAAAGGGAAAGGATGGACTGGGAGTTTTCTCATTCTCAAGAGCAAAAAATTGCAAATTTTGTACAACTTGGCTGTTGAAAATAAATTACATAACTCTAGTAATCATGCAAGTGCATTTTATCAAGGTGCAAATGCACACCTGTGCTATATACAACACACACATATAAACATTACATTAATACACTACGTTAAATTGTAACTATATGACCTTTATTTAAACTCTTTCATTCCAGTGCAATAAATGAAGCGAAAACATTGCCACTGGTACTGGAAATTGTCTGTGCAACAATGTTGCAGCACTAGTTTTAAAGGGGGGGTCACAGGTCATTTAAAATGTGGATCTGACCGAGGCCAGTCGCCATTTTCACATGTGTCAAGATCAGCAGAACAGGGCATATAGGATCGGAACAAGGGCACAACAACTTTAAAGCATTTTGCACATTATTGTAAATGGTCCTGTGGGCATTCAAGCTACCTTTGAATAAACTATGGGTACTCGCAAACATTTTCAAATTGTCCAAAAAAAGTTTGGTGCAAATGAGGGCTGCATTGCTTCCAGTAGGATGGCAGTGGAGCTGAAGCAAGTGCATGGGGGTGGAGTTAATCTGGGTTTTGGGGAAGGGAAGCATCTACATATAGTGACTGAATTGCCCAATGCACAACCAGAAAAGACTGGGATCAATCTCGGCTTCCCCACTTGACTAAATTGTGTGATCCTAGGCAATTGTTTGATTTCGCTTTCCATTATTAATTCTTCATTATCACATATAAGAGGACCTCAAAATACATGATTCAAGGTGTATGCTGTACAAAGCCTTCTCCTAGGCTTGATTTAATACCCTATAATGTAGTTTGTGTATAATATCAACCCAGGCCACTCAAAGAGTGTACATAACAACTGGCTTACATCTTAGGTCACTATTGGCATGGTTGCTAAGGTGGGGGTGGCATGAATGTTTCTAAATTCATGTTTGAAAAGCATCACATGAAAAAAAAACTTCTCAATCCACTAACATAATTTGATGTACTAAGATGAAACAGTTCTGCATGTTAATGAAATACACTTTTTGAATGTTGAAGAAACTATATCATATTTTTATAAATTCTCTGTGTTTTTAAAACAAAGGTGTTCCTAAAAGTTAAGCGGCACTGGGCACTCTAGTTACTTCCTTTCTTTATCTTCAATTAACCTTTAAATGAATGCTTGCCCATTTATTTAACATCTTTATAATGATTGTCCTGATTAGAGGGGGTCGCATATAAAAGTCAGAAGGGATGCATGCAGCCCCGTGGCTGTACTTTGAGTATCACTAGAATGAACGACATAATTTAGTGTTGATGAGATGAACTGTACTACAGATATGTCTGTTCTGGGTGTGAACTGAACTTTGATGGGTACAGTTTGCATAATTCAAATGCTTCTTGGAGTACAAGAGAATTGCTTAACAGGCACTCAGTGCACACAGTTCTCTTGGGCTCGCATCCAGAATATAATGGATGCGTTAAAAAACATTTTGTGGTTTACTTTAAGAGAAAGCGGTATTACCTCATCTAGCAATATGGTAATACCACTCTCTGCGTAAGTCCTGCGTGCCTTTCAGCACACACCAAAAACTCCTGCTAACACTACACCTTTAAATGCTGAAAAACATACAAGTTCCTTCTCATATAAATCTAAGATTCCATTAATAGTAACATTACAGAATTGTGTTACCGCTATCAGCCTGACCTTCTACAACTGATGGCCTTACACAGATGTTGAGCGTAAGGTCATCTGCCATTTTGGTAATGTTTACTAACTGTGGTCTGTGACTCGTCACTCCTGGTGCAAAACGTGACATGTGCGAGTGCACTGTACGTGGCCCTTCCTGGCTATATGTGATAAGTCTAGTTGGCCTACCACTTGTGATTGTGAAATGTCAAACTTTATATATCTACCACTATACGCTCAGTTTGGATTCCGTCATGCACTGGTGTCTCCCCGTTAAACAGTCGGTACCAATAGTGTCGCAGGGATGCCATTAGCCACAGGTCAGAAAAGCACAAGCATTTGCAATGCAATAAATCTTGCATTTTCAACATTTTGACCTATTGGTATTGTAAATGACAATGGCTTTGATTATTGCAGGTTTTTTAACACGTAAATAAATGCATTGTCATTTACAATGCCATTAGCTCAAAATCTATCTCATAATTGCGTGACCTATTGCATTGCAAATGCTTTTTAGTCATTGAGATCGACTCAGTGGCTATATAGTCTGAAAAATTACAAAATGTATGGGTGATGTTGACCCAAGGCCCTGAGAAGAACAAGTGGTAAATTCCCTTTGTACAGCACTTTTTGGACATCTTAACTTTGCATGCAGAATGGTGGCCTCAGGGTGCGCATTTACCAGGCAGCTACTGTTACTCCAGGTGGGGCTTCAAAGCCTCTTCATTGAATATGAATGACAGACAGAGTAAATAAAGATTTAGTAAAATGGCTTTCATAACCTCTTTTAGAGGGCAAGAGCAGCTTGGCCCAACTATGGGAGTTCTACTGAGGAACGGGGCAAGCACTACCCCTTCAGCACTTGACTCGCAGGCATAGCACGAGTCAAGCAGTCCAAGCCTTCTGGCGGAATGCAGATGCCAGGTATACACAGACTCAAAACATGCTCATCAACTCCAATAAATTAATGTCTACAAAATATTTGGCTTTATGAAAAAAGTATTAATTATATATGAACACAAAGTAAAATGTGGCACATAAAAAATAATAATCAGAGTCTTTGTAAGGCAAAGCTATAACCATTGTCTAGGTATGCGACTGATCCCACTCCCTTATCTAAGGATGCTGGTTATACCCCATCCACATGAGGTGATCCTTCAGTTTCAACCTTCGCTAGAAAGTACAAGTCTTAGAAATTCCACATTGCCTTCTTAAAAGTTAAAGTGTCCCAGCGCAGTGGCGCTTTTAGTCAGAGCAAGTTCCCCCAGGGGCTCAATGGTCCAGCAATCAGTTTTCCTGAGTCCGACAACCAGTCTTGGGTGGTCCTGGGTTCGAGTTATGGAATTGTTGCTCTTCTCCTGTGAGTCCCTACCTGCTATGCTGCTCCAGCAATCACTCTCTAGGGCAACAGCCCTTAATCTCCACTGTGACCCCATACTGGCAACAAGAGTCATAGACAGAGCACTCCAGGTTTCAGCACTGCATGGGGCCAAAGGCCCTCTTCCTTGTTTGGGTGACAAGCGCTATTTTCACGGTGTCCTCCACCTTAATTACAAAGGTCGCGAACAGTGCACTGCAGGTGACAACATTGCACAATGACGCCGGCACTCTTCCTTGTCACATTGCTATATCAGGGAGACTGTCCTTATTTTCACCTCAGCCCCTTCCTCACATACAGGGGTCACAAACAGCAGACTCTGGACAATAGCCCCTTTGGTCACAGCACTGCACGGGTGATGGCCTGCTTCTTGCTACAGTGCTGTACCAGGACAATGGCCCTTAATCTTTTCACCGACACCCACCTAGATTACAGGGGGTCACAGAGAGCAGCACTGTAATGGTCCTTAGCACAGACCCACAATCTTATACTCTGCTTCAGGGATCCAATCGACAGGATCACCACAGGACCTCACTCCCTCCAGGTGCTCTCGTCCTCCTCACAGGGTCGTCTGGCCTTGCCAGCTAGGCAGATGCTAGTTCTCCAGGCCCCAAAGCAACTGATCTTGGTTCTCCTAGGTGATGTCTCCTCACCCAGCTGGGAGACTGTCAGACCTCAGTCCCCAGTCCTGGTCACAACAGGCTGAAGTCATGCTGAGCTTCTCTAAGTTGATGTACAACTGAAGAGGCTCAAGCTACCCTTTTTTATAATCCATTTCTAGACACAGATGTGATTTCATGTCTGAGTCTGTAAAATTCATGATGTGGGAGTTACCCCCTTTGAAATGGCCACTCTTTGTCCTGTCCTTTGTCCAGGAAGCAAGCAGTCTGCCACAGCAAGAGTGGCTCTGAACTCGATAGCTCAACACAAAGGTCATACGATTGATTAGAGGATCACACCTGGACATCAGCCTCATTTATATCTATCTATCAATAGGTTACCATGCCCCCCACCCTATTCTTTAAATTTCTCTTATCAGCCTCAACTCCTTCCCATGATACGCCAAAGCCCCATTGACCAGTTACCTTTAAAAACGCACAAAGGAGCCTGGCTCTCCCTTCCTCCACGGTGTGTCCCACCCAGGTCCCAGGAATTCAGGCAATCCAAAAATATGTCTGGGATGGCTCCTCCACCTCCACATGCCTCTCTGTGGCCCTGCGCCTCAAATATGGAACCCACTATCCTCCATGTACTGTGCAATACACAGACACATATACATCACAGCATGCACATGTAATCACACATGAGCTGCTCAACACTATATACTAACATGATGTAGGCCAGGGGCGAGTAAGGTACTGTTAGAAGATGGTTCTAACACTATGGGCCGCCCGTTTTGTTTGCTTTTTGAGCACCTAATTGTTGAGCTTTTACTGTGGGGGAGCCTCATAAGTTGGGACTCACACACAGTGAACTCAGGATGTAAGAGACTGCATGGTGATTTTACTGATGTACCCCTGGCTTGACCAGGCCACTGCGCAGCAGCTGGAGTAAGGGACACCAGGCTGGTTACATGCAGACACATGTATACAAGCGTGTGCACACATGTAGGGGCTGCGCAGGGGAGATTCCTAGCATGCGCAGTGAAGGAGCAGCTACAAAGTGAAGGGTGTGGCAGGACTTATGCAGAATTGGGTGGTGACATGAAATAGGCTTTATACACTGGGAAGTAACATGCCAGGGGAAGTCAGTGTGTTTTACCATTTTTCTCTTCATTATTTCCCTATGGGGGTGTGGAGCCCTTGGGCTAAAATAACTTTCATAAGGCCTACAAATTCCAGACGCACACTAAAGTCCACGGTAACGGATGTGAGAAAGAGAATTCTGCAGAGTCCAAAGTCATATTTAAACTGCTTTTGGATCATCAGAACTGTCATATTTCTCTGAGCAAGCCATAACCAGACCATGGCTGAGGGCTGACCTCAGCAGGATGGATTGATAACCTTTCTTACACAAGCTAAGGCCTCCTCTGCACGATGCGAAGATGGGTGGGGCTACAGGCTCATCCATCAGCAGCTATCACTGGGTGCCAGGCACCAGGCTGCACCAAGGAGGGAAGGCAGCGAGGGAGGGAGGGGCTTTTTCAGAGACCATGTGGCCAGAGACCCTAGACAACGCCATTTTGAACAAACCCAGAGGCTGGACAAGAAGGGGCATGGAAGTGATGTGTCGCTTTTTGATAGGACCAACAGAGACTTCCTGCCAGCCCCCTACTCAACTTTTAAAAAGTGTTTGCACAGGAAGAGAAGCTCTCTCTGGGGTGTGGTCTGCTGAGGCATGAGGTGCTGCATCCTGGCAATGGGCAGTTGGAAGGAGGAACCCCCTGACTGCCCCCCAGGATCCTGAACCGCACCAGGAGGAGATTCCAGGACCAGTGTGCAGAAGAAGGGGCTCTGCACAAGGAGAAGAGAGGCCCAGGAGGAGAGCAGGCGAAAGGCTGGCGCAGGGAGCCAGTGAAGACAGCTCCCTGCTGAATCCCCCCTCTCAGAGACCCAGAGGGCAAAGGAGAGTGCTCCCAGTGGCTGGGGAGCACCATCAAGCGCAAGAAGAGGCCAGAAACAGGAAGATCGGACCTCTGGGGGCTGAGATATGTCCCCCAGAAGTTGAGTGACCTTTATCCTGTGGATCCCCGATGACGAAGTGCGTGGGGCTCTGCCGCCGGTTCAGAGAATGCCCCCGGGTGGGTCAGGCCCTGGGGGCTGCCCCCAGAAGGAAGTAAAGTCAGGGAGCGCTGTCGCGCACCCCGTGAAAGTGCCCAAAAGCGGTGCCAGGAGCCCACCCTGTCCCCCACCAAAACTGGAAGCAGGGGAGCGCCATCGCACCCCCCTGGGAGGCGGTCTTTAGGTGCCCGGGACGCCATCTCTGGTCCCCGGAGCAAAGCCGGGGAGCGCCGTCGCGCTCCCCCTGAAGATTTCCCCAAGGGGGGCCAGGAGCCCCTGCCGAAGACGGAGGCGGGGGCCGTGAAGAGGAGTAGGCGGAGAGCGCCATCGCACTCACAGCGAAGATCGCAAAGGGGCCCGATTTGTGCTGGGAGGATGAGTGGGGAGTGCTTTCCCCCTCGCCCGGGGTCACCGGAACCGGCGCAAGTCTCCAGAAAGGTGAGGCCGGCTACCGCGGCAGCACGCAAGGGTGCTGGCCACACGGGGAGCCTGCGGGGGCAGCCGGGGTTGGGCTCCCCGGGCTGCTCTCTAGCACAGTGGTGATGCGGGGGCCCGGGTGGGACCTGACCCTCGCGAGAGAAAGAGCGGTCGGCGGTGGTCTCCCCGGGCCGCAACAAACACTCACCACAGATGAGCAGCCGGGGTGGGCTCCCCAAGCTGCAGTGTATCCCCTGGGGGTCCAAGTGGGACCGGGCCTCCAAGCGAGAACAGGATATGCGGCGAAACTGCCAGCCCAACAAGCACAGCCGGAGCACAGCCGGAGCACGAAGTGCCCTAGAATGCCTTGCCAGGCATTTGGAAATGTGCAGTTTTTGGTGCCTGATGGCCTCCAGAGGAGGCGGGTCACCCTCATTTGGGAAAAGGTGCTGGGGAGCTGCTGGAGAAGTGCAGTTCCCCTCCCCCAGCACGAAGAGAAGTCCCTCTCTAAGTCACATGGGGACTTGAAAAGAATAACCCCTCAAGGGCTCAGTCAGCATTTAAACACCTTCTAGGCTGGAACTTTTGTTCTACAACTGAGGGTGTATTGAGCAGACCCTCCAGGATTTCCCAATTTCGCGATTTCGCGATTTCGCGGTTTGCCGCGAAATCGGCACTTTTGAAAAAATGCAGCGATTTTAACTAAAGTGCCAGCGAAATCGGCACTTTTGTAAAAATCGCTGCATTTTTTCAAAAGTGCCACGAAATCGGCACTTTTGAAAAAATCCGCTCACAGGGCATTAACCTCTCCATGGCAGAGCCCCCCCAGCAGCCATTGAACATCTAGCAAGGTAGCACCACTATCTCTTGCAAGACTGCCATCTGGACACTCCTTCACCAAGATGCCCACCTCAGAAGTCACATTATAGTATTCTCACATGGCCCTTCAATGCCTTTACATTCTAGCCCCCCCACCCCACCCAAGCTTTCACTTTTATTCCCAAACTCTTCATTTGTATCGACTGCTGCTATCATGCGTGTGATTTATTGTTGTTAAAATAAAAGTGTCTCTGTAGTAAACTGCTGAATGAGAACTCTTTTAACAAAAGAGGAATTGGTATGGACCGACAACAACTGCATTAGAATAGTAAATGTGGGATTACACAGGAGAGGAAAAGCTTTTGTGGTTTTTTTTTTTTTAAAGTACAATTTGTTGCTAAACACCCGGAGCTGATAGATTACGAACGATAATTATTAATATTAACGATAATCACCATAATGATCTTCGTCATTTTGTTGCTAATGTTGGGACAAATTGTTTTTTTGCAGGTCTCCTCGAATTTATTAGGCAGAGATAAGACATTTCCTGCAAACTAAGGGGCTTATTTACAAGCCCCTATCGCCACCACAGCTTCCCTTTTCACGATGTTGTGGTGACGATAGGGGCTTCACCTTATTTCCAAGGCACGTGGCTTAACGCTGCCTTGTAAATAAGGCACCCTTTCACGCTATACTTAGCGTGAAATGGGAGGGCAATGGGTGTTGCATTGGGTGTTCTACTGCAACACCCATTGATTTTTACGCTGCCCCATATTTACAAGGATAGCGTACAGATGGGGCAGCGCCAAAATTAGGACCAAGGAAAACCTGGTCTTACCCTGGCGCAATAAGGAGAAATGTTTACTTTCTCCTCGTTTTTGCTGTTTCCATGTGTGCTGCGTTGTGCAGTATGCATAGAAACAGCAAAAGGCAATTGATTGTTTATTTGCTGGGAGGTGTCCCTTCCTGCACATAAACAATAATTTTAAAAAATGACGTTTTGTAACTTCTATGTGTGCTGCATTCAGCAGGGACACCTTCCTGCACATAAACAATCTCCCCTGCAGCCCAGGCACTCTTGCGCTATAGTGCAGGGGTGCCTGCATTGGCGCTAAGCATCTGCAAGTAGCGCCGGCACAGGGGGGAACACAGGGCTGCACCGTATCCTTGTAAATACGGTGCAGTCCGGTGCTCCAGAAGTGGCGAGGCGCGCGGCGTTAAGCCAAGGAGGCTAACAACGTGCTTCGCCACTTCAGTGTAAATATGCCCCTAAATGCTTAAGGACAGAACAACCTCAAGATTATTATATATTGTATAGTATTATATTTAATTGCACGTACAGTGGCTGTAATTAGTTCAAGAGCTACGTCTTTTCATAAATCCAAATTCAAGATAGATTAGATTAGATTTTGGGGTTGAACCAGTTCGGACTCAGGCAACACAGTTTTGTGGATTGACAAATCCCAATTCATACTCCTCTATTTTAACAGTAGACATAGAGGCATGATCTGATCGCACACTGAGCTGTACCTGAATATTCTACACACTGGGCACTTTGGTACCTAACACCAGGTTGCTCTTCTAGACAGACCGATCCTGCATCTGTTCACAATTGGAGAGTAGGCGAATATAGGCTAGGTTAACCGAAGACTGAATTCAAATATGTGGTCAGATAGTTACAGTCAAACAGCATTTGTAAACCACAACACTGTCACCCGTAGGGGTATCTGGGCACATGGTCTCTATTGAAGACTGAAGTCTGGCAGGCGAGGGGGCTGTAGAGAGCTGGGGGGGGGGGGCGTTCCAGATCTTGGCAGCAACTAGAGCATGGGCGTTAATTCACTAAAATGCTAGGAGTTCGTGGAAGGGACATCACAGGAAATAACATCACATCAGGGCCTATTTCAAAGTGGGAAAACTCTGCTAAAACAGTTTCCATTGTTTTAAAGCTGAAAATGAATGATTATGAGTAAAATAAAGTGCCGCAAAAATGCTGCTAAATTTCCATATTTGTGCCACTAAATGTCCATATTTGTGCCACCAAATTTGCTAATCCATGCCGCTATATCCTGGGGGGTCTGATTGAGAAATTCATCATGAAGGGCTGAGTTGGGGAAGTCTGGAGAAGGGCATCCCCTGGAGGTGAGGAGGTGTAAGTGCACCCGAAATGCATTTACTAACGGGTATTTCTTTTAAAGGGACTGCAGGTCACATGTTTAATGTGAAGTACTTGTGTAAGGTGATGTCATAAGCAAAGTGGGGTTATGTTGTCAGACATTTCTACTAGGGTGTCTGGCTGCATATGCGTAATCCTGTGATTTCATCTGTGATGCCTTTAGGGGTTGTAAATGCAATGCATTCTAATGATACCCAAATGCGATGAGTACTAGCATTCTAAAGGTATGCTTAAACATGTATTCTTGCTGCTGCGCTTAGGTGAAGAACCCAGACTGCTAGCCCTTAAGATGTAAAGGTGTATTGGTCAGTAGGAAAGGCTCAGTTAGGGTTGTGTGTCACCAAGGCAGTGTTACCTATTTTATATGCTTGTTGAGATAATGTGGGGGGTCGCCACTGGGATGGTGCCAGTGCGCAGAGCCCTCGCTCCAGAATATGTTCAACTAACTGCATTGGGGGCAAGATGATGTGCACACATGGGAGTGGTGGTACCAGACCCAACTCCCCCCTGTGGGAGGGTTGGAGATGTTATGGAATGTCACAAAGTAATTCCAACATCTTATGTATATTTGTACATTGGTGCATAGTATTGAGTAGTGTGTGTGTTTAATAAATGTACTCTTACTTTTATAAAGCAAAGTACAGACTGGACAATCAATTATTGAGTGTTATTGAAGTGCACCTGCAAATGAAGATTACTAGCCCACACCACCTCCCCTGAGTAAGCCTCAGACTGCTCTGCAAAGCTACCCTCTGAGAGTCATGCGCTACAATTGGGTGTTTGGTTCCCAGTGAAGAACAAATATAGTCATGTTATTTGTGCAGGCCTCACAGATGCTGCCTCATTTTCCAACAGGTACACAAGAGCAGAACCTAACATGAATGGCCGGTGACACTGGTAGAAAGGCTGCCACCTCAAGCCCACATCATGATGGGTTAATCACATAAAAAGCAATAACAAATAACTCGCCACCTTACCTGTCAAGCAATTGTAACCTCTCTGGAGCCAAGTGTAATTCAAGGCTTCTCCAGACTGAAAATATGTTGTGCAAAATGATAAAATAAAATTGTGGGCAAGCCTTCGACATGGTAAGAATATGGAACATCCCTGTACATATCAGGCAAGCACATGCACTCTTTAAACTCCCAAAACAGCATAAGTTCTCACCCACCAATAAGAGCTTCTTGACGCCTCGCACTCGCCTGGACACCAACTAGGTGAAGTTCTCCACACCTTCCTACTTTATATCATTTTACACAATCATATATCTTCTTTTAACTGTTGTATAGTGTTCCACCACTCCCTGAATATGCTCACACTCTATAAATATCATTATACATAGTTATACAATACACTATTTTCATTAGGGCGTGGGGTTTGGAAGATGAATACATGATTTTATGTATCAAAGACAGTTTGTGGGAAGCGTGTGATTTACATTTTTCGTGAATTGTCATAGAAATGTATATAATTAGCTACACTCTGATTCGATATTGATATAGACAGCCTTCAATAGATAATAAAAGAACATCACCTTATGTGTTTCCTATGCCCCTTGTCTGGAGAAATTCGAATACCTAAACACAAGAGCTCAGTTCATCGACTATGCAGGCGTGGGTCTCTTTGTCTCATATTGTGATCTCCTGAGTGCTTCAGAGCTACAGAATTATAGCGAAAATCAGAGTCCTGTGCACATCGGAGACACAGTGCTGTTACTCTCATAAATCATCTCTCTCAGACCCTTCTCATTCTTCCAGGTTCTTCCTGTCTTTTTCACACTGCTGCCGAATTTGTTATGAAAGATTTTCATGCATTTTTCATGATCAAGTAAGTATTTTTTCGCATCAGTATTCGTGTGGTTCGTACAAAGCTCTTATGTCTAACTTTGTGGCCTAGGCCCAGCTCATAAATCTGACGTACAAAGCTATGAAGATGTTTGCGGTCTTTTACATTGAATTATTGGAGCAGCGCCCGCATTCAACAAAAACAATATGATTTGGGGTAGTACTTTAGACATTTGTGTGCAAGAGGTACACAGTTTTAGTAAACTCCATTTAATGCATGTACACCTTGAAATAGCTGTTATAAAACAGCTTTTTGTTGTACCCAACAATGTTTTGGAAAATTGTGTAAGGCTCAGTATGAGACTTCAATAATTCACATCTGTTATTAGACTATTATTCAGTAGATTTCAGGGGTGGTGAATTATTCAGAGTCTGCGATTTCATAGCCACAATTCCTTTGTGAATCATGCATTAAAGAATACTTTGAATAAAGGTGTGTGGTAGACTTGATGGATTAATGTGTATGCATAACAAAACGATGTGAAGCACAATGAAAACTGTGCATGTTCGAGTGGCCTGTCAATGAATACAGATGAAGCTTCTCATTACACATTAGGTTCAAGCTGCTGATCTTGTGGAATTTCCTACGTTTCTCGTTCAAAGATGAAAGAAACCATACAAACTCTTGCAGTGGTTAAAAAGTGGTTCCATCAGCATTTATGTGGTGACATGAGGTAGAAGAATGGCTCAAAGAATAAATGGTCTGCAAGTCACGAGCTTGAATCTCAACAATGCCAACTCAGCTTTCCATCCTCCTGAGTTCTGTGAGTTGAGTGGTTTTATAATGACCAAAAAGAACCAGGGCTGGCTATAGCGCTGGTGGCGCCCGATGCGACAATCATTTTTGGCGCCCCCTACACCACATGACTACCTCCTCAGATTCTCTCACAACCACTGGGCAAAAGTGCCCCCCATCTCTCCAATCATAAGTTATTGCTCAACAGAGTGACCCCCTCCCCTCCCCCCCATGTCAGCACCCATTCCACAAGTCAGCGCCTAGTGCGGCTTCACGACCCTAAAGCCGGCCCTGATAACATCTGTTACTTGTATATTTTGCAGTAGAGGAAGTGTGAAGTGAAATGCTATTTAAAAAAAACAAGTTATTTATTCTTTATGAAGTTGGTTCAGATTTATGCTCCACCACACTAAACATAAATGTTCTCTGGGTCGCTTGAGCACATTGAAAAACAAGCATTTGCAAGGCAACGGTCTCGGCTTTAGTTAAGCATTAGCAATTCTGTTTGTAATTAGGTCGCTTTTAGCTTTGCTTTTATTAGTGTTTTTATAAACGTTTATGTACATACTATGCATATGTATGTATAAGTATGCATGCACTAATATTGGTATTTATATAGATATGCAGTTGTTTATATATGTTTATATCTGTTTATATATGTATGTGTATATATATATATTTATACACATACATATACATATGCATATGCTATTGGCATTGTAAATGACAAACTTTTTATTCATGTGTGGGTTTTGAAAACAGATAAATAAATGGCATTGTCATTTACAAGGCCAAGCGCTGCCCGACCCCCCATACCCGGCCCCGTAAAGAGATGCGTGGGGGGAGGGCTCCATGCTGTTCACAACTGGAGACTTCCCGACTGAACACGGGCAGTGCATCTTACACTGTGAGCTTGCTCACACCTTGGCACTGCCTGCTCGGAGTATGGGCGCATGTGAAGAGGAAGGGCAGTGTGGACGTGCCCATGGTGGGCAGGGAGGAGGGGGAGGCGCTGGGGTTAGAGAGGACGGGATGGAGGCGAGCATGGAAGAGGCAAAGAAGGGGAGGGAGAGATTGCGCCGGAGCTTGTCTTTATGAGGCCATGTGTTTGAAACACATGGCCTCATAAAGATAAGGATTCTTTTGTGACGGGAGGAAGTCAAGGGAACCTTCCTCCAATAGTTCAATACATACCCATCACTGCACTCTACCTTCCCTCTTTCCTTGCGCTCTTAGAGTCCTGTGGACATGCTCTTCCCCTCCACCCACCCCCACACCCTGTAAACTTAGTTTTAGTTTAGTGTGAGGAAGGTGACAGCATCTATGATGAATTGGGTGCGAAGGTACAATTATGCGTTACGTCCTGCTGCTGTATTAAAGCAATCTTTTGTGAAACACGAAAGGGCGTCCATGTGGTTTCTGCCCGATTACCAACGTGTAAATACACCGTCCTTGAGAGAAAAATTACACAATGACGCTCTTGTAGCTTCAGGGAACTCTGTTAGTGCTTTCATAAAATGGGGAAGCCCCCCGCCCCCCAATCCCTGCTTCCTAAGACCCAAAAAACATCACAAATCACTGCTAAATTTCACCTTGCCGGGACCTGCTCACCTACTTTTAATATCAATTTGAGGGCCAGAATAGGTCGCATTGTGTGATTAATTGGGAAGGAAAAATCGCATGACACAATGACAACGTGTTTGCAAAAGATCTTCGAGGAGTTGTGGTCGGCAAAATTCTAGTTCTATAATGCGGCATTATACAGATGACTCCGAAAAAAGCAGCCGGTAGTTCGCACGCACGTTGCCTCTGACCTTTATTTAACACTGTGGTATCCAATTTCGCCAATAATCCAATTCATTCTCTTAAAAGGGCAACACATGCTAACGTTGCCTAATGTCTAAAATAAGTTATGGGAGGTCGCATGGTTCATTAGAGGCACACACCTCCTCTTTTAAGAGAGGAAGGAAATCTTTTTAGTATTGACGTATGAAAAACCGCTGTGCGCTGACAAGGTTTTTTAAAATAATGTAATTATGCCGCTTGAATTTCAATGCGTATGGGCTATTCTGTCAACAGTAATGCCCTAGCCTGCTGAGTGTGGCTGTGTCGCACAGCAGTGTTCATGTTAAATGAACGTTCTCGACAATAACCTTGCCATAAAAATATTGCTTGACTACATTATTCCGTGCACGTCTTCTCACGGCCTTCATGTCTCAAAGAGAAATTATTAGGTTTGCATCTCTACGGACCAAAATGCCGCCAATCAATATTTAAGCTGATATAAGTGTCAGCAACCTGGCGTGTTAAACGACCGACCAACCAAAAGTAAAGAAATAGAAGTTTGTTTATATTTCTTTACTTTTGGTCTCATCGCGGCACCCTCGCTTTACTCTTAATATTACAAGTAAAGCGCGGGTCCCACGATGATACCAAAATTAAAGAAATAGAAACAAACATCTATTTCTTTACTTTTGGTATCATCGTCGCACCCGCGCTTCACTCTTAATGTTAGTAGTAAAGTGCGGATGCCGCGATTATACCAAAAGTAAAGCAATAGATTTTTTTAATCTATTTCTTTACTTTTGGTATCATCGCGGCGCCCGCACTTTCCTTGTAACATTAAGAGTAAAGCGAGGGTGCCGTGATGATACCAAAAGGAAAGAAAACAACAAGCGCCCGACAAGCGCCTGACCTCCTGCTGGCATAAAAGTTTCCTTATCTTCTTTATGGGGCCATCTGGAACCATAAAGAAGATAAGAAACCTTTTACACCAGCAGTAAGTCAAGTAAGCCAGTCTGAAAAGGACGGGGCTTACAGAGAAAGAAGAACGTCACTAGGACCTCTTCTCTAATGGCTGGCCACCGTTTAGCATGAACGGTGATGCCAGCCAATGGAAAAGAGGGGCGGGGCTTAACCTCGCTAGTGGAAAATACTCTATGTCAATAAATCTCGCCAGCTGGACTACGCATGCGCGCAGTCTTTCGCAGGCCGAGACCTAAAAAGTGTACTGACTTTTAGTCAAAGGGTAAATTCATGCAAATGCCTCACCGTAAGTTCTGTGAGTCGAGATGAGGCACTTATAACATGTATAGCCATGTGCGCAGCTACACGAATGTACGCAGAGACACAAAACAACAAGATGTATGCAGTGATGTGCTTGTGTAAATACACCCAGATGCACATCTATTCACAGAAATTATTCTAAACAAAAATGGTCATCAATGGTATTTGTAAGTATGTGCCGGTAAACATAATAGTTGTTGGTCCTTCGTGGCATATCCCCGGTGAAAATTCCATGTGTGGGGGGATGGACTCTCCCACACTTACTTGAAATTAATCTAACAACATAGCTATCAATAATCCAATCCTCTGTAGTTGATTACTGCATGCTTTGTCCACACTGGTACACCAAGATGGATACCTATGCACTGAAAGAAAGTTTTTCCTGAAGAGAAGGCACACACCAAAGTTGCTTATGAGGTGAAGCACTATGACATAATACAACCTCAGCGCTGCTGCCAAGCAGATGTGGCAGCATATCACAGACAAGATTACGTCACTTGAGGTAGTGCTGCACACTACTACATTGATGAGATTACAGCATGACAAGAATCAGGTCAAGGGCAGGTCACAGGGATGCCAGTGGCTGCAGCACAGTCTAAGCTGACTGGTATTTTAAGTAGTTGAAGAGCAGGAGCAGTGCAATTTTGACAGAAGTAGATGGTTGATTGTCACTGGTACTTAAAAAAATTATGCAGATTTTACTTGAAATGGGGCAGCATTTGTTCGACTTTTTCAAGTAAATACGGAACACACAAAAAACGTACATTTGCATACCACAAATAAAAATAACCACATAATAAAAACATAACAGAGAACAACACAACGAAACAATCAAAATAGAATTCAAAACAACAACCCTACTGCAACAGAAAATAGCATAATGTAATAATCCAGCTCACAAACAAAACAGTACGAAGGGACTGGTCCCAGAAAACAAATATAACCGGACCTCCCCCAGCTCACCTAAATCACTGATAGCTTAGCTGCCTCACACAGATGATGGTTTTATCGATGTGTGCCAGCAGGGATCAGAGGGTGAATCGAGGGCAAGAAAGGGGGCTGCAGGGCTGTTAAAAACTTTGGCCACTGTATGATAATGAAGGACTAAAACCACTTTAAACTAGCAAATCATCCAGAAACGAACAGGCAGGGATTATGCTAGAGCAACATGAGAAGGGCGCTGATGTTGGCAAAACCTTAGTGAGGTTCAGAAATCAAATGAGGGGACGATATCAACATACAGATAATCCCCTACAGTTCCACCTGACCAGACCAGAATAGGCGCAACCAATACTGGAGGGACTGAGTTCCCTTTCCCATACTGATTCTATCCCAGTATTTAACCTATCCCACGTAGAACTTGATGAAAACTTGCTTAAGCTTCTCACTAGGGGACTATAATTTGTGCCTAGTTCTAACATCGACAAATTTGAACTTTGTTGGGCTATCCAGTAATTTTTCAGAAAAGTTAGATTTAGAAAGTTTTTAAACAAAATGGTGGCTCCCACCTATGACAACGCATCCAGACTTTGACCTCCTTCCACTTTTAGTCCTACCCTTGATGAGTTAGGCCCAGAAGTGGGCGTTTTTGAGAAAACCGTCTTTACTAAAATTCAATCTATGTTGAGATGTGTTGCCAAACCCTCATATAATCTTAATCTTGATGAACACAATACCCTCAATATACTATGCAAAAACCGAGATGTCACGATTAAACCTGTTGACAAAGGTGGGGGTATTGTTGTTCTGGATTCGAAAGACTATAAGGACCGGATTCTCAAGATGTTAGAAGTGCCAGAACACTATTCCAAAGTGAGTAACTTCCTTGAACAGATAATCAAAAAAGAGATTTTCTTTAGTACGGATAGGGCTATGGACAGAGGCACTATCTGTAGGCAGGAATTTGAGTTTCTTAACAGATCTCAAACCAAATCTCCTGCACTCGATGGAGTGACCAAAGCTTATAAAGACCCTATTAAACCTCCATTGAGACCCATTGTGTCTACTATTGGATCCATAACCGAACCATTTTCCAAAATAGGTGGACACTTTTTTGAAACCATTAGTGTCTGCCCTTCCAGCGTATATCAAAGACACTCGACACATGATATCCAAAATTAGGGAATACCTTTTAATTCTAAAACTGGCGCTCTTGTCACGATGGATATTAAGGCATTATATACCAACATACCCCAGAGTGAAGCATTGGAATCAGTCAAAATGACCCTAGAAAAGAGCGATAGTCGGGATGATCACATGTTTATCATCATGTTTGACTGTTGTTCTCAAGGAGAACTACTTTGAATTCAATGTTTCCATCTACAAACAAGTCCAAGGAGTTAGTATGGGTGCAACTTGTGCCCCAAATGTGGCCAATATCTATATGGGGACATTTGAGGACTGATTTATCTTTAATAAAATAGCGCCCTTTTCAGAGAATATCCATCAATGGCAAAGATTCATTGATTATATTTTTTCATATGGAAAGGAGAAGAAGAAGAACTGAATAAATTCCTCCTCTGGATCAATTTGTGTGATCCCCATTTGAAGTTCAGTCCTAAGACCAGCAAGGATAAAATTGAATTTCTGGATATATGGATCTACACTGAAATTAATGAGATCCAAGTGTCCCTGTACACCAAGCCTACAGCAAGAAACACTCTATTCCATTATGAAGTCTATCATCCCAGGTGTGAAAGAGACAGTATTTCATCCAGTCAGTTCCTGCGATTACGCAGGAAATGCTCGAACATCAGGCATTATGAATATCATGCGGAACAACTGAAACAAAAGTTACTTGCTAGAGGATACCCTAATAGACTCACCAAGGATTCTTACAAAATAGCTAAATACTATAACAGGGACACCCTATTTCAAAGAAAAATCAAGAAAGATGATATAAAACATGTGTGTGTTATAAAGCATAACTAAATACGTCAGATAATTGGTCACAATCGCATAGTCTCATTTCTGGAGAACAATCGATTATCCTCCCTAGACCGGTTATTGCCTTCAGACGCAAAAAGAATCTCAGAAACTCTCTTGTAAGAGCTACTTACAAAGAAGAAAGAGAGTATATTCAGAAATCAATTACAGGAGCGAACCCTATTAAGGCTAACCATACGTGCAGCAATTGCCATGCCTGCAATTTTGCCGTCACCACGACCACCTTAGATTGAGGACAGAGACACTTTACTTTCACAGAGATGACCAATTGCAGGACTGCTTATGTCGTTTATCTTATTCTATGTCCCTGCATTCTAGGATGTGTAGGCGAAACCAGCCGCAAGTTCAGAATAAGATTCAGTGAACACAAATCTGCCATAAAACATAATCGCGTTGAAGCCCACTTGGTCAAGCATTGGTCCCAGAAAGAGTATTCTGAGAAATATCTCAAATGGATGATCTTTTGGATTCATAGCCTCCAGACAGCTAGCTCTGGCCTCAATGAACTCCTTCCTTGGGAGAATGCTATACTTGAAATCTAGAGGTTATTAGGTCCATTCTACCTCATTCTCTCCACAGCCCGTTTTTTTCTCTTATGAGGTTTGGCAGATCCATTCCTGTTTTTCTTTGTCAATGTCCTAATGTCATATACACATTTTGTGTGTGTCCTTGTATTTTCATCATTAGTCTTTTCCTTTATCTCGTTTATACATACATACATCTCTTTAGGCTTTTTTTAGCCTACACATATTGCTTGTAAATATTAAACTTTTTTTGTCATTCTAGCTCGGGTAGTTTCATTATTTACTTGGTCTCTATTTCATAGTGCTGTTTTCATGTAATTGTTCTTTTTTCATGTTTTAGTAGTTTGGACATTACAGTTTGGGTCACAACCTTAATAGTTAGCCCTTCCTCTTACCATCTCTAGTAAGACGTTGTTCTGTATTTTATTGCGATGTAGGTATGTTTCATTTCATTATTTAATTTTTTCTTCTGTGTCGCCAATTCATCAGTTCCTTTGAATCCGGATCGGTCCTCTTATTCTGATCCTTGTAAGATGGTAATCATAGATCTTTTCACTGATCACTGCTGCCTACCCTCATCAAATAACTTCTAATGGAATGGGATTTTAATAACTTCCTTTATACTTTTTCGTAATCAATCGAAGATACTAATGAATTCCAATAGGGCATCCGTTTATCCACTCCTATTCCAATGGATATCGGTCTAGCCATGAGGCGTTACTCAGGTTAATCACAGCAGACATCAATTTGCGTGCTTTGGCGGGGTGCCACTGTATATTTATACTTCTGTTCTCAGCATTTCTACACGGTCAGTTGTCTGGACTGGAGGTGATGCTGCCCCGTCATGATTCTACTCCTCAAGGTAAGCTTTTCTCCTTTTGGCGGTGTTAATTCTTTAGCTTAGGGAACCGACCGTCTCATTCTTGTTTTGTTTTGATTTGTTTGTTGTAGACTCTTTAGTCTAAACCATTTAGTCCTTCTTGTGGGGCCTGTATTCTGACTGTCCATTGGTTCCTGCCCCCAGAGCTATGTTTGATTGACTCTATCCCATTGAGGATAAAGGTAGGGCAGCCTTCATTGATCCCTACATTTGGACCATCTCTTGGTCTATCTACATCTTATTTAATTTGTTTCCTTTCATGTTCCTATGTTTCCTACTCATTATTTTTATAGTTCTGGTGGGACCGAGCAATGTTCCCTCCCACCCTCATCTCCTCTGTTCTGTGAACCTAATATAAGAAGTGTGTGCCACAAAAATCTTGCGTTTGTGGCATAGTGCTCTCCCATTTTATTCTACTGGAAATCCATTCCAAAATAGGTTAATCATTTGCTTTATTAGAGTCCCTTACCTTGACTCCTTACTGTTTGAGCTATCATAAAATCACCTCTATTCTTGGGTGTACTTTTATCTTGCACTGTCTCTTTTTCTGTAGGTGACAGCTCGGAGTGCATAGTAAACATGCTGTTCAACTAATGCATCTTGGTTCTGCACTGTGATTTTTCTTATGGTGACAGCTCTTTAATGCACGGCTCCTATTCACCTAATTAGCTGTAGTGAATATATCAAATTATTGCCTTTTGTTTTCAGACTAGTGGTTGTGAAGATTGGGAGCCCCTTGCCTAGTGCACAGCTCTGTATGATCCTAATTTATATGGACGGCTCCCTGCCACAGAAGTTATATGTACAGACAGCGTCCTGATGAAGGTTGACTATCAACTGCTAACTTCCAGAACGAGCGTTGGCATTTTTCTGTCAGCTAGATACAACACTCACAATATTAAAAATATTTATACATTGAGTAATAATTCTTATTTGTTGTGACTTTTTTCATTGTTTGTAATGTGGCTATTGTTCTGTTTAGTGTTTTGTATAGTTTCTTGATAACTTTTGTTCCTGTTATTATTGTACTGTGATGGATTATGTGTTTTCTCTGCATGCTTGTGCTGTGTTATACTTTAAATTTGTACTGACGGCTCGTACTTGGGGGTGCTCACAACTACATTATTGTATATACATTTTTCCTTGTATTTATAAAAAAATTATGTATAAAAAAAGAATTTTTTGTACTTATGGCAAATTAATTATAAACATATACTTGTAGTAGATGAATGAATAACAAAAACTACTGGTCTGATTCATGGCTTTTTGTATCGCATGTGATATATATAGTGATATATATAGTGTTTTGGAGAAGTTCTGTTTCTTGTTTGCAATGGCAAAACCTTAATGCACACAACTGCAAGCGCCCCTTCAGAAATTGGCGCCCTGGGTCTGTGCCCGGGCCCAGCTCACCCACGCTAAAGGCTGGCTCTGGTTGTGATAGTAAAAACTGTTGTATGATCCATCTTCTTTTGTCCCTATATCAATGTGTTAAAGGTCAGGCTACCAACCGAATTAAAAGAACCTTAAGTATTGCCCGGCGGTGTCGCCTCTTAAACCCACAAGTTATTAACCAATGAAGAGGCAGGCGCTGGAGACTGGAAGGCAGGAAACAAGGGTTTTTATTCTCTCCGGAGGAGAACACATCAGTTCGGACAGCAAGTATCGTCACGAGGTGCTCTAGCCGCATCTCTGAGGCCTGGCCTCTTATACATAGTTTTATTGCTTTATTACATACAACACATTCTTGGTAATGCTTTGATGTATGGAAAGAATATCCTCCGAACCTCCCCTCCAGGCCCGTTCCCACACACAGTTACAGTTGAAGTCCCCACCCAGGTCACTACAGGTGATGATTATCGAGCAGCGGGACATTCCGCCGATTCACGGAATGTGGGGGGTTTGATCGGATCTCATAGGGTGGGGGCTTTGATCAACTCGTGGGTCCTTTAATGAGGGAAGCTTCCTACTGTACGGGGGGGCAATAAACAGTATCCGCAGAGCTTAGGTGGTGGCCTGGGAACGAGGAAGACAAACGGGCACACAGGAAAAGGGGGTTTGCATCAAAAGGGCCTGGGACCATGAAAGGAATGAAGGGAAGTGTCGCGCCGGGAACAGGATGGGGTTCCGAGACAGAGCCGCGCTGAAGAGGGGTTTATGACCCAAGACATGTGAGAGTGGAGGGGGGGGTTGTCAGCGCGCGGGGGGGTTGCCTGCGAGGTCGAGAGAGAGAGAGAGAGAGAGAGAGAGAGAGAGAGAGAGAGAGAGAGAGAGACGCTGGCTATCGGCGAGGGGCAGGGAGGCCATGGTGTACAAAATGGCTGCCGCTTATGCGCACGAATGGGCCCAAGGAGAGCAAGATGGTGCCGATAATGTTGACATTTTCAGTTTAACTTTTAACAGTCCTCCCTTTTCAACATATCTAGCCAACTTGCCTACTCAATGTCAATCTTCATCAAATTCCCAACCTCGGCATCATATAATGCTCCCATGCGTTCGTTTCCAAAGTCCACGGCCTTAGGGCAAATACAGTTTGCACATAATGAACACAGGGGTGGCAGACATTGAATTCCTAAGCATAGGCCACATATTAATACTACAGGAATTAGGATAATGGTGAACAGTCTCCAGCCCCAGTTCTTAACGGTGTTCCAGAACCAACCACCAAGCGACCATTCTTCCTGTTCCTGGTGGACTTCCGAAGAGAGTCTGTGAAGATGTTCGATGGCTTTGTACACTGAGGGCGAGTTGTCCGGTATGTATGTACAGCAGCTGGACCCAATGATGCGGCATGCTCCACCACGGTCCGCAAGAACCACATCTAGGACAAGGCGGTTCTGTAGGGCCACCAAGCGGACCGCTTGGAGTTCGGCGGTGTTGTTGGCAAAGATACCAGCTGTGATGTTCATTGTTGTCTCAACTGCCTGAGTCAAATGTCGGATGGCCCGGCTGTTTGCCATCGGGCCCCAAAGAGGAACAAGTCCCTTCATAGCATCGAGGAACTGCGCTCCTGTTGAGTCGGCTTGCTCAATGTCCTTGGCTCGTTTCTGCCTATGGTGATTCGCTGGGGCCACATAAGTCGGAGGAAGGACGAAGGAGATGAAACAAGTGCCCCCCCAGTCTTTGGGGAGCCAGGTGTAGGCCTTTGTGCCGCAGACGAAATACATGTTTGGGGACGACACAAAGGAAGGTGGATCCGTAGTGTCCAAAGTTCGGGTAAATCGGCACGCGCTGCGGCCCACCAGCTGTGTCCCATGTCCTTCTATGCACATGTGGCCTGTGACGTTGATGACTGATAGGGCCACAGTCAGAGTGGCAGCCGTTCGTTTTCGCAGGTAGGAGAAGGTGGGTCTGGTTGGATTGTTGAACACCTGCATCTCAATTCGTTCTTTAGCAGGGATGTCCATGTGGATGGAGTCGTTGGAGGTCTGTGGGCAGAAGTGTGTCTTTGTTTTGTTTCGCCGGACCCCGTGGGAGAAAGGCGTTACGGTTTTGCTGGAGGTGGCATTGTCCTTATAGCTTTCTTGCAGGAGGATCAGCCAAGCAAGGCAGGAGCCATGAACCGAGAAGGGTGAGGGGATGAATGGTATCGAGTGTCCAGTGGCGTGGGGTAGCAACCCACAGATCCAGCAGTTGGTGGCATTGGTGGCGAGATTGTGCTGGTGAAGGAGCTGTACAAAAGAGTTATTCCAAAACTCCTTCCGCCTCTCTCTGAGTTGGGGAGAGAGCGAAATCAGATAATGTTCCTTCGCGGTGATAGGCTGAGCAGTGGTCAGGAATGTTTCATGAGCGGGTGCATTTTCTTCCACAATCCAGAGTGTGGTCATGAGGAGAAAGCAAAAAAGGATTGCGATGAAGAGTGCAATTGTCTTTGAGCTGTGGAGTCTGTCTGTTCTTGGGTTTCTGTAGTGGGTATTTCCTGTTGTCTCCATCATCTTCGTATTTGGCGCTTCCATCATCTTCTTATCTGGCGCTTCCATCATCTTCATCTTCAAGGTGCTCGGTAGTGGGCAGAACCACAGACTTAGTTTAGCTTCTCTCCAGGCAGCCCTTGGTTGCTTTGGGTCACCGTTTTGAGATTCAACTTAGTTTGTGGTCTACTTAGCCGAAGCTCCCTCCTTTCGACGCAGGAAATACCCTTCTCTGGATGGCACAGTGGGATCAGAGAATCTTGCAAGTTCAAGTGCTTCGGTATCAGGATAGCAGGTTAGTGACGGTCGGTCCTTGTTCAGGAGCTCTTCTTGGTCGCCGATGTTTTCTGTCGTGGCCAGGGTCGGGGAGACCTTCTTACAGTGGTGCGCGTGCAGCCAATGCCTTTTCCCCTCCACACGAAGAGCCGTCCGGGTGGTGATTAACACTTGCCAGGGGCCCGTCCACCGGGGTTCCAAACTTTTCGTCCGCTGAAAGTTTCGGATCAGCACGAAATCCCCGGGTTGGATGGCGTGACCCGGACCCCTGGAAGCATCGGGGATGGCCTGCTGCACCTGCTGATGAATGACAGACAGAGTTTCAGTCAATTTATACAGATAATCGGACATTAGGACGTCCGGGACGTCATGAAAGGAAGTTGGCTTTGGTGCAGACCAGATACTCATGGGTCGGCCGAAAACAACTTCATAAGGGGTTAAGTGATGTCTGGTGGGGGTGGAACGCATCGAAAGCAATGCTAGTGGGAGGGCGTCTGGCCATTTCAGACCCGTGGTAGCTACTATCTTGGCCAGTTTAAGTTTTAGTGTGGCATTGTGTCGCTCAACAAGTCCAGCGGACTGGGGGTGAAAGACTGCGTGAAATTTCTGCCTGATACCCAACCCCTTTAAGAGGAACTGGATGACTTCGGCTATGAAGTGGGGGCCATTATCGCTCCATAAAATACGACAAAGGCCGTAACGGGGGAAAAACTCCTTTAACAGTACCTTTGCGGTGGCCATAGCAGTGTTGTCACGGGTTGGGTATGCTTCCACCCATTTGCTAAAGGCGCACACCACGACAAGTACATATTTCAGGCCTTGGCACCTATCTAGCTGGATGTAGTCCATTTGCAGGACCTCAAATGGGTGGTTTGGGACCCCAAATCCTCCCCGGGGCACTACAGTTCCTTTCCAGGGGTTGTGTTGCAGGCATGTCAAGCATTGTTGGACCAGACGTTTGGCGGAATCTGTGATTTTATCATTGTGCCAAACCCTGGAGACAAGTTCAATCATGGGGGCTGATCCTATGTGGGCAGGGGAGTGAGCCATAGCCAGTATGGGGATCAAGTATGAATCAGGTAGCAACAACTTGTTTGTGTCTCTTGTCCGCCAGCAGCCTTCATCGTCTTTTAATCCCACCCGTGTCCATTCAGTCAACTCGTGTTGTGTGCTAGCCGTTTGAATGTCTTTGATAGTGTCTCTAGCGTCAGTCCATTTTTCTGCTTGTGACCTGGTCACGTACATATGTGTTGTCGTCCTATTTTCAGCTGTCGTTCGGGCAGTGATGTCGGCTAGCGCATTTCCCTGCCCAATGATGTCTGTTACCTTTTTGTGTGCCTGGCACTTGACGACTGCAAGCCTGTTGGGGAGAAGGACGGCCTCGATCAAGGCGGAGACTAGATCCCCGTGCAAAATGGGGGTGCCGTGTGAGGTCAAGAATCCCCTTTCCCTCCAAAGGAGCCCAAAATGGTGAACCACCCCAAAGGCATACTGGCTGTCGGTGTAAATGTTCGCTGTAGTTCCCGTTGCCAGGATGCAGGCTCGGGTCAGGGCAATCAGTTCCGCTGCCTGGGCAGATCGTTGCGTGATACGGGCTGTCTCTACTACAGTTCGGGCTGTGGTGACTGCATAGGCAGCGGAAGTGGTGCCATCGGGGAGTTTGATACAAGAACCGTCCACCCACAGCTCTCCGTCAGGGTCAGGGAAAGCCGTGTCTCTGAGGTCAACCCTACTTCTAGTCTGTTCGTCCGTAAGAGTCACACAGTCATGTACAGGGTGCGCGTTGGGATCGTTCTCTGGCAAGGGTAACAGAGTTGCCAGGTTCAGTGTGGTGCATCTTTTCAGGGTGATGTGGGGTGCAAGCAAGGTCAGTTCGTATCCAGTCAGTCGTGCACTCGTCAGGTGTTGCGTCTTGGTTTGGTTTAGGAGGGTGTCGACCGCATGGGGTACCAGTACCGTGAGGGAATTTGAAAGCACGATCCCCTCACTCTGTCGGATAGAGATCGCAGCAGCAGCTACGGCTCGTAGGCAGGCAGGCAGGGCTCTGGCTACAGGGTCAAGAGTGGCAGAAAAGTAAGCGCACGGTCGTTGCTTAGTGCCAATGGCCTGGGTCAGGACAGATAAAGCACACCCCTCCCTCTCGTGAGTGTAAAGGGAGAAGGGCTTTTTGTAATCAGGGGTACCTAGGACGGGGGCTGAACAGAGGGCATCTCGTAGTTCCGTGAAGGAGGTTTGACACTCAGGGGTCCAAGGGAGTGGGAAAGGGACGTCTTTACCTAGCAGAGAAAGCAGCGGTTTCACAACGAGGCTAAAGTTTGGTAACCACTGTCGGCAGAAGGAGGTGAGGCCTAATAGGGAGCGGACCTGCTTCTGGGTCTTAGGGACAGGAGTACCTAGAATGGTTTGGATTCGATCAGGAGTGAGTTTTCTTCCTTCTTTGGACAAAAGGTGGCCTAGGTAAGTGACCTGGGGTTGGCAGAATTGCAACTTCTTCTTGGAGACCTTGTGGCCATTTTCCGCAAGGAAGTGCAGGAGTTGAATGGTGGCTGTGACTGCTAATGGAGTGGTGTCGGCTGCTAAGAGGATGTCATCGACATATTGCACTAACACCACTCCGTCGGGTAACTGGACTTGATCTAGTTGTCTCTTGAGGGCCTGGCTGTAGATGCTAGGGCTTTCTATGTAGCCCTGGGGTGCTCGGCAGAACCTATATGAGCGTTTTTTTAGGGTGAAGCCGAAGAGGTATCGGCTGTCTGGGTGGATGGGGATGGAAAAGAATGCATTTTTGAGGTCAATGACAGTGAAGGTGGTGGCAGTAGAAGGAATCAAAGTCAGGATGGTGGTGATGTCCGAGACCACAGGGTACTGGGGTACCACCACTTTGTTGATCTCTCGAAGGTCAATGATAAAACGGTATGCTTTCTCATCTCCCTCTCCCTGTTTCTTGATGATGGGCAAGATAGGGCTGTTGCAAACGTTGCTAACTACTTCCTCCACCACCGCGGCGTCGACTAGCGACTGAATAATTTTTACCAATGCCTTCTCGCCCTCGGGCGATATCCGATATTGTGGAAGTTTTGGGAGAGTTGCGTCTGGTCGGACAGTAATGTGCACTGGGTCGATCAACATGCGCCCTACGTCCGAATCCGTCTTGGCCCATAGATATGGAGGCAGAGTGTCAAGCAGGGATGTGTCAGTGTCGGTGATGGAAAACATGCGTCGGGGAGGGCAATGTCTAAGCAGGACAGGGTTGTCGTAGAGAAAAACTCGAACTCCGTCTTGAGAACATCTAATCGTCGCTCGGAAGTGTTTCAATAGGTCAAGTCCCATGATGGCGTCAGGGCTATTGGAGGAAAGCAAAAACGTGGTGTCAGTGGTGTTGTTTTCTACGTCAAAGAGGATCGGGGCGGACAAAGGGTTAGTGGAGGGCGTTCCATCGAAACCTGTCGATGTTATAAGTGAGCCAGACAAGGGTGCCCCCGGAATCAGTCGTTTTGATAACGCACTACGTGTTGCGCCAGTGTCTACCAAAAATGGAGACTTGGTACCCAGGACCTTAGCAGTGACGTAAGGGCCTTGCTGGTCAACATAGAGCTCGACTGGATCCCTCCCTTGCCCTTGGCTGTCCTATGCAAAGTTGTGGGTGTCATCATAGTCAGATTGCTGGTATTGGTTCTGCCTGGGTCGATCAAATGTATTTGGTCTACCTGATCTGTCGTTAGTCGCGTCATTTGGGGGCCCCCGCTGTTGTCCCTTATTTCTCGGCCCAGTTGCTATGTCCTTGGGGTCTTTGTTTCTGATCATGTCCAGAAGAACTGGGCACTGGGATTTCCAATGGCCAGTCCCTTTACAGAAAGCACACTGGTCCTCTCTAATGTCTGTACGTCCACTGTGGGGAGTCGAAGTACGGTCTTGGGACTTAAGGGCGTTCGTCTGATAGTTTCCCCGGTTTTGGTCTCGTCCTATAGTCACCCCTTGCAGCTGGGCTATCATCACCCTCTCTTTCAAATCCTTCTTCTTTCTCTCGGTTGCCCTATCGTTTTCATTTTTCTGATGTTCATAATATTGGGCCATCTGGAGGATAGCCGTAGGTTTGGAGGCTGCCCAACTACTCTCGCTAGCCTGCAGTTTCTGGGAGACCTCGGATGACAGACCCTTAACATAATTCTGGACAAACAGATGGTGTCCGGTTGCAGTGGTCATGTCCTGGCCGCTGTAATCGGAGAACACTGTTTCGAACCGAGAGAAGTATTCCGATACGTCCTCCTGGGGTTTCTGGCGACAAGCCGTTACTATCGACCAGTCCACTTTCTTTTCTGGAATCAGGGTTTTCAATTTCTGTACGATTTTATCTGGGAGGTCTAAAATGGATTTCAAAGGCTTTTGTCCCGGTCCTCGTTGTTTATCAATTTCCTCGAATTGTGTCCAGGTATGTCCGAGCAGCTCATGGTGGTCGACTTTCCGGATTTGCTTCCACACATCAGCTGGTAGACATAACCCGAAAAACAAGTCGATGTCAGCCAGGGTCATAATCGTTGAACCTAGGGCTGTACCCAATTCAGTATAGAAGGCAGTGGGGTTTTTACGTAGGTCGGGTAGAGATTTCCGGAATGTCAGAATCTCTTGTCGGTCCCATGGCTGGTAGACCCAGTTGTACACTACTCTTCCTTTTGCATCTTGGTGGTTTGCATCATCGTGAGTCCCTGCACCTCGTGGGGGCACCCAGTAAGGGGCAGCCTCTCGTATTGGCATCATGGCGCTAGGTTGCTCAGTTTGTTGGTTCGGTCGCCACGGATGTCGTGGGTTTAGTTCCCGATTCACGTTCAGTGAGGTGGCGGAAAACCTCAAGCGTACGCGTAAGGAGGTCCGTCACATCACACTCGCCCTCATCCCCGATATCGACCTTCCGGTACAGAGTCGTTAGGCTCTCGGGACCTTGGTCTCGATATCGGTCCTCGTATGCGTTCAAGACATGGTAACACAGTCGTACAGTAAAGTGTCGTCTGTGACTCCCTGTATATGATTTAAACATATCCGTGATGTACTCTTCACCTTCCTTCCTTTCTACCAGGGTTCTTACTATCTTGTCGATCCCTGTTCGCTCATCTTTGCTTAGTCTGTTTATTCTTGCGGAACCGGTCCCTCGGGTCTCAGGGTCGCCCAACGTTGCCGTTTACGGAGTATTTGGTACAAGAGGTTCGGCCGACACAGAGACCATGGGGGCCGAAGCCGTGGCACTACCCTCATTTGCACCTGGGGGTGGTGGGTGTTGTGCTAAGGGTTGGGAAGGGGCATATGGAGGGGGCATGTAGATGGTCGGAGGGCCTAACAGCAGATCATCGCTCGCTCGTTTTTGTCTCGAGGATAAATCAGGGTAGAGCATGGAGGGCGTTCTAACCGGGCACTGGCTTGATGTTTCCATTTCTAGTTTCTGTTTGGCTTTCTCTCTTTCCTTTATCTCTCCTTCTAGTTTCTGAGCAGCTAGGTGGGCTGCTTTTCGCAGCTCTTTTTCCAACCTACTCTCAATTTTCCTTTTATGTTGTTCAGTTTCTTTGCGCCACATGCCGAAACTATCAAGCATAGCGGGCGTTGCCTTATTTTTACCTAAGGCTGTTTCTAGCGCATTTATTTTGTCATCATCGAAGGATCCTATCAGTGGCCACTGACTTTCTCCATTCTTTTTCGTATATTTATGCCACAGTTTGTTATAGGCTATAGCGATCAGTCCATGCTTCATGAACATGTCCTTATTAGGGGTGCCTTCCGGTGGAGCCGGATGGTTCATCTCTAATAAGCGGTCCGGGCTAAACAGGCTACCGATCAGTGGGGAGAAGACAGACATGACGGCTCGCAACGAGGGACAAAAAGTCAGCACTGCCTATCTTATCACTGTGTGCAAAGACTAGACAGAATATTTCTATTCTACGTTGTTTGCAAGCAGTGAATACCTCATGAACCAATATAAAAATAAAAAAACAATTCAGTGGGGAGAATAAGTAGGCTCGCAAAGGTCTGCGTTACCTATCCTTTCACTATCTGCAAAAAGGGGTGGGGAGAGGGGCTCTTTCCTGTTTGCAGACAGAGAATCTCCAGAAAAACAGTCTGTGAACAATAGTTCAGTTTCAAGTAACTAATCAGTGGGGGAGAAGGATAGACATGACAGTTGTATTACCTATCCTCCACCATTTGCAAAGGGAGAGCCTGTTGTTTCTCCGTTTGCAGACGGAGGATCTCCAAATAAATTAACAAAGAGTAATACTAGTATTTTCTAGACAATTCAAATGACCATTTCGTAATTCGTCGTGTTTACACGACCTTACCCGGACCGCATGGACAGTTTCCCGTCTTCCGAATCCAGCGCCCGATCGTCCTCTTTTCCTCGTATTCCTCACGGCACTCCTGATGGTTCCCAGTCAGGACCGTAGATCACTCGAGAGAGGTCTGTTCGGAACCAGTGAAGTTCGGATGATCGGCTGTCAGACGAGGGTCTATCGGACAGGCGCGCTCCCGATCGTTGCAGTCATTCACTCTGTCGTCAGGACCTCTCCCACTGGATCCACGAGTCACTGATGGGCCCCACGTTTGGGACGCCAATTGTTAAAGGTCAGGCTACCAACCGAATTAAAAGAACCTTAAGTATTGCCCGGCGGTGTCGCCTCTTAAACCCACAAGTTATTAACCAATGAAGAGGCAGGCGCTGGAGACTGGAAGGCAGGAAACAAGGGTTTTTATTCTCTCCGGAGGAGAACACATCAGTTCGGACAGCAAGTATCGTCACGAGGTGCTCTAGCCGCATCTCTGAGGCCTGGCCTCTTATACATAGTTTTATTGCTTTATTACATACAACACATTCTTGGTAATGCTTTGATGTATGGAAAGAATATCCTCCGAACCTCCCCTCCAGGCCCGTTCCCACACACAGTTACAGTTGAAGTCCCCACCCAGGTCACTACAGGTGATGATTATCGAGCAGCGGGACATTCCGCCGATTCACGGAATGTGGGGGGTTTGATCGGATCTCATAGGGTGGGGGCTTTGATCAACTCGTGGGTCCTTTAATGAGGGAAGCTTCCTACTGTACGGGGGGGCAATAAACAGTATCCGCAGAGCTTAGGTGGTGGCCTGGGAACGAGGAAGACAAACGGGCACACAGGAAAAGGGGGTTTGCATCAAAAGGGCCTGGGACCATGAAAGGAATGAAGGGAAGTGTCGCGCCGGGAACAGGATGGGGTTCCGAGACAGAGCCGCGCTGAAGAGGGGTTTATGACCCAAGACATGTGAGAGTGGAGGGGGGGGGGTTGTCAGCGCGCGGGGGGGTTGCCTGCGAGGTCGAGAGAGAGAGAGAGAGAGAGAGAGAGAGAGAGAGAGAGAGAGAGAGAGAGACGCTGGCTATCGGCGAGGGGCAGGGAGGCCATGGTGTACAAAATGGCTGCCGCTTACGCGCACGAATGGGCCCAAGGAGAGCAAGATGGTGCCGATAATGTTGACATTTTCAGTTTAACTTTTAACAAATGGGCCATCACTTTTCCAATAGTTTGTTTCCATTTGTAAACAATTTTTAGCAAGTGCAAAGTCCCACTTATTCAATAGAGCAAACCTATGCCTCAACTCTCAGCACGCAATCATATGTAAAATAAAAGACCAGAACTGACAATGAAATTTCCCAGTGACCTGGAGTAATGTTGTCACTTTACCCCTAAAATCTCTGCAGGTTGTCCTTCAACTGAACTCAACACAACACAGGAGTCATCACAGGAATGGTTGTATGACGGAACCACGCAAGCCATTACCACGCATGGCTTTACAACACAGTCATTACAATGACTGCGACACTACTATGCAAGTCCTTACCACGCATATGCCTTTACCACTCATGCCCTTACAGCGAACTTTACGTTGTTAAGGCATGTATCGTAAAGGCATATGCATGGTAAGAACTTACCAGGTAAGTATTTCTCCCAAGCTAAATTATATATAGATATATATATACTAGAAAATGAAGGATCGCAAGAAAACAACAGCCAGCCAGGACAAAAATCTTAATCTCAAATAATACAACTGTCACAAAGAAATAAAATATCCAAGAAAGAAGTGACTCAAACAGATGAGCTCACCTAAGAACAAAAATATATTTCCACTACAACGTTTCAGCTTCTGCCTTCCTCAGGTAGTACAAGAGAATTTTCTCAGTGTCTCCACAGATGACACTGCTGAATTTTCAAAAAGCATCACGAGTGAAGATTCCATTTGGAATGTAGAATCAATGCAGCCCTGAGATATTTTGAGATATGCAGTAATCAAGTGGTATTGTCAGTGATGTTCAGCCCATCTGTATGTAGTGATTTTAAACGTTATAGATCCAGAGGTTTTCTCTGGAGTCCAATAGTTTTTCCTTTAAGACATGTTGCATAGCGAAAATCTTCAAATCTGATAGTAAATGATCCACATGGTTAAAATTATTGGCTACAGGCTAGTCAAGTTTCTTATTAATTATTGCCGATTTGTGCTTATTGAATTTTGTACGGAGGCCATTCACTGTCTGGCCTACATATTGATTTTTACAGTATTTGCATTAGCACTGAATCATATAAATAATGCATATTGAGCAACATGTAAGATGCGGTCTTATTCCATAGGCCCTTCTTGTAACAGAACTAGTAACTGATGATGTTTGTAAAAGGTATACACATGTGATGCATCTTTTAGAGCCACAGCAATGAGACCCTGCATTCAGTACAGCTTGCTTGAGTTCCACTCTCACAATAAGAGATCGTAAATTGGGAGCTCTGCGGTAAACAATAACTGGTGGTCTTGGAAAAACCGTATGCAATTTTTCACCAGTGGACAGTAAGGAAAATGTTTTTTTCATTATATTTCTGTAGTTGGGAGCTGATGGATGATAGTCAACCACAAATGGAGTTCTGTCACCCTTGTTTCTGATATTAGTATTTCAAATAAGTGCTTCTCTGGGCAACTGCAAAAACTTGTCAATTTGTTGCTGTATGATATGCAGAGGATAGCCTCGCCTTTTAAATAATGTAGCAAGCTCCTGTAGATGGTCTTTGCAAGTGGCCTCATTGCTGCAAATGCAGCTTATCCTGAGAGCTTTGTGTGGATGATGCTAAGTTTAGTGTGGTGTGGATGACATGAAGTCCAGTTTAGCTACATTTGAGCATCTATAGACTTGTGGTACAAATCTGTTATAATTATTTGTTCATGAATGGGGAGTAGTACAGTCAGAAAAGGGAGATGATGCTTCTGTTCAGTTTTCTTGCTAGTGAGTTTGATGGTAGGATGGATACTGTTGATATAAGCTGTAATTTGTTCCAATATTCTACTTCCTGCATTCGATATTATAAATATGTCATTAATGTATCATTGCTATATCAGTGATTTGATGCTAGAAGTAGCAAGTGTATAGTTCTCTAGTTTGCCCATGAAGGTATTTGCAAAGGATGGAGCCATCTGAGTGCCCATGGAAGTATTTGTATCTGCGGATAGTGTTTACCATTGAAGGTAAAATTGTTGGATTTAAGGCTAACTCTTGCAAAGTTGGTAAGCATGTTTTTTGAAAGCTTTTTTACATTTCTTTTTTTAAGGGCGTCAGATAACACCATAAGCCCATCCTCATGTGTTATATTGGTGTATAATGATGTAACATCAAATGTAGCCCGAACAGTGTCATTATCAAATATGTAGGTTTGGTTCAATTTTTCAATAATCTGAAGGAAGTGACTAGTATAATTAACAAATTATGAACTTTCCTGTACAATGGGGCTGGATGTGTAGCTCAACAAATAAAGATAGTCTCTCAATGGCTGTATCGTTGCCAGAGATGATGGGATTGCCAGGAGTGTTCATTTTGTGAATTTTGAGAAGCATGTAAAATCTCCCAGGTTTTGGATTGGGATGAACAAGTATATCTGCCTTAGTTTCATTAATGAGGTTTAAGCTCCTGTACCTTACAAGCATGTTCTTCATTTCTTTGTTCAAGTCTTCTGTGGGATCAGTTTATGAAGGTTTGTAGGTGTTGGTATCCACTAGTTGTCTCATTCCCTCCTCAATATAATCACTTACTTTTATGGCAATCACTACACCACTTTGTCTGCTGGTTTTATAATGATATCCATTCTTTGTTGAAGGTGGTGGACGGCTTTTCTTTCTCTTCGGGAAATGTTATCAAAAATCCTTTAGGTGTTGATTCCTTGATGAATTTGTTGATGGATAAAATGTATGTATCAAGAACAGGATTTCTACCACATTGAGGAGTCTATGATTTGGAATGGCGGAACTTCTTAAATGGATCTGGAAGGTAACGTGGCAGATCGATATTAGAATTATTGTTAAAGTATTCTGCAAGTCTGCATCTTCTCTCAAAGGTTTTTAGGTTTCTCATCATGTTGGCCGTATTATGCTCCTTGGGTACAGGACAGAAAGAGAGGTCTTTGCTCAAGAGTTTCAATTCACCTGGTGATAGGAGTCCTTCACTTAAGTCAATAACTCGGTCTGATGTCTGGAAGGATTGTAGCTGGCTGATGCTATGAAGTCTTTTTTGTCTTAGAAACCTTCTGTTTACGTATCAGTGATGACATCAGTGATGTCATTTGAGATGTCCTCAGTAATGTCATCAGTGATGTCACTGCCCATGTCATGAGCAATGTAATATGTCAGGTCATAAGCAATGCATTGTGGTGTCATAAGTTATAGTTAGCTCAGCTAATTATAACTGCTGAATGTATACTGTTTTAGTGGAAGATAATGAGAAATGGAATATAAGGAGTTTGGTTCCGCGTGGTAAAGAAAAACTACATGGAGCAGATGGGTAAATGGCTGGGCACCTGGTAAGAGATTAAACTGACAGAACACACCCTGAAATAAAAAGGGATCGATCTGAATGGGTGTGACAGTGCTTGTATTGGTTTGTGAATGGGTGTGACAAAGTCTCCAAGGGTATCTAAATGGTTTTTTTTATTGTCTCTATGGGTATGTGAATGGGTGTGACTCCAGAATAACTTGCTTGCTCTAAAAGAGAAAATGGCCTCCGTTCTGAATCAACGCATCCTCCAAAAATGGGAGAGTAGTAAACTATCCCATTTTGATTATGGGGAGGTGCCGGCAAATTACTGGCCTCGAAGACCAAAATCGACCAGGCACGTAACATCATAGCCTCGGTAATTACGAGTAAAGGCACCCTCTCTTCGGACTTAGAAATCAGAACAGCTTTTGAAGATTTCTTTAAACAAATATACCAGGAGGACAGGAACATCACCTCAGACAATGTAGACGGATGGTTAGAAGGTGTCTCCCTACCATCACTATCTCTAGAACAAAGTGCTTTTTTAGATAGGGAGATTACCGAGGAAGAGGTCACATTAGCTATTCAGGGAAGCAAGGGCAACAAGGCAGCAGGCCCAGATGGCCTGCCAGCTGAAATTTATAAAAACCTTGTGGCTGAAATATCGCCCTTCCTTGTTGTACTCTTTAACCAAATACTACAGGAGGGGGCCCTTCACCAAAATCTTGGAATGGTGCGTCTATCACGCTTATTCTGAAACCTGGCAAACCTGCTAACAACTGTGGTTCGTACCGTCTCATATCAATCTTGAATGCGGATTACAAAATCTTTGCATCCCTTTTAGCTAATAGGCTGGGTCAGGTGGTCCCTGATATTTTACATCTTAATCAGAAGGGCTTTGTGAGGGGTCGCCAACTGTACTAACTTTCTTACGATCTTATTGGCGCCATAGATATAGCGATTAAGGACTCCATTCCTTTAGCTATCCTCACGTTGGACGCCACCAAGGCCTTCGACAGGGTCAACTGGACGTTCCTGTCGGGGGCCTTGACAAAATTCAACGTGGGTGAGGGCTTCCGAAGAGCGGTGAAACTGCTCTACAACAGTCCATCAGCCTCTGTACTGGTAAATGGGGCCTTGTCTGAACCCTTTGCAGTTACTAGAGGAACACGTCAGGGCTGCCCTCTATCCCCTCTCCTGGAGGGGATAGTGGAGAAGTGTGGCTCACTGGTTAGAAGCAGCAGACCCTGAAGCAGAGGTCGGCCTGGGACCAGGGTTCAATTCCCGTTGCGGCAGGGTCTTGGGTCAATGTCCGCGGACTCGATAATTCTCGCCTAGGTGCCTAAGCTAACCATGGGTCCCACTCTGTAACTCTGGGAAATAGCTTGCTTAATCTCCACAACGGCCCTATCAGCGCCGGGGATGCCTGGCTTCACCTTGGGGGTGCCCAGGAGGGACCATCTCACAGGGAAAGCCAGGACGGGTTCCCCAGCGGTATACAGCGCCAGGACACTCCGAAATGGAGTAACAGTGCGCTTTACAAGTATACATTTACATTTATATTTACATTTACATTTGATCTCTATATAGAGCCCTTTGCGCAGAGATTAAGAGAGGATGATACCATCAAACCCTTCATCTATGGAGAGTGGGAAAAGAGGGTGGCCCTTTATGCGGACAATGTCATGATAATGACCTCCGACATCAGAACCGCGTTCCCTGCAGCTATTAAGTTAGCTTTGGAATTCGGGGAAGTGTCAGGATACGAGGTAAATGCCTCAAAGACTGAGGTTATGATCTGGAACGACGATGCGAGTGGCTTTAATGAACATCTTAGTGAAAGCATGCGATATTTAGGGCTAAACATCGTTAAAGATATCACTCAGATTGTCCCCCTGAATTTTGCAGTAATTGCAAAAGAGTGTCGTAAGCTAATGAGATCTTGGCAACACCTCCCCCTGTCCTTGTTGGGCAGAGCGAATCTGGTAAAGATGACAATTCTACCGAAGATTTCATTTTTATTTAACACAATCCCACTTTTTTTTTACCCTCCTTTGCTGGCTAAGTTGCAGGGAAAAATCTCTTCATTCCTTTGGAAAATTAAAAATCCAAGGATAGCTTGGAAAAAAATCAGGCACCGCAGGGAGAAGGGTGGGCTGGCGGGCCGAGATCTACAGATATATGTGTGGGCATTTCAGCTATCGCACTCACGCATGCTTCTTAACCCCATGCATGCTGCGGGTTTTCCCGCTGTGCGCTGACTTTTTTAAAAAGCCGCGGTTCATGACGAGCTCAGCTCGTCATGAGCGTACGACAGGCGTAACTCATGACGAGCTGAGCTCGTCATGAGCGTGAAAGGGGTTAAAACACCAACAGATGTGGGCATAGGTAGCATGTTTTTGGCTCTTTTGTGCTGCGAGGGAGTCGGTCAATCTGATTACCTCTTCAAGTTTGGAGATCCCAAATTTAAAAAAAAGTTAAATTGAAGGTGCTTTATGGCCTGGCAAGAACTTGGGCAAAGATAAGATCTATAATTAAATTAGGGTATTATTCTAGCAGATCTCCAATTTGGGAGCTAACCCTGGCTCCAAGCTGGGCGAGTGACGCACTAGCACTCCCGATAAGAGAGGCTGGAATATCTGTCTGGGGAGACTTGTTCTGTGAAGGGACCTTGCATCCTTGGGAATATCTATTAAACAAGGTGGGGCCCAACCTTTCCAGATTTAAATACCTACAAATATCGAGTTGGGCTCATGCTGCTACCACCCATCCCGCAGGCCGAACAAACTTGCCACTAGGAGGAGGCTGTGAACTCGAATCTCTTCTGGTAGATAAACCACCAGGAAAAAAAGAGATCTCTGTATGGTATAACTTAATATTGGAGGAGATTGATGGCAACTTCCGCCTTCCAGAGCTATTGTGGGGAGAATCAATGCCAGGCTTGAATGTGAAAGATCTTTGGCCAACCTCCTGTAGGGTATTTTGGGACTTAGTTAAACCAGCCTGGCTCCGCAGAAACCATCTTTTTACCCTACATAGGGCATATTATTCCCCACAGAGGTTGTCCAAGTTTTCTCTGGGGGGGCCTGTGGCTTGTGCAAGGTGTGGTCTAAAGGAGGCCCCGCATACCCATATGTTCTTCGACTGCCCCCAGCTGGCGACTTTTTGGGATTTAATTAGCAGTAAACTCTCATCTTCTTTGGGCTCTAATGTAGTGATCAATCTCTGTATGGTTATCTTTGGAGTTGAGGACCAGATACGAAGTCCAGCAAAGAACTTACTATTCTACTCCATCCTGGCGGCCCGCAGAGAAATCTGCAAACATTGGAAGGAAGCATCCCCTCCTACATTCCACGAGTGGTGTAATTCAATCCTTCAGATCTCGAAATTAGATCTCGCCAGGGTTGGGAAGAAAGACAAAAGAGCTTTTTGGCATCTGTTGGACTGGTCACATTGAACCTGGGGTTTTTTTGTTGTTTTTTTTTCATTTTTTTCCCCTGTCCGATGATTACACAGCCATGGTTTAACCACCCTACAATGCCTGACTATTTGTCAGCATTAGTTATGATAGTAACCGGCTTAATGGTGTCATCTTTCATTTGGGCAAAATGTTGGTTTGTCGGGCGTGAGCCAGTTGTTGTTGAAGGGAAACTGTCGCCACCTTCCGATTCTCTTCCCTGCTAGTTTCGACTGAGGCAGCACGACTGTTCTCTATGCACCCCATTACCTTTTTTCTGATGCCTGGCAGCTAGAAACCATGAACGTGAATGAGGACAAAAAAAAAAAAGTGAATGGGTGTGACAGTGTCTGTATAAATTTCTGAATGGATGTGACAGTGACTTTATGGGTTTGTGAATGGGTGTCACAGAGTGCCTATGTCTATGTGAATGGTTGTGACAGTGACTGCATGATTATATCAGTGGATGTGAAAGTGTCTGTATAGGTACATAAGTGGATGTGACAGTATCTGTATAGGTATCTGAATGGATGTGTGAGTAAGAGTGAATGTAAAAATGTATATATGGATTAATTTATTTCCAACTGCCCTAAATCAGCGGATCCCCCGCTGAGTTTCATGGTGGTACCGCGCTGAACCCCACGCGGGATCTGTGGATTTTGCGATTGGCCTTGTTATTTTACATTTCTGACCCCGGGACACATGCTCAGTCCTCTTCTATAACATGTACAAGGGGTCAGGAAACCTCTCACCTGACCCCTGTATTGTTTGCAAACAAATGTACAGCCCCAGGGACCAGTTCCGCCACAAACAAAATGGTTACCGCAACTTTTCTGTGCAGGTGTGGCCTGCCAGTCAAGAGTTTGTCAGTGCACATGAATCCGCAGACTGCCCACGGGTGGATCCATGGGTAATCCGCAACCCCTAGATAAACACATTTGTTTTCCAGCTAATATCTTCCAAACTACAGAATGGATTTACACCAAATCATAAAAAGCACAATCTGTCATGACTCAGGCCAGGGGACTTGACACATACTGCTGCACCACCCTAAAACCATGCTGTATACAAAAAAAATAAGAGGAAAGGAACAATGCCAATCCCAGCGTGATCGCATCACTGCCCTCTACTTCCGGGTCACAGTGAGGCGAGGCGGGTCTGGTTTCCGCTTCCTGATTACCCTATATTTAAATCCGGCTAGCGGAACCAGACGCTGCTTTGTCTCAAGCCTTTGGAATCCGGAGCCACGTTTAGCAATAGCCTTCCTGGAGTTATTTCCCTGCACGCCCGTGAGTGCAGTCTGCATCGTGAAACTGATGTGCAAGCCAGCCATAGGAAAGCTGTTTCCTTGCTGCACGGGAGACTGCTTTGCGACAGTTTTGCGCACCTGTTCCGTCGTCAGCGCTGAAGCGCTGAAACTATTTGCAAAGTTCCAAACCGCGTGGAAGGCGGTTTCAGGAGCAACTTTTGTTTTGTATATCTTTGCACCACAGAATATATTGTCCATATGTCACGCTGGGTGGTCTTACTTGCACATTTCCTTTGTTCATTTGCGCTGGAGCGCTTGTTGGCACATTTCCATGTATCACTGCGCTGGAGCGCTTACCTGCTTAATTCATTTTGTGTCATTGTGCTGGAGTGCTTGCCTGCGTATTTTCATTTTGTGTCACCACGATGGAGCGCTTACCTGTGTATTTACTTTGTGTCACCACGGTGAAGAGGTTGTCTGCATATTTTCATTTAGGGTCACCGCGCTGGAGCGCTTACCTGTGTATTTACTTTGTGTTGCCGCGCTGGGGCGCTTGCCTGCATATTTTCATTTTCTGGGTCATTCCAGCTGGAGCACTTACCTGTGGATCTACTTTGTGTCACCACACTGGAGCGCTTGCCTGTGTATTTCATTGCCTCACTGTGTTGGAGCACTGCTGCACTTAGACCCTCAGTGATGCTTAACTGTGCCTACACCCGTACGAAAACAACAAGCCCTTACCATGAAACAGGGACTCCATTCTTACCAGTTAAATCACTTCTATACTCGTGACCTCTTGTTTCAGGTAGTTACCACACCTTTGGGAGGGCAGACCATGCATGGGTTTCTCCGACTGTTACCACTTGGTGATATTATCCTTCTTTCCCTTAGGTAACCTCCTACACATCGGTCACAGACAACCCCTTCGTTTCTTGGCCTTCTCCCCCTGCACCCCAACCTTCCACTCTTGTACGTCTTAAGTGTTTTGAGCAAAAGGTAAGGGGCAGTGGAATTGGGTCACACCATCACTGCAAGGTCATACTGCAATCCAAGGTAAGAGTTGAGGTAGTTTAACAGATCTGTGTACTAACATCTAGCTTCTTGCTAAATTGGTGTAATTCCATCCAGCAGTTTGGGCAGTAGGGTTGTTCAAAGGTCCTATGAGAATTAATATGGAAAACCCACCTTTTTTGATCCCCCCTTTCTCTCGCCTGCTTCAAAAAACACATAGAAACTTTTCATACTCCATCTGAAGTACCCGGCAAATGCCTTTGGAAAATTTCATGGAGATTCATCAAGCTGCACCAAAGATATAGACACCTGAACATGGTCTTTTAATAGAAACTCCTTCCTAACTACAACTACCTAGTGGCAACCACCAGTGTAATGTAAAAACCAGTGTATATGTAAAAACACTTAAAACATAAAACCATTATTACTTACATATACTTACCTTTAAAACTTTTACAGTATGCCTTTACGATTCATGCCTTTATAATGAAATTTGTTTTAATAGCTTGGGTAGTAAAGGCCCGTTAGTTGTAAAATCCTGTGTGGTAAAGGCATGTGGGGTTCCGGCTTCGTGATAAAGGCTGTTTGCCCTCAGGAATACCGCTATCAGTTGCCTACCCTAGCCGACTGGACTAGCAGAGTCTCAAACTGAGAATCTATTTTCTGTCAGAGTTTTGAAGTAACTGAAAGGATACGTGTGTCGCCTTACAAAAGGCCTTAATAAATAAATAATGATTGCTACTGAGAGCAGGTCCTGCCGGGTTTGCTTCTGACCTTGAGGCTGGATTTATTCTTGCTGCATTATAAAGGCAGCATTCTGGAGGATTATATGAGGAAAGTAAATTAGAGGTATTTAATACTTCATGACTCTTTTAATTCACCTACGTTACAAAAAAGGGATAATTTAGAAAATGAACATTATTAAATATACACGAGAGCTTTTCCCATCTCTCGAGTAAGTTTAAATCAAAATGTCATGCTTCTTTCAGCTCGTTCAGTGTCACTCATATTTAAACACATAAAATGTAATTGGTCACATCACACATGCGTTTAATATAAACGTGGAAATTACACACACCAATGAAAAAAAAACTTGCTAGCTATGTCAAATCGTAGACTGTGGCTAATTAAAAAACTCAAGTACCAGGTGCAGATGCCCTCTTTCTTCCACTGAATGCCCATGTTTTGGGTTGTTCTGTTCAGGAAAGTCTAGCCAGGGCTTTATGCTATAACAGCCTGTGTCACTGTATCATGAGCGCCAGATTGCTATACCTTTACAATAATGAAAAATCTGAATTTTCTTATTTAAAACTTGTTTTACGCCCAACTCTGACTCAACAAATAGTTTACCGGCAGACAATCTGCCTGACATACTGTACAGAAAGAATGTTACACCTGAAAATTCACAGGATCGTAGATGTCCCCAACTGTAAACCTGTGGAACTCTGTGAATTCCCCAAAATGGGTAAATCAAAGACAAACTTACATGTAAGTCTACACAACTACGTTTAGACATCATGAATGAGACTTGAGAAAGCCAATGGTGCTTTGAGTGCAAGTGATTGTAGATATACACTCTAGTTAAACAAGTGACAACAAATGAGATGAGCAATGCTCACCAGAGTTCACTCAAAGGGGGTTGAGGACCGAATTGGACCTAATAGGTATTCTATATATGACTCTTCAGCAGTTGGTCTACTTTTGAGTTCTTTCGACAGCAGATGTTTTGTCAACAGAGACCCCTTCAGCTCTCTTACTAGGTCATGCAAAGTGAAGCCTTTGGCTATGGTGGATAATCCATCCTCCATAGAGAGGCTGCTCTACTATTATGTTTGCTTCATTTAGAATAATGAAAGACCACAGCGGACGTTCAAAACAAGTTGAAGGCTGTGTGTTGTGTTTGCATTTCTTAAATGTAATTGTATTCATTCCTTGTGCATGTGCCTGCTTAGGTCATAGTTAGAATTTAGAATGTCGTGTCATCATGATGTGCATCAATTGTAAAGGACAGTTGTTCCTTGGATGCTGAACCTACTAGATGACATACCATTGAGCTCTTCGAGTATTAAAGGATACTTATCTATAATTCCTGCATTATTTCATTATTACACTGTGTCAGTGTCATACTGGGAAACACTCTCTGCTAATTAGGGAAGCAAGATATATGCACACTACGAACAAACTTCGAATTTCCAGTGTCCAGAAATGTTATTTCCAGGCAAGATCAAAGGCAGAACTTCCCCCATGAATTTCTCCTCCGCGCCAAAGGTGGAGGCAGCTTCTTTTAGGGAGAATACACCCCCGCCATGGCAGAGTATTCAAAATGTCAGAGATTTTGCACCACCAGTGTGGCAGAAGACATAGATTTGCCACACAGGAATGGAAATGCCATTGCCAAATGTCTAAATCAGCCTGTTGAGCTTTGGTTTCTACATTTATAGTCACTAAAAGCTCAGCTTTGCGTGCAGAGCTAAATGAGTTTTATTGAATGTGCTGCAAATGAAATCAGTAGTACAGAATACTGTGTGCCAAGCCGGAGAAGATCATAAGCCAACATCTGTTTCACCTTTGTGACATCATCAGGGGCATGTAATCACATTAGCCTAGGTGCTCGCGTGCTCAGATCTCTGATGCTAATGCTGACATTACATGGTTCAAGTTCAGGTCGAAAAAGTTCAGCAGCACGCTACATGCAAGTGCATGATGTGCAGAATGAGGGAAAATAATCATGACTTCATACATTATTTTAACAGAATTCGGCAGGGACAGATGATAATCCGGACTTGAACAAAATCGGCCTCATCAAAGGGTAGGTCGCCTATTTCTATTAAAAAATAACTAGTGGTGTCTATTTTTTTTAGCATAATACGGGTATTCACAGCTGGAAAGAAGTTTGCAAAAAAAAAAGAAAAAAACGCAAAACGCTTGCGTTACAATCCACTTGGCAAAACGTGTAGCTGCCAAACATGGTAAACTAGAATAGGTCTTGTTTGAACACTAATAGGTCACTTTATGCCATAGTACGTCATATGTTAATCAGAACAGCACACATTTAAATCAAAACAGGTCCTATGCAAATATATCACATTTGAAATAAATAGGTCATTATTGTGGGTGGTTTTACTTAGTGGTTGAATTTACCACATAGCCCAGTAGCACTATCAAACAATTTACATTCTACAAACATTACATTTTTAAGAGCTGACGAACTTCCCCAAAATGGCCTTGTTACACCTCCTTGCTATGTTCACTGCCGCAACTTGGTCCAGAAAGAAATCCATATGAATCTGGTGAATTTGCTAATATGGATGCAGCGTGTTTATAGCCTGGAGGATGTGCTCTACCAGCAGAGGCTAATCAAGAGCTGCCAACCATTCGCTCCTATATACTACTGTGAGGCAATGATTGAAACATGTTTTCAAGTCAACTTATCCAGCAATGCATGTGGCGGTCCACGGTGCACTCAATAGTGCCCTCCACAGTGTACTCAGCTTCACTGTGGCCACCCAGTGTATTTGGGTGTACCTCCTAAACCGAAGACAGTACCTAAAGGGAAGTAGTATCTGCCTTGTTTGTCATGCCTTCACTCCCTCTTCTGCTCCTCCAATCACATTAGGAACGTCATCCTAGGCACAAGGTAGTCATTGGAATCTCCTCAAGCTCCAGATGCACTGACCAATGATTCAACAGGATAAAAGAGCCCTCAAAATAACAGCAGTCTGAGAGCTGCTCAACAAAGAAACAGACTTCTTATCCCATTGGAGAGCCTGTACCTCTTTAAGATGTGGGTCCGGGTGATGCAGAAGGAACAGGCCACTTTCTATGTACATTGATGTCTGAAATCATTGGTTGTGACCATGAATTCTGCCATTTAATGTTGCTTGTCATGTCTCTAATAAAACTTAAAAATGTGCTATAGCCACGAATGCTGTAATTGTGAAGAAAAGTCGAATTAACTACTCTGCTTTAGTGTTATCTATTGTAAAGGCCTGCAACAAAAAAAAATCTTAAGACACATCTTTTCCAAGACTAGTCAAAGAGCAGCAGAGGGACCAAGCTTTTGGAAGGCAGAACAGATTTTTCTTGAAAAAATAGCTGAGGAAGGAAAGAGCTATTTTACCAATTCCATAGAATTGTGAAATTTGTAGAACAAATAACATACTTTGAGTATTTAAAGCATTGTCCATTTTGCGGTGACTGAGAATGATGCACTCTAGGGATATTGAAGTTAGATGGTGACTGATAGTTGGAGATATACTATCTTTTCTGTTGTTAATGTTTCATATACAAGGGATGCCTTAGCAAGAATCTGTTTGATGGGCACTTCCCTCCTTTCATTTAGGCTTGAGTACAACATTAAACAGGGAAAGTGGAAATATGGACGGGGAGGGCAAGAGGTGGGAAGGGGGATAAAAAACAGTCAAGTGATGATGTTTCAAAGAAAATCAACCCACACACCGATCCAAAGTCTGCAAAGTCTCTATTAAGAAACAGGGAATATCTGGGGATATCTGGGAATCACATATCAGGGGAAAAGAGGGCTCCCCACCAACCCAAATGAGCATAAGCTCCACAAGCAGGGACACAGTATAAATCTATAGGTTTTCGTATACAGAGCTCGAATGGAGATCGTGTGATGAAACTGAAACAAAGGTGTAACGCACCTTCAGGATTCTGAAGGCAGAGAAAGTGCAAGAAGGACCTTCAGCTAAACACGCACTAATGTAACCATTTGATGCTGATCAGCTAATCACAAATCCTTGCATCGCAGGCCTGGCAAGGGAAAAGCATTTACATGCAATAGATTGGCACAACTTGGTACACATGGTTAACCTGACCAAAATATGGCTTCAGTTGTCACAATTTCACTAAAGTGTGAACATTTCTCTTTTCGAGTGGTAATCACCTTTTTTGGGAATGTTGCTGCTTTCTTGAGCTCTGCACTCTGGGGCACTGCTATCAAGTCCACAGTAAATGTGCTCTGAACCCTAAAACGAGGTAAAATTGGCTAAATCGTAATTGGCATATTTAAGTTCCCAATAATGCCTTATTATATGGTGCAGAAAATACACCAATAACATGAGAACGTCGAATGCAACTTGTGGACTGTAGCACATGGTGTGTCATGCACTAGGATGACAAAGGAAACATGATTTCAGGCCTTCTTGTGTAGCCTGACACTTGTAATTTCTGAACCTGAATGTGACCATGTCAAAATAGCCCTTTTTGAGAGGATAGGACCCTACTTTTAAATATTAAAGATGTCACCGCTAAAAAGGCCTTGTAGCCCACGAAGTGGGTTGTCCAGTATTTAAAAGTGCAATAATTTGATGTTGGCATGTACCTACAGTGCCTTGCCCTTGAAATCTCTTTTCAGTGCAAGGGGCTGTCGCTACAGTATGAGAATCGCTAGAGATCAGAATAAAATCATAGCCCAACAGTCACAAGTTTATGTCAAGCTACTGGACTAATTCAAACACCTTTTTAAAAAATCGACTTCAGTGTTGAAGTCGGATTCTTAATAAATACTTAGGAAAAGTAACTCTTAAAAAGTCACATTTTACATGTCTAAACATTCAGTTGGCTAATTTGAATTAGCATGCTGGCCAATGGCCCTGCCTGTATTTCCCCTTAATGAGGTGTGAACACTGCTCCCATAATAGGAACAATGGACTAGACCTATTCACAGGAAGACCTGGGGGAGCCCCAATTGTCTCCCAATGGTAAAGTATAGAGAATATATTTTAAAAAAATGCATTTAACTAAAAAAAAATTAAACATATTTTTATGTTAAATATTCATGTAAATTTATTATATATAAACAAAACTAGACCTAACAGTGGGACCTTCTCAGAGTCAGCACCTAACATGAAATAGCTCCAAATAATAGAAATTGCCCCTTCTATTTTCACAGTGATCCGTTTGCACAGCAAACAGCACCCACTGTTACAATGCCTGTTACCTCAGGAACTCAACAATTTAAACACAAAAGCACAGGTGCCCCACAAAATATGGTTCAATAAAGACCGATTTAAAGTCCAAATTCCAATAAGTCACGAGAGTAGAGGTTTCTCAGTTAGATCTCTTTATTTCACCAGATAAACAAAGCACGGTACAGCCGACACATTTTGTCCCAGGGTGGGACTCCTTCAGGGTGCTAGAAAGAAACTTCAAAGTACCCCCATGGTAAATGGAGGTATGAGAATGAAACTGCGCACGAGGAAGAGGCTCGTCTGTCGGGATAAGTCACAAGTATTATAAGGGCCATCACAATGCAAATCTCGACTGGTCTAAAAGGGTTTAAGCACCGGCCCACAGGTATGGAGTTAAGACATGATTCTGTCTGGTTTTTTTTGTAGTAGCTTACAATTGGAGTTAGTGAATACCGAAAAGTAGCGAACTTACTCAAAAGTGTAAGTTACCTTTGTGAATCAGGCCCTCAATGTTTTTGATAGGAAGTTGAGCATTTACTTGACAAAAGCTGTTGTACCCAGAAAACATGTAGTCATTCGCATTAGAAATACACAACAGATACACTGCAGTGGAGCGCCCTTTCATATTTTCCTTATGCGTGCATGTCCCAGATGTGTTTTATAGCCTGCCCATGGCAACAGCATCGACAGGTAGATGAATCCAGATCTCTTTGCTCTCTCTCACCCTCTTTATTATATATATATATATATATATATTACCTACTGGCGGTCGCCAGTAGGTATATATAGTTAGGATTTTTTCCCTATGGGTTTTTTGAAAATTCTATGTCTAATAACTTTGGCGTTTGTGGACGGAATTGGCTGAAATTTTCAGGAAAATGGAACATTTTGTTTCTGAGCAGCCCCTGGAAATTTGGGGGGGGTTCGTCAAGGGGGGGCCGAGAAAAAAGGGGGGTCCCAAAACGTGTTTTTAACATTGAGTTTTCCATAGGGCGGTTGGCCTCACTTTTAGCCCGAACGGCTGAATGGATTTCCACGAAACTTGGCAAAATTGTAGGGACTGGTAGCCCGATGTGCCTTTGCTAGGTCTCAATATATGTGCTTCAGTGGATTTTGAGAAATTAACGTTCAAAAAAAGATATATATCTGTAACAGCGGACCGGGCAGCGCTCCGGTTCGCGGACTTTACGCGTAACGGAACTTCGCGTAGCGAAGCTGATTGGCTCTCCGGTGTCTGTCAACATTCTAAACAGTCCGGAGCGGCCGCCATCTTGTCTCTCGGTAGGATTGAGAGACAAGAGGAGGCCAAAACAAAGGGGGAAATGACCATAAGGGGGCATAGTAGATCCTCCCTGACCCCCTAGGTTTAATGTGGAGGCTTTAAAAGGGCCCCGCGGGGCAAAAAAAGAAAAAAATTTTTTTTTTTTTTTGCGTGGGTTGCGCCCGGTTCGCGAACCGGGAAGCGTTCTGGGCAGCGTACTATAAGGAAAAAAGAATGATAGACTTTTCAAATACTGTATGTTAATTGATTGTTGGTTTTGTTGATTATTTTTTAATTTTTTTATTTTTTAAGCAATTATTTATTATTGTAATTGCGTTTCAAAATTTAATAACATTTCTAACATTTCACTAGTTTATGAATTACATATAAAAATGATTAAAGACTCAAATAATTTTTTAATATTACATATAATTTTATTTTTCGGATTGTTTTTCAAAATTTAATAGAATGTCTAACATTTGACTGTCAGATATGTCCTCTTGTTGAGTGAACATAACTTCCCACATTTGACCGTCATCATAATGAAGTAAATGATCCACAGATTCTACACATTGAACTAATTCATGGTCCCGTGATTCATCCATGAAATCTGAGTCATCATTGTCCTCTCCTTCCATTTTCTTGCTGTAATTTGCATAAAAAATAATTATATCAGTAGAGATAGGGCACTGTTGGGTTTAAGTTCAGACAGGTACTTGTGAGTTTATAACAGAGAAGTAATCTATGGGCACTGTATGGTTTCAGGCGTGAAGTAGTACTATTAAAAAGTGCCTGTGAAGAAGCCTAAGTAAATTCATAATTATACCACAGAAACCTAAATCAATCCATAATTATAATAAAGAAGCCTTTCTCAATGTCTAACTCTTACAGAGGGATAGTATATAACTATCTGAAAATGTTTTCAAATTTATAAAATAATATCTCACCTTCTAAAAACAAGTTTAAGTTGTGAGTGAAAATGATCTTGCAATGTAGTTCAGGAAGTAGTAGTCAAAATGGCTGTGTTTCTTCTCTTCCTTTATATATATTCAGGTACATAACCAATCAAATGTCAGGTAAAAAAAGTCGAAAATGAAAGTAACATTTTAATTGGTTGTCAATTCCAACACTTCAGATGTGTTTTGTGAAGTAATTTACCTCAGGGTATTTAGAGAGGTGTACAGGCTAAATGGTTAAATGGAATTTCAATCAAATTTGTGAAAATGGTAGGGATTGGTATGTAGTATGAGCTAATCTATATTTGGTGAAAGTGTCTCCAGTCGCTTTTCTGTAAACTACTTTCCCACCTTTTTTGATGGTGCGCTTCCCAGGGAGCGACCCGGTACGCGAACTGGCGAGCGCCCCGGTACGCGAACCTTAAGCGTTACGGGAGTCCACCATTTTGTGTTTTGGTCGAATTAAGATACAAGATGGAGGGCAAATAATGTTCAGAATGGGTAGAAGGGGGCACAGTAGACTTATCTTGACCCCCTAGGTTTTCTGAGGGTGGCTGAGGAGGCCCATATGTGCGAAAAAAAAACATTTTTTTTAAAATTTAGCGAGGTTAGCTCCCGGTTCGCGTACCGGGTAGCGTCCCAGGGAGCGTACTTTGTTGAAAATTAGTGAAAAAAGTTGGAGTAAAATAATAATTGTGAGTGATCAGATGTAGGGTAGCTCTGAGAAGAGCTTTTGGGTTTATGGTACATTTAGGTACTTATAAGTAGGTACCAATGCACAGTCTTAAATTCAGAATGAAAATTCTGTTGTCCTCATCTGAGAAGTGAACTCCATCTCCTCTGTAGATATCTTGCATGTAGTAACGCAAGTTATTGTTGTACAGGGAGCCCATTCCATGGTCTCTCATGTAAGCTGAAACAGATTTGTTTACATGCTTCCTCGACTTCTCAATTTGTGGACAAAATTGGTTTGACCACCTCCATTTCTGTCTTTGGCATATATTTGAATATACCAAGGCAGTCTGAGGAAAAAGTGCCATTAATTGCTCAAAGGTGTCCTTTAAAAGCATTTCCAGACCTACCCCAGTCAAAGTGCCCAAATCATTACCTCCACAGTGCACAATTAACAGGTCAGGTTTTGGCAAATGCATAAAGGTTTTCACCAATGGTATCAATTGGTGACATTTTAATCCTCTGTGGCCAAACCACTTAATTTCCACATCTTGTAAATTGAGGTTAGGTAAATTCCTGTTCTCAGCATACCTCTGAGCCCAATAGATGTAACTATGTCCAACAATCCAGACAGAAAGCATGGTGAGAGAAGGTTCTCCTGCAGTCAGATGAAGTGTGGCAATGAAATGGCAGTTGAAAAAATAAGAGTTTAAAATGAAAAAAACTGTGGAGTTTCTGTGTTAATGAAGCAGTAACAGTGATTGGTGGATTTTGATTGCTGAAAACAGAAAGTTAGGGTGCATGGATGAGTTCTTTGAAAGATGTATTTTGAGTGGTCAAGAAAAAATCATTAAATGAAAGAATGCACTGGATATGAGGTGCACTGAGAGTTCAGAGTTCAATTGCAACATTGTTGTGTGAACTTGCAAACACCAGAGGCCTTCAAGGAGGTGGTTGCTATGCAAAAAAGGCAGAAAGGGCAGAGGGGGGAAGGGTTTTGATTTGAAAAAAAGTGAGGGAAGAGTTTTGATTGGGTGACATGAGAGATATGTGTGAAGAATTACAGCATTTCTGTGCTTTTGATAGCTGCAGACTCTGGAGTGCATACCTTTTGCTCTGCTGAAGACAAATTGGTGTGTTTCTGAGACTGTTTTGAAACTCAAAGTATTTGCTAAGGTGAGAAAAGATTTCTTTAATTTAGATAGAGAATAGTGTGCTTTAAGGAGAAAATTATGAAGAAAGTTGTGTTTTTCAAATGTTGCTTTGTCTCAAGTGTTTTACAAATAGATTTTGTTTCTTTGAGAAATTGTAATTGGAGAAAATGTGAAGTATTAGTACTGACAGGGTTTTTTTGTGCATAGGAGCTGTGGAGTGTTTTCAAATTATGACTTGAAAATCGTTTTTGAGGAAAAGGAATGGTTATAATATTTATGACAAGGACATAATGGTGTATGCTTCTTTATAAGGCAATTGAGTGTCTCTGATGTTATATTTCCCATTTTAATGTAAGACCTTTCCCTGTGGAGCAAATTCCTTGTAAATATGCTCCCACCTGTGCATGGCAAATTTAGATTTTGAATGTTTGTGTTACATAGCCATGTTAAAAGTGACCCAACCATGCTGGAAAGGCAATCAAAAAACGCTTTCATGTGTCTTAAGGACATTTTAAGTCATTTCCCCATGTGCAGTGTTTTCAAATTATGATTTGAAAATCGTTTTTGGGGAAAAGGAATGGTTTTTAAATTTATGACAAGGACATAATGGTGTATGCTTTTTTATAAGGCATTTCAGTGTCTCTGATGTCATTTTTCCCATATTACACTAAAAGACCTTTCCCCGTGGAGCACATTCCTTGTAAATATGGTCCCACCTGTGCATGGTAAATTTAGATTTTGACTGTTTGAGTTACATAGCCATGTTAAAAGTGACCCAAAAAAGTTGCAAAGGCTTTAAAAAAACACTTTCATGTGTCTTAAGGACATTTTAAGTCATTTCCCCGTGGGCAGTGTTTTCAAATTATGACTTGAAAATCGTTTTTGAGGTAAAGGAATGTTGTTAAAATTTATGTGCGCCATATGCCCCCAAATTTCTTTTTCAGGGGTGCAGCAGGGTGTTCTTGAGACACCCCTGAATCTTTGGAAAAATTCCTAATTTGCGATGAGCTAATTGCTAATCGCAAATTGCACCTTCATTCCTATGGGCCTCCTGGCCCATGGAAATGAATGGGTAATTTGCAATTAGCAATTTGCTCATCGCAAATTAGGAATGGTAAAGAATCGCTATTTATTCCTTAAAATTCGCTATTTAGGAAATGCAAAATAGTATGATGATACATATGGCGGTTCATCTCTAACAAGATAAGAAGCTTAGGGATACATTTATGATGACTGGCGCAATGAAGTGGACATCACTTACCATGTGTCATGGTGTAAAAAACACTGTGCCACATGAAACTGATGCAGCAGTGATGCAAAAGATGCACCATGTTGCAAGACAGGCCTCACTTGGGGCCATATGTATCAAGCTAATTAGCATTTGCAAAGGCCGAAATTCTGTGAATTTCGGCCTTTGCGAATGCTAATTAGACAAATGGTATGTATCAAACAAGTTTGATGCAAAATAAGGAATAGCAAAATTTGCTATTCCTTATTTTGCGATTGCACTGAAGGATTTGCAAATTTTGTGATTTCTTAAATGCAATGTATCAAACAAAGAATATGCAAAAAATGCCATTAAGGATTTGCAAATTACCACCAACTTCTAGTTGGTGGTAATTTGCGAATTCTTTTCAAAAAGCTTTTTTTCCAAAAAACAAAAGGTGCCATATGACGCCCATACATGCCCTTAGGGCATGTATGTGCGCCATATGCCCCCAAATTTCTTTTTCAGGGGGTGCAGCAGGGTGTTCTTGAGACACCCCTGCACCCTTGGAAAAATTCCTAATTTGCGATGAGCTAATTGCTAATCGCAAATTGCACCTTCATTCCTATGGGCCTCCTGGCCCATGGAAATAAATGAGTAATTTGCAATTAGCAATTTGCTCATCGCAAATTAGGAATGGTAAAGAATCGCTATTTATTCCTTAAAATTCGCTATTTAGGAAATGCAAAATAGTATGATGATACATATGGCGGTTCATCTCTAACAAGATAAGAAGCTTAGGGATACATTTATGATGACTGGCGCAATGAAGTGGACATCACTTACTTCATTGGTAGACCTTTACATGTATTATCTCCTCTGTATTCTTCATCAAGCGTAACTTTCATCTGCAATCCTGAGTAGGCCTCACCTTAAACAACCCTCTGGATAGGCCACACCTTATCGTCATCCTGAATTAATCATTTAAAATGCTAGGGACAGATTTATGATAGGTGTATGCCTCTTTTGCGCCACTGTGCGTCATTTTTTTGATGCAGCGGCGGTGCAAAAGATTTGCTATGAGGCGACAAAATTACAAATTGATGCATTTAGGCAGATGTGTCATGGTGTAAAAAAAACGTGCCACATGAAACCGATGCAGCAGTGATGCAAAAGATGCACCATGTTGCAAGACAGGCCTCACTTGGGGCCATATGTATCAAGCTAATTAGCATTCGCAAAGGCCGAAATTCTGCGAATTTCGGCCTTTGTGAATGCTAATTAGACAAATGGTATGTATCAAACAAGTTTGATGCAAAATAAGGAATAGCAAAATTTGATATTCCTTATATTGCGATTGAACTGAAGGATTTGAAAATTTTGCGATTCCTTAAATGCAATGTATCAAACAAAAAATATGCAAAAAATGCCATTAAGGATTTGCAAATTACCACCAACTTCTAGTTGGTGGTAATTTGCGAATTCTTTTCAAAAAGCTTTTTTTCAAAAAACAAAAGGTGCCATATGACGCCCATACATGCCCTTAGGGCATGTATGTGCGCCATATGCCCCCAAATTTCTTTTTCAGGGGGTGCAGCAGGGTGTTCTTGAGACACCCCTGCACCCTTGGAAAAATTCCTATTTTGCGATAAGCTAATTGCTAATCGCAAATTGCACCTTCATTCCTATGGGCCTCCTGGCCCATGGAAATGAATGGGTAATTTGCAATTAGCAATTTGCTCATCGCAAATTAGGAATGGTAAAGAATCGTTATTTATTCCTTAAAATTCGCTATTTAGGAAATGCAAAATAGTTTGATGATACATATGGCGGTTCATCTCTAACAAGATAAGAAGCTTAGGGATACATTTATGATGACTGGCGCAATGAAGTGGACATCACTTACTTCATTGGTAGACCTTTACATGTATTATCTCCTCTGTATTCTTCATCAAGCGTAACTTTCATCTGCAATCCTGAGTAGGCCTCACCTTAAACAAACCTCTGGATAGGCCACACCTTATCGTCATCCTGAATTAATCATTTAAAATGCTAGGGACAGATTTATGATAGGTGTATGCCTCTTTTGCGCCACTTTGGTCACTTTTCTGATGCAGCGGCGGTGCAAAAGATTTGCTATGAGGCGACAAAATTACAAATTGATGCATTTAGGCAGATGTGTCATGGTGTAAAAAAACCGTGCCACATGAAACCGATGCAGCAGTGATGCAAAAGATGCACCATGTTGCAAGACAGGCCTCACTTGGGGCCATATGTATCAAGCTAATTAGCATTCGCAAAGGCCAAAATTCTGCGAATTTCGGCCTTTGCGAATGCTAATTAGACAAATGGTATGTATCAAACAAGTTTGATGCAAAATAAGGAATAGCAAAATTTGCTATTCCTTATTTTGCGATTGCACTTAAGGATTTGCAAATTTTGCGATTCCTTAAATGCAATGTATCAAACAAAAATATGCAAAAAATGCCATTAAGGATTTGCAAATTACCACCAACTTCTAGTTGGTGGTAATTTGCGAATTCTTTTCAAAAAGCTTTTTTTCAAAAAAACAAAAGGTGCCATATGATGCCCATACATGCCCTTAGGGCATGTATGTGCGCCATAGGCCCCCAAATTTCTTTTTCAGGGGTGCAGCAGGGTGTTCTTGAGACACCCCTGCACCTTTGGAAAAATTCCTAATTTGCGATGAGCTAATTGCTAATCGCAAATTGCACCTTCATTCCTATGGGCCTCCTGGCCCATGGAAATGAATGAGTAATTTGCAATTAGCAATTTGCTCATTGCAAATTAGGAATGGTAAAGAATCGCTATTTATTCCTTAAAATTCGCTATTTAGGAAATGCAAAATATTTTGATGATACATATGGCAGTTTATCTCTAACAAGATAAGAAGCTTAGGGATAGATTTATGATGACTGGCGCATCACCAGGGATGTGCCAGTCATCCTGTGCCGCTGTTCCGCCACCCATGGTGTGCTGCATTTACAATGCGGCGCAGCATGGGGCAAAAATGGCACAGATGCGTGACGCATCTGTGCCGTTAAGGTGGCGCATTGCTGGAGTTGTATCGCAAGTGCGATGCAGCTCCAGCAAGGCTCAGGGGTGCCCCATCTCCACAATGTTGCGTCAAGACCTATGCCTGCTTCAAGCAGGCGCAGGGTTTTGACGCAGCTTTCTCCTATCTGATTGTAAATGCGGCACACCATGGGTGGCAGAGCAGCGGTGCACGTTAACTGGTGCATGCCTGGGGATGTGCCAGTTAACATAAATCTGCCCCTTTACATTTAAGTATGTGCAGGGGACACAGAGTCGGTGAGGCTTATCCAAGGTTAAGAAGAGATGAGTCCTGTTCAGTGAAAAATTAGACATAGGCTTCACCTGCTCAGCATCGCTGGACATGGCTAAATAATAGCTGCAAAATGTTACTCTTGTTAAACAATTTTACTATTATAATCTCTGAGATTTGTCTCTTACTCTGCAACATCTCATTGTTGTTATCTTTCTTTAAAGATAAAGACAACATCAACATGAGCGACAATCAGCAATCAGTTGATTTCGACCTCATCATTGAACTCGTAATTGAAACATCAGTGGATGTTGATCCCTTGGATGATTTAAATCCTGAGGATGAAGAAGAACGTGATGAGGATGCAGATTTGTCAGAATTATATGACATAGGATGGGAAGCTGACGTGCTTGAGCCTATGGAACTATAAACATTTATTTTAAAAATGTATAATAAATAAAAAGTAAAAATGTAAACCGTTTAATTTAAAAATAAAGACACCTTCAAAAACAGGTTATGTGTAGTGTCTTCAATAAAATATTAAAATATGCTCATAAAATTAGATCAGATTCACATATAAAATAGCACAGGTAAAATGAATATAAATTCCATTTCTTTTCTGCTATTTCTGTATTCTAAATTTGCCAAGGACTAAAAAATCTTCTATGTAAAAATGTCAAGTAGTGTTTTAAGTTTTTGATTACTGTTATTGATTTACTGTTGGGTAATAGTGGTTAATAACATTTTTTAATATATTTTACCACAGATTCAACTGCAGATCATTTCAAGATTTCACCATGCCAACCAAAGAAAGACTGAGAAAGGCTGCAAAACGTCAAAGACAGCAGGTCAATGAAAAAAAGCAGCAGTCCTCTAACAAAAAGATTTATCAAGTCACCAAGAAAGCACCGGGTAAGAGTACAAAAACATTCATAAGAAATATCTGTAGTAAAAAAAATATTACTACAGAAAATGTTTCAGTCCAGAAAAAGAGAAGCAATTCAAACGGAAAGGAAAGGCCAATGAAAAATGTTACTGCTAGAGCAAGAGATAACTCTGTGCATGATAGTAGAAGGAAACAACAGTTTAGGGACATTCGTAAACGAATGTTCCGCAACAGGATAATTGGCAATTTGTTAAAAAATATTAAGAAAGGTCAACAGAAAGTGGTTTTTTATAAGAGAAAAAAAAAAGTTGAGAAAGTTATTGATCAGGCATTTGAAATTAAATGTAAGTTATTTATTTTGATTATCAATAGAATTAGGAAGCTAAACAAGGCAATTTATGATTTCAAAAGAAATAGTAGATGGAAGAGAATAGTTAATCGTAGTAATTTTTGTGAAGTTTTTTCTGGAGAATGGATGCATAGTTCAAGCTGTGAGGCATTTTTTAATGAGGAGAGTTATTTCCAGGATAATGATTTGGTGCATGCAGTTGACACCAGTGGTCGAGCTTATGAAGTGAAAGATGGTTGTCCAGTTGAAAAAGAAAAACTTGTGACAACAGAGGCAGAAGAGGTGTTAGGTAATGAGGTTTTAGGAAGACATCCTAAGGGTCCTGTGTACACCTGGAAGTGTAGTAGTATTTGCAGTGTGCGACAGGATTCCATCAATTTGCTTTGTGATTTTGTACGGTCATTTAATAAGAAAAGTTTGAAGCAGAAAATGAAGTTGTTGCAAGAATTAGATCCTTGCAGAGTGAGAGAAGTGACAGGTTTGCATGGTCATTCACTGGCTTGTCTTTCCAGGAGAGTATGCCAGAGTGTTTTTCATCATTTCAGGATGCTAGCAGTGCATCATAATAAAGTGAGGAAATTAGTTAGAATGTTGTATTATGCTAAGAGTCCAGCAATTATGCTTAAACAATTATGTGCTGCTCTTTTGCATGGTTCTGAAATAGATGTGAAGAATATATGTGAAGAAATTGAGTTTTGTTACTTTGGAAGTAAAGAGGAGAATGTTGAAATTGACCCAGGAGAAGCGGGTAATGTGGAAGATAGTGTACAGGTTTCCAGTACAGATAATTTCCAGAGGGAAATTGCGACGTTTCAGGTCAAATCAAGTGAGAGGCCAAATTTCACTTGTGTGTGTTGTCGACGCACTTATTATAACAATCAGACTAAGTTAGTGGATTTATATGCAAAAAGTGAAAGGGAAAATAATAGTGAATGGAAGGATTTCACAACATATTTGATGGTAGAAAATTGTTTTGATTTGGGATTGGATCAACGTGTGTGTACTTATTGTTGTAACAAATTAAATCAAAACCAGATGCCTGCTAGAGCAGTTCATAATAATCTGGAATTGGTTGAGATTCCTTCTGAATTAAAGGATTTAAATACTTATGAATCTATTTTGATTCAAAGTATCCATCCCTTTCAGGCTATTGTAAGAATGGAGCCAAAGACAGGGAAATTGCCTCCATCAGATTTACAGAGAGGATTAAAGGGAAGAGTTGTTTATTTGCCTCTAGATTTGAAGAAAAACATTAACACAATTGGAGTAGAAAAAGTGGAAGAGGAACCTCTGGTTATCTTAGTTAATGGGGTTCCGACAAAGAATAAGAAAATATGGCAAGATTTAGTGGATGTTAGGAAAGTTAAAAAGGCAACATTGTATTTGAAAAAAAATAATAAATACTATAAGAATGTATATGTTGCAGAAGAGGAAGTAAGTGAGGAAGAGGATAGCGATTTGTGTGCTGGTCAAATTGAGAAAGTAGAACCCTCTACTAGTGAAGAAATATATGAACATTATAGTGTTCATCCTTTGCATTCCAAGGAAGTCATGGGGAATGCTATTGAGTTGTTTCAAATGAAACAAGCCAAAGGGAGTCCCATTAGTGTTTGGGAGGAAAGTTTGGAAGCTCGGTGTTTCCCACAGCTTTTTCCAACAGGTCAGGGAGGAAGATATGATGAGCGACCTCATCAAATTCCTGCTTCTGAATACCGGACTTTGCGATTGTATGCAGGAGATGCTAGGTTTCGACAATGCATTCCCTATTTGTTTCATCTCCTGTTTGAAAGCGATCTGTCTGGACTGTCATATGCAGTGAACCACATCTTGAAAAGTGGTATACACATGCAAAACATCTCAGCAAGTGACTTTATGGATAAAGTCAATGTCCAAGACAGTATTTTGGATTCTCACCTGATTAATCTCATGGCGTGTCAGCGTGGTACTAATGAGTACTGGTACCGTCGTCATGGTGATTTAAAATGTATGCTGAGGAACTTAGGAACTCCCACATGGTTCCTCACTCTGAGCTGTGCCGAGTATGGCTGGGAAGACTTACTTGAATTTCTACGAGAAGCAAATGCTAACATAGAAAACATCGAATTCAAGACACCCGGAGAACTGTGCTCTTTGGATCCAGTCAATGTATGTAGGTACTTCAATCATAGATTTGAAGCTATGATGTCTTTCATCATGAATAAGAAGAATCCACCTCTTGGAGAGGTGTTGGATTTCTTCTGGAGAAAGGAGTACCAAGCAAGAGGTGCTCCTCATATACATATGTTGCTGTGGATCAAGGATGCACCTAAATTTGGAACGGATCCAGAAAACTCAGTGATGAGTTTCATACAACAGTATTCTACGTGTGCTGTTCCAAACGCAAAGGTGAAGAAAAGCCTAAGAGAAAAAGTTCTACGTTTCCAAAGCCATCGATGTGGAAAGTACTGTCGTCGTAAATTCCGAAACAAGGACAAGTTCTACACCAAATGTCGTTTCGGCTTAACACGACCGGTGATTTCTAAAGGAAGAGTGAACAGTTTGATGTCTTCGCTGCGACATAATGTGATGAAGAAATCACCTAAAAACACATACAATTTGAAGAGGAACGAAGAGTCTAAATACATCAACGACTACAACCCGGTGATTTTGTCCATGTGGAATGCTAACATGGATATACAGTTTGTGGCTGATAACTGTATGGCTGTGGCTCGGTATGTGACATCTTACATCACCAAAAAAGAGAAGACAGAATTGAAGGATATGTGGGAAGACATTTCTCATGAAAAGAGCCTCAGCAAGAAGTTGTACAGTTTCAGTCTGAAGATGTTGTCGCATCGAGAAATCGGAGCTTACGAATGTTCTGACCGGTTGTCTTCAGCAAGTCTCTATGCCAAGTCCAGGAGTATCGTTTGGGCGAGTCTTGGTCTTGCTGCAACGCGTAATCGAGTTCTCAAACCTGTGCGGGAAATTGAGTATTTGGCGGAAAAGGAGCCAAACAGTACCGACATTTTGAAGACAAACATGTTGGATACATATTATCCAAATCGAAGCAGTCACCTCGAGAATGTTTGTCTGTATGAGGTTCTTCAAAATTACATATTCAAGAGGAACATCAAAGAAGATACTGAGAAAGGAGTGTATGCTGTAATAGGAAGTGAGGGATGTCTGGTCAAGCAAAGAAAATGCCACTTGGTAAACCATCGAAAATTGAGTGGCGAATCTCCTGAAAAAAAGGAGTTTTTCTATTTAGCACTTTTGCAACTTTTCAAGCCTTGGCGTGCAGAAGAGGAACTGCTTGGAGATTTCCTCTGTTACGAAGACTCTTTCAATGCTGCCAAGGAGACCATAGAATGTCCTGCTTTTCCCAAATATGTAGAAATGTTGAATGCGGAAATTGAGCAGGAAGCAACGATTGCAGCCGAGATTGCCAGAGACAGTTCTCAGGACAGTCAGAGTTCTGCTTCATTGAGTCAGGATCCACTAGGAGGACCTGTTATCGAAAATGAAGCTGCCACTGCTATGAATGAAGTGGAAAGAGCCATGGCACATGCTCAGGAGGATGCGGTTAACTTAGAAGAGTTGGAAAGACAACTCAACGTTGAGCAGAGGAAAATATATGACGAAGTTACCATGCAAATTGATCATGGATTAAGTCATGACAAGAAAGAGTGCTCATGTACGTCGTTGAAGCCTGTCCGACTGTACGTGAGTGGAGAAGCGGGAACTGGAAAAAGTTTCCTTATTAAAGCAATTTCATGTTATTTGCAGGAAAGGACAGAGTCATCGCTGTCTTGTGTTGTCACCGCTCCAACTGGACTGGCAGCACATAACATTAAAGGGATTACTTTACATCGTTTACTGATGCTGCCAGTGGAGCATGACAACAAATTACAATATCACAAGCTATCTGGAGATGCTTGTTGTGAAGTTTCAAGAATCTTGAGGAAAATGAAACTTCTTATCATTGACGAAGTAAGCATGGTTTCCAATGTCATTCTTGCCTTTGTGCATTTGAGAATGCAAGAAGTTCTCAAAACAGAGTATGATGTGTTATTTGGTGGCAAACACATCATTGTTTTCGGAGATCTTCTGCAGCTGACACCAGTGAAAGGGCAACCTGTGTTCAAAATGCTCACGCATGAAGATACCAGGAAGTGCCTAGGCAGCATTGGCAACGTCAATATATGGTTAAACTTCAATTATGCTGAACTGCATGAAAATATGCGTCAGGCGAAGGATGAAGTTTACAAGACTATTCTACAAGATGTTAGAATTGGAAAAGTGACCGAGCATGGGAAAGAAGCTTTACATGCACGATTACTGTCAAATTTATATCCAGAACAAGATGTTGTGCCTGAGAATATTTTTCAGAAAATTACTGAGAAGAAATCTGGAATATGTTTGATGCCAACTCTTGCAGAATGTGCCAAATTCAACCACAAAATGTTGCATTTAGAAAAGCAAGAGATTGTGAAACTGGAAGCTATTGACAGAGTAGAGCATATGGGATCAACAATTATTTTGTCTGAGAATCTGAAAACAAAATTGGATTCATTAGAGAAGAGTATATCTAAAACTGCAGGTTTTGAAAAGACTCTGAATGTGTGCTTGAACTGCCGTATAATTTTAAGAAGGAATTTACATGTTGAAAGAGGTCTGGTAAATGGATCAATGGGTAATGTTGTTGATTTTGTAAAATACAGAAATAGAGATGGAATTGAATTTTTAAAAATAAAATTTGATGGCATTGAGGAAGTACAGCTAATTGGTCGTTGTTCTGCTAGATTTTTGCTTGTAAAAGACTTATATGTTCGCTGTAAGCAGTTTCCTGTTTGCTTGGCATATGCGGTGACAATCCATAAATCGCAAGGTTTAAGTGTAGACAGTGCATTGGTGAATATTGGCAGTTCTGTGTTCAAGGAGGGTATGGCATATGTGGCATTGTCACGAGTTAGAACTTTATCGGGATTGTACTTGATTGAGTGTGATGTCACAAACATTTGTGCGGATCTAGATTGTGTTAAGGAATACAATAGGTTAAGAAGAGAGTATGCGCCACATTTGCCTCAATATCCTTTGTTTGAGAAACGTGTGGTAGGCCGGAAACGAAGAAATGTGACCAATACTGGGGAGGTTGTAGCAAAAAGACGAAAAGTCGATGAACCTGAAATTATAAGCAGAAACAAAAAGGATTCTGTTGAAGATGTTGTTGGTTTTCAATTTGAAAACAGTTCTGGTGTCAACTGCTATGCTAATGTAGTGGTTAATGTTTTGTTTTCTCTAGAAAATGTAAAAGAAGAGATTGTGGTCAATTCTGATCAAAGATTTTGCAGTTTGTTAAATTCTGTCTTAGAAAAATGTAGCACTGATAGAACAAACATAGAAAGTGTGTCTGAAATTCGAAATCTGTTAGACAGATGTTCAGGCCAAACACAATTCTCTCAAAATATTCAGCAAGATTGTCAGGAGTTTTTAATGTATATGCTTGATGTATTGCATGCTGAAGGTGTAGATGTAGATCAGCTGTTTGCGCTTTCTTATCAATGGCAGCATGACTGCGAGAACTGTAGGGTATCAAGTACTACTAGTGTAGACTCAGAAAGATTTATATATTTAACTTTGCCAGACAGTAAATCAGTCTCCTTTAATAAGCTAGTAAAAGCAGCTGATCACAACATGGAGTGTAGCCAATGTAAGTCTGCAATGATGTCCACATTATTTATACGAACATATGGCCAGTATGTCATTTTAATGTTCCAACGAGGTAGGCCTGATGGAACAAAATTGACAACTTTAATTAAAAATTTTGTGGCTTCACAGTTGTCAATATCAGGAAGGACTTTTGTAACTGCAGCAATTATATAGCATGATGGTCCTTCAATAACATCAGGACATTACACAGCTTATTTAAAGTCTAGAAATGGCTGGTCATTCTGCAATGATTCTGTTTTAATTTTCAAAAAAAAATTGCCGTATGACCTTAAAAACTCTTACCTGGTGTTTTTAAAACCAAAATTTTAGGGAAAGAATCTCGGGATGTGCTCTGAGGAATTTCAAGAAGTTCTAATGGCTCCTACACGATTTGGCCTTGAGGATAAGTGTAGTTCAGAGACATAACTTCTAACCATAAGACTGGACGTCATGGAGAAATAAGTGCACTTTGAATGAGTTCAGAAAAACTGTTTCTTTTTATAAGCTAATTGAAACAGCCAATCAAAACATAGAGTAGAGGGAATGTAAGTCTGCAATGCTGTCTACTGTTTTACATTGCTTTGTGATTAAAAGTGATGTAGAGAATTAAATAATTGTAGTAGTCATAGAGGTAGTGTAAGTCTGCTTCATAGTAAGCAGTATCAGTGTCATAGGAAATGTAGAACATGACTGAGCAAGAAGGGGAAGATATTACTGGTCCAGGATTGTGAAAATGATCTTCAACATTTTAATTGTGAAAGTTGCGGAAATACAACATGACGGGATTGGCTTACAAGAATTCCAAGAGTTATAAATGGCTCTGACACGATTTGGCCTTGTGGAAACGTGTGGTAGAGAGCGAGAAGTCATTTATTGTATGTAACATGTTTTTCAAAACGATGGAGGTTTTCTTTCAGAAAGTGGCGGGCTGAAAGTAATAACAGCACAACAGAGTGTAAGCTGTTCATAGGACATCCTTCGACGTCATGGAAAGTAAGTTAAGTTTAAGGAGTTCTGAATTCTGATTTGTTATGTTGTATGGGTTTTTTAAACACAATCATTTTGATTGTGTTTTTTTCCCCGCTGTTATATGATGAATACCTTCAAGTCACTGTTTTTAGTGAAATTTGATACATTCTGAGAACAGCAAAAATAAACCATTTAACATGTATAATTAATTCTGTACTGTTTGCATTTATGATGTACATGTAGAACTGTGTAGGAGGCATGGAGAAGGTGAGGCTTCTGTAAGTGTCAAAGTTGTTGCATACAGTGATCATATTCTACGTAGTCTTTCATATGATAGACTACATTTCCACAATGAGATACCTAAGCAAAGGAAATACAGGTGATATGATTGTGGAATGAGCAAAATAAATTGCACGTTTTTCAATTATATTACCTGTGTTTCCTAACATTACACATCACATTGTGTAGGTGAGGTTTAGGCCTGTTCCTGGAGACAGAGGAGGTCTGACATTTGTTCAAGAGTGCAGTGGACATGACTCACTTCGTTGGTAGGCCTCCACATGTATTATCTCCTCTGTATTCTTCAACAAACCTAAATTCCATCTGCAACCCTGAGTAGGACTTACCTGAAACAAATCTGTGCATAGGTTACACCTTATTGGCATCTTGAAACAATCATTTAAAATGTTAGGGTCAGATTTATGGTGGCCGTGCGCCTCTTTTGCTGCATTGTGGGTCACTTTTGTGTAAAAGATGCACCATGTTGCAAGATAGATTTCAGTTCATCTCCAGCAAGATACCATCAGTTTAAAATGTATATAATTAGCACTGTGTAGGGGGCATGCAGAAGCTGAAGCTTTTGTAAGTGTCAAAGTTGTTGCATGCAGTGGTGCACTTCTGGGTACTGTTTAATATGCTGCACTACATCTGCACTATGAGATACCTTAGCCTAGGCAACACAGGTGATGTGATTGTGAAATGAGGAAAAGAAACTCCACATTTTTCAATTACATCACCTGTGTTTCCTAAGTTTACGAATGACATTGTGCAGATGAAGTTTAGGTCTGTCCACGGACACAGAAGAGGTCTGGCCTTTGTTCAAGAGTGAAGTGGACATGACTTACTTCATTGGTAGGCCTTCACATGTATTATCTCTTCTGTATTCTTCAACAACTCGAAATTTCATTTGGAACCCTGAGTAGGCCTCACCTCAAACAAACCTCTGGATAGGACACATCTTATTGGCATCCTGAAACAAACATTTAAAATGTTAGTGTCTTGCGACACTTTTGTGAAACAACAGCAGTGCAAAAGATGCACCATTTTTTAAGATAGGCCTCACTTCATCTGCATCAAGATACTGTTAGTTTAAAATGTATATCTTTAGGACTGTGTACGGGGCCTGGAGAAGCAGAAGCTTCTGTAAGTGTCAAAGTTGTTGAAAAAATGTTTGTCCTTCAATCTTTTCCCTTGTCTTTTCTAATTTTTAAATACATGTTTTAATATTTTTCAAATGTTTGTTCTCTCTTTCACAGATTGAAAGTATAAAAACAAAAAGTGAGTAAGTTAATGACAATTATAAGGTAAATGTTTTGTACTCTTTTCGTTACATTTCTATCACATTCACCTACTAGTAGTTTGACAGCTTCATTTCTTTAACCCTCAGTTTCCTGCCTTTGCTACTTCCCTCATTCCTTTCTCTATTACCTACTTACTCTACTCCTTCCACTCCTTTTCTCAGTCCCTCTCTTCTCATAGTTCCTCACTCTTGTTCACTCACTCCGTCTCTATTACTCTTAGTGTCTTTGACTGATCACTCTTTCACTACTTGTTCATTATGCTTCTTCTGTGTAGTTGAAGCACACTAAGGGGCATATTATCAACACAGCCAATAAAATTATTGCTGTTTTTATTGGCAGAAAAGTGTTGCAAAAGTTGTTTTAGCGGCAGTTTTCCGCCGCAAAAGCGGCTTTAGCGACACATTTCTGCCGATAAAAGCTGCAAAACTTTTATTGCCTATGTTGATGATATGGCTCTATGTTATTTACATTTCTTTGCTGTTTCAATTAATCTTTATCTGTTATTTTTTCTTTTTTGTTTTCTGTTTTTTCTCTCTGTTATTCCACATGTTTTACTCTGAGTTTGAACATTCACTCACATTGTCCAAGAAACTCTTCTTTGTTATTGTTCTACTCTCTTTTTTTTCTTTCACTTCCTTATCTATTTTGTTTTTCACAATTATACCCTCTTAAATCTTTTCTTCGGTAAATAGATCTATTAAACAGTATCTCTGGTTTACTCCCTATAGCTGTCTTTCTTTTAACATTACTCTCTGTTTACTTCCCTTATACTTACTCTTCTTTTTTTTTTTTTTTTTATTTTTTTTTTTGGTTCGCTCCCGGTTCGCGAACCGGGAAGCGAACTAAAAGAAATAGAGCTTGCCAGAGTGCTAAACATTCTAGCAATTTTTTTTGAAAGGGGAGGTAGTTCTGAAAAGAACTTTTTTTTAATGTTTTTGTTGTTTTATATATATATTTTTTTTTTTGAACATTTTTTGTTTTTTTTGTATTTTTTGAACAGTTTTATGTTTTTTTTTGTTTTTGATGGAGGGGAAACAACAAAAAACAGGCATTGAAAAGGGCTCAACAGGAGCAATAAAAAAAAATTACTGTCTGGGGCGGTTAGGGCAATTGTGATTGTTAAAAGCTAGGTTGATTGAATTAATACTCATGTTACCACATGATATCAATGCACCGCAGTACAGACAAGTATGTTTCATATGCGCAAAATTCTCCTGGATGTTTGGCACGGTTTCCCGTGCCTCTGCTGCTGTCAATGATATTAGCGATGTTGACCTGGCCACAGGAGTTGTTGTTGGGTTATCTTCCATGTCACGCCCGGCTGTAGTTCAATGGATGCCACCTGTTCATGTGACGATGCATTGTATAGTTTCCGTAGCTATATTTTTTATCAATTCTCTGGATAATTGTTCTTTGCAAATCAGGCAGGTGACATACCTAGCATTTACTTTTTTTTGCCCTCGAGGGATTGAAAAAAACTGCCAAATAAAGCTGGCTTTCCGACGGGAAACCCGGGGCACCTCCTGTAAGAACTGTGGTCCTTCGGCCTCTTCTTCCTCTAGTTCATCCTCTTCCTCCTCTGTCTGGCTGATAAACTGGGGAGGTGGTCCTCTCTTCCCATGAGGAGGTGGAGGTGGTGGTGGGGGTGCACCAGCTGAAGCAACTACTGAAGCCATTGTTCAACTATGAAAAAAGGTCTTCCTCTCACAAAGATGAAAGTCAGAGTGAGGAAAGAAGGAGGGGTTTTCATCATTTGGGAAAAACAATAGTTCTAAACCAATGAAAAGTGTTATTTTTAGGTCACCTGACCTAGCCTTACATCATTATGAAACCAAAAGTGAAATGAACCAATGAAAAGTTTTATTAACAAGTCACATGACCTCTCACGCTTATGTTACGCGCTGCGGAACGCGCCCCGGATCGCTTCCGGGTCACTGCGCTTCGCGCCTCGGTTCGCGCTCCGGAGCACTTCCGGGTGCGCTAACGCGGCGCGTCATAAGATGCATTACGCGGCAACGCAATACGTCGCGCTTTCGCGACGCGCCGCGGATCGCTTCCGGGGAGCTGCGCTTCGCGTCTCAGTTCGCGTACCGGAGCACTTCCGGGTGCGCTAACGCGGCACGTCATAAGACGCATTACGCGACAACGTGATACGTCGCGCTTCCGCGACGCGTCACGATGTTGATTTCTAACACGGCAGTTGCGCTAACGGAACGTTTACCGGTTCGCGGACTGGGTCGCGGCATCAAGATTAGCTAACGGAAAGCTTCCCGGTTCGCGAACCGGGAGCGAACAAAAAAAAAGTATTAAAAAAAAATTATTAATAAACATATAAAATATCTTTTTGGATTTAAAGAAGAATACATTTTACAGCTACAGATATTAGCTTTTAAAAAAACAATGAAATTCACTGAAAAAACCATAGGTTATAGACCATATATAGTTAGGAATTAGCATTTACAAAACCTTGAAAATTCACTGAAAAAACCATAGGTTATAGACCATATATAGTTAGGAATTAGCATTTAAAAAACCTTATTTTACTCACACAAAACCATTGAAATTCCATATATAGTTAGTTGTACTAACTATATATCGCGCACCCGCAATCCACTGCTGATGATGTCACATATTACATCATTCATGACATGGTCAGTGACATCACTGATGACATCTCAAATGACATCACTGATGACATCACTGATGACATCTCAAATGACATCACTGATGACATCACTGATGACATCTCATTTGACATTACTGATCACATCACTGATGACATCATTCATGTGATAATATGATGAACCTCTTCAGACTCTAATATAACCTTAGATACACTCAGTGTAAACAGACACTCATAGACTGTCACTCATCCATGGAGTTACTCAGACACTTAGTCAGTCATGTAAAGAATCAATCACACCTCCATTTCCTCAACTATACAGTTATACACACCTTACTTATTCAAACATATACTAAAACATATTTACTCACTTATACAATCCTGGATACAAGTTCACAATGATCCATACAGCCACTCACACATTCACTGGCTCTTATGCACAGTTATTTATATATGTCAACTCTCACATGTACTGTATTTTACATATGTACTTACTTTAACATGTAGCACTGAGATATCCATTCACTCACCAATACACTCATGCACACAGTCAACCGCCCATACAGCTGTTTCCACATGCACTTTTGAACCCATACATTTAGTCAATCAACTGCTCACACATCTATGCACAGAGTCATACACCTCCCAGCCACCCACACACACACTCAGTCTCCCATACAAATGCTTGGGCAACCAATCAATAACCCATACAGTTAATCATATAGCTACTGATCAACACATGCAGCAGTTTACAGAACAACAGACATAATGATGCACAAATTAAGACAGTTTAGTCACTAACCCATGCACTCAGTGAGACACATTTAATCAGTCACTCATACAGTCAGTCATGCCCCTACTAAATCCTTCATCAAGACACTTATACATCCACTCATTCTTCAATATGTAAGACATATTTTAACTTTACACAGTTATACAGTCACTGAATGTAGTCATCAGTGATGTCATCAGTGATGTCATTTGAGATGTCATCAGTGATGTCATCAGTGATGTCATTTGAGATGTCATCAGTGATGTCACTGACCATGTCATGAATGATGTAATATGTGACATCATCAGCAGTGGATTGCGGGTGCGCGATATATAGTTAGTGCAACTAACTATATATGGAATTTCAATGGTTTTGTGTGAGTAAAATAAGGTTTTTTAAATGCTAATTCCTAACTATATATGGTCTATAACCTATGGTTTTTTCAGTGAATATATATATATATATATGTATATATATATATTCACTGAAAAAACCATAGGTTATAGACCATATATAGTTAGGAATTAGCATTTAAAAAACCTTATTTTACTCACACAAAACCATTGAAATTCCATATATAGTTAGTTGCACTAACTATATATTGCGCACCCGCAATCCACTGCTGATGATGTCACATATTACATCATTCATGACATGGTCAGTGACATCACTGATGACATCACTGATGACATCTCAAATGACATCACTGATGACATCACTGATGACAACATCCAGTGACTATGTTTCTGTAAAGTTAAAATATGTCTTACATATTGAAGAATGAGTGGATGTATAAGTGTCTGGACGAAGGATTTAGTAGGTGCATGACTGAATGTATGAGTGAGGGATTAAATGTGTCTCACTGAGTGCATGGGTTAGTGACTAAACTGTCTTAATTTGTGCATCATTATGTCTGTTGTTCTGTAAACTGCTGCATGTGTTGATCAGTAGCTATATGAGTAACTATATGGGTTATTGATTGATTGCCCAAGTATTTGCATGGGAGACTGAGTGTGTGTGTGGCTGGATGGGAGGTGTGTGACTCTGTACAGATCAATGTGTACTTGTATCAATGATTGTATAAGAGAGTAAGTATGTGTTAGTATATGGTTGAAAACGTAAGGTGCTCTATGTTTAACTGTATAGAGTAGAAAATGGAAGTGTGATTGATTCTTTACAGGACTGACTAGGTGTGTGAGTAACTCCATGGATGAGTGGCAGAGTGTGAGTGTCTGTATAGGTGTATGAGTGCATATGATTGTGTTGTAAACATGAGTGATTGTATGTATGAATGATTGTATGGGTGAATGAGTGAATGTGTGTGTAGACGTAGGAATCAGTGAGTACGTATGTAGTAACTAGTATTGGTGTGTCAATGGTTTCAAAAATTATACTCTGTTTTTAACACTGGGTGAAACAGAGGTTATATTAAAATGTGAGGAGATGCATTGTATTGTCACATGAATGATATCATCAGTGATGTGATCATTGATGTCAAGTGAGATGTCATCAGTGATGTCATTTGAGATGTCATCAGTGATGTCATCAGTGATGTCACTGACCATGTCATGAATGATGTAATATGTGACATCATCAGCAGTGGATTGCGGGTGCGCAATATATAGTTAGTGCAACTAACTATATATGGAATTTCAATGGTTTTGTGTGAGTAAAATAAGGTTTTTTAAATGCTAATTCCTAACTATATATGGTCTATAACCTATGGTTTTTTCAGTGAATTTTCAAGGTTTTGTAAATGCTAATTCCTAACTATATATGGTCTATAACCTATGGTTTTTTCAGTGAATTTCAATGGTTTTTTAATAGCAAATATCATAAGCTGTCGAATGTCAAGTACGTGGTAAGAATTTTTTTTTTCGTGTTTATGCACACTGATCTGCTTTGATTGCTGCCCCCCACCCCTCATTTCTATTAGGAGTACTCTCTCTTTGCAGATAGTGAAGGGTAGTTAACGCAGCCCTTTCCCCCTTTGTAATCTGTCGTGCCTGCTTCTCTCTCCATTTGATTGATTGTTCTCTTTGGTTCATTCTCTATTTACAAACAAGCACAGAGTCGCAATACTCTGTTTAGTCTTTGCAGATAGCGAAAAATCGTGTAAAAAAACAAAAGGAATCGAGCAAAATCAGTAGGCCACTAATGGGATCTCTTTTGACCTCGCTAAAATAGAAACATTAGGAACAACCTGTTGAAAATAGCAATGCGTATGTATATAAGCGGCGTTCATTTGTGTTCACAGTACCCCTTGTTGATTGTTTCAATCGAGCATTGAATTGTTCGAAGTTAATTCTCTTAACGATCTTCTCTACCTGCAAACGAGGAAGAATAGGAATATTCTATCTCCCTTTGCAGATAGTGAAGGGTAGGTAACGCAAGCCTTTAACACGTCGTACCTATTTCATTCCTCATTGATTGATTGATTGTCCGAACATTGACTGTTTGGGAATTAGTTCTTTTTGGAGGTATTCCCTGTTTGCAAATAAACGTAGGAAAATCTTTGCAAGTAGTGAAAGGGTACGTAATGCGGACCGTTCTCCCCCGTTGTAATCTGTCATGCCTATCTACTCCCCACTGATTGATGCACCTTTTTCACCCGGACCATTTACTAGAGATACGTCATCTGGCCCGACCAGAGAGCACCCCTAGTGAAAAGGACATATGCAATAATAACGAAGTGATCACTGTATCCTGTTAACAGAAACTTTACCATGAAACAACCTGGAAAGAAAAAAATAGGAAAACGAAAATCAGTAGGCCACTGATGAACATGAACTTTTATTAAACAACGAACAAAGAAACGATAACATAACGTAATGATAAAACCTATTAATGTCCTAGAAACAAGAAAACGTTAAAATATGCCAGTGGTGAGAGACCAGAAAAACAGTAAGAGAAACCAAATCACCCCTCGCTGTCCCACCGCCTGCCACGCCAAAAAAATCGATAGACTAGGGAAAATGCAAGTCAGTAGAACATCCACCCCCACTCTGGAAACTTCCAAGGTGGGGCAGGGTTCCGGCTACGCCCAGCCGGGAGCAGCCCATATAAGGCAGGTCCTGCTGCCACGCCTCGGCCAGGAGATCCTAACGTAGGGTGTAGCCGGAGGAGAGGCCGAGACCAGCGGGACCCGGCCAGGGGATTGCCTTTACAACGCTGAACAGTTGCAGGGGGGGGGGAATGTCTCCTCGACCCTCCCCTCTCTCTCCCAGTCCGGCCGCGGTGGCCCTTGAGAGTTGCAGGTAGTCCCGCCACATGCTCTTCCGGTCCGACCACCAACGGTCGGGGGGCCGAGGCCGACGGGATCCGGCTGCAGCCGATAAACCAAGAAACCCGTTCATGGGGCCAGAGCCAGGGGCGTCCGGCCGACATCCACCGGAAGCCCGGCCCGAAGACGGACGGGACACTTCTTTCTTTTATAATGGCTGCGACAACACTGGAGGGGGATGTCTTGCACATGCCTCCGACCCCCCCCTCGTCCTCATCGCCTGGTCCGGCCATAACAAATCTCAAGCGAGACGCCGTGGGGTGCACTGGGAGGGAGAGACGGTGCGAACAGGCCTCTCCCGCCTCCCCAGGTGGAGGCTTCCCAGCTGCACCCTCAGCGCTCCAGGCGGTGGCATCCTAACAACTACAGTGCTGCACAGTTTCGGAACGACCTAGATAACGGTTCTTCCACTGTGGCCATGCTGCAACGTCTCGCCCGGCAGGGTGGAGCCCGTCCGCTCATGTGACCCCGCGATCGCCGGTAGCTGCCGAACTCTCAAAATGGCGGTCGACCTGGCAAGAGCGGGCCCAACATAAAGAAATGGCCCGGTCACTGGTTGACTCCACCACCGTAGTCCTCCACGACCTTGAAGATTCTAGAGGAGCCGCGGGAGTCTCCGACCCCCGATGGGGAATGACTGCCATGATCGCCCGTGGAGTGACGAAACTGTATCCGCGGGACGTCGGCGCTCCCATGCTGGCGCCAGCCTCACTTTGAATTACTACAATCCTGCAGACCTTACTTCCGGTGAAAGCACAGTGTGACCCGGTAGGAAAAATTATTGCACCCCCTCCCCTTTTTGACTGATAGTTCAAACCACCGATCCTTTCCTTTGCCCTTTTAACGGAACTTTGGACTGCCTCCCCCTCTTTTACATTTTCTAGAGAAAACAAAACATTAACCACTACATTAGCATAGCAGTTGACACCAGAACTGTTTTCAAATTGAAAACCAACAACATCTTCAACAGAATCCTTTTTGTTTCTGCTGTGACCCTGCTACAGCACAGGCATTGTCCCCAGCAGTAATTCTGCAATGCCGGTAAGAATAGCTGTGGTGCCTACTGGACTCACTCACCCCCGCGGCGCCCCACGCCGTTTTTTGCTGGGCGGCAACTTACTAGACATCACTTTCGTGCCATCTAGATTTCAGCGCGTTCTGCTGCCTTGGAACTATTCGCACAACAGACCGCTACTGACAAGAATATTTCATTATTGGTGCTGTCAATTTCAATAAATCTATTGGATAATTAAAAAGAAATTGCCACGGTCTCTTCGTTGTTTAAATGTTTTTACTGTTTTTGTTTTGTTGTATATATTTATATGTTATTAAAGTTTTATATTCCTACTACTTTGTTGGAGTGCTATATATTTTTAATGTGACACATAATTGTAAAAACTTTGATGTACAAAGAGTCATTCCTGGAATCTTCCGCTTCAGGCTCGGTCCCCTCCCCAATCACAATACAGGATGGTTTTCAGATAGTAGGAACGCGTGTGCTGTGACGGATCACATCGGGTGTGGGCCTTGATCTACTATAACTCCTTTGAAGAGGGGTGATTCTTTACAGCTGGGGCCATAAACTACATCTGCAGGGCTAGCTGATAGCCTAGGACCGGCCTGGACATTCGGACACAGAGGAAGAGGAGTGTCAGAGGGTGCGGTAGTGAATAGGGCGAAAGGGAGGTGTCGGGCGGGCACAGAGTGTGATTCTCAGGGAAGAGCAGCGCAGATGGGGGAAGGTTTATTGCCCATGCATAAGACAGAGAGCGGTGGTGACCAGTGCCTGGGGGAGATGCTTACGAGGGTGAGGAGCCATGCTACGAATCGACAGCGTGCAGAGAGTGGGTCTGGTCAAGACATCTAAAATGGCTGCCGTGCACGACAAAAGTGTGGCATTTCAAAAAAGGCAAGATGGCGCAGACAATGTTTTTCAACACTTCCTCATTTCCTTCGAATCGAACGTTAACAGACGTTGGGGCATATTACCAAAGTTAAGCGATATTTATCGCTAACGATGCTTACCAACCAATTTTTTACCACTAAGCATCGTCAGAAATTATCGAAGATAAACCTTACTATTATCAAGGTTTATCGCAAATGCGATAATAAACGGCCGCAATGCATGAATATCGCTAAAAACTCAGCGATATTCATGCATTACCGAGCTAATACTCTTAGCCATGTTATCCACCTCCCATTGGATAACATGGCTAAGAACTGCTCAGGGCAGGTGTTACTTTTTGGAGATATTCGCGCTTAGCGCGAATATCTCCAAAAGTTGGTAATAGGAGATAGATATCTTGCATGTTGTAATGCAAGTTATTGTGGTATATGGAACTCATACCATAATCTCTCAGGAAAGCAGAAACTGATCCTTTTGGGACCGCCTAAAAAGGCCTAGGGGGTGAGGAGTACTCTACTTTGCCCCCTTTTCACGTTCCGAACTATTTTATTTTACTCTCTTCTGTAATTACACAAAATACCAGCGATAAGATGCATCGGAGACACACAGTGAGAGAAAGGAGGCCGGAGATGAAGAAGACATGTCAAATACACATTGGAGATAATATAGTGGCAGAAGACAAGTAAATATGAGTAAACTTACCATGTAACATAAAAATGTTGCACTCTATACTATAAGTCTCATTTTATACTACAATCACTTCGCTACAACCTCATAAATTAAAAATAAAAATAAATAATGTCTCAAACAATTTTTGATTTCTAAATATAAATTTATTCTTCAGAATTTTCTAAATTTGAAACAACTAGTAACATGTCCTCATCAGTAATTTCCTCTTCAATCATCTCATCTGGAATCTCCTCATTAAAAGTCTGCAATGATGATTCTTGTAACTCTATGGTCTCCAAACACTCGATAAATTCGCCATCAAGAGATTGATCAAAAAAATCATTCAAGTCATCTCCTCCTTCTGACAATATTTCATTATTGGTGCTGTCCATTTCAATCAATGTAGTGGAATCATTCAAGTCATCTCCTCGTGACAATATTTCATTATCGGTGCTCTCAATTTCAATCAATGTAGTGGAATCATTCAAGTCATCTCCTCCTTGTGACAATATTTCATTCTTGGTGCTGTCCATTTCAATCAATCTAATGGAATCATACAAGCCATCTCCTCCTTGTGACAATATTTCATTATTGGTGCTCTCAATTTCAATCAATGTAGTGGAATCATTCAAGTCATCTCCTTGTGACAATATTTCATTCTTGGTGCTGTCCATTTCAATCAATCTAATGGAATCATACAAGTCATGTCCTCCTTGTGACAATATTTCATTATTGGTGCTCTCAATTTCAATCAATGTAGTGGACAATTCAAAAGAAATTGCCACGGTCTCTTCATTGTGAGCCATTTTATTTTGAAATTGCTTGCTGTAAATTGCAGAAAAAAATAATCACTTTCATTTATCGTTTTTAGTAATACATAATATAAAACTAACTTCATCAAGTATTTAGTATAACAGAAGGACTGCAAATAAATAACAGAAAACATTTTTCAAATTATCTTCAAGTGTACAACATAGTTCCCCTTACAAATTAACAACTCACCTTTTTAAAAGTAGCAGAAGTGTTAGTACTGTGTAAATCAAACACCAGAAATTCACCACCAAAAATTCCTCACAAATGTACCTCAGACAGTAGTATCACAAAATGGCTGTGGTTTCCTCTCATTTGACATATATACATAACCAATTAACTTTCATCACACACAAATACAAAACCAAAGTAACATTTTAATTGGTTCTAAATTTCAACACTTTCAAATGTGTTTTCCCAATGCAATTTTCCATAGGACATTTACATACGTCTACAGCCTGAATGGCTGAACGGAATTACACCAAACTTGGCAAAATGGTACATCAAACCTAAGAGGTCAGGAAGGATCTACTATGCCCCCTTATGGTCATTTCCCCCTTCGCTTTGGCCTCCTCTTGTCTCTCAATCCTACCGAGGGACAAGATGGCGGCCGCTACGGACTGTTTGGAATGTTGACAGACGCCGGAGAACCAATCAGCTTCGCAAAGCTCCGTAACGCGAAAAGTACGCGAAGCGGAGCGCTGTTACAGATATATATCTTTTTTTCAACGTTAATTTCTCAAAATCCACTGGAGCACATATATTGAGACCTAGCAAAGGCACATCGGGCTACCAGTCCCTAATATTTTGCCAAGTTTCGTGCAAATCCATTCAGCCGTTCGATTATTATTATTTTGTTTTTTTTTTGCCCCGCGGGGCCCTTTTAAAACCTCCACATCAAACCTAGGGGGTCAGCGAGGATCTACTATGCCCCCTTATAGTTATTTCCCCCTTTGTTTTGACCTCCTCTTGTCTCTCGATCCTACCGAGAGACAAGATGGCGGCCGCTACGGACTGTTTGGAATGTTGACAGACGCCGGAGAACCAATCAGCTTCGCTTCACAAAGCTCCGTTGCGCGAAAAGTCCGCGAACCAGAGCGCTAACCGGTCCGCTGTTACAGATATATATCTTTTTTTAAACGTTAATTTCTCAAAATCCACTGGAGCACATATATTGAGACCTACAAAAGGCACATCGGGCTACCAGTCCCTACAATTTTGCCAAGTTTCGTGCAAATCCATTCAGCCGTTCGGGCTAAAAGTGAGGCCAACCGCCCTATGGAAAACTCAATGTTAAAAACACGTTTTGGGACCCCCCTTTTTTCTCGGCCCCCACTGGACGAACCCCCCCCAAATTTTCAAGGGCTGCTCAGAAACAAAATGTGCCATTTTCCTGAAAATTTCAGCCGATTCCGTCCACAAACGCCAAAGTTATTAGACATAGAATTTTCAAAAAACCCATAGAGAAAAAATCCTAACTATATATACCTACTGGCGACCGCCAGTAGGTAATATATATATATATATATATATATATATAGATAGATAGATAGATAGATAGATAGATAGATAGATAGATAGAGCGCTCTTTGCATAGTGGGTGCCGGTGGCAAGGACGGGCTAGTCCCCGCAGTTAATGTATACACTAAGATTCCATTTTGATAAGGAAGTCACCGCACTCCAAGAAAATCGTTCAGTAACGGGATTTATTCCAATCGTGAAATTGATCACCACTAACCACCAACAACGCGTTTCAACCAACAATAGGTCTTGCCCACTGTGAGCATTATATGTCCGAAAATCCTGTGAGCTCTTCCCCACCAAGAAAATGACTCGCACACCAGGGTCCGTGTAAACAAAAGATGTATTATCGGCGAAGCGTTTCGACCGGAGCGGTCTTTTTCACAAGCCTTCTAACGTTTCGGCAGTAATGGCCTTGATCACAGCTGAAAGTAGAGACACTTGAATTGCAAAGTACGTTCGTGCGTGGTTTTCAAAATGATAGTCACATGACTGGATGTTAAAAATACAAGTCCCGCAGTGCATTGTAAAATAATCACAAATCAACGGTCTGAAAGTTCTCATTTTATTTCACCATTATTGTGGATTCAAAGTTCTTACTTAACAATAACACTGTTATATGTATATATATATATATATATATAATCAAGAAGACGGGTCGGGGACTGCCAGGGCGCGTCAGACACGTAATATTTCCAAACTGAAAACATGCACCAAGTTAGTGCCATGTAAACAGGCATGGGTGTAGGAAGTGTGGGGGACGAGGGGGATATATCCCCCCCAGATTTTAAAGTCGGGGGGACACGGGGGACATAAGAATTTCCCCTCTCCCTTCTGTTATTGACAGGGTCATTAGCGCGTGAAAGCGCTACCTAATGGCCCTGTACTTGACCTGCCCGAAGTCAAAGAGGACCCCTGCTCTCTGCCCTTTGTTATGCTGTAGGAGGCTTGGCGTCCTGGGAAGGGCAGAGAACGAAGACAACTCTGTCTCTTTTCTTTCATGCCCAGAGAAGCACAGTGTCAACTTCTCCTGAGTCCTGATCTGCCTCTGGCAGCGGCCCTCCTCCCCCTCTCTCTTTCTTTTTCCTCTATCTCTTTCTGTCTCTGTCTTCCTCCTCGTTAAGTTCTGATTTCGAGACAGCTCTTACGTTCTCTCTCTTGCCTCTCTTTGTCTTTGTTTCCCTGTGAAATGGATCCAAAATAGGAAGAACACTTTGGCTGGAAATGTCCCCATTTGCTGATCGTTTTAGAATTCCAAAGAAAAACCTTAGGAAGGAGAGAAAAAATTATTAAATACCTAAATAAAGTGATACAGAGTGGTCAGCAGACAGGCCAGATTGTTATTTACACCCACACACATTAGCACCACTTTACAGAGTTTGCCAGTGAAAGCGCTACTTTCTTTTTTTCTTCTTTCTGTGAAGAACATTGTTTTCCCAGGGTGGGGAAGTGCACCATCCCTATAGGGACTGCAATACCTGGTTGATGAGTGGAGTAAAAACGTTTAATATGATCGTTTTCAACTGTTTTAATTATTTTAGCTTATAAAATGTGTACTGCAGCTCTGTGTTCGGGGATGTGGTCTTTTTTTAAACCAAACTGCTTACATTTTAAAAGGATATAAGCAATGGACATTGAAACGGGTCCCTTCCTGACTGGTCCTGTAGCCATGTCCTGAAATTTACAGCCAAAATCACTTACTGATTTCTGAATAATGAGTTTAAAACTGTTAAGGTAACCATGTTGTTCCTGATTACATTTCACATGCTTTGCTTATTCTTGCATTCCTTATGAGTGTTTGGTTTTTCCAGGGTGTTCTTTGTTTTTTTCAGGCAGCATTTTACTGTTGTCTAGTGCATAATTTAAATTTAGTTGCAGCACAATTGAGTTGTAGCTTAAGGCAGTGCAAGTTTCTCTCAGTGGGGCAGTATGGTGTTCAATGTGGGAGAGGATGTGGCACTCTGGGCAGAGCTGCTGAATTTGGAACTTGAGCACCATTTTCAGCCTTCATGACCAGTCCACCAGACCACACTCCTGACAGAGCTCATTCCGATGCTACACCTTAGAAGGCCCGATAGACCTTAGAAGCCCTGGTGTCTTAGCACCCATAGGTGGACCCTAATGGCGGCAAGTGTGAGTTAACCTTGAAGGCCTGTCCTCCACAATCCATACTGCAGTTCACCTCCAGTCTTGCGAGCAGGCATACAAAGAAGCACACCCTAAAAACACCATCGACAGTGACTGTCACTGAGGTCACAAGATCCTTGAGGTCAGTCCACCGCACCCATTGGTACCTCCATTGGCCTTTTTTAGCAGTAGTGGTGCAACTCACCAGCGATCAGTAATGAAGCATTTACATGCACACCAAACTTATGGGGTGATTATAATGGAGGTGGGACTGCCCCGTCACCCCGTCAGTGGCGGTTACACCGCCATCGTTGACTGCATTACCGCCAGCAATATTACAATGGCGGGTGGTTCCATGGCGGTCGGAAGGACCACCGCCACACACCCAACTGGCGCCTTGAGCCCGCCAGTGCGGCGGAGGGGCTCGTGGTTCCTACAATGCTGGTGTTGCCTACCAGCCACCACAGTAGGGATTACGATGCCCCTTACCCGCCAGCCTATCCATGGCCGTTCACCCGCCATGGAAAAGTTGGTGGAAAGGGACATTGGGGGCCCGTAGCAGGCCCCAGACATGGGACCCAGGGGATATCTAAGATGCCCCCTACATATCACTGCACCATGTGGCAGGCACCTGATTGTGCCTGCCACGTAGTGCAGTGATATATGTAACATGTCCTTTTTCACATTGCAGCGGATTATGCAGCCAGCAGCACCTGCTGCACTGTAAAAGATAGGCACTGCGAATGCCATAGTGGCGGTCACATTGTAATGCCTATCGTGGGGCCGCCACCCAGTGGTCCCATTCCCCGATTCGATGGCGGACGGACTGAAGTCCTCCTGCCATCGTAATCAGCTTCTAAGTTTGCCAACTTCATCGTCTCTGCTTCATGCACAAACACTTTTAACATGTGCAGCCTGCTTTCGGGCCACTGGAGTTATGCAGCAATGGAGGCCAAAAAGATGTTGCAGTGTTGACTAAATTATGCAACAATAAAAAGGCTGCAGCGTAATGCAGTGCATTTTATGATACTTTATTATTTTGACATATTTATTCATACTAACAGCCTCTGCAAAGCTTTTGCCTCATTAGTACCTGTGTAACATACAAATGCAGCAGTGGGAAAGGTGACCAGTCAACCTTTGCAAAGGGCCCTACACTTCACAGCAACATGAGTCACATTTCTCTTAGTAATTTTTGATCCGTTTGAGCAACAAAATTGTTTTTGGTCAAATCGTTAGATTATGCAGCAGATGATGTATTATGTGGCAAATATGACACAGTCATAGTTAAGTGGAAAACATTTTTCCACGTAACTTATTTTTGCCCCAGCATTGTAGTTGATCAATTTGCAAGTTCCCCAAACCAAAAAGTCGAATTTGGGCACAATTTTCATTTTACAAGCAGTCCTACAACACAGGGCTACTTGTAAACTGACCCCAGGCTTCAGCAGTGCACACATGCAAATGCAGAAAGGGCTACTGGCCTCAAAACTGCCATGCCATGTTATATTCTAGGGACTTAAGGTAGTTCTAATCCCCCTGCCCTATTATGTACTAGGGCCTTATAGGAGAGGCCATGCCAATCATAGGGGTACCCTAACCCATAGTGTACCCTAGTGTATGTAGGTGTTTTCACAGTATCTTTAGGTGTCTCTTTCAGAATAACGCTGTTCAGGCAGAGGCCAGGGTCAGTCAGGTACCACCAGTACCAGTCAGCAGAACGTTGGAGAGGGCCCAGGGCAGAGGATGACTTTGCAACACTAAAGAAACACAAACTTAGAATATAAAACATAACACCATGGTTGTGGGATTCTCTTTAATAATCAGAATTGATTTCTATCCTAATGAACCCATTTTCTAACATTAGGATAAGGAAAGACTGGGGAAAAATCATAACGTTCTAATCTATACCTTGAAGTTTTCGTGCAGTTCTTTGATGATGGTTAATAGCTCACTGTTCTATGTTAGGATTTTAACTTATAAACTGCAAATACCAAAATAATCTCTCAGACAAAAGCAGAAACTCACTGACCTATTTACATGATATGCATTTTGTGATCTGCGTGGTACACGATCTTTGCAGCAGGCATATTACACCACTGTGGCTACCTTACCAAGAGTCAAAACTTTCACTAGACAAACCTCCGATCTCTCTCAATAAAGGACATTAATCACCAAAGTTATCTTCACATTTTTATTGTTGCCTGAAAATTGCTGGAGACCAGGAATGCAGCAGCAGGTATTTTTCAAGCCATAATGCACTTGCAAACACGACGCCCCCACCCTAAGTACATGACCTTTGTTTGCTTGGTGCATGAAGATGCAAGAATAATATACATGTTTTTTTAACATTTGGTCTGATTACTATATGAAATAACATACAAGCATACATGTAAACTGTGACAACATGCCTGCTTTTCTCAATATTTCACTTCGAAAGTATGCAATTGTATTTGTTTAACGGGCGGTGATTTGTGTAGGGTCAATGGGAAGTCCACAAGGTTGTCCCTGTCCCCCCCAGAATTTTAGTGTCTCCTACGCCCCTGTAAACAGGCCCACCAGACGTGCGTCAGTAAGTATTCTTCAATCCAAGGCAAGATAAATGGCATAACGAGTTTCAACTCCTGAAAAGTCCTAATCATATGCAAACATTGATGACAAACTCTCGTGCAGTTTTAAATGTAGCTCACAACAGTGAAGAAGGACCAGAATATTCCTACATTGTTCACAATGTTTAAAGTGACAGTTAATCCGTTATTGTAAAGCTCTTACAAAGTTCTTACAAAGTATATTGCCTGAAGACAGAGACTTCTTGCGCAGGTCAATCCTTCAAAAGTGCGTTATTTCGCATTCTCAAACTCCCAATGCTGTCTTACAGGTTTAACACAGATGTAAGAACCACACTTCCCATAATGCTTTGTTTTTGTTACACTTCTCTATTTCAGATCCTTCGATATTTTTTGTTATTTTAAAATCATCACCTTGTATTAACTGTGCCAAAATGTCTCATTTCGCGCCTTTAAAGGATATAATTCCAGGCATGGCTGAGCAGTCAGTCTCTGTATAATATCAAAGAGATGCCGCTCTCATTTAAAGTCCATTTCTCATAAATGTTTATCACTTGCCTTGTTAATGCATTTCAAAAGCACGTCGTGCAAGGGTAAAATACCCATACAAACCCTGGCTACTCCTGAAGGTTTCACAAGTAGGGACGGGCCTCTCACTGGTGGCCCTGCCACCTCATACTTTGGCCAAATCCTGTTTTCCAGCCGGCGGGCACCCCTTAAATCAATTCAATGTAAACTTTATTTCGGTCTTTTAGACCACAAAAGCACATGTTAAAAAACATTACCATTATACATTTTGTCGAACCGTTGATTTTAACACATGATGGGGCATTTAGACACAACTACAGGATCCTTTCTGAATACACAATTTAAAAAAGCTAAATAGCAACATAAATACAATAAAAAGTTTTTTTTTTACAAACGTTAAAAGTAGGCAAAATAAAACCTTTTAAAATTCTTCGGTCGTCATCCTTACAATTAATCATCCAAGTTATTTGATATCTCCACCAGGTATTAAAAAGAGAAAACTTCATCACTGGGTTATCACAATTTTTAAAGTCCAAATGCAAGATAAATAAGGTATTTTACTAAACAGGTACATACTAGACTATTGCAATTCTTATGGTATTCATATTAAATAAAAATCTGCTTACACCAAAAACCACCAATTGTGTGGTGTCTGTCCTCAATATACGCTCGGCCTCTCTGCAATGTCTAATGTTCAAATTGTTGCAGAGAGGTTTAATCCATTTTTTCCTCTGTATGTCATATAGAGGGCAAAAAAATAATATGTATAAGTCATCTTCCTTGACCTCGTTAGTGCATGACATGCATTTATCATGGTCTTTATCATCACCGTTACTACCCCATCTGGATTTATTGGCATTTGTTTGTAAAACCCCATATATAAATTTCAGATACAAAGATTTCGCAATTTGGGGGCATACCTCGTCTAAAAATGGTTAAAACTGGGCTATATCTTTGAATAGGAGGAATGTTGATGTTAAAGAACCCAGACTAGAGTCATGTAGCAGTTTATCGTTAATATAAGCCCAAAAGGATGACTTTACCAACTTGCTACATGCCATGGTCAACTCTAGAGGCTCCTCCCAAAAATGGAGTAGCCCTATCTTTTTCAACCAAGTTGACACATGTTGGAACCATGAAATTGCCTTAAATAATCCAGTGTTCATAACCTCCTGAAGACCTCTTTTATAATATAAAAGCTCCGGTGTTGACCATATTCTTACCCAGAATAAAAGGGGGCATAATAAAGCGTGATTATCAATTCGCTTACAATTTAAATCCATGACAACTGGAATCAAGGGGGTCCTGCATGGTAGAGACAATAATTTCTGAAGGAAATTATTTTCTCCAACTTCAAAATTCCGTTTACAGTAAGGCCCCCATACTTCTCCTCCATACAAGGCGGCTGATTGAGCCTTAAATTTAAAAACCTCAATGGCAGGAGATACAGCCTTTTTAGTACTCCCCCATGCTTTTTTAAGATAGGAGTAGAATTTTGGAGCAGAATTATTCTATTTTTTTCCAGTTGTGGCTTCCAGGTCAATTGTGTGTCTAATGTGATACCTAGATAATTAAAACTATGTACATGCTCTAATCTCTGATGATTTAGCTCTAGAGTCTTTTTAAAGGATCTATGGGGATTAATAGACATATATTTAGTCTTACCAGTATTTATTTCAAGTGCCTTCTTGGTGCAATATGACTGAAAATAATTAATCAGGTTTTGGAGTCCCATTGGGGTTTGCGAAATTAGAATAGTGTCATCAGGCAAAAGTATTGCTGGTATTACTTCGCCTCCCAACCTAGGCGAGTCGTTATTACAACCTTCCAAATATTGAGGGATGTCATTTACAAACAGGGAGAACAAAGTGGGCACCAGTACGCACCCTTGTCGTACTCCCCGTCTTACAGGTATTTCCTTAGTAAGTTCACCCCTCTGCCCCCATCTTACTTTGGCATAGTTTCCTTTGTGAAGCCTAATTATTTGGACAAGCAGTTCGAGTGGCACCCCCAGATCTTTCAAGCAAACCCATAACAGGTTCCTGGGTACCAAATCGAACGCAGCCTTTAAATCAACGAAGGCAATATATAAAATACCGTTCCTTAAATTTATATATTTCCAGCACATACACAGAAATCTGAAGACTTGGTCTATAGTACTAGCTTTTTGTCTGAACCCAGCTTGGTATTTTGAAAGTAAGTCAACCTCTTCAATCTATACAGTTAGCCTACTTAAAGTATACCTAGCAAAGATTTTTTGTGGAATATCAATCAAACTAATGAGGCTATAATTTGCCGGATCGTGCCAAATTCACTTTTTAAAAATTGTGACTATTTCTGCCCCCTTCCATGTATCTGGTATTGGTGCAAAATTAGCTATCGCGTTACAAAGGCAATTTATATATGGTCCCCAAACTTCAATATCATGTTTTAAAAGATCACCAGGAATTTTGTCTGGTCCTGGTGCTTTGCCTGATTTAATTGAGTCCAATACTAATAATGTATCTTCTAGGCTGAAGTGCAATTTAGCTGCCTTGGCAATATTCTCCATATCTTTTGTTACCACAAAATCATCACCATTGATTTCTGAATGGAGACCAGAAAAGTGTTCCACACAAGTATTTTCATCGAGGAATAGGTCTTTTTGCATCCTTCCTGTCCTATTCCCTTTAGCTATAAGATTCCAAAAACCTGCCTGGTCGTTAGCTTTAGCCACACCAATTAGACCTGTCCAGATCTCATCGTCCCATAGTTTCTTTGCTTTCTCCATGGTCTGCTTATAATTATGTATTTTTACCCTTATTGCAGCTATAATATTGCTTTTGACAGCCTGAATTAACTCTGTCTTAGCTACCCGGCAATTCCTATTGTACCAGGGGTGTCCAAAGTTATTCATATGGGTAGTTCCTGCATTCCCCTCTTTTGGTATTTTACTTAGCACCGGAACTAACACATTAACCGGTGCTGCATGCAGGTCCAACATCTGGATTTTACCTGTAAATTGATCTAGAAATGATGTAATAGTATCTGCAAAGATAGAGTAGATACTAATCATGGCTTTACTGTTCCCTAGGATGTATGGCCACTTTATTATTATTATTATTATGCGTTCTTATATAGCGCTCGATTACCCGTAGGCATCTCGGCGCTTGCCTTAGGGAACCCGTCCTGGCTTTTCCCTGTGAGATACCCGTACTGGGCATCCCCAAAGTGAAAGCCAGGCATCCCGCCGCGGGGGGGGCCGTAGTGGAGATTAAGCAAGCTAATGCCCAGAGCTGCAGAGTGTGAACCCGTGATTCGAGTAGGCACCGAAACGAGAATTATCGAGTCCGTGGATATTTGGACTCAAGACCCTGCCGCGTCGGGAATTGAACCCTGGTCCTGGGTCTGACCTCTGCTTCAGGGTCTGCCTCCTCTAACCAGTGAGCCACACTTCTCCACTACAGCTCGGTTATTGTTATTTAATATAATTTCATCTTCTATGGTACCAAATTCCTTATTACCATTTTGAGTGGAAAGGAAAAACGTTGGTGATCTCATCAGCCTCAAGGGTCGATGGTCACGCTCCATTCTGGAATCAATTTTTAAGTCAGCCAAGTGGCTCCAGAACCCTATTGTCACCATTATATAATCTGTATTAGTTTGCGATCTGCCTCTGGAGAAAGTGTATGCATTCGGTCTGTCAGAAGGCAAATGTCCATTACATGCTCTCAAACTAGGCCCCATTATAAGCTTTAATATTTGGGCCACAAATACGGAGCACTTCACCTCCTTGTCACTTTCTATAACAGGGATATTATATGCCATGTCTTCATCCTCGAATAAATTACCAAACCCCAGCACAGGTTCAAAATTACAATTGAAGTCACCTCCAATTATAATACTTGGTTTATATCCTAATGTATCTAGAAAAGATTCGAGCTGGCTGATTACTGGTGATTCCCGATGAGCAGGGCCTGGTCTATTGTAGATATTAAATAGAAATAGAACATCTTCATCCCTTGATATTAATTTTAATCCCAATATATCCTGAGATGGTATATTTAGTGGGATGATATTGACTTCCAAGGAAATCCGTATCCATGTCACCAGGCCCCCTGAGTGTCTTCCTCTCACTGAGGGGCTGGCCCCCATACTGAATGTTTTAAAACCAACTCTATGGGGTGTTTCTAACAACCAAGTCTCCTGCAAGAGGGTAATGTCGCTGTGCTCTATATATTCATTCCAAGATAAATCAATCATGTTCTTGTTTAAGCCTGCTATGTTCCAGGATGTAAGGCATAGTTTCGGAGTCCTATACAGCTCCCTAATCGGCAATGGCTCGCTTCCAATAATTCTATTGGATGTATTGGAGTCATGGCTTCCTGTCGGTGTGGCTATATGCACCTCATTGCCTGGCACCTGCAAATTCTGAGTTGCTTCTGCTTTCCCTAGATTTATTGTTCCATTGTTTCCATCCATTAGTAGGTCAGATTGGTGCGCTTCCGCTATTGATACCCTTGTAGCAATTCTCCAAGCTGCTAAATCATTTGTCTGTGATATGGCTGAAGCATCCAATCTGTGATATGAGAACTTTGGATGTCAGTCTAAATCCTCTAGGGATGACAGTCCCTCAAAGCTGTTAAAGAGTGGGACCGGGGAATCTGTGCCATTTACATTTCCTCTCTCCGTTGGTCTGTAAAAATATCCCAACGGTAATACACAGATGCTAGTATTCCCTAGTGCAACTTCTTCTTTGGTAGCTAAAATGCCCCTGACCATCTGAGGCCGTCTGAGGTTTACCACCACACTATCAACTATAATGTTCTTCCTTGATTCTCCCACCCTATGCACCATTAAAATGTCTGCAGCTCTCAGTAAGTTAAAATGCTTAAACTTTCCTAACCAGTCTACTGTCTTGTTTCTTAGGTTAACCCAATCCTCATTCTGGTTCCTCCTAAGTGCCGGTACTCCTGCTAGGATTATCACATAAGGACATGAAGCAGGGGATAACTTTAGGACATCATTATTTGGTAATAGGTCTGTGCCTTTTGGGCTGTATATTACTGCCTTCCCGGATTGAATACCTGATCTATCATAAGCTGATTGTCGATGTAAATTACCAATTTTGTTCCCTTGCTGTTCAATGCTAGCCCGTATCTCACCTTCAACTGAGACCACCACATAATCTCTTGTGTTTTTGGAATATAGTCTATTGCAATTTACGGGCGCATTAGACCTCATGCAATCATTTGATTCAACCGATGTTAACCTATCGCCTCCCTGTGCTATTAATAGCAATGGATCATGGATGGATCATCCTGCATTTTTCGTGACCCTCTCTCCAGGGCTAAGTAACTGATGGAATTACTGCTGTTCTTTAGGTGTCCTATAGCTTCATGCAATTGACCCAGCTTCCCTTCAAAAGACTTCAGGGTCTCACTAATATGATCCACTATCTGGGTTAGCATAGCCTCCTTGCAGACTCAAGAGATCTTTTTACAATTTGTTCGAAGTCCCCAAAAGAATTCCTTGAATCGAGATAGTTTTGATCGTTATTAGCCTCGGTCTGGGTGCTAATGCTTTTTACAGATACCCTTAATGCATCAGTACTGGGTTTGGATTTTGCTCCTTGTACTGACCCCCCTGTAGTCTTGTCTCTAGGTTTCCTTACAGCTGGGATGGCTTTCTTTTTCCCTCTCTTATCCCCCTTTTTCCCCGGTCTCAAGTTTTGCTTTCTCAGTCTTGCTCACATTGCCGGGCTTAGTGGACTAATTGGACCATTTTGCCCTGGAGGTAGAGAGGCAATGGAGCAGTTAGGCGAAGACCCATCATAGGTGCCTGTTTCTATAGATAATAATGGAAGTGAGTGCGGGGTGCCTGACGGCCTGGGGGAATGCAATTGAGCGAGTGCCGGTTCAAGGGGCATGCAACTTTCTGCCATTTGGATTTCATGATTTAATAAGGATTCTGCCCTAATGATAAAGGCATCCAATGTGGCTGCAGGGCCCTTGTGTTTACTCATATTTGAGTCAAGGTATCTCTGCACTATAAGAAATAAGGGAAAACTGACTTGTTAATTCACCGGTCACTTAAAAATACAAGAGGATACAAGAAAGTACAATACTCCAAGCTTACCACAGAGCTACAGAGCTACTATAGTCCCAATGTCAGAGGCGTGGCCCAGTCCAGGCTCAGACAGGCCCTGACAGGCACAGACAGGCCCACCCTTGGCCCGGGGTCCAACAGGGATGGCCCAGGTACAACAATGAGCTCCCCTTAAATCATATAATCCAGTAGAAATGTGACGCAGGGGCGCCTCAGCCTCTTTGGTCGGGGCCTGCTAGAGCCCAGATTTACACAAGAAACAGAAAAGGGAACACCCATCATTGCGAGTTAAAGGCTTTCTTGCCTGGTTTTACTACACTAGACACATCTAGCTTGGCAATACATGTGGATTCATAGGTAGAGGGTGATAAAATGTCCTGGCCCACTCTGGGTTCACGTCCTGCTCCAGTGGGGTTGGTATCCTGGCCTGTAAATCACTTCTGTTGTCTAGACAGATAGGGATGTCTGGTACATATCAGAAATGGGAGAATGGAATAGGGAAAACAGTAGTGGTGTCTATGTACTTCCTACAGGGTCTACAATCTGAGCTGTTAGAATGGATCACTCAGGATCCCGCAGAGCTCCTGATCATGGGAGGGGACATCAACCTAATGCTCAGTCCTGACATGGCAGGTTCACAACAGCTAAACACTCGGGCTACGATGACAGATGATTACAGGATTCCTGATGGCCTTTTGGCTTATTGACCTCTGGCATGATGCCCATCCCACTGACAGGGGATATTTAAAAGCGGCAACTAACAGACATTCTCTGTCCCGACTAGACTACCTCTTAGCACCACTACCACAGGGGGATAGGCATAGGAAGCAAATTTTCTCCCATTTGGAATATCAACCACTCCCCACTTACAACAGTGCTATATTCTGCGCATGACCCAGGTACAACCATGTAGAGAATGGACACATTGGTCTAATTCCACTGGGACACAAAGGCTCCGGTGCGCCAGAATACATATCATTAGTTTAAAGACAGCACAGGCTCCCTGAGCTTGGGAGTAACCCTCTGAGGAGCCTTTCAGACAGTCCTAATTGCCATAATATCAGACAAACAAAGTGGAAAAGAGAATATAGTGCGGTATCTGTAACATCAACTGGCCAAAGGGAGGCTGAATATATCGGTTACGTGAGCATGGAACTGCTTCATCATCTAGACCACCTGTATGAGAAATATAGACAGGTGATAGAAAATGAAGCACTGATGCTTTACTGAGCAAAACAACACCAGTTCTATTAGGTCGGCAATAAGGCAAGCAACCTGCTGGTCTGACTGGCACGTAGGGAGGAAAGCCAACAGTGGGTGGGACGCATTATGATGGAGCTGGGTAATGTGGTGGAGTCGGGAACTGACATCACACAGCATTCGCCGTTCACTTGGAGGACCTATGCCAGTCTAAACTACACTACTCCTCGGAGTAAGTTGAGGCATTTGCGTGGGACTTTCCCACCCCAGTTCTGGCAAGCAAGAATGCCACCCTCTTAAACCAGAAAATAGAGATATCTGAGATTTTAGAGGCTATTAAACAAATGCATTCTGGGAAAACACCGAGACCCAATGAGTTGCTTGCAGAAATTTTTTAAGGCTTTGGCGGGAAAGATAGCCTCATATCACCCCATTCCTCTATTGAAAACGGAAGCCAAGATAATGGCTCAAGTGTTGACGAACCGCTTGTATCAAATAATTAACAAACTTATACATGCTGATCAATCTGGATTCATGTACTGCAGGTCAACCAGACAGAACCTTAGGTGTCTACATGGGGTCATGGCACGGGCAGCTACTATTCTTGAGCCGGTGCTGGCTTGTGAGGACAAAATGGTATTTGATTCCATTCTCTGGAATGTCTCTTTGTCATCGCAGTCCTAAGCAAGAAGGGGATTGGCCCAGAATTTCTAGCATGTGTCCAACTGTTTTTTACAGAGTCCGGGTGAATGATGCAATCTCAGAAGACTTTACTCTGGGGAGTGGCACAAGACAGGGCTCCTGCTTCTCCTCTCTGTTGTATGCCATGGTGGTGGAACCATTGGCCAACTGGATGCAATGTGATGCCCAAATGTGTGGCGTCAGATGGCAATGAGACTGGAAAGATTTTGTTGTATGCTGATGACCTCCTTCTCTATAGAGAGGCTGTGATCCTGGCAGTCATGTACTCTCTAAGGGGCAATGTTGACAAAGGGTCTCGTCAGGCGCTCGTCTTATTAGATCTGTCGGCAGCGTTCGACACGGTGGACCATAACATCCTTCTCCACCGTGTCGAACAAGCTGGCATCCGGGGCCTGGCTTTGGCCTGGATTAAATCTTTCTCAACAGGCAGAACCCAGGCGGTTCGTCTAGGCCCTTTCATGGGCCTAGACGAACCATCCATCTCCGGAGTACCCCAGGGATCCTCCCTGTCCCCCCTGCTCTTCAATCTCTATCTCCATCCGCTCATTCATTCTTTGAAGAGGTGGGACATCACCGTCTTCAATTATGCTGACGATTTGCAAATCCTCCTCCCCCTCAACACCCCCAATGCAGCCCTTGACTGTCAAGCGGTTATGTTACACATCTAGCCATGGATGAACCTCAACCAGCTTGAGCTGAACCCGGGGAAGACACAGCTAATCCTCTCGGGTAATAGCCCCACTTACTGGGGCCCACAGTTCTGGCCGGGGGAGCTTGGCTCCCCGCCTATCCCGACGAAGTCAGCAAAGAGTCTTGGGGTTATCATAGACACAGAGCTCTCCCTCAAGCCTCAGGTAGGTGCTGTTGTGTCCTCTTGCATGTTTCAGCTAAGAAAAATCAGGAAAGTTTCCCATCTCCTCACACCCGAGGCCCTGATACAAGTCCTGATTGCCCTGGTGCTCTCCCGCCTGGATTTTTCCAACTCCCTGTACTATGGCCTACCTAAATTTCTTCTCCATAGGCTTCAAATTGTGCAGAACCAGGCGGCTAAACTGGCCTATAAAATCCTGAAGTGGCAGTCTGCGAAACCACTACTCCGCATACTCCATTGGCTGCCGGTCGAACAGAGGGCTGCGTTTAAGATCGGCTGCCTGACATTCAAAGCTGTGTTTGGAATTTCTCCCGCCTTCCTCAAATCCTTAGTTACTCCCTACTGCCCGGTACGTAACTTACGGTCCTCTCACTGTCAACTCTTGGCTGCACCCCCAATTAAGCTTAAAAAATGTGGTGGCTGCAGATTGGCTCACTTGGCTCCCAAACTCTGGAACCCGCTGTCCCTTTTGCTTAAATCTTCCAATTCCCTTCTGGAATTCAGAAAACTTCTGAAAACCAGTCTTTTCACACAGTCTGGCTAGTCCCTCTCCCTCACATCTCTCAGCACCCAATCAGCGCCAGGAAACTTATGGTGACAGAGCTATATAGAAAACTCCATTAAGATAAGATATAAGAGAGCCAGAACACTCCAGTCCCAGACTACTGGATATGCATAACGTTTTCGGTGTAGACTTTATAAACAGCCATAAGTCCATGGAGTTCTCACTCACCCCTTGAGCCCTGCCTTTATGTTGGGAAAGTCACTAGCAGTGGCAGATGGAGAGTTTCACAGACTTATGGGTGACATTACTAAGGACCACACAGCTTTCATGCGTAACAATTTAGAGAAAATCCTCAAAGTCTACAAAACAAATGTAGCCCACTGGAGAATAAGCTGCCTCTGTCAATAATGGAACATGCGGAGCTTTATAAAATTATCTTTGTGCCACAATGTTTGTATATGTTATAGAATATGCCCTACAATGTCACTCAGTCTTTTTGCTGGAAAGTGGATGTCCTAAGACGATGATTTCTGATCAGGAAACAAATTACACTTTCTGTTAGAGAATAGGAATGTGACAGCAAGCTGGTGTGACCAACCACTCTCCCAAAGCATACCATTCGCAAACGAACAATTCAAAAAAAGACCCTTAAGGTAGAAAACCTCATGAGGAAGTGAGGTTTTCTCCTGCCATGCCTTTTATTTACTTTCAGGGAAATCCCATAGAGGAGATTTGGGGTCACCCCATAAGAACTGCTATTTAGGCATCTGATTCATGACCTACTCACCTTAGTCAGTGAAGGATTGGAAGGAACTTCTCAGGTACCCCAGATGGATGTGGCGGACTTAGTGATTGACCTCAGGAAACTGGTGGAACAGTGCATGAGTCAGGCACACCCTGCAGGCAAGCTAAGAGCTAATAAAAGAGTGGTAGGACCATAAAGCAACACTGACTGGGAACAGGAGGATCAGGTGGCATTGGTGCTGTTAAATCTGGCATCCTTGGTGTGGTTACCCCTGACCTTTTGTATTCTGACCTCCTTTTTTTATGTTTTTGCGGACTTCGTTTTTGCTGGCTTTTGGAATCTGGGCACTTGACCGATGCTAACCAGTGCTAAAGTACATGTGCTCTTTACTTAAAACATGGTAACATTGGTTTATCCACAATTGGCGTATTTGGTTTACCTATAAGTCCCTAGTAAAGTACCATACGTGTGCCTAGGGACTGTAAATCAACTCCTACTAACGGCCTGCAGCATTGATTGTTCGACCCCCTTAAGTAGCCCTTTAAACATATGTCACACTTGCTACTGCAAAGCCTGTGCGTACAGTTTTAAAGTGCAATGTCAACCTGGAAAATTAACCTACTTTCCAGGCCTAAACCTTACTTTTTATCATATATAGGTCACCCCTAAGGTAGGCCCTGGACAGATTATGGGTAGGCTGAAGTGTGTTTAAAAAGTAAAACGTAGGACATGTACTTTTAAGTTTTGCATGTCCTGGTAGTGAAATGCTCTTAAATTTGTGTTTCGTTACTCCTACCCTTTCCAGCCAAGGTCATTGAGAAGGCCACAAACGCCCAACTCTCTGAGTTCATTGAAGTGACCTATGTCTTGGACACCTCCCAATCCAGCTTTCAAAGCAAACACAGCACGGAGACCGCACTCCTTGTCGTCACCAATGACATCTGTACCCTCCTCGATCGGGGCGAGCCCACAGCCCTCATCCTACTGGACCTCTTGGCCGCATTCAACATTGTTTCCCACCACACCCTAATCACGAGACTCCACAATGTCGGCATCTGTGATAAGGCACTGGACTGGATCCACTCCCTCCTCTTCAGCCAAACACAGAGAGTAAGACTACCCCTGTTCCTCTCAGAACCCACAGAGATCAGTTGTGGAATGCCCCAGGGTTCCTCCCTGAGCCCCACCCTCTTCAACATCTACATGGCCCCCCACGGGGCCGTCAGAAGCCACGGACTCAATATTGTCTCCTATACCGATGACATCCAGCTGATACTCTACCTCACCAACGAACCCACAAACACCAGAACCAACTTCCACAGTGGCATGAAGGCCATTGCTACCTGGATGAAAGACAGCTGCCTCAAGCTCAGCTTGGACAAGACCGAAGTACTCATCCTGGGACCCACCCCTTCACCCAGGGATGACTCATGGTGGCCAGCCACTGTGGGATCTCCTCCCACCCCAATGGACCACGCACACAACCTTGACATCATACTGGACTCATCGATCACAGTGAATCACCAAATCAACGCAGTTTCCTCAGCCTGCTTCAACACGCTCCGCCTGCTCCGAAAGATATTCAGATGTAGACCCACAGAATCCAGAAAGACAGTCACCCACACACTCATCACCAGTAGACTTGGCTACGACAACACACTCTATGCCGACGTCCTCCAGAAACAGCTCAAGAAACTACAGAACATTCAAAACGCTGCAGCCAGACTGGTCCTCAACATCCCCCGCCACATCACGCAACCCCTCTGACAACTTAACTGACTCCCACTCAACAAGAGAATCATTGTCAAGCTTCTCACTCATGCCTACAAAGCTCTCCATGATGAAGGGTCAGCATACCTGAACCACCGCTACGCATTCCATGTACCCACCAGACAACTCTGTTCCCTCCAACTCACCCTAACCTCCGTCCCCAGGATCCACAAGACCAGAACCGTTGGAAGCACTTTTTCTTACCTTGCAGCCATGACCTGGAACACCATGCCCCTCCTCCTCAGGCAAGAAGCATCGCTGACACAATTCAAGAAGGACCTCAAGACTTGGTTCTTCAAATGATCCCCTACCAACGGAAACAGTAGCCCCCCCTCAGCACCTTGAGACGCTAACGGGTGAGTAGCTGTGCTTTACAAGCCCCTGACTAACTGATTGATTAATTGATTGAAAGGCTCTTAAATTCGTGTTTCATTACTGAAAGACCTATCTCTCCCATAGGATAACATTGGGATTGCCTTATCACATTTCAGAAGTGTAATTTCCAATTGGGAAGAAATGAGACCCCAGGATTTAGTGTCTTTAGAATCACAATTTAAAAGCACAACTTATGGCGACATTGGTTTTTAAATTGCAATCACAAAAATGCCACTTTTAGAAAGTTGCCATTTTCTTACTGTAACCATTTGGTGCCTTCTGGCTGTCTCTGGAATAAACGTCTGGGTGGGTGACATCTGGCTTACTGCATTACCTCTAGACAGCCACACACAAAGGAGAGGTAGGTGTGACTAAGTGGCCACCCGCATGCTGGCGGGTCATCTTGAGCTGGATGAGAGGACGGAGCTGACACTCACACCTGAAAGGGCTTCGTCCTATCCCCACTCAAGGGGTTGCATACCCCTCTGTAGTGAATTCGGAGCCAGGGCAGGAAAGCAGGACTCTGTGTATTTCAAGCTACCTATTAGAAGTCTCCCCACACTTAAAAGGCCCAACTGGGTATAAGTACTGGACCTCTGACACCACCAAATCAGAACACTTCTGTAACTGAGAAGATTCTTCCAGGAAGAAGGACTGCTGAACTGCAGGAGTGACTGCCAGTTTTCTGAACTGCTTTGCTTTGTTGACCCGCTGCCTGCTTGCCTGGCAGTGAGTAGGGCTGGACATGCATCTCTGCATCCTAGAACCAAAGTATCTCCAAGGGCTTGTTGGTTTGCCAACTGTTTTCTGAAGGTTCAGGGATATCAAAGACTTCTTTCTTCACCCTGCAACTAGCACCTGGACTTTGCTGTGAGTCCTGCACTGCCAAGTGGTGCAAATCCAGTTCTGGGTCCTTAGAAGTGAGTACCAAGTGCTACAACTAAGAAAATCCATGCATCAATGACGTTGTGCTGATCAGAACTGGTGCATTTCCCTCAACACAGATGCCTCACCGCTGCTATATAAACCGCAGATACTGCATCGCTGACTGCGCAACTCACCATCTCCTGTTTCTAACGCATCTCCGACTTTGTACAGCTTGGTGCCAGCACATCACTTCGTGCAGCTCTCTTCGCGTACAGCCCAGTAGTTCGACAACGACACATCCCAATCATTGCATCTTGACTCTCGATGCATCCTCGACTTTGCACAGCTTGGAACTGATGCATCGCCTAACTGCGATATCAACAGCGATGCATCTCTTCCTTTGCTCCCTGCATGCCGTTGACGTTGACGCAGACATGGTAGTGTTCAGAAAGCCAAGGTTGGTCCTTGCGTCCCACCAGAGCTCATCTCGGTCGGCCTGAACTTTGTGATTTGCTCTGGTCAAGCGCGACCAGATAGCCTCAGTCGGGCTATCTATGTCTAAGCACTACAAAAACATCTATTCTTTACAAATGCACATCATGACTTGTACTTTTGGATTTTTGTCATTGTAGCTATTTCTCTAAACTGCTGTGGACTCTTTGTGATGTTTTCACTGTGGTGCTGTTTGAACTGTTGCACAAATACTTCACACATTGCCTCTTAAGTTAAGCCTTACTGCTCTGTGCTAAGCTAACAGAGGTTGTCAATAGGTTAATATAATGTGTGTTACTGACTTACCCTGACTAGGGCTATGGTTCCTGCTTTGACAAGGTCAAACCTCTGCCAACCAGAAACCCAATTTCTAACAGGTGCTGAAACCTAATTGTCCTGATGACTGTGTCCACAGATTAACTGAAAAGGATGAAGCCCAGTATATGTTTGTCTTTGTGCCCTAAAACTCAGCACTTCTTACTTTGAATATAAAGTGAAAGACTTGATTGGTTAGCAATAAGATTCAGTGAGTTAACCAGACGAAAGTGCAGCAGCTTCAGGAAATATGCCACTGTAGGACAACTTGAACAAATCATCAGCCTCTTCGCAGTAATTACAGGGGTCCCATGAAGGCCACAGTAATCCAGTGAAATGGTAACTCAATGATGGAGAGGAGTCAAGGGATTTCAATACATTAATGGGGCTGCATTTTGGTGTAAGTAACATACATTAAGTGATGTCTAATTACATATACCCACGGCAAATAAAATGCTTCATTTTTTTGTTGTTACCTGCTGAGTTCCACGGTATGCCCTGGAGAGCTATTATGGGTTAGCTGTAAATCCTGATCCCTGGTAGACTGGGAAAAACCTTCCTCCTATTGATACATGCTCATAACACAAAGCCCCTGGTATTTGTATGGATGTGCTTCCCAGTATTTGGGTCCCTTTTCCAAATGTTCATAGCAACTAAGTTGAATGCCTCAGAGTCCTCTTGGGTCCTGTTCCCACAATTCACACACTGCAGACGAAGAGCATTGCAGTCTTTCACCGGACAATTGTTCTTGTAATGCCCATCTTGTGGCACCTAGAGCAGGTTACCAAATTGGGCATGGAGGAACCTTCCCTTTCCTCTTTGGACTTATGTTCCTGACTAGGAACCCAATTCTGTTTGTGTCTGGGGCAAGCCCTGCACTCATGGGAATTATCCTGACCCTTATCTTTCCCCTTGGAATTAGTTCTTATCTTCATTTGGGTTAGAGCTATGCTGCTCAATCCCTTTGTTAACCCTGTTAACTAACCAGTTGTCAGCCAACATTGCACATTTCTCTGAATCCTTCTCTGTCAAAACACACAAGTATTGCCTAAAATGACAGAGCTTTCCTCTCTGATTCATTATGGTACCATCAATTCATTACGGGCATGAATCTCCTTTAAAGGTATATCTCTAATCCATGTCATTTTCTGGCTGCGATGTAGACACAATCCATTTGCAAAATGATGATTCTCACAGCAGATAGTGAGAAAGCTGACCCAAGTCTGAGTACCGAAAATATGAGCAAAGTGAAGTGTGAACATGTTGAACAACATACATATTGTTTACATAAATAACAAGTTGTAAGTATATAATGTCAAAAATATTGTCAAGTTGAAAATATTGCACAACAGTATATACAAGGTGAAAACATTTTTTTCATATATATAACATAAAAAAATATATTGTTGTATAAAATGGTGTTTACTTTAATGTAGCTGTATCAATGATCATTTTTTATTAATTTAGTATATATTTGTTATCATAATAATTGTAGGGGTTATTTTCATTATCATGTATTATCAATAACATAATTGTGGTCTAACTGAATTCTTTACATTTAAATAGTAATTGATTTAATTGTGGTTGTGGGGTTTGCAAGTTATAAAAAGTTTAAGATATGCTTCTTAAATTCAATTTTAATGTGTATTAAATATTAACTTTGTAATTAAAGATGTACAGTATTAAATCAATGTACTATTATTTTAATATATAATAATGTAAGTTTTTTTCTTGATTTTTAATGTCTAGTTTAAATTTTCAATAGTTTAAAATAATTTAATAGTGGACTGCTGGGTTTGGGAATAAGGTGGAAAGTAATTTAATTTATAAATGTTGCTTTTTCAAATTAATTGTTCATGTTAATGACATATTTAATAAGAAATTAATTATATAATGTTTCTGATTGATTATTTGCTCTGTCAATTATTTATTGTATTTAATTAATTGAGTATTCATTGATAAGTGTTTGTTTTAATATTATATGCTTTATTTCATTACTATCCTAATGTGAATTGTTTTTAATTATAATTAATTTAATTTTCAATGTGTTTAAAAACATTTTAGTTGATATTTTATTGCAGAAGGGAAAGAAGAGAATCTTTTCAAATTTATTTATTTTGTTTTATATAAGGTAAATAACTTTTATTTATTTATCTACATTGTATATATATTTTATTCTGAATATATTTTCATTTTGTTATGTTGTTAGGTATTTATACATTTTGTAAATGATTAGGGATTGAAATGGTACATCTAAACCTTCCTAAGCTCAACACTGTCCCTGATTTTGCTTACATTTGAGTAGAAATAGTAAATCTAACCCCTCCAAAGTTCAGCTTTTCCCTGCTTCTGCTTAGTCTGGGTGGAAATTGTAAATATAACACCCCCAACTTTTCCTATTCTTGTTTAATTGTAGTTAGTAAATCTTACTTGTCTGTAGCCAAACACTTTTGCTAATGTCGTTTTTTTGTATTATTGTTATTTTTTCTTCTTTATTTCTATTTTTTAATGTTTACATTAAATATAAAAAACACATTTTTGGTTTTATTAATTTATATTTTGTGTCCTTAGACATCGACAAAATACTGCGAACATCGACCATATTCTGTTTAATCACATATTCAAATAGTAAATATAACTCCAATTTTTTTGTATATAAAATCTTGTCATTGCAATCATTGTCCAGAAAATCAATTCTTTTTTCGTTTGTTTATAATGAAACCAATTCTTTTTTTCGTTTGTGCATAATGAAATAATGTGCATAATCGTAATCAATGAAGATACACATTCTAAATCGTTCTGGTCACAATAACCACTTGAAGCCTGATTCGCGGTCATATTCCTTGGACATATCATTCATAAAGTAACATAGTTAATTTTTCACTATAAATATGTACTTTATAAATTTGGGGGGCGATTCCGATTCGGGAAAACCGCTCCGAATAGCTGTTTGGAGCGTTTTCCCGTACGAATCGTACCCTACAACGTCCCCCGTACGTACGACGAAGTACGATTCCTACCAGGAGCCGTACGAGTCGTACAGAGACCGTACGACTCTAATCTCCGTACGATTCTCCCTCAGAACCCGCTGTACGCGACATCTGTACGGTTCGCGGCTGGTTTTTATGACCCATCAAGTACGATACGTGTCGGGTATGCACTGTACGACCCTTTTTCTACGGGAGCTGATAACAGCTGTAAAAGCAGAGTTTGCACCAAAACAGGTACGGAAACGGCCCCCCCGGGTACGGTGCGTACCCCCCATGATCGCAGGGGTACGCACCATACACCTGCGATCATGGGGTGTACGAGCCGTTCCCAATGTACGATGGGTGTATGAGCCGTACCCCATGTACGATGGTGTACGAGCCATACCCCATGTACGATGGGTATACGAGCCGTACCCCATGTACGATGGGTGTACGAGCCGTACCCCATGTACACATGGGTACGGCTCGTACACCCATCGTACATGGGGTACGGCTCATACACCCATCGTACATGGGGTATGGCTCGTACACCCCATGATCGCATGGGTACGGTGCGTACCCCTGCGATCATGGGGGGTACGGACCATACGGTGTGTATGTGTTTGTGTGCTTTTCCGTACGACTCGCCCTTACCTAACGTGGACCGTACGAATCGCGTCCTCATACCCCGGTCCGGATCGTACTCGTCGGGTCATATGGCATGTGTACGAGTCGTACGGCAGGTGTACGAGTCGTACGGTTCAGAGTTTCAGCTTTGCAATACGTACGGATCGCGACGATTCAGACGGATTCACGGAATACGGATCGTACTACGCGACTCGGACGGACGGGTACGATTCGTACGGAGAGTGCTCTGGATACAAATCATACGGGTTTTTTTTCCCGAATCGGAATCGACCCCAGAGTGTGCATGAAATCCACTAAAGTGCAATAAGTGCTCAAAGTGAAGAAATTACATAAAATTAAAATTAAAACAAAATGAAATTGGCTAAATGATTATATTAGCAATAGTATTCCTGCTACCTACTATGAGGGTGGTTTATATTTGATAAATATATATAAATAATCTATTTACTTCACAGAATTATTTAAAACTATTTTTGTATTAATTTTAATTTTAAGTTGTTTTGTTTATTATATTTGTTTGTTAATTTTTACTTTTAGGTTATCGTTAATATTTTTTATTTAATATTTGAAAAAAAGTGTACTTATTTTTTTAATACATTCTTAAGAATACAAGTTTTCTTCTTTTTTCTTTTCCTTGATAAGTGCTTTTCGAGCTGTTATGTCCATTCATATATATGTGGATGTTTCAGTGACTTTGATACCATGGACCTGCTGTAGTTAAATACAGCTTAATCCCACTTAGATCTGATAAGTGTTACCCTATGCTTTACTAATCCATTATAATGAGAGAGTTTGATATGTTACATATGCGGCAACACTGCCTACCTTGAAGCTGAGAATTGTGCCTTATGTGTAGCTACCTGACATTGCTCTTTAATAGCATACAGGCTGAAGCATGAATACTTGTCTCTTAAAACTGAGGTATCTCTAGGTCATGTGACTTATACTTGTTTATCCCTAACATAGTTAAATGTACTACTGATTGTAGCTACGGGTATTTAGAGTATTGAGAATGTTCACACATAGGTGAGAGAGGCATATCTTAAAATGTAATAATCACTCAAATAATCCAGATGATGATATATTATTGAGAAAAGTAGTATTCCACATATCCTACAGATAAATAATTTTAGTCCAAATACGAGAAGACAATTCATAGCTTACATGGTAGACTTTATTTCATTCTTGTGATACAAAGTACACTGCCAACACGTTTCATCCCTAGAACAACTGCACTGCTTCTGGACTAATCTGTACCTTAAAAAAAGTTTGATGCTCCATCAATCCTTATAGCATGTAGCCCAATGTGCTGTCCCCTGGATGGTGGTAATTAGTGATCCTCATTGGCTTTTGTTGTTCAGTAATGTGTTGATCTGCCGCTAATATCTGAACCTCTCCAGGACACATTAGCATAAAATAGTAGACTTCCTTCTTAGTGCAGGGGAGCCAATATTCATTAGTTTACTTTGACTCTGTGGATCTGACTCCACGCTACAGCCACCACCAGCGACAACCAGTTACATGAGCTCTTCACTTTGCTCTACAGCATCTACAGCTTGCAGTGACCACCAACGTAAAGTTGCAACAAGGACCATCCACAATGCCTGACAGGATATTTGCGCCACAGTAAATACCATCTGTGACACAGGGCCTACATTTCCCGCTACAGGGACAATCATCCGCAATGCTCTACCTGCTACTCACTTCCTCCACCCCCGCAAACTGTGCAATTTTGTGTCAGACTTTGAGAGGGTAACTTTTTCAGCTGGACTAACCTGCATCCTCCTCACTCTCTCTCGTGGTTAACTTGAGCTTCTGACTTTCCCCCAGTCTAGCATGACCAAAGTGTGAGTGGCGCTTACAAGGGAGCACTTTATAAGGAAACATTGTGTGGGATCTATATGAGGTAATCTTGATAATTGCCATGGGAGTGCTCAAATCAGTATTTATTCACTGTTCTGTCTGGCAAGGTTAGAAACTGGGAGCAATGAGCTTGACGGAGTTACTATCACTCCTTGGCCCTTAAGTGTGATCAACTGGGTTCTGCCATGTATCCAAATCCAGTGGCTTTCATCAGTACCAGTATCTCTCTATTAATACTGTTTTGGGAAAGAGTGGCTGGCTATTTATTTAATCATTCATACCATGCCACACACATCCATGGTACACTACCCTAATAACCTTTCTTGGAAGTGAGCCCACCGGAGGAAAGAAAACACATTTAGTCACAACAGCGGGCCATGAGTATGGTCAAAAACATGGTTATTGTACGATCTGTGTAAGCAGAAAAAACAGAAAGTTCCTGGTTCCCGGGTGGGCCACCATAATGTTATATGGTGCTAGAGGCATTGGTTAAAAACTGAAAATGGTGGTTATCAAAGAGACTAAAAGGTATATAAAATGCCTAAAACACTTAGAATACCTCAAATAAATGCATTAGAAAATGTTACAAGTGCACTCAAACAATAAAATACACCAAACAAATCTAAACTACCAGACATTTCTGGCATAGGAGATGACATCTCGAGGTTTTGGCTAAGTGGCAGAATACAATTTCCAGCACTTAATTGGCAAATAAAACCGGATGAGATTTGTTAAAATTAGTGGGTAAATTAATGGATATAAATGAATAAAAACATTTTATGATTAATAAAAAAGTTGATCATCAGAATGTTTATGGATGGCCTGGGGTGGCAATTCTGAGTATCTTAGGTGGTGAAAAACATTATTGGTCCTGCTAGCTATGGGAACTCCATGGGAGCCCATTATTGAGATTCGTTTTATGTGTCTGTAGTCTATAAACCCAGCACTGTTCTCTTTCAAAGAGAATACTCTCTGAGTTGCTACTGTTGTGCAATTGTTGCAAAACAATCCAGTTCAAATCATTAGTTGTGTGAGAGTGTCTAATGAAATGTGTAGCTAGTTTTGTGGTTTCTGTTTTATATCTAATGTTACTGAGGTGTACGCAGATTCTGGTTTTCAACTTCCTACAGGTCATGTCAATATAACGGACTTCATGTGAGAATGTAACCATGTATACTACACTCTCTGAATTGAAATTTGTCAGGCTACGTAATTCCCATTTGAAAGGCAGACCCAGATCTAGGTCTTTTGTTAAGTTACAGACACTCCATGACCCACAAGGGTAGTGTCCAGTTGGCTTAGGTAGACCCCATAAGGTACCCCGACAGACTTGTGGCTGTGTGAACTAGACAGTCTCTGAGGTTTTGCACCTTTTTCTTTGAAAAAAGTGATTTTTCAAACTTCAATGCTCCAGCACTTAGTACACCCCAGTGTTGGCAATTTCTCTAACTGCATTAGTGGCCGTATTATAGGTGGTTACGCTGATCTGGTGTGGGTCTTCCTTGTTCCTGATAGGCAGTTCTAAAAGGGTGCCAGTGTTGTTGCAAGTTCTTTTGTTAGCTTCGGCAATAATAGGCTGTGGGTAGTGTCTGTGTCTCAGTTTAAGAGAGACACCCTCTGCCTGTGATTTATAATCAGGGATGTTACTACAGTTCTGCCACAATCTCAGAAACTGGCAGTGTGGGAGATTCTCCTATAGAGGGCATGGGTGGAAAGTATCAAAACGCTGTAGGCTGTTTTTGTATGTGGGCTTAAAATGTGTATCGGTCCGGAGCCATCCTTGACCTGCAAACATATTGAGGCCTCGGAAAGCCATGCTCTCAGGGGAGATGGAATGGGTGAATTTTAAGTACTGGTTTGGGTGGTTCAATCAGATAAGATAATCATCCTCTTTTTCTCATACCCCTTTCCAGGTGATTAACACATCATCTATATAATGCTTCCGGTTCTTAATATGGATGACAAAAGGGATGTCAGGAGTCAGGATTTTGCTGGTTTCTAAATTGTAGTCATAAAGGCCAGCCGCAGTTGGTGAAAAGGTACTACCCATGCTGGTCCCATGTCTCTGGAGGTATAAGGTGTCCTCGAATTTAAAGTAGTTTTTAGTGAAGACTAACTTAGCACAAGATAGGACAAGATGCCATGGGACAACATAATCCCAATTGCTTTAAAACAAGATCTTCTGCATTACCTCTACTGTCACTTCATGGGGCTGGTTAATTTAAAGGTTTTCAATGTCCAGGCTGAAAAGTAGGTCTTTCTCTGGATTGAAACAGTACAAAGACGTCTTTTGTATTCTTAAGGTAGGTGTTTTTTTTGTGGCGTTCCCCCCGTCTAGCACGACTAGAGAACTGCGAGTGGTGCTTAATACTTTTAAGTGCCATACGTATTTAAATCTTTGAAATTGCATATCTCCAATTCTACTGAATGTATTTTTGTCATTGTGGTGTCAAATAATGTATTACATTTTCCTCAATGTTTCTAAATAGGTTTGGGATTTTTCTAGTGTTATATTTTCACTTTAGCACTGTTTGTGTGCTGCAAAAATACTTGACACATTGCTTCTAAGTTAAGCCTAGCTGCTTTTGTGTCAAGCAATGAGAGGGTTGAATACAGGTTAACTTAGTGACTTTTTGTTGTTCACCCTGAGAAGGATTGTGGCTGTTGCTTAAGGAGTCCCCCCCCCCAACCAACAACTCAATATCTCACAGCCATGCAGGGATAATCCCATCCCATCTATGAATATGTACCAAAACACCCAATTGTGACCCAGTGATGACCCAGAGAGAGGTACTGAGTACCCATCAGCTGCAGCCTCCATTTGAGGCCTCATACTTAAGTACATAGTTGACATTGGTGGGTACAGTGCTCTCATTTCCTCCCTTAATTTGGAAGATTGTCCTAGGGTTACAAGAGACAGTATTTTTCTGGGCCTGGCTAGAAGTAGTGGCCTTCCTAGGCTGAATGAGCACCAAATCATACTTGAACGTAAAGGTGGTATCAATACGAGTTGTGACATGCTGAGATGTATCCAAACATAACCTAGAACCACTACTCATACTTGCTTATGTATTTTTGAGGAATGAAGACAACACCATAAAAAGGAGCCTGGGGAAGTCAGAAGACCAAGAGATGGCAATCAAGCTCCTGTAAAGACTCATTAAACTTTTAGGGCCTCATTCCTAGTTTGACGGAGCGTCGCAGTATCTACCCTGCCACTGCACCACTAATGCCATGGCAGTGTCCGCACCCCATTTGGAGTTTCCTTCTGGCTGGTGGAATTCTTTTGGGCAGGGCCTCTAAATGGGCACCGCAATGGGAATTCTAAAAACAGTTCCTGTATGACATGGACTCTTAAGTCTGTGCTGTGCAGGAAGTGGTGTGCATGCACACAGCGAGGCACATGTTGAGCCCCCCTGTGTGCGTGCACATAGCGTTGAGCACCATGCAGCTCTGTAGGAACCTCTTTGTTTCCTCCAGGCCATGGTTTTCAGGGAGGAGGAACTGCCATGAAAACCGTGGCTGCGTGGAAACTTGTAATATGCTTGGCTGGACCGTAGAAGTCCCGCCAAGCATAATATTGTGTCAACACTGCCACACTACCACCACTGTCGGTGGTTCCCTGGCGGCTAAGGCGGGTCAAAGATGGTCTGACTGCCCTATTTGTAATTGGCAGTCCGTAGACCGCCACGCCCCAGTGAGTCTGGTGGTCCATGAACCGCCAAACTCATAATTAAGTGAGTAGTAACCTGTTTCGATGACCTTATGAATAACATTCATATCCAACCTTGAGTATTTTCATACCATGCCTAGCTGTCATATACGTATCCTTCTCAGTTGGGAGTGGATAGAAAACGTAATTGGGAGTGGTATTGGTAGGGGAGCGATCGGGTTCAGGGATGGCGATAGGATTAGATGTGCTGTCTTTGGGTGGTAACAAAGATGGCAAGAGAGAAGTAAGAGGTGTGTTTGACTATGCATGGTAGTGCTTGGAGGTGAAGAACGAGTAGGTAAGGTGAAAGGAGACGTTTGGGTAATGGGGCCACTCAATTTGTTTCCCGGTATCGTTGTTGTGATTGGGTCCCAAGGGATTTATAAATGTTTGTTTCAGTTGTGTGTGGTAGTGTTAGGAGATGGAGGACTAGTAGGCAAATTTAGGGGGGGGGGAGTTTGGATGATGGAATAGTAATTTAAGTGGGTTTCTGGTATCTGTGGCTGCAAATTGGTCCCATTTGATGCAAATTGATTTAGGGCCTGTACACTAGCTTGATGTTTAACTTAAAGATTAGCATTTTTGATGTCACAAAAGTTGACAAATTGCAGGTCAAATTTTTTTTATATTAATGTATAATGCTTGGATCACTAAGTTGTCATAGTTGTAGATGGAGAATTAGTATTGAGATTGGCAGATGGGTCAATTGAAAATTTGCGACTGGTTGTGGTTCCAGCAGAATGAGTTCTATTTAAGTGGTTGATGTAGAATGCACTCCAATGTTGAAGAACAATTCAAGGCCAAGATAAATCATGCAAATAAATATAAGTGCTCTCCTTAGACAGGGAAGGGCCATTTGGGATTGATTGGCAGGCACATGCAAGTTATGTGTCAATTAAAATCCCGAGCTCAGCAAGAAGCATCCATGTCAGTGCCCATCTTCTACTTCTCCACCATTATGCCATAGATAACTATAACTATGACTGAGTTGCTCACTAGTGTACTGAAAATGACAATGGAAAGGATGCCCACAATATGACAGGATCACCATTATGCTAGCTGTGCTACAATATGACATTGATACCTCCAATTTGCCCGAGCCACCATTATGCTAGGCATACATAATGCAAGGGGGCAACAACATGCCAATTATGTCCACACTTTACCAATGATACCATGACGTGACCTCATAATGGGCACCATTAGGTTAGGGGTGGAGATCAAAATTCCAAAAGGGGGGTGTGGAGGTGTCAAGGACACTAACCAAATGCCAGTGTTACCATTATGCCCGTGGTGTCACCAAAAGGGTGAGTTGACTAAGAGTGTGAAGTGACTTACGAGACCCTCAGAACTTTCATTAATCAACATCTATGTGTTTTGAATGCACAAAGCATGCACATGGTTTAACACACAGGGGTACAAGTTGCACCGGCAAGAGACTGTATTGCATAAACACAGGTTCCCAACCTAAGAGGAAACACTGGATCACAGTTCACATACATGCAGCACGCAAATACAGGCTTCAGCTGCACACATAGGGACAGTGCCTGTATCTGATCTCTCCCGCCACCAAGCTGTAACACTAGCAAAGAGGAGGCATTGTGGAGAGTGAAGTATGTCTGCCAGTTGGATTTTCTGTAATCTAGTCATAACAACCTCCAGGGTTTACCCTTGCCCGTCTCATGTAGTGCGCCTGCTTTTGAATTTTGAAACATCTTGCCTCCACCAGGCTTCACTGCCAGCAGTGACTCAGCCAACAGCTTACAAAGGTTAACATACTGAATGCCTGTATCAGTCATTGGCATATGGCCTTCCTCATGCAGGAAGCCGCCATGTAAGTGGAACATCAGGACCAGAACCAGCAGTGCCAATTTGTCCGCATCCAGTGGCAAAAAGCAAATCTACCTGAGGGCTATAGCAGAGTTGGACCAACACATCACTGAAGATGCTAAGGAGCGTCTAAAGTGTCATTGTCAACTTATGCTCTCCGTAGTGATGTTACATGAGCCAAGTGCAATGGTAATGACTAGTCATAGTCATAGACTACACCGCATGTTGGGTGGCACCTTGTCCTTTTTAATTCTGAGTGAAATGGTCCTTATGGTCACCCTTCTGCAAAAGATATAGACACGTAATGGGGGCCATCGGAATGGAGCATATTATAGCTGTCCTTGTTGGTTATTATTTAAAAACCTCTATAAATGTTCCAAGATAGGCAGTGATGAAGCCTCTGGTGGGCATCTTTGTTTTACAATCAAGTGCAAAGTCTTATAAGTCAGGGTTACAAATAGGTTCCACCCTTTTAGCATACCAGGTTCTTTTGCTTTTTTGATCACCCGGTATTTAACTATTTGAGTCTCACTCTTGATAATTGCATTGCAATTGAACTCTGCATGTTTACTGCCAATGTCGGTTTTTTTAAGATAATGCTGCTAGAACGCAGCTATAGTAAGGGGTACTGGGCTGCTTACATGTGAACATGTGTCGCCTGTGTGGCTATAAAAAGGAATCCCTGATTCATCTTTTATGCGTTTGCCCTACAGTTACGGCTTTGAGGAGATACTACTTAAGAGCTATTTTCAACGAACTTAAAATCCGCACATGTAGGCAAGCCGTAATACGCTGGATGGACGGTTCCTCTATAATCCTGGCCTGCAGTGGAGTAAAATACCTGACAGAGGTAAAAAAACTATTACTCCAAGCTGATCAGGAGGAGATCAGAGAGGTCTGACCAACAGGACACGGTTTCACGGAACCATTTGTGCAATAAACGGACTGAAATTAAATATATTAAGAATTTAACTGGTTAAGTGTCATAGATGTTGGACTAAATTTTAATCATTGTATTTTTAGTATTTTATGTGTTGGTAGAGTACCCACACTTGTAATTAACAGGATATAGTATCTAATGTAGTTTGGTTTTAACCGTGGATGCAAGGATATTTAATTGTTTTGGATATTTGAAACAATTTTAATTAATCATACAATAAAATGTGAAATTTGAAAAAATTTGTGAACATGTGTGCATACGTGTGTGCGGGTTCTGCGTGAGAAACCAAAGTTGTGCACAGCCTGGCAGCTGCATATAGGTAACCAGCCCGTGGCAGTTTTAAGCTGCAAATTCAACCTGTCAAGATACCCCTTTTGACGGGACTGAACATTCCATTTAAATATTATTAAGTCACCCATATAGGCCTTATTGAACATGAAGGCAGTGTGCCTGGTAATTAAAAGTAGAGCATGTAGGAATTAATGGTGAACATGTCCTTACAGTGAAATAACCACAAAAATGGCTTTCACTGTACGAAGACTATTTGCTGGCATAGGGAATTAATGGGCAATATTGTGACATTTATTAAATGCTACAGTCTGATTGGAAGTAGCTACAAAAATACTTCTTCCACTCATTTGAATTGTGATTTAAAATCCTCTTTAATAATAAAGTCAGATTTTAAATTATTAGTTTAGAACTGCCACCTTTAGAAAATTGACATTTCCCTACCTACAGTTTGGGGTACTTTCTGAGAGTGGCCAGCTTCCTGGGCCAGTAATGACTCCCTCACTGGGAAATGTGTATTGGTGCCAGACAGTGAACAAAGGGGGCCTCAGAGTAGAGAGGAGTAGGTCTTTCTGACACAATGGCTGAGGAAGAGCAGAGCTCAGCCCTGACTACACTTCAAACGAACCTGCCATCAACACACAAAGGAACTTGATACCAGGCCTGGCCTTCTCTTTCTTTCACTAGCCAAGCTAGAGCCAACCCCAGGAGAAAGGAGGAACTAACCAGAACCATTTTTAGGGTTTGACAGAGGGATGTTCCCCACCCACAGGCTCGCACTTGCTATAACAGTGACTTTCTCAGAGCATGAAAGTGAGAAAAACGTTGGAATAGGGATACAGCAGCTGTAGAATGTTCAACTGGAAGGAGAAGCCACTTGTTGCCCTGCAAAGATGGACCAAGTACTTTGGCTTTGCCTGCAGTTGACCACAGGACCAGATGGGTCTCTCTAGAGCCAGTGACTCTGGCCCACTAACATCCCGAGTACCAGCTGGAGGCAGACTTGGACTCAGGTCCCCGGGTGCCCTGCACGATGGTCAGGCGGCCATGGGCCTGGGGAGGTCTGGGAGTAGAAAAGGATGGTGTAGGGAGCCAGTGAAGCCAACTTCAGATAGAGTGTGCCCTTTTTGAGGACAGAAGGCCATCTGAAAACTACTCCAGGTGGCTAGGGCTTGCCACCAGGAGCAAAATGAGCCAAAGATCAGGAAAACCAGCCCAACAGGCCAGAGTTAAACACATTTAACGATTTTCCCATTTTAACATGCCTATAGCGAGGGAAAGAATGCATGGGGCTCCATCGCATCTTCTAAACTTATCAGTGCCTGGGAGTCAGCACAGGGTTGATCAATTATTCATACCCAGGGGCGTGCATGGGGCCCCCTCTCTGGAACCCCTGGACACCGTTCCTCATCCCAGCACGAGCTTGAATAGAGCCCAAGACCCCATTTATGTGCCCCAAAGACAAAGACAGGGTCTCAGGAGCCCGTCCCTTTGACTCAGATCAAAGGCCAAGGAGGCCCACCCACACACATGGCTGCTCCCTCTGGCAGAGCAACAGGAAGACTGCCTGCTCCAGCATGCCACACCCGAGGTGCAAGTGAGAATTGGGAGTGGCCTCCTAAGAGTAACCCTGGGCAAAGCACTACGCTACGCTCGCGTAGTTTGCGAAGTTTGTGCAACTTCGCAATACGCGAGCTGCACGTAGCACAGTGCGAACACGCGTAGCGCAGCGTAGCGTAGTGCAGCGGTCATTTTTTGCTTGTTCGTGGTCCTCAACATCATGTTCGCGACCGCGAACAAGCAAAATGACATCCCAGCGAGACTCTCAACGCGGGGAGGTCAGGTCTCTCATTGCGAGTGGTCGTGCATGCTCCCGACCGCTCGCGATGAGAAACTACCAGTTCGCGTTGAGAAAGCTGCCGCTCGAGTAAAAATGTACTCGAGCGGCAGAAAACTACAGCTCACACTGTGCAAGATGCCGTTTTCAATGATTGCACAGTGCCGGATGCTTGTTCGCACTGTGCAATCATTGAAAATGCATCTTGCACAGTGCGAACATGCTACTACGCAGCTCGCGTAGTGCTACGTGAAGTTCGCATAGTGCGAAGTGCACTTTGCGTAGCTTCGCGTAGCGCTACTTCACGAACTACGCCCACCCTTACCTAAGAGCCCCACCTGCACCTGGGTGCCCAGTGGGCACTGGCACTCAGCAGTGAAAAGAAAGAATGAAAAGAAAAAAGACATGCAGCTCCTGAACACAATAGGAGACCCGATTTTATATTATTCACTGCTTTTCGGGCTGGTCTGCCCAAAAGTGCACTGCAAGGGCCTGCTTTCACATTCTTCTTTCCTTGTGGAGCCTCAGGCAGGTAAGAGTGGACTCCTCGAGCTGCCTCCAATGACCCTACCGGTGCCTGGGTGCCCAGAGGGCTTGGGCACTCAGAAATTAAAAGAAAGAAGAAAAAAGAAAAAGACACGCAGCTTATGAACACAGTGGGAGGTCCACTTTTATATTATTCACTGTTTCTCGGGCTGGTCTCCCCAAAAACGTGCTGCGAGGGCCTTTTTCCACATTCTTCTTTCCTTGTGGAGCCTGAAGGAGGGGTAGGGACACCACTAACGTATTGAGAGAGCGTTATGGGAGCTGCAGGAAGTGCAGGAGTAATTTCTAAAATTAAGCATATATCTCCCAGGACAGAGGATGCATGACCAGACGAGACTTCCTCAGTTTTTAAGCATTTGGGCTGGAACTTTTGCCTTACAGCTTGGGAGTGCAGGGATCTCTGATGGTTGAACTTATGGCTACATTATATGTGGTGTAAGTGTATAAAAGAAAGACTCAGACACATGTTATGTTGATTTTAAATACTTTATTAAAAAATATGTTGTTGACAATGACTTGATAAACATTGCAATGCTCATATTAACAAAGAATGCTATAAGCAAGAATATTGAATCCAGTGATCTGATGATGGTTTTAACATGTAGGTATCTATAATGGGGTGACCCCTCGGCAAAGCCAATAGGCTTATCTTATATTTTGTGGAGATGACAATTTGACAAAACCAACAAGTTTGCATACATTTTAATGAGGTGACAATGTGACAAAGCCAATAGGCTTGCCTTATATTTTGAAGTGGTAAATACCTGGCAAAGCCAAAAGGCCTGTTTTATTTAACATGACATGACATACTGTTATGTTTTATCTGGTATGGGTTTAGGATATTGTGATGCTTAAGGGTTGTAACCCAGTAGGGGGTTAAACTCGATTTCAGAATGTCACCAAAGGTAATTCCATCTGCCTGGTGTATACATTCATAAATTAATGAGTAGAATTGTAGTGTAGTAGTGTACTCTTCTTTTTCAAAGACAAAACACTGACTGGACAATCATTTATTGAGTGTTGTTATTGCATGTCAGTGAATTGGGATTACTAATCCTCTCCACCTTCCCTGAGTAGGCCGTAGACTGCTCACTTCACTACCCTGAGAGTGTCAGGTGCTATATTAGAATGCCTGATCTAGTAAGGAGACAACTCTGGACCTATTACTTGTGTAGGTCTCATACACTGCGCAACTAGTATACCAATTTCTTACAGCCAGGTACTAGGCCATTTCTGACGAATAAGCATTGAATGACTTCAACACACCCACGTGTTAACTATTCCACGCACTCCATCTTTCACTCACCTGAGAAGAAATGGCACTAGGCCAGGAGAATGCTAAACTTACCATGCATGGCATGGAGAACGTCAATATGTTCAGTTGATACCCACATCACCCTCCAAACCACTAGCCTGCCTGCTGCACCACCATGCTTACAGACATCACCTACTTTTCCTCAAACCCAGTCCTCCTTCCTAGCTGAGGGTTCATTCACAGTGGAAGGCCAGGATCCAACCTGGAAGGCAGGGGCACAATCACCAATCTTACCTGCTCTTTACAACTAAAGCCAATGAGAGTCAGACACATGCAAAAAAAACAGACAGGCCAATGTACACCATCAGAATGTAAGTGGAATTCGCTCATCTAATATGATTGCTGCTTCACGTTCTGGCATCATCACATTAATGGAGGACGGAGGGGGCGGAGCTTGCTGGCGGCAATGGCGGACGCGTGATCTCTCGGCTCCGCGTCGCTGCACCAATAACTATCCTTAAAACGTCCTGAATCGGCCCACACCTGGCCCCCAGAGTGTCGTTGCTGCTTCCTGCTGCATCCTTGCCGCTAGCGGTGATCTGCGCAGTGCTCGCTCGCCCCGACTTGGGGTCTGGAGACGGGGAGGAGTCCGGCGGCAGAGAGGGCCGCAAGCCGCAGCCTCGCGTACCCTGCTGGCCGGACAGCGTGCTGCTGCGTGCGGCCTTGGGGGAGCGTCGGGGGTCGGTGGGGGCCGCGCCCCGATCGCGGGGAGTATCGAGCCCTGAACATTGCGGTGAGGAGGTTCATATCATCCGACCCCCCTCCTCACGAGCCGTTACATCTGGCTGGCTGCTGAGTGCGGTGGGTGCTGCCCTCTCAGGCCCGGTCTAGAAGCCTGTTGGGGCATAGGACATTTTGGCCTCGGCGGCCAGTCTACACAGAGGGGACCCACAGGAGGGAGGCCGGGGGCCGGGGAGTCCGCACATGACGGCGGGGGTACAGTTGTGATTCTGGCGGTGATTGCCCCGGGCCACCCCCACCCCTGGTGTTCTTAGAGGTAACATCAATGCTGCGAGTACCTGGGGGCTGTGTTCTGGTTGCCTAAAGACTGAACAGCAGTGTCGCACATAGCGCCAATACCAACGAAGACTGCAATAGTACAGCCTGAGTGCAGACACGCTAAGGCCTCTGGATTACCGGGGGGGGATGTGACGAACCCCCCCCCTCGCAGGCCTGGTGGCACAACTCGCCTAGACTAAACAGATTTGTTGTCTTCGACTGTGTGGACAGACGGCCCTGGGATCCCTCTGCAACTTTGTGCTTGAGTGGCGGCGCGCCAGACGCCCGTGGTACCGGGTAAAGCTCTTGATGCGATCTTCCGCTGGGTTTCCTTGCGGGCACGGCGGTGACGCTGCCCTTCTGAAGTGGATTTGATCCGACGCCGTCCCCTTCTCTGATCGCCGAGAGTGCCCAACAAGATGCCAACATGGGGAAAGGCGACAAGACCCAAAGCAAACTCCATATGAGCAGCGGCTCACTAAACCCACGGACCCCCAGGAGACAGACAAAGCTGGCCTCGCGAGCGGAACGGGGCCTACAGACTATTCGGACATCAAAAACATGCTACTGGCTATGGAAAAAGGCCTACAAGACAGCATGGCGTCGATTGGCTCCAAAATTGACTCACTCACCTACCGGATGGACCACATGGCGGAGCGCCTAGACAAGCACGCGGAGCGCCAAGACATGTCCGAGCGTCGTCTCACTGAAGTCGAGGAGGCGCAAACTGAACTGGACTCCGACCACAAGAAAATTGGGAAACTCATGCAAACACTCCAAGAGAAGGCGGAAGATTTGGAAGCGCGCTCGAGACGGTCCAACATACGCATCACGGGAGTGCCTGAAACGACGCAAGCTGGTGTCATGGAAAAATTTGTGGAAAAGCTCCTCGTCACACCGTTGGGTGAGAACATATTTTCCCCTATGTTCATAGTGGAACGCGTGCATCGCTCCCTTGGCCCACGACCTCATCCTGGAGCTCCGCCGCACCAGATTATCGCCAAACTCCTAAATTACAGGGACAGGGACGCTGCGCTCCGGACGGCTAGGGACAAGAAGACACTACAGTTTGAGGGCTCGGAAATCTCTCTATATCCAGACTTCACTGCGAGGGTGCAGGAGGCACGCAAACACTTTGCCCAATACAAGAAACAACTTCGGGAACTAGGGCTGGATTACGCCATGCTATACCCGGCAAAGCTGCGAGTCAACCGGCAGGGGCATTCCCACTTCTTCACGGACCCTAAAGTACTGCAGCACGCGCTAAAAGGATGGTCCAGGGCCCGCCGCGCGGACTCCAACGGCCAGGCGGATTGCGAGGACCGACGCAGCCAGCTAGATGAGCAAGAATAGGACACCCTTGAACCCGGAGTGCGGAGATACCGGTCTCGGCGAGACCACACGACCACGCACTCTGACCCTGCCTCGATGGGGACATTGAACCTGACAGCTGCCCCCTCCTGGAGGCGCGGAGCCTGCTGGACGCTCCGGACGGAGCCTAGACACTTTGAAGGTCCTGCTTACTGGTGAAATCCAACTGAACTGTGAGTCTGGCAGCGAAGTGCCCAGTGGGGCAGACTGCCTGGACAGGCGCAGGAGGTGCGCAGTGGGCGCGAGGCGGCAGCTGAGGGGCGACCCAAGGCTGCGACATAGACATGTTACAAGCAATGTTGATAATTGTGTGTGGGCCGATGTAATGGCATGGTGCAGCGGCGACTTAGAGCTGGGTGGATGGCAGGCACTGACATCACATACTAGATAACTGCCTGGCAACCTTGGCCCCCGCGCGTAATGCACCTTGAATGCCCGCAAGGGGATTCTACAGTTGAGAACCTAGTTGGGGATGGGGGGAGGGGGATATTCATGCGAGGCCTTGTTGGGGTTGGTCTGCTGTGGGAGGGGGGATGTGGGATCCTTGGGCAAGGGAAGTTTGGGGTATGTTGGGGGGCACGGTTTCTGACACTGGACAAATCAAAGACTTCGGGCATAGGAGCGACAAACACTCGTAACATGTACTTACACAACCTAAATGACTGACACGGCTACCGCGAGCAACGATACGCACGCACCCAAGCTCTGAACCCTAACTTGGAATGTGCGAGGTCTGAATGACCACCGCAAGGTCAGGAAGGTCCTCGGCTATCTCCAGCGCCAACACATAGACGTCGCTCTACTGCAGGAGACCCACCTCCCCATGGCCAGCAAAATGCTACATTGCAGAGCGTTGAAAGATAATATAACGGCGGCTGGTTTCACGTCGCATGCCAGGGGAGTGCTCACCTGGGTATGCCCGAAGTCTGGCCTCACTTTACACTTGTTGAAAGCAGACTTGGAGGGCAGATGTGTCATCTCCAGATGCACGGGACCCAACATAGACGTGGTGATTATCAACTCCTATGGCCCTAACCATGATTCCCCTGACTTTTTCCAAACCTTAGCTGCCATCGCCAAACAATATGACACTGACCGTATCCTAGGGGTGGGGACTTTATCCTGGTCCTTGACCCCACGCTCGACAGATCGGCGGGTCCTCCCCGCCGTCCCTCGATGGCTGCCCTAACCGTGAGAAGCATCAACATGAGTCTTGAGGACGTGTGGTGGTGTAGACACCTGGAGAGAGGAAGGTATACCCACTACTCCGCATACCACGACATTCACACCAGAATAGATTACTGGCTGGTTTCAGCCTTCATGTTGGAGCGGGTTAGGGACTGCAGGATTCTTCCCAGGACCCTGTCAGATCACTCACCAGTGCTTTTAGTTCTGGACATCCCAGGTAAAGCCATCCCGCCCTTCACATGGAGATTCCCTCCCATCTCTCTCCTGGACCCGGTATTTAGGGGGGAATTGGCAGAGGCTATTGACGTGTTCTTTGACACTAACGTGGGCTCTGTAGATAGCTTCCAGGTAGTCTGGGAAACGTTCAAAGTATAGATCAGAGGCATAGCAATGTCCAAGCACTCAGGAGTGCTTAAGTCCATTAGACAGAGACTGACGGACCTTGAGCGACAGCTAGCCGCCCTAGAGGATAGGCAGAGTGGACTGACTCAGAGCATGGTAGGGGAAGAGATAAAGACACTCCTTGCAGAGTACCATGAGGAAGCAGACAGGGAAGTGAAGCATATGGGAAAGTACGCAATAGCGAGAACGTATGGGGAAGCTGAGAGACCCAGTTCGGTCCTGGCCAGGATTATTGGTGGGAAAAGGGAGAGGCAACAAATCTCAGAGATTAAATCTGAAACGGGAGAGGTGCTGACGGAGGAAGTAGAAATAGCGCGAGCCTTTAAGGCCTTTTACGCAGAACTATATAGGTCCAAAAGTGGAGATCTAAGAGGAAGACATCACTGACTACCTTGACCACATTAATATACCATCATTGACTAACACACACAGGGAATTCCTGATGCACCCGATAGAGAAAGACGAAATCACAGAAGCACTGGCCGGTATGCGATCTGGTAGTGCACCGGGGACTGATGGTCTTACGGTGGGGTTCTACAAGGCCTTTCAAGACAAATTACTCCCGCACCTCTCTATGCTCTTCCATAATATCTGCGTAGAGGGCAGCATGCCGCAATCTATGAGAGAGGCGCTGCTGGTCGCGATACCTAAGCCGGGCAAGCCATGCGATAAGTGCAGCTCGTACAGGCCTCTTTCCCTACTGAATGTAGACACTAAATGATTCGCTAAAGTGCTAGCTAATCGTTTGGCGCTTCTGGCGCCCTGACTGGTCGACCCTGAGCAGGCCGGTTTCATCCCCAGCAGGAACCTAATTTATAATATCCGCAGAGTCCTAGGCACGATACAACATGTGAGACAAGATAGGAAGGCTCTAGCTGTGTTCCTAGATATGGAAAAGGCATTTGACTCAGTGGAATGGCCCTTCATGCGCCTAGTGTTACAGCGGATGGACCTGGGGTTACCATTCCTTCAGATGGTAGGGGCACTGTATAACAGCCCGCGGGCTAGGCTACGACTGGGCAACTTGGTGACTGACGACTTCCCCGTTTGCAGAAGCACTAAGCAGGGGTGCCCGCTTTCGTCCCTGCTATACGCCCTTGTCGCAAAACAATTTAACTTCCGTGTTGAGAGAGGTGGTCCGCTATGGCGCCTTATCAGGTCTAAAGGTAAACTGGTCGAAATCACTTGCATTCCCATTAACCCCTATCACGCAGAACATAGAAATGGAGTATCCACTACAATGGACCACCGACACAGTCAGGTATTTAGGGATACAACTCCATACTGATGCTGAGATATTATTTAGAGCAAACTAAGGCACGGCCTTCAGCAGGCTGGAAGATGACGTCGAAGCTTGGTGTAGGCTTCCACTCTCCTTACTAGGACGAATATCTATAATGAAGATGGTCGTATTGCCCAGATTCCTGTTCCTGTTCATGACCCTCCTGATAGTATTACCCAAATCTTTTTTTAAGCAATTTACCCAACTCATGATGAAGCTGGCTTGGGCAGTGAAGCAACCCAGAGCCAAGTGGACCCTGCTCACGTTGCCCTACAGCATGGGGGGGCTTAGTGCCCCGGACTTGGAGCTTTACTATAGAGTGGCGCAGGCCGCGCACCTACATACCTGGCGCCATGGCGAGGGCAGCATCCCACACGTCCGAATGGAAACGCTCTTTGCTAGCCCTCTCTCGCCCCTGTCCACGATTTTTTGGCCGGTTTACCGTAGAACTGGTATACTGGACTCGATAGGCACAACTAATCATGCATGGCATACTCTTCTACAACTACAGGGTGGCGCCCTGTTGTATACCCCAATAATGCCGATAGATTGGGCCCGGTGGCTGTCTCCCATCAAAGAAAAAGGAGTTGTCCTTGCATTACACAAGATTGACATTAAAGTGGCAGGAGACCTGTTTCAGGATGGGGTATCCAAAACCTGGGAACAAGTGGCATCTAATGGTGCGGACGCGTCACTGCTGACCCGCTTCCAGTTCCACAGGGTGCGCTGCGCCCTGACAGACCTGTTGGGTGAGGACATGGCTGAGCCGCCCGAGGTACCGAAGCTCATGTATGTCATCAAGACTAAGACACCCCAGTAATTGCTGTCTAACCTATATAAGAGTGCACAGGCGCACAGGGAAAACACATACACAAAGGCTCGCCTGGCGTGGCAAAATGACCTACAGATAGTTACCGATGATGAGATGTGGCGATACTGCTGCCCTTACACGAGGAAGTTATCCCTAAATGGCAGGCACGACTAGTTCACTTCAAGTTCCTCAACAGGGTGTACCACACGCCGGCACGTCTGTGTAGATATGGCCTGCGTGACACTGCGGACTGTGAGAGGTGCCATGCTCCTGATGCAGATTTCCTACACCTGGCATGGCACTGCCCGGACATATGGGAATTCTGGGACAAGGTCTTCCACGAGATAAATGGAATAGTAGAAACAGAGCTTACGCCTGACCAGGCGATGGCACTGCTGGGATACACCAAGAAACTTCCCAGGGCCGCACGGCGATTGGTGGACATGGGACTGCTCATGGCTAAGAGGGTGGTGGCTAATTGTTGGATGAGAGTCCCGACATCCACACCTAAGCGCTGGGCACATGACATGTTATACTGCTGCACGCAGTCTGAGAATTATAGTGAGCTGTTGCCGCCTACTGCCCGACCGAAGAACTTCTGGGGGCTTTACCAGGCTTACCTCACCAATAGGAGTGATGCTCCTGCTACAGGGGAAGACCAGGGGCTCTAAACCATACCTGCATACGAGAGATTGCTACACTAGCGCGCAGGGCTGCGACTGCGATGCTCTGAGGCGGGCTCCCCCCCTGGGAAGAAGGGGTTGTATCTACCACTGGCGGGTATGCTTGGGGATGCGATGTGATCGCTGCCTGCCCATCTAAGGGTTGTTGGCTAAATGGCTGTGTATTCACCGAAAAGGGGATTGTCGCTCGGCTGCTCGAACAGTTAATGTAATTCTTGTCAGACCGGGGGGTGGGGGGATTGTTGAGTTGCACTGCTTTACTTGCTGTAAATCCAATAAATACATTAAATAAAAAAACAAAAAAATTCCCCCCCCCAAAAAAAAAAAAAATTAATGGTGGACGGAATATTAGATAAGGGTATTCCAGTCACAATCAAAAGTTCCCCAACCACACTGGTAAAATAATTAGTGCAATCTATTCAGTTTGATTTAGTCTACTAATTGCAGCTTCGCAGATATGCTTCTAACTGCAACTAAAAAGTCTCCTTGGGCCGGAACACATACAGTGAATTTGAGAAAAAATATTTTTATTGCTGGTCTGTGAGACCAGCAGTTGTTCCGCACGATATTATATAAAGAATTACAGGATAGGCAGTGGCATGGCACTGGCATTGTTTGTTTTGCACTGGGTCGTTGTCTAATGTATTCTCATTAGTTTGCCTGGAACGCCTCACCTCCATTTCGCACTTATGATTAAATAAAAAATCTGCGGGGTTGTCTCACGGCAGTCAGCTTCCATATGCTTGTCCGCTTTGTTGCATTGGGCTGGGGGAGTTCACTTTCCAGTGTGCAAGTTTTGTAAGAAACAGTCACAAATTGCGCACTGATCTGATGTTTCAAGCCCACCTATGTATTACTAGGTCGGGTCACAAAATAGGGAATTGCAAGGGGTCGCAGAACGCCCTTTCTAATTAATATTGATTAGGCAGGTCGTACTTTACGACCCTGTGATTGTCTGTAATCATCGAGACGGTGGCGCGCAAGCGCAGCTGATCCAAGTACCATGCATAAGGGGTTAAACAAACGCATGTCATTGTTTATATTCGCATCATTGCTCTGAAATACATTAGCCACGCAATTAAAGCTCCTCGCTGCATTTATATTCCCTCTGCTCGAGGCGCTCAGCTCAGCATTATGCACTAATTGCCTGCACTGAGTGTCAGTCTGCTGCTACCAGGTGCCCAGTCAGAGGCTGGGGTCGAGCAGAGGTGAGATTGCTACGAATAAATCAGTATCTTGAAATCCTGGCTAGAGCCTGGCTTTTTCAGAAACTAAGTATCCTGAGCGCAAGCAGCGCTTCCCAGGCTGGTGTGTGGTGATGAGTGGCCATTTTGCATGCAGCCCAAGATTGCCCCACCACCTTTCTGATGATCGCCAACCTCAAGATAAGAAAGACTCAATGGGGCATTATGTGTCACAACAGGGTGCTTCTTTCTCTGAAACTGGAGTAACTCGAGCGGCATCAGGGAGTGGCACCAACATCCTGCGCTCGAATAAAAAGACAGATTTGGCCAAATTATTCATATGCTCAACAAGCAACATTCACTGTCTGTGCAGAGCTTTCCTAAAGATTTAACAACTTGTGTGAAGAATACTAATCCTGACAATCTGTAAGTAAAACATTCTCTTCTCAACTCAATTATGGGGCCAAACATTTTTTTGTACCAAATGAAACAAAATTTATATAGCCCAAATAAGGGAGAAGGTGTCCAAAATGAGTTTATTTTTGGGATGTGATGAAGTAGGAAGGAGAGAGATAAGACAAAGGCGCCCACAAAGGAAAAAGGGAAGATAAAAAAGGAGGAGAAGAAAATGACTGGGAGAAAGTAGAAATGAGGGAGATAAGATAGAAGAGGGAGAAACAAATAGATGAGAGTTGGGAAAAGACCAGAGGAGAAGTACGACGAGAGCAGATGAGATGGACAAAAAGAGAAGACAGACTTCAGGAAAAAGAAACAAACAAGAGATAAAAACAAAAGGACTATAACAGGGTGACTAAAGTTTGAAGATAAAAAATAGAGGAAGAGTGAAACAGTCAAAGTGTGGAGGGAAATGGATCAGGGGAGCGTGAGGGGAGTGTGACTGGCAGAAACTTACCTGCAGTAGGATACCGCAACCCCATGACACTACTGCTGACACACTACCTAAAGAAAACAAAAACAGTGGATAGTTAGGAAGGAGAGAGAGTCAGGGAGGAAAGGAGAGGAAAAAGAGAGAAAGGACACAGAGACACAGAGAGCAGTAGGGCAGGAGGAAACTTAAAAAAATTATGGCCTCCTTTATGTAGCGGGCCACAGAGAACACTGAACAGAGGAGGTCAGAAGAGGGGAATCAAGGACCTTACACATGATTGCCCGACCTGGAAAAGGATGATAGAGCCAAGGAGGAGGACTGACGGAGATGGAGGCGAACCAGGACTATGGAGGAGAAAGACATGGAATGGAATGAAGTTGAAGAGGATGGTGAACCTGGAGGCGAGGGGGAGGCAGAATGGTGTGAAGACTGGGGGATGCCACCAGCAGTCGCAAGGGAGCCCTCCAAAACTCAGGAGAGTTGTGGCACAACTGGGTGAGTGAACAGGAACAAATCAGTAGGGGGAGGGAATGACAATAGTGGAGGTTTGTTTTCTTTTTTTTCATTATCTTTCTTTTACATGTATTGAATGCAATTACTCTATTTGAGTGCAGATCTATTCTTTTCACTGCTTTTGAAAGTAGGTATCCTTGGCCCAGGAGTTGTGGAACAAGGAAAAGAGCAACTTGGTTTATACCTACTTGGAAAGGGGGAAGACCTGAAGTTTTTCCGTACTACTCTTGCTACCAACTACGGAGAACAAAATCTTAAGTCAGTTGCAAGAATTTTTTAGAGTACTGAAGAAGGTAACCCCTGTGACGAATAACTGTAAATCAAACAAATGAGGAAAGGCACTCAAATATATCATGTAACCCTCCTTAAGAAGTGGGAAGGCCCAGTTCTTGCCTTATATGGTGGTGAGCACCAATCATAGTAGAACAAATACAATGTACTGATTCAGACCTCAGTCAGGGTACAAGACTCAGGGCCAGATGTAGGTCGGTCGGTAACGGCCTAAAATCGGTATTTTCGTCCGTTACCGACCGGTATATGGGTGACAGGTATGTAGGGGGCATTATTTTAACGAATCGGTAAAATTACCGATTCGGTAAAATAAAAAATCGGTAAATTTACCGATTCTGAGGCACCGAGATGTAGGTGGGACTCTTCAGAGTCCCAGAGGCCTTACAGAATCGGTATTTTACCATCAAATCCAATTTGATGGTAAAATACCGATTCCGGTGTGCATGCACATGTGTGCATGCACACCTATGCCATGTGACAGGCAGACCTGCCCTTAGGGCATGTATGCCTGCCACATGGCACCCGAGCCTGTTTTGGGGGTGCCAGAGGGTGTTAAAGTGACACCCCCTGCACCCTTGTGCAAATCGGTATTTACCGATATACCGAATCGGTCAAAGCCCATAGGAATGAATGGGCATTACCGATTCGGTATTTACCGAATCGGTAAATACCGAATTCTTCAGAATCGGTATTCCAGCACATCTGGAATACCTACATATCCACCCCTTAGATTTACCGATTTTTAATTACCGATTCGGTAAAATTCGGTAATTAGTGGCAACCTACGTGATTTAACATTCAATCACCATACAGCCAGGGAATATAATATGCCTAAAACTCTACAGAATTACAGAAGTGAGATGAGCATATTTAGTAAACCAGTGGAATCCCCCTATGGCATTAGGTCCAAAGCCGAGTGAGTCAATATGCTTCTGTATAGATTTACGAGAAGTTAACAAAATATCTACATTTGACACCTATCCCAATATTTCTGTAGATTAAATGACTGAAAGGTAAGGACAAACTCAATTTGTAAGTACATTGGACCTGTGTAAAGGGTATTGGCAAATCCCTTTAAATCCTAAAGACAAGAAAAAGCGGTATTTCCCATGCCAGGTTTGCAATGTACAGAACTTTCTTTTGGATTGCAAGGAACTCTAGCCACATTCCAAAGAAAGATGAACAATCTGCTTAGAAACCACAAGAGGTTTGCGGTGGCATGCATTGATGACCTCATAATACATATCATGTCCTGGGGAAAGTATCTAAATCATTTGACAGCAATATTAAAAACTCTGGGGGAGGCGGGGTTAATAGTCAATCCAAAAAAAGCCTAACCTCAAGGCAGGTGAAATACCTTGTATTACTTGTTAGGCCATTCAGCCACAAAAAGATAAAGTAATTGCAATATTACAGGTCACCCTGCGGAAGATGAAAAGAGATGTAGAACCTTTTTAGGTTTAGTCTGATATTACAGACGGTTTATTCCCCACTTCTCCCATTGGGCCACTACCTTAATGGATCTCTTAACCAAGATTCCCGAGGTTAACGGGAAACTAAGACAGCTATCTCATAAAACACAAAAATCCTTTGAAGAGTGGAAAGAGATATTGTCACAAGCTATTTCCCAGGGAACGCAGATATTTGATTGTGGAGAAAAAGGCTTAGCCATAAAATGGCCAATTTAAAGTCTTAAATATTATTGAAAAGGAAGGGAGTATGATCTATAGTCTGATCATGCACCTCTGCAATGATGGCAAATAATACAGGTAACAACTCAAGAGTACTACAATGGTTTCTGTCCCTGCAACACTTCAGGTACAAAATTCACCACAGGAAAGGAAAAGAATAGACAAATGCAAACTATCTATGAAGATACTCCCAAAACATATTTCTTCCTATCAAGAAAGTAAGGGACGGAGAAGTGAGGGGGTAGAGAAGACTGAAGGAAACTTACCTGCAGTATTATACTGCAATCCTGCGATGCTACTGCTGACACGCCACCTAAAGAAAACAAAACAACGGATGGTCAGGAAGGAAGAGCGTTCTCCTTGAACAACCAGCTCCGGGGACTGACTTTGACCAATTAGGAAGAGAGTCTACGCTTCTTTCATTCTTGATGGTGAGTTTTCTCTCATGCCAACCCCAAAGGAATTCCTAACTTCTGTCCCATTTACTAAGGCAATATCGTTCTTTCTAGATGCCCTGCAAGATGCCCCACCTTCACTCCATCCAGGATTGGAGGAGTGTGTCTCTACACGATTTGGTGAGTCCAGTCGTGACTCTCCTACTTTTTATCATTTACTAGTTAAAAACACACACACCTAAATAAATCGTCCCTTTCTTTTACTAAGCTGTCACATCCCCTTCTTTGTCCTGAAGAAGACCCACCGTGATGTCCTCAAAATACAAACATTTGGGTAGAAACGTTGACGTGCCAATCTCTCATGTCCGATAACAGTGTAACCATAAATAATTGAAGACTCTGGTTACCACTGTATTTATTCACTTGGACAGAGATTTAAAATTGTGTTATTTATGTATTTGTGTTTTGATTTCTTGGGTCCAGTTTCTCACTTTATTCACTTCATGTCACAACAGTCACTATTGAACCACTTTCTCTTTGTATTGTATGACAGCCCACTCTTCATGAACAAAATTTGACATATATATATAAAAAAAGAGAATAGGTATACACTCTTTTGATCAAGAATTGGTGTGGTGTGTTTGTTTCTAGGAATTCATGTTCGTTCTTGAATGATTATATAATTATTGCATGTTTAAAGTAATTATTTGCTACCCGGCAGGACTACACTGTAGACTATATCATCAATACCCAGGTTCCAAGGAATACTGGGTTACCTCGTTGTCTTTAATTGTGAATGTAATACAGGCAATTTAACACAAGTGTAAAATTACTTCTGAATATTATTAACAATATGTTATAAGGAAACATTCAACAAAAATAGTAATGATGGAAGGTTCTAGAAATACCTATGCCTTTATCCATTATAGCATGCACTGATACACAAACCAAAAGCGTTGGAGTTCTAATAGACCAAGAATCAAAAGAAACATCTATAGCACCTAGGCAACTGTCAACCTACATGGAACCAGTTGAGCCTTGAATACTGTGCCACAAAGCCAAGGTTGTAGCACTGTAACACTATGTAAAGGTCTGTGTTTGGTGCACTAGTCCCAAACAGTTTTTAGGTACTGTGACATGTGCAAATTATGCCACCTGAATACCTAATTGACTAACTAACCCTACTAGGATCTTGATTTTCCATCAGATACTGAAGAAACAAGCATTTGCAAAACAATAGGATTCGCGGTTACGCATGTTTAAGCTATTGGCATTGTAAATAACAATGGCTTTTATTTAAGTTTGTAAAAAGAAAACAAAAATAAAAGGCATTGTTATTTACAATGTCAATAGCTTAAACTCACATAACTGCGAGACCTATTGCATTGTTTTTTTTAGTTTTACTCATTGTACCATCAAGGTATATTCATTAAATAAAATGCACCCGGAAACATGGAATGGCGGGACCCACAAGTCAGAAATCCCTCTTTGTAAGAAGATGCAAAGTGGATGAAAGTTTGCTATGGCAACCTCGAGTTCTCACAGATGTTCCAGGCTTCTGCGAGCACGTGTGCATGGGCCTATCATTTGTTTACCCTAACCGGACAACCTTGGCAATGTCAACAGATAAAGGATGTCATTGCAGAACTTTTACTTCACTAGCCTGCTCCTCTAGCTTGGGGTGGGTGCGGGCTTGAACAGCATACAATATTCAGGCTGATTCATGAAATGAGGCGCTACCTCTGATGCTCTGTAAGGTGTTCATGAAAGTGCTGAGACCTAACAACACGTATCTTTTCATCTTGTTGTGTTTCCATGTAAGGGAGCACGTGGTGTGATCTTACCTTTCTCATCTTTTGTTGCTGGTTTTAAACGCCTCACACTATGTTAAGGTCAAGCCCTTTTATTTAGATTAACCTTTTCAAGTGTGGTTTATAGTAAAATATATCGTGACACAGCTTAAATGTTTACAGCAGATTTTTTTATGTATTCGGGTTCTCTTTGAGTTCACACCAGTTCATTTTATAACATATTTGTCGTGCACTAGACAACGAAGCCGACGGGGGGAGGGCTCCCTGTCAGTTCTGGGGTTGGGGTGCTTCGATTGGGGGGTTCATGCTTTCTACGGGCTCCCTGTCAGCTCCGGGGTTGGGGTGCTCCGATTGGGGGGGTCATGCTTTCCACAGGCTACCTGTCAGCTCCCAGGGTCGGGGTGTCAAGGACCACAAGACCTGGGTCTTACAGTGACCCCAGCACTTAGAGAAGCTGCCCCCTACCCGCCCCTTGAGACCGTCACGTGTGAGTAGTTGCGCTTGATTGGTTGGGGCATCCCCTCCTTGCTGCTCCCCTCACAGAGGGCCGGCTGCCTCCATGAAGCTCCCAAGACACGTGTTCAGCTCTTCTTTGTTTTAGCTCCTGTGTGTCAGTGCACCGTGTAAGCGCACAAGCATACCCTGCTCTCTCTGGAACACTCACACTGCTGAGTCTCTCTCACTCTGCTGTCTCTCTCACTCTGTCGTCACTCTCACTCTGCTGTCACTCTCACTCTGCTGTCACTCTGCTGTCACTCTCACTCTGCTGTCTCTCTCACTCTGCTGTCGCTCTCACTCTGCTGTCGCTCTCACTCTGCTGTCACTCTCACTCTGCTGTCACTCTCACTCTGCTGTCTCTCACTCTGCTGTCTCTCACTCTGCTGTCACTCTCACTCTGCTGTCCCTCTCACTCTGCTGTCACTCTCACTCTGCTGTCTCTCACTCTGCTGACTCTCACTCTGCTGTCCCTCTCACTCTGCTGTCACTCTCACTCTGCTGTCTCACTCTGCTGTCACTCTCACTCTGCTGTCTCTCACTCTGCTGACTCTCACTCTGCTGTCTCTCTCTCTGTGCTCACTCTGCTGTCACTCTCACTCTGCTGTCACTCTCACTCTGCTGTCACTCTCACTCTGCTGCCACTCTCACTCTGCTGTCTCTCACTCTGCTGTCTCTCACTCTGCTGTCACTCTCACTCTGCTGTCACTCTCACTCTGCTGTCACTCTCACTCTGCTGTCTCTCACTCTGCTGTCCCTCTCACTCTGCTGTCACTCTCACTCTGCTGCCACTCTCACTCTGCTGTCACTCTCACTCTGCTGTCTCACTCTGCTGTCACTCTCACTCTGCTGTCTCTCACTCTGCTGACTCTCACTCTGCTGTCTCTCTCTCTGTACTCACTCTGCTGTCACTCTCACTCTGCTGTCACTCTCACTCTGCTGTCACTCTCACTCTGCTGTCTCTCACTCTGCTGTCACTCTCACTCTGCTGTCTCTCTCACTCTGCTGTCTCTCTCACTCTGCTGTCTCTCACTGCTGTTTCTCTCCCTCTGCTGTCACTCTCACTCTGCTGTCACTCTCACTCTGCTGTCTCTCACTCTGCTGTCACTCTCACTCTGCTGTCACTCTCACTCTGTTGTCACTCTCACTGATGTCACTCACTCTGCTGCCACTCTCACTCTGCTGTCTCTCACTCTGCTGTCTCTCACTCTGCTGTCTCTCACTCAGCTGTCTCTCACTCTGCTGTCACTCTCACTCTGCTGTCACTCTCACTCTGCTGTCTCTCACTCTGTTGTCACTCTCACGCTGCTGTCTCTCACTCTGCTGTCTCTCACTCTGCTGTCTCTCTCTCTGAGATATACAGCAATGTCTCACACTCATACACTTATCTTTCCCTCGCACACACACACTCCCTCAGGCATAGGCAGCTGCCTCTCTCCGTTACCCATACACAAACGGAGGCTGCTGTCTCTCTCCCTCACACACACTGTTCCTATTGTGAAGCGCTCTGACACCTTTGGGTAAAGTCCGCTATAAAAACTCCTAAAATAAATACATAAAATAAATAAACGCTGCTGTATCTCCCTCAGACAGACACACCTGCCTCACGCACACTGCTGTCTCCCATGGTCTGTGTCTGCGCCGGGCACGGACTGCCAGTCATGTGACCTGCTGGATGTGGCGCTGAATCACACGGGCAAACCCTCCAGAATGGCGGCACCCGGGGTCGGACTGGGACAGTAAATAGACCCGGCACCTAAATAAACGCGGACAATGCAAGTGTTACAATACACATTCCTAATGAAGAATTATAATGCAATGACGGTAGCGAGTGGCCATGCAGCTCTTTGCAGCTGCTTCCTACTTAAACTAGCGAGACCTAACAAGGCTGCGTGACGAAGCTTCAGATAAGAAACTTCGTCACGACGGTCGTAATGAAGGCTACCATGTCTGGAGGAGCCGTTCCAAAAGCGGACAGGGCGGCAACAGAAAACCCTCCTGTCTAATGGGAAGCCAGCGTTTACCATGAACGCTGACGCTACCCAATAAAAAGGAGGGGCGGGGCTTAGGCTCCCTTTTTGTTTACAAGATCTCTCCGAAGGCGGGGCAGCTTTGCTGCCACACCCACGCGAGACCTAAAAAACTATGCTGTGCTTGACCTGGAACTGGAACTGGTCTGGAGTCTGAAAAGGAGGAGCCAGAGCCAGTAGCGATGCTGCTGTCTCCTTTTCAGAAGTCTCAAAGGCAATCAGAGATTTCTACACCAGATGTGGCTTTATACTTGTCACAACTAAGAGCTGGTGGCAGAGGAAGTTTCACAGGCAAGTAGTATGTTCTGGGCTGGGTGTGTTTTGGACCTGGTCTTTTTTGCTTGGCCCCACCCAGATTTTCCTTCTGTTGCTGAAACAATGTTGTTGTCATTAGGATTCTGTGCACTTTTTCTCTGCTGACCAGTGTGCATGGTAATATTGGCCAACACATAATTGGCCTAATTAATTTACTTGTAAGTCCCTAGTAAATACATACATGTACCCAGGGCTTGTAAATTAAATGCTACTACTGGGAAGAAGCACTCCTTGTGCCATCCAAGAATTATCCTTTTAAAATATTTCTCGGGCCTGCCACTGCAGCCTGTAGTGCAGTTTTAAACTGCCATTTCAACCTGGCAAAATAAACCTTCTTCCAGGTCTAAACATCTTTTTAATACTTATAAACCACTCTAAGGTAGACCCTAAAGGCTCATAGGGCAGAGTTGATTGTATTTAAAGGGTAGAACATGTGTACTTAAGATTTACATGTCCTGGCAGTGAACAACTCATAAAGTTGTTTTTCACAGTGGCAAGGCCTATCTCTACCATTGACCAATGCTGTTCTACCTTACTACATATAATATTTGCTAACTTTAGATTGAGAGAAAATAGAGATATGCTCTTTACACTCAAATGAATTGTAATTTAACATCCTCTTTAATTGTAAAGTTGGATGTTAAGTTACAGTTCTGGAAATGTTTCTTTTATAAAGTTGGCATTTTCTTGACCCAACTATTTGTGCCTTCTGCCAGTGTCCTGGGTCAATTACTGTGAATGGCTCTGTTGTTGTGGTTTGTACATTGCCTCCAGACAGTACCACAAAGGGGGTTTCGGTGTGGACAGGATGGACCATCCTGGCAGTATGACTTTGGAGGGGCTGTTTCCAGCCCACTTACCCTTCAAAGGGCTTTTCCTCCTGTACACACAGGAACCTGACACTAGGCCTGCCCTGGATTTTTTCACCCCGGACAGTTTGGAGCCTTGACAGGGGAAAGGAGAAGAACCTTTCAGAACCAGATGTGGGGGTAGGGCATGTAGTTCCCCACAAAAAGTCTGGAACCAGGTATAAATATTAGACCTCCAAAGCCACTCTCAAAACTCTCCTGGACCTGTGGATGTTACAGAAGAAAGACTGCCCTGCTACCAGAGGACTGCCCTTCTGCTTGAAAGACTGCCTTGCTGTCTCAGAAAGTAGATTGGCACTGCTTTCCCTGATTACAGGATACTCAAATAGACTCCAATTGTCAGTTGACCCAAGATAGTGATATAAATGTTATTGCATGATTAATTAAAATGTTACAATTAGAACAATCTTCAATACACACTCTATTAAAACATTTCAATAAATCTAAAATTCGTAATAACCTTAATCAGACAATTTCCACAGCTCCTACTACAGAGTACATTATGTGCATTAATTTAGTCAGTTATTTTTACAAGACAACTAGGCACAACTTAATACAAATGATTAGCAGTTATGATTTCATTGCTTATGTGCAAATTCACATGTGCAATACAGAGTTCATCCCTAGCTATTAAAAAACGTCAGAATCTTCTATGCTCGTATCCCTGGCATCCAGTTTCTTTTTTGCATGTATAAGAAATTTGGTAAAATTAGCGTTCATTATAATGTCCATTGGTTTAAAACAAACTACCATGGTTTGTCTACATGTTTGAACACCTCTATCAATAAAACAGTTCTTCAAATATCTCAATCTTTCAGCCTTCATTGATGCACATATGCAAACCAAATGAATATTATTTTCTTACAACTGATTGCATAGTCTGCAAGGGGTCGGCATAGTTGGTCTCAGCCACGGCATTGCATACATTAGGCCTGGCAGGTTGCCAAATCTTGCTTTCATAAATATATTTTGGGTTTGTACTGTCCAAGGTATTTCTAGATATGGTTGAACTTTAAGAATCGTATATTCGTTCACTATCATCCAGGCATGCGTTCGCTTAATAAACAATTATTTATCTTTTAGAAGAGATAATGTTTTGTTGATTTATTCATTATTTTCTTAAAAGCTCGCGGTGTTGGCGACATTTACCAGATCGAGTGAATTGAAAATTCTTTCAATGCCATGTGAAGATATTTATAAAAGCCAGAAGTTTGATTCCGTTGCATCTCTTGACAAAGAAGACAGCACATTGGATTATAAATATTGGTTTTAAATTGAATCTATATCTTTACATATTGACCCATCCTTGCCATTTGCTGGTTGCAGAAGCCAAATTCCAGCCGAATCTGGACTGGCGATGCATTAGCCAGAAGACGAAACAAATATTTGAATGTTTTTGTTACAGCGTTATTCAATAGTGTAGAGTCTGTACCGCAAAGAACTTCACTTCCATAGGTAAGGCTAGGGAGCAATTTCGATTTTATCACTTTTAGAAGTGGAAGATAGGTTGGACCTCCCAAGGAGCTATGTAGTGAACGAAAGGCCCCTCGTAAACAGTTGCTTTTTTTATCTCTGTTTTATGATGTAAAAAAGATCTGTTCTCGTCAAACAGTATAACAAGGTATTTATAGCATTTCACTTTTTCTGGCTGCCGCTTTTGCAGATATCATTTGTATTTACCGCCCAACAATACCCTATTACTAACTTCCGTTACTTTAGTTTTTGTTTCATTTATTACCATCTTATTCTTAATTGAATACATTGACATTTTGTTTATAAGTCGGTGCAACCCTATCTTTGTTTGACTGAGCAAAACCACATCGTCAGCATATAATACATTTTAAATTTGTTTATCAGCCAGCTTCGGTGAATGAGCCAACTCGTTGTCCAACGCTTCCGTAAGATCGGATAAAAATAAATTAAATAACTATGGTGCTAAAACACAACCTTGCTTTAGACCTTGGGATGTATTAATTCTTCCAGAAAGCCTGGAGCCATTGCCTAATCAAACCTTAGTCCAAGTCTCAGTATATAATAATTGAATTGCTTTTAAAAGACCCGGAGTAATACCATAGTGATCCGATTTTCTCCATAAAATGTGTCTATCCACACAGTCAAAAGCTGATTTAAAATCCACAAAACATAGATAAAGTAGCTGTTTTTTCGCTTTATATTTTTCTATTAATATTCCCAATCTTAAAATATTTGTTGCCGTCCCTTGGCCTTGTATAAAACCCGATTGATTTGGCAGGATTAAGTGCTAATCTGTTGCCCAGTATAATAATTCTTTGAGGAGAATTGATGCAAAGAGCTTAGCTTCAATGTCTTGCAGCATAATTAATCTATAGTTAGCTAGTATTGACCAATCCCCGCTTTTGTAGATGGGTGAGATTATAGAACCCTTCCAAGACTCTGGGATGGTCAGTGCCTGCAATTCTTGATTGAATACTGGTGTTAGGTAAGTGGACCACAGTAGCACATTCTCCTTATAGAGGACAGCTGGAATCCCATTTGGGCCAGGGGCACCATTAGATCTCTGTTTCTTAATGAATTTCCATACTTGGCCTTCAGTTATAGTTATATCAGTATTCTTTTTGTCCTCTGCTCTACCTATGTTCTCAGCGATGGGTTTCATATCCGTACCTGGGTTGTAATTCAAATGTGAGTATAAGAACTTAACCCATTCTGATTCAGTGACTGTAGAAGAAGAGGTTTTCATCCTGTTGTTGACTAGTGCCCAGAAGTCTTTTGCATTATTCTTTTTACTGGTATATAAAGCTTTTGCCCATAGTGCTTGCTTTACTTGCATTTTATCATTCCAGGTCAATTTCCTTATATCTGCATTTCTCTTCATTAGTTTCTCTCCATAGATTTGATTACTTGGGTGCTTCTTTACCAATCTTAGGGTTCTATTACGCTCTTTTAATTTAGCCAGTGATGTTCTTTCTGGTGCCCTTTATTTCCATTTTTCTTAAACTGACCTGAGATTAATTTTTTTGTAAAGAGGGACCATTTTTCAATAGCATTCGAGAAGTCTCCTTTAAAATAAGTCTCAACCGTTGCTGGCGCCCTAGCTATGATTGATTCTTTAGAAGTTTCTGACCAATAAAGTTTATTATAAATTACAGTTGTTATAACTCCCGGAAGTGTGCTATATTTTTCATACCTTATATCATTTATCACTATTATTTGTTGATTATGATCACCCCCATTTGTTCCTCCAATCTGATATGATGAAATGTTATGAAGTAAGTCCAACGATACTATTGTATAGTCTATTTGGGACTTGTTACACAAAGCTTGATACGTCCAGGCAGGTGGTGAATCTTGCTGAAATCGTCCGTTTAGCAACCTTAGACCTATAGATTCTAAGTCTTTTAGAAAACTCTTACCAATTTTCTCTTTCTTTCCTCCCATAATATCTGCTGTAAGTGGGAGGCTGGGGATTGACCATAAATAGTTCTGTTGTTGAACTGCGGCATCTCTAACATAAAACCACAACATATTCATGTTAAAGTCACCCGTAATGATGATCTCAAGTTGGGATTAATTTTCCAATTGCTGCAATATCATAGTTGTTAAGCTGTTAACCATTGCTCTTCGTGAACCGGTGTCAGGGTGAATGTATACGTTAATTATTAAAAAGGATTTAATGATCTTTTTTTCTTTGTAACGTATTTTGACAGTCAAACAGTCCTTTATACTTTGAGATTCCATCTCACTCTCTATTTCTAGTTCTGTTGTAATAAAAATAGCCAACCCCCACAAGATCTACCATATTTACTTGTTTTCGTTGGCCAACGAGTAGTAACCTTTATACCCTTCTAATCTGAATGGGACAATTGCCCAGGTCTCTTGTAGGCAAATCATTCGAAAATGGTCCTACATGGAAGATAATTGCTCGTTTTGGATCTTTGATCGCATGCCATTTATATTCCAGGAGCATATTCTAATCCTACCAATTGGGCTTGTTGTCCCCCTCGTAGGATCATCTATTGGGATCTGTCAGTCCTTCTTTACATCATGTAGAGCTGAAGTTAACCAGTCAAACTTTAGCACCTCAGTTGGTTCACTTTTGTTCTCAACTAGTGATCTCAGGGCTTCCCTATTTGTCATCCCTATCAGTATTGAGTATATCTGATTATTGGCTGATCTCTTTCGCCACTTATTTTGTATTTTTTGTGAAACAAATGACTTAGGTAGGAGGGTTGGAGTGGCCTTGTTACTTTTATTCCCGAGTCCAAAAAAAGATTGTGTTCTTGTATAATAGGGCCAGCTGAGGTGGATGTTGTCCAGGTTACCAGTGTCGATTCTTGAATACTGTTATTGTTTGCTAGGAATTCAATTCATTCTATATCAGTACCTCTATTTCTTTTTAGCGAAGGTACAGCTTTGCACAATTTTAAGATGTTTCCACGATTCAAGATATCATCGTTACCCCTGGATTTATACTCAGGCATAAAAATTACTTGTGTTACTCCCTCTTTTTGACTATGGTTTTTTATCTTGTTTTTTTTTAAATTCTTTTTATTAGATTACACATAACAATAACATTTCGACGGTCCAAACAATCATCTACATTAGGACATGCTTCCGGAAATATTGTAGCGCTTGGTTATAGGTGGTGAGGTGTGGTGCAGCAGCCAGGCAGCTGACTTCGGAGCACAGGGTGCATGGTTCGATCCCTGGCTGCGGCGGCAGCTCAGCTCAGCACCATGATAGTCTGGGCAGTAGCTCACTTAATTTCCACAAAGGCCCCCAGAGCCTTGAGACCCGTAGGGGTGAGTAATTCGCTCTTTATAAATACGGATTTTTTTAGGTGTGACACCCTTACAGTTTTAGTACAAAATTGGATTAATACAGTCTAACACTCTAACTTGAGATCTCTGGCGATCTCACTCGGGCGGTTCACAAATGGGTTTGAAGCTGGGGATTAGTGTTTTGCAATTGCTCGTGCTCTAGTGGCTCACCAATGCGTGTACATAACTCCTGAGTCCATATTTGTTGTTTAAGAGGTTGATTCTCATGAGCTGAACCATACGACGTATGATGTTTTATTCTTCCCTCAATTTCCTGATCTTGTGATGTCTTACTTTCCTTTCGGTTTTTCGGCGATCCCATACCCCCATGGGCCACTCTAATGCTCTCTCTTTGTGACCTTATCTTTTCTGATTGAAGAAGTTTACTTTTCACATTCTCTTTAGTTTCCACGGCACACGACATACCTGTTGCAGGTTTTTTTCCTGTTCAGCCTGTTTTATGTAATTTATTGACACGTTGATGGTTTTGTTTTTTAAAAATGTATGTACTTCTGGCAATTTTTTGTTGAACAAATGATAGAACGGTTTTGCTGGTCATGTATCTGTTAGATCTGGGGGTCTCTAGTTGGCAGTGTAGGTACCTTTGACCAAATAGGGACCCTTGGTTCTAGTCAGGGAAAGGGGATTACACTCCTGGATAACCCCTGTTCACCCCCTTGGTAGCTTGGCACAAGCAGACAGGCTCATCTCAGAGGCAGTGTGTTAAGCATTTGTGAACACATACAGTAATACAGTAAAAACACTACACATGGACACTACACAGGTTTTATGAAAATAAGTATTCTTCATATAGACTTAACAAAAGACCACAAATAACAAAAACCCACAATACTGTACTGAAAATAGACTTAAATATGGTAGAAGTAACTTACTTCAAGTTGATGATAAATGTGACACGTTTCTCACAACAGTACCTTGGATGCCTAACGCAAAACAAACACAATTTCCGCAGGAAGGGTGATGCATCGGTTCCTAGCTTCGGGGGAGGTGATGCGTCGCACCTCAATGCTTGCGCAGAGTAGGGGATGCATCTGTTCCTTACCGGAGAGGAGGTGATGCGTTGATTCTCGTACTGTATTCCGGTTGCGATGCGGCAAGATGGCGCCTCAAAGCGATGCGACAATCCGGTGCGATGCTATAAGATGGCGCCCTTGATGCGATGCGACGAAGTGAAGATGATGTTTGTACACCAGACAGCCGTGCGGCGAACTCTGTAACTTTGGGGCCGCAACAGGCCCTGTGATACGCTTCTCCGGTGATGCAACGGTGACCCTTGCGGTGGCGACACGCTTCTCTATTGATGCGGCGGCAAACAACTGCGATGAAGACACGCTTCTCTAGTGATGCGGCGGCGACACACTTCTCCGGCGATGCGACGGCAACAGCTGCGATGGCGACACGCTTCTTCTTGTTGAATCGCGCTTCCAGCTCCCAACAACACGCAGGCTTCTGCAGCCAAAATTCCCAGCAAGGAAATTCAGAGGGGAGCTGGTGGTGAAGTCTTGTAGCCCTGAGCCTTCAGCAGGAGGCAAGCACTAGTTCAAGCCCTTGGAGAAATATTCTGCAAGTTGATGAAAGTTCCTTAAAAGTTCCTTCTCCTTTCCTTTGCAATGAAGACACCACTGCAGGCCAACCCAGCAAACAGCACACTGGCAGAGGGGCAGTCAAAACCCTGGCAGCTTCCTTGGTTCTCCTCCTTGGTAAGGGTTTGTCTTGTTGTTCCAGATGTAATCTAAAGTCCTGGGGTCTGTGCCCCAATATTTATACTACAAAATCCTTTGTCCTCTGAAGGTAGAGGGTCCTGTACCTAGTTCAAACCAGTTCTGTGTGCATTCTGCCAGTGCACACATTCTTCCTTTGTCAGGGTGTGCCAGGGTCCTCAGACAAACCACAGGAAGTGGAGCCAGCATTGTGGAACGTAGGCACAGGTCCAGGTGCTTCTCCTCCCGCCACTCTGCATGCAGATAGGTCTATTCACCCCTGTGCTGACTCACCCTGTCTCCCGGAGCCTCCCCAGCCCCTGTCACTCACGAACCAGACATGCAATACACAAGATGGCAGAGGCAGGTTGGATGGTTAGGTAAGAAAATACTCACTTTCTAAAAGTGGTATTTTCAAACACAGAATGTTAAAACCAACTTTACTAAAATATGTATTTTATCATCCTGAGTTCAGGAATACTAAATTCGAATTTCTACCATGTTCCCATGGTCAGTTGGGATTATAAGATGTTATAATTAAACTGCCAATTCTGGACTATGGGGACAGGTAGCCATGCAATAGTGAACAACTAAAATGGCTGTAATTCACTATCAGGACATGCCACACACAGCAGGGCATGTCCTACCTCTTACATACAATGCTTCCTGCCCTTAGGCCTACCTTAGGGGTGTCTGATATGTAGAAAAGGGAAGGTTTAGAGACTGGCAAGTGTGTGCAGTTGCCAAGTCGACATGGCAGTACTAGACTGCCTACAGGCTATGCAATGGCAGGCCTGAGTCACACTTAACAAGCTGCTTTTGTGGCAATTGGGTGAAGGCTAATATTACCATGCTTTAAAGAGAAAGCACAGGCACTTCAGCACTGGTTAGCAGGGTTAAAGTGTTCAGAGTCCTAATGCCAATAAAAAGGAGTTCTGCAAACTAAGGGAGTTAAGACAAAAGGTTTGGGTGAATACCACATATAGGATGTCAGTTCTAACACAATCCTGCAATCCTACTGATGTTACCTGTGGGTCAAGGTAGGCAAACAACATTTTCAGTTCGCCACGTTCCCTTTAGGTCTCATCAGTGCCTCTCGGGTGTTCACAAAAGTGATGGTGGTGGTAGACGCTCATCTTCAGAGGTCAGGATACCAGTTTTCCCCTACCCCGATGACTGGCTGTTGAAGGTGATCTCACTAGTCTGTCGATGGCCACCTCCAGAAAATAGAAAACGTTCTGACATGGGTTAGGGCCATGATCAACATGCTGAAGTCACAAATAACTCCTTCACAGGTACTTCTTGTATAGGAGCTATGTTGTTTTGTAAACAACAAAAGAGTGTTACTTCTTATCAAGAAGAAAAATAGAGTAAAGCGAGCATGGGGAGTCTTACTAGATACAGAAAAATCGTTCTAGATTTTTTAAGAAAGCCCTCACACACCAACCTAGTTGGTGACATGCTTCATCATCGGGCCCCACCGGGAGAGGCTGAATGCCTCCCCGGTGTGCTGCGAAGCCAGAGTTACTGCGGAGCTGGATTTTTTGGAGGGTGAAAGTGTGATTAGGTGGTTTAAAAATGTCTAGATTGTGTTCCAAAAAAACTTTATTAGATGGCCAATCTGACACGCTAAGAACAAGGTGTGAGAAATCGGGCTAAGTAAATTGTTCGGCTGTTTCATATTAGGTGGGGTGGACATGTTTCTGCCATCGGGATATGATTTACCTGGCATTCATCAGGGCCAATGGACTGAACCTCTGCGGTATGGGCGCGCCAAGGCCCACCCTAACCTGAGGACGTGAAAGTGAAAAGATAGGTGTAAAAAATGCAATCCAAGGAAAAAGGTGAGGTTGCCCTATCATTTAGGGAAACCAGATTGCACCTGTGGAGAAAATGACAATAACAAACACAAAAAGAGAGAAGACAGACACACAGTTATTATCCATCTTGCTTAGTTGTTTGTTACAGAAATGCCATGCTCAGACACTTAAATAAGTGCGCTTATGCTCATGAAGATCTTGTGTCCTGAGGAGGGGGGGGGGGCACGTGCTTATTTATCATGTGACACAACTGCCAGCTACAATAGCATAGCAGAAAACAAGGTTAAAATGACCAGTCAATTGTTGAATAGCGCTATGACACCTGCACGCCTGCTAGGGCGATTAGCTGTAAATCTTGTACAGTACTTTTAGACCTTCTGTGAGTTTAGCGCTCACTCCATACTTCATATTTTTCTTCCTCCCGCAGGGTGTGCCAAATCCGCCACCATCCCCCTCCCGAGACCCATGGTGTGGAGATTTCTCACATCAAACGTGAGACGCTCATTTTTGTTCTATGTTCGTTAATATGTGCATGTGTTGTGTGGGTATTTAAATCACGCCGATGAGGCTCACGGACTAGCGTCAACTTGACCTACACACTGTACAAGATTTACCGCTAAATGCCCTAGCAGGCGTGCAGGTGTCATAGGTAATCATTTAGGATTAGTATGAGTAAGGATTGCCTCTGGGTTGCTCCAGACTGAGCGCCGCCGAGCTAAAGGGGCCCATTTGATGAAATCTTCTAGGTAGCTATTGGACAATATATGAAGAAGAGATCTGCAGAATTGCAGGCACCCTATTGAAAAAATGGTTCCATCTAACACTAAGGTGGTACAATTTGCAAATCCCCACACCCCAGCGTCATATGCTGCAATTGGGACACACTGGATTTTATTAATCTCTAAATAGGGGCTGAGGCCCATAAGGCCCGATGGGCGAGGTAGGTCTAACAATGTGCCTTTGGATCTGGTAAACGTAAGCCGGGCGTTTCTAGCATGAATGGCCCATGATCCTGATGAAGAAATACAGATACGTAAATAAGAACTGTTAACTATAGTTAAATGACAAGAACCATGAACGATGGCAGGGATTTTTTTTCCGTTTGGAACCACAAACAATAATTGGTGGCTTGCCAAAATGAATCATGAGATCTAAACTGGACATGGATTCTACAAATTTGCTAACTGACAAACGTAAAGCATGAGGTGTTTGTGCTATCAACACCCCGTTATCTGTATACAGCAAAGCCAGTAGTGGTATGTTGTCAATAAAAGAGATATCACACAAGGAATTTGCCAATGACAGAGTTAGATTATTAATATATAAAATAAACTGTAACAGTCCAGCAAACAGCCCTGGTGCACTCCTCAACCAAACGAAAATGGCTCTGTGAGCTCCCCTGAGCCCTGTATCTATCCCTGGCTACCAAATTTGGATGGAGCGAGTGCAAAAACTAAACTGATGTATGGTACAAAATGGGAGTTGGGAGCACACTGCCTCACATCCCAGCACAGTTTGCCCCTTTGCATCCTGGTAAATGCAGAACACAGTTCATGCTTACTTCAAAATTAGCTCGAGTTTTTCACCAGGGTGAAAACGATGCTGTAGCTAGTCCTTTTGTAAAACGTAGCAGTATGTCCCTTCCTGAAGCTCTGGGTTTATTGAATTACACAAAAAACATAATGAACTAACAAGGGGGCATGTACTACGAAGAATGTTCAGTGGGTGGATAACCTTTCCAATTTTTTAAAAATTGAACATGCCCCCGAAAAATTAAAGATTCACACATTTGTTGAACCTTATATTCCAGATGACTTTTCACAGTAGCACATGGTGGTTCTGAAGGTAGCTGATGACAGAATCTGAAGTTCAGGGTATCAATTGTGAAGCAGGAAGGACAGGGTGCATTCTGCAAGTGCGAGCAAATGTCAACTGAAATGTTACAGGATTAATCTGTTGATTTATAGCAAATAGACCAAAATTATCATAGTTGAAGGCTGAACTGGAAATTAGTACATAGGAATGAATTGGGAAGATAGCTGAACCTTAACACCCGCAACAAAACATGTTGTTGATCTAGACTTATGTACATGTTTTCATCTTAGCCTTAGAATGGCATCGTTTTTTCCAGGAACAGTTGTCTTGCTTTCTGTGGATGATTCATAAAACAGTAGTTGATGGAACCAGAGGATCAATACGAGGTGAAGAACGGAAATTCTTGGATGGAAGCCTTGCAAGTAGAAAAATGTGAAACCTTAGTATGAATAGCAATTCTCTAATAAAATGTGTCTACTGGAAATAAGACTCCCACCCATCTTGAATGGAATTACAATAACACCAAATATATAATTTCAGACTTTGATTAATCTGTTCTGTTTGTTCATTGAACTGAGGATAACAGCCACAAGAAAGTACATGTTCAATTCCCAAGGCTTTGCAAAGAGCCTTCCAAACGCAAGAAGTACATTGAGTACATCAGTCGGAAATTATTGTATATGGCAAACCATAAAAAACAAAAATATCTGTCAAAACATTGAACAATTCCTTCAGCTGTAGGCAGCTTAGGCAAATGAGAAAAAGTAGGTGTCAATTGTAATTTTATGACTCAAAACTCTTCAGAAAGCAGAAAATCAGTAATGAAATCAGTTGAGATTGGATGACAGGACTCGGGAGCCACTAGTAAAGTCTGAAAATGTGCAAAAATTGTATAATACAATGATTTATTTTGATCACAAATTGGACAGTAAATGATATGATCCTGAACAGAAAAATGCACTGTAGGCCCCCAAACACATCGAATACCCACATCTAAGTAGTTTTTACTCCTCTATGATATAAAAGCACTAAATCATGACAGTTGTCATTCCTCAGTTGGAATCAAAATTGATTGTTGACTAAAATACAAATATTTACATCATTTGAGAAGAGTCTTAAGATGAAGATTCTTTAACTCCTTAGTATCCAACGGTTCTTGGACCTCATTTTACCTTTCCGAAAGGACTGGTCAATTCCAATCAGAAGATGAGGAGAAATTATAGGTTGATCAAATGTAAGTGATAACCTTGGATAGCAATGTGATAAGGCAACAGCCAAACTTTTTGAGCCAGGAGTGTAATATATAATAAAGTCATACTGTGAATTCCTATTATCATGACTTGCCAGGTCATTTTTTTCCCTTTGCCAAGCTCACACTCGCCTCAAGGCCAATGACCCCACCCCAGATTCATGTGGTGGCCAGTCATGCCCAGTGCAATCCCGATCAGCGCAACATGTGCCCAGCATATCAGAAAACATCCAAGACATTGTCTTCGCTCCCCTGAAGGCCTGCATCTGATCTTCTGGGTCTCTAATTCAAGTCCTGGAAGATCTTGACAGAATGATGGACAATGGGATCCACAACACGGGTAGCCATCCTGGATGCGGTTCTGTATAAACCGTACCCAGAGTGGTAGTGGTTTCCTGGCTTTCCTCACTGGTTCTGGGCATGTCAATTGTTTGTGCTTGCTAGTTTCTGCATTCTACATCTGTTCTAATTCCAGTGAAGAATCCTGGGCTCAGGATACATTCCAGTAGTGTGTTTCACGTGCAATTCAAAAAACAACCCTAAAACAAAATGTTTGTGCAGTCATGAAATTGCACACGAAAATGGTAACAAAATATTACCCCAAGTTGGATACAAAAGAAGCAATCACAGCAGCATTTATTCTATTTGACCGTAAGTTTAAGTTGCAGTGCAGATTAAACATTGTTTTAGTTGAACATTCTGCTTGACAAGTTGTAAAAGGAACAACAGGAGCTCAAGAAAATACATTGTGATACTTTGGTGGCAGTTGTGAAAATAACAACTGTAAAACACTGGGAAAACTCTTAGCAGAGAAAAGAACACATAGGGCCCAATTCACAGAACTAAATTAAGATCAAATCATAAACGTACTACCATTTTGGTATTCACAGACGGCACTTACTCATTTTGGTATTCACAGAAGGCACTTACTCATTTCGGTATTCACAGAAGTTAGGAGTCCTAACTTTAGGACTCCTAAATGCCTTCTGTGAATACCAAAAGTCTTAAAGTTAGGATTGTTCTCAGTTTAGGAGTGATAAAGTTAGGACTCCTAACTTTAGGACTCCTAAATACCTTCTGTGAACACGAAAGACTTAAAGTTAGGATTTTTCTCAGTTTAGGAGTAGTAAAGTTAGGACTCCTAACTTTAGGACTCCTAAACTGAGAAAAACTTTAGAAATTAAATAATTGAGGTGCAAGAAGGCATCCTTGCTTTCGACCCTTGTTGGTCTGGATTTTGAAGGACGTAACCCAGTTGGAGTTGAGCTTTATGTTATGTGTTATGATGCCATTTAGCAAGGGTGAGGGAATGCCCCATTTATGTAATTTAGTCCATAGTTTGCCTCTTGATACACTATCAAAACCGATGGAAAAGTCAATGAATCTGACATATAGCAATCTATCTTTCTTCACCATGGTTTCATATATTAAATGGGTGCGGCAGTGCAGGTCATCCTCAATATTGCAGACTTTCTGATATCCTGTTTGAAAGGGGTTATTAGGTGTTTTATCCCAGCCCATTTTCCAGTTTCTGGTTTAGGATACTTGTGTAACATTTTCCTTAATGTCGAAGAGGGCAATTAGCCTTACATTTTCTGTGAATGGGGACTAACAACGAATCCGTCCAACTGTCAGAAATTGAGCAGCAAAAGTGTAGAATTACAATACGTTTGATTTACTTTGAGCTAAAGGATTCTAGCCGTGAAGGATTCAGTGGAGGCTAATGACATCCCCTCTATTCAGCAGGTCCCATTATCCACCGGATGTGCTTTCGGGATAGAGGATAATCTTATTACTGAGCCTCAGAACAGGGTGGCTTTTACTGGCCTAATTCTAGCTAACTGTATTTTCTGGGTCTTCCTGTCTAATATGATATTGTCGGAGGAGAGTGTCAGCTTTTGATCCTGAGGTACCAGGAGCTGACTCTGTTGGGGCCACACTGGGCCTGATGTATTCGGTCTGTGTCCATAACCGTTCTCGGGATCAGAAATGCTCTTTTGGGGCTCTGCTATGCAGGGATCAGATAGATTGAGTAGTGCTGTTTTGATGCCCTCTACTTGCTTATTAATGGAGGTGCCAACCGAGGACTCCAGTGCTCGGCGGATAATGAAGAGCGGTCTCCGTTTTGAAGAGGGATTATTTTATTCCCACTATGTCTTGAGGTTCTCCAGAGGGACCTTCAGTAAGATCATCATGAGCATGGTTCTGTACAGGACTATCCTTCATTGATGGGGTCCTTAACGTTGGGAAGACAATTTCCTTTGCCTTGACCGCAGGGGCAGTACTGAGGTTAGCTGTTGGGCAGGTTCTCAACCTCTGCCAGCTTATGATGGCACTTTTTCCCATGCATTTGTTCAGCTTCTTAAGTCGTTTCTTATTTATCCTTGACTGTAATGTTCCTGGTCAGCTGGTGGCTCCCTATCCGAGCTTATGGATTCCCTCCCGGGTTCCGACGTCATCTGTACTCTTGTCCCTGATCCATAGGCCCGGCTGTAAACCGCTTGGGTTGCATTCTCTGAGGGGGCCAAAGGTTTTCCTGGAGAATGGGGTTTCCTGAGAAGAAACCCCCCAAGTTTGACATCCATCATAACTTTGCACCCTGCAAACCACCTCCAGCATTTGAAATGACAATTGAAAATCCAGATGTCTGAATATCAGAAGAGAGGCATGAATTAGATCTCAAACAACCACTAACCAACATATTATCAGTACAACATCAGGTGCTTCTCCTTTCATGGACTGAAACAGATCGCCTTGAACTCAAAGGGGAGATAAAGAACGCATCTGTATTCTACAACTGCTCACAGTAGAGAAGACCTTCAAAAAAATGCAGAGATACATACATTCATTCACAGTATGACAAATATGAGAAGACCCTAAACATGCAAAGATCCATACATTCACAGTATAACAAACATGAGAAGACCCTACAAATGCAGTAATGCTTACATTTATAGTATGACAAACAGTTCCTAAAAAATGCAGAGATACATACATTCACAGTATGACAAACAGGAGAAGACCCTAAAAATGCAAAGATACATAAATTCACAGTATAACAAAAATGAGAAGACCCTAAAAATGCAAACATACATACATTCACAGTATGACAAACATGAGAAGACCCTAAAAATGCAAAGATACATACATTCACAGGGTGACAAACATGAGAAGACCCTAAAAATGCAGTGATGCTTACATTTACAGTATGACAAACAGTTCCTAAAAAAAGCAGAGATACATACATTCATAGTATAACAAACATGGGAAGACCCTGAAAATGCAAAGATAAATGCATTCACAGTATGACAAACATGAGAAGACCCTAAAAATGCAAAGATACATACATTCATAGTATGACAAACATGAGAAGACCCTAAAAATGCAGTGATGCTTACATTTATAGTATGAAAAACAGTTCCTAAAAATGAAGATGACCCTAAAAATGCAAAGATACATACATTCATAGTATGACAAACATGAGAAGACCCTAAAAATGCAGTGATGCTTACATTTATAGTATGACAAACAGTTCCTAAAAATGAAGATGAGGAAAAGCGTTTTTCTGATCGGCATCATTTGTACCGGGACGCCATTGTTTTATTCATCGCCATCTCGTGTCAAACACTTCCACATGACCCACCTGGTCGTTTCTGCTGATGCTTGAGAAAAATCTAAACTGACACGACAAAGACCATCTTGCAGCCTGCATTTCTGCCCAGGAACTGTCGCACACCCAACCCCCTGTTCTTTGCCGTTCAACAGAAAGCCATGAGACACCCACGCCCTGTGTAAACAAACTTGTTTTCCATCTCCTGCTCCCAGCCTGGTAAACATCCTTGACACCGTGATCAGGTTATCTGGACAATGGTCTGACTGTTGGGCCCTGATCAGGCTGATTAAACAATGACTTGAAAGAACGGCTTTGATCAAGCCGAGTGAACAATGATTTGTGTACCAAGCCTTGACCAGGTCACCAAATACAAACATCGTCTGGATCTGGTTATCAACTGCAAACACTGCTCTGATTGAACAATGGACTAACAACCAAAAGAATGGGATGAAAAATGTATAAAAGGCTTGTAAGCTACAGAGTGAACTAGCAGCCTCCTCTGTCTTGTCTCTGACTAGCTTGAGACTCTGTTCCATAGCCCGGGCTATTGAAATAAATCTGGGTTCCTCCTGCAGACGAAGGTTCCTGTGTCTCCTTTTACTAAGTATGGAAGGTATGGAAGACTAGGGCAGTTCCCCACCGCCGAGACCCAGTAAGTGGGTTTAACCGGTTCTACAAATGGCGCCCGAATAGGTTAAAATATACAAAAAAAAGTAACGCGAAATTACAGTGTCCACTTTATGGCTCCTTTAATTCCCAAGTTCTCGCCAACTTTGAGGAACAATTAATGAAAAGAAAAACGCGCCCGTCTATGTTTGAATCTGTCCGATTTTGGAGGAAAGAGATAGAGCAGAGAGCTAGAAAACAGAAGGCTCACGAAAGAAAACAGGAACGTATGTCAATGGCCGACCACGCCAGAGAAAATGTACAAAATAAAATGACAAAATCAGTAGAAATAGCCGATAGGGAGCATGGGGCCCGGGTACAAAAATGTAATCCAGCCCGTGAGAAGAAAGGAAAGGGCCATATGGAAGGGTTAGAAGAAAGTGATTTCTTGCTTGATTCCATGCTAGAAAGCCCTCCTGCATATGCCCCAATATACCCTGCCCTGACACCTCACACCCCGCATGTCCCCCCACCACCACCCACTCCTGCCCCCACTGCCCCTCCTACTGTTCTCCCTGTCACACCGACCCTCCCGACTTTTCCTATGACACCAACCATGCCCATTAACCATGTCCTCACTGCGGGAATAACAACAAGTCTCCATCCGCCCAACCCCTGCGTCCTTACCCCTACCCACCCATTTCCTACTTCCCCGTGGTCTACAGTTAAGCAGGATTTATATAAATTGTTGAATTCCCCCCGACTGGCCTCCTTGCGCTCTGCAGTCAGCTTTTCGTCCCTTTGAGAAAATGACCTACAGAGGCAACAGTGTGAATGTTGGATAAATAACTGGAATATTTATACCTTTAAAGAAATATGGTCCACCTTTTCTCAGTGGACTTATTATGGAACAGACCACCTGGGCTGAATACATGTGTACTTTGGTCATGCAAAAATTTGAGAATGCCCTTATGCAGATACCCACTAGATTGATGGACCTTAGGTCGCAAATAAAAAGAGGCGATGTTCAGGGAGAGGGGATCTTTGGCGCTATATCTGTTTAAATGTCTTACCGTGATATGACCACTTTTTCCAACACTCTTCTAGAAACAGCTATGCCAATGAGAGAGGCGGCCCCTGTCTTTGTTAACGCACTTACCGATGCCCAAAATAATGGCCGAGGGGCTGTTGAAGCACACTGGCGCAGGCTTTGGGATCATGTTCCTTGGAAAAGGTCAGAATTAATAGAGTTAAAGGGACAATTACCAGATCCCTGGAAGAATCTGGCTGCCTTTTACAGGGAATTAGGTCAGATTATATCTGCAGGTACACTTGTTCTTGAGGATATAGATTTACTTTTAGGTACCGTTGTCCCCACTGAAATTTTGGACAAAATTCGACATACTGACCATGAAGTAGCAAATGGGTTGACCTAGAGGCTATGGAAGAAGCAAGGGTAGGAGGGACTAAACCAGAAGCTGCCATCCTGACTAACTAATGACGTTTATGAAAACACTTTTGCCGGAAACTATCATTAACTGGGATAAAATAAACGCCTGTAGGCAGCGAAAAGATGAGAATGTGGCTGACTTCTTTACCCGTTTTGAGACAGAATACAGGGGACACAGTGGTTTGGATCCCCGGACCCCAGGTTCTGGCCCAGTATTTGTCGATAAGTTTGTCAGCAACTTGCTTCCTGAGAACTCCGTCAGGCTTAAGAAAGTTGAAAGTATGTGGTCTGCCCAAACTATGACTGGTATCTTGGCTATGGCACAATATCACGAGAATAGGGAGAATGAAGATAGAGACAGGGAAAGTAAGAAGGTTAGGGATCTTAAGACTAAGGCACTTCTGCAGCAGGCTTACCCTCCCCAAGGTCCCGATGCCCGCGGAAATTTTAGACCTCAACTCCAACCCCTTCCGAGCGCTCGCCAGTCTACCCCCTCCAGCCCTCAACGTACAGAAGCTCTCCAAACAGATCAGTGTGCTTATTGTAAGGGGTACGGCTATTGGATAGATGAGTGTCCCGTGTTAGCTGAAAACATAAGAACAGGGAAGATTCGGCCTCGCGCTCCTAGGGGAGCGAGGCCGACTAGGGACCATGGCCCCCCCATCCACAGGATAAAGAACGTAGGCCAAGGGATGACGCTCCCATCTTGCCACGCCCAGCCAATAGGTTTGATGGGTACGAAGCAACACGCACTTATTACAATGATGATTTTGACGAAGTTGATGAGACAGGATCCTACCAAGCATAGGACAGCCAGGAAAGGGGTATTACCAGAGTGCAAATTCCAGTGGATCAAAGGGGCCGTATGTTCAAATGTCAGCTGTGGGGAACAATGAGAATTTTCTTTTGGATACTGGGGCCACCAAGTCTTCTATTGCACGTCTGTCAGTCCCGGAGGCACCCCTTTCTGGCAATATGAATGTCTCCGTGGGTTTTGCAGGAACACCCGTGACCAGTCCTGTCTCTGAACCCCTCCCTCTCGATATTGGCACTGCACATGTTGACGCTCCCTTGGTCCTTACTACAGGTTGCAGTGAAAACTTGTTAGGCATGGATTTACTGAAAGCTCTGTATGCGACCATATCATGTAGTCCCCAAGGTGTATCCCTAACAATTTCCCCCACCGCAGCTTCCTACAAGTATCTGTCCAGTCCCCTCCCACCAGAATTGCAGTCTTTACCTTCCTCCCTCTGGGCATCATCAGACACTCATGTGGGGTGTCTCAATATACCCCCTCATGTGGTACACATCCAGCCAGGTGCACTTCTCCCCTGCCTCCGGCAGTACCGCCTGCCCGCGGAAGGAGAAGTAGCCCTTTTAACAATAATATCTGAATTGATGGACAAGGGCGTAGTGGAGGAGACACGTAGCAATATCTGTAACAGTCCCATTATTCCGGTTCTTAAAAAGACCAATGGAGATGCTCTCTCCCCTAAAATATACCAATTTGTGATCGACCTGAGAGCCCTTAACAAAATAACAATCTCCCAATATCCTGTTGTCCCCGACATTACAGCACTCTTAACAATGGTCCCTTCTGACGCCACGCACTTCTCTGTCATAGACTTGAAGAATGCTTTTTTAAGCATTCCTATACATCCTGACAGCAGACGTTTTTTGGTTTCTCCCTTGGTGGGCGGAGCTTTAAATTCTACAGCGCCCCTCAAGGTTTCACTGAGAGCCCCAGTATCTATAGTCAAGCCCTAAAAAGTCAACTAGATTTCTTGGAACTACCTGATAATTCCACACTATTACAATATGTAGATGACCTCCTCATTGCTGTAAATTCTACCCCAACATGTAATGAAGCTAATCTCTGTCTGTTACGCCACCTTGCCCTCCATAACCACAAAGTCTCTTTGAAAAAGCTTCAGTTTTGTCAAGAGAAGGTGACCTACTTAGGTCATCTCCTCTCGAAGGAGGAAAGGCAGCTCACAGCTGATCGTGTAGCCGTTATCAATGCTATGACGGCCCCACGAACACAAAAGCAGGTGCGAGCCTTCATAGGCCTAACCTCATACTGTAGACAGTGAATTTCCAATTTTTCGGCCATGGTCAAACCTCTTCTTGCCCTCACCACTAAAGACATATCAGACAGTTCCTTTCCATGGGCTACAAAGCATGCGCAGGCCTTCCAATATTTGAAGAGGGCCCTGTGTACTGCTCCAGTCCTCTGTACTCCTGACTATAGCAAACAAGTTTTTCTTTTTGTACATGAGACAGATGGCTGTGCATGTGCTGTCCTGACCCAAATGTTTGGAGGTCACCAATGGCCATGTGCCTATTTTTCAGCCAGCTTAGATCCTGTTGCAAGGGCTCTCCCAGGATGCCTACGGGCGACAGCTGCGGCCGCCCTCATGGTCCGTCAGAGTGCGGGAATCGTCATGAACTCCCCCCTGACTCTGATGGTCCCCCATTCTGTAGATACCCTCCTTAATAACACCAAGACACAGTACCTCACTAGCGCACAACTTACAGGATATGAACTGACACTCTTTGCCAGCCACATTAACAATCAAAAGATGCACTGCACTAAACCCCGCCACATTACTCCCACTGGATACTCAGGATGCCCGCTTAGACCGACATGACTGTATATTGAGGACAGAGGAGGAGACGAAGGGACGGGTTGACTTACAGGATACCCTGATAGCAGAACCAGAAGGTACACTGTATGTGTACGGATCATGTGTCAGAGGGCCACATGGTAACACCTCAGCCGTCTACGCCCTCATGACATTGGGGCAAGTAGTAGAAACAGCTCAGATTCCGCAGTGCTCTTCTCAGGCGGCAGAATTAGTGGTAATCACTAGAGCCTGTGAGATAAGCAAGGGAATAACAGTAAATATCTATACTCGCAGTCAGTATGCCTTTGGGGAGGCCCACTACTTCGGGAGGTCGTGCAAAGAAAGGAATTTCCTTACTTTCCATGGGACCAAGATTCAACATGGCCCCCTAATTTACCGACTGTTAGACTCCCTGACACTCCCCAGAAAGGTGGCCATTATAAAATGTAAGGCCCATAAGAAAGTGACAGATGATGTTGGGGAAGGCAATGCTCTGGCTGACCAGATGACCAGACAAACAGCTCTTAGGAAAAGGGAAGGTATGTAGGAGGTCCCACTAGGTGGGTGGCAGACGAGGGCATGGTTGAAAACACAATACAGAGTGTAATTGATATTCAGCCCCATACTACTCCTGAGGAACTAAGGGTGTGGAAGGAGCAATTAGCAAAGGAGGGAATTGATGGTTGCTGGGTCCGTACGACTATGGAAAGACAATGGATGTTACCTGACAGTCACGTGCTACCAGTAGTTACGATGGCCCATGGTCCTGCTCATATTAGTGCAAAACGGATTTGTAAACTGTTGGAACCTACATGGTACAACTCTAAGATACCAGCATATGCTGACAAAATGGTTAAAACATGCATGATTTGCCTAATGTATAACCCAGGAAAAGGCACAGTTACTCCTAAGGGAGGATTCTCTCCTCCTACCTTCCCTTTTGAAGTCCTCCAAATGGATTACATCCAGATGGACAGATGTAACAATCTAAAATATGTCCTGGTGGTGGTCTGTACTTTCAGCCAATGGGTGGAGGCCTACCCCGTCCAAGACTGCACCGCTATCACGACCACCAAAGTACTATTAAAAGAGTAGCTCCTATGGTTTGGTTTGCCCCGCTTGGTCTGGAGTGACAACGGGACACACTTTACAGCCCAAATTATGGAATATGTCTGTACAGCATTGGGTATAAAACATAAATTTCATGCAGCTAACCACCCCCAGTCAGCAGGTCTAGTAGAAGTGTACAATGGCATCCTAAAAACTAAAATGGCCAAAATAGTAGCCGAGACAGGTGTCACTTGGGTTGATACTCTGCCCTTAGCCCTACTGTCGACAAGAACAGCGGCTCACACCAGGATAGGGCTATCCCCCCAAAATATTGTGTTCGGGAGGCCTGCCAATATATGGGGTGTCCCACGACCTAAGAAACTATCTGACGTTGAATACCCTGTATTAACTGATAATCTGTACAGTCTAACTAATACCTTTCATACTCTTTATCACCAGGTGCACGAGCCCATACCTGACAAAAGCAAGGGCCCAGGACACGTTATCCAACCTGGCGATTGGGTCCTAGTGAGGAACTTTCAACGGACTAAGAGCCTCGAGCCCCGCCGGACACAGCCCCGTCAGGTGTTACTGGCCACCCGCACTGCTGTGAAAGTAGAAGGTCGGAAGAATTGGGTTCATTCATCTCACTGCCGGCATGTGCCTCTTCCCCGCCCCTATGATCAGTGGGTGAGGGAAGGACTAGGAGACTCAGAAACAGAAACAGTTCCAACGTTTGTCCCATTCAGCGATGCCAGACTGCATTCTGCATCTACGGAAGCAGAGAGTGACAGCATACTGAAAGGAAGGGTGGAACCCTCCCTTAACTCTGCTCAACACCAAGAACAATTGTTTCCCGACCATACTGTCCCTACTTCCGACCGATAAAACTTGCACCCCCGAGGGAAGGCTTACCATTGACTTCGCCAAGTACTGATAGGCTGTAGGGCTCTGATCTTCCCAGATGAGAGTAGTGCTGGTGTGTTAGACTAAGGTACGCCATAGGGCTCCTTGGCACCTGCACCCAGTGAAGCAACCACCAATCACAGACAGCCACTAGAGGTCCCTGGCTTAGCACAATGGCCGCCGTCCAAAACACCTGAATTCAGAAACAAGATGTCAGCCTCCAACATAGTAGATGCTTCATGGTCACTGTGGTGACGCTGTTTGTCTCCCTCATCTTCCTTGCCTTGGGAGTATCTGTCCTGGTCTCCTGCTGTTTGTGCTTTCAGTGCCTGCCAGTGCTCTGTACAATGTGTGTCCAGACCATCAGGCCTCCACCCTCTTAACATTCACAACACCAATATGATGATGATGCTCCAACAAGAAACAGATGGTCTTATGAACATTGACATTTCTTAAAGTTTTTGCCACTCAATGGCAAAAGGAGGGCTGAGGAAAAGTGTTTTTCTGATTGGCATCATTTATACCGGAACGCCATTGTTTTATTCATTGCCATCTCGTGTCAAACACTTCCACATGACCCACCTGGTCGTTTCTGCTGATGCCTGGGAAAAATCTAAACTGACACGACAAAGACCATCTTGCAGCCTGCATTTCTGCCCAGGAACTGTCGCACACCCAACCCCCTGTTCTTTGCAGTTCAACAGAAAGCCATGAGACACCCACGCCCTGTGTAAGCAAACTTGTTTTCCATCTCCTGCTCCAGCCTGGTAAACATCCTTGACACCGTGATCAGGTTATCGGGACAATGGTCTGACTGTTGGGCCCTGATCAGGCTGATTAAACAATGACTTGAAAGAACGGCTTTGATCAAGCCGAGTGAACAATGATCTGTGTACCACGCCTTGACCAGGTCACCAACTACAAACATCGTCTGAATGTGGTTATCAACTGCAAACATTGCCCTGATTGAACAATGGACTAACAACCAAAAGACTGGGATGAAAAATGTATAAAAGGCTTGTAAGCTATAGAGTGAAGTAGCAGCCTCCTCTGTCTTGTCTCTGACTAGCTTGGGACTCTGTTCCATAGCCCGGGCTATTAAAATAAATCTGGGTTCCTCCTGCAGATGAAGGCTCCTATGTCTCCTTTTACTAAGTATGGAAGGTATGGAAGACTAGGGCGGTTCCCCCGCCGCCGAGACCCAGTAAGTGGGTTTAACCGGTTCCTCAAAGAGATACATACATTCACAGTATAACAAACACGAGAAGACCCTGAAAATGCAGTGATGCTTACATTTATTGTATGAGAAACAGTTCCTAAAAATGCAGAGATACATACATTCATAGTCTGACACACATAAGAAGAAAGAAACAGTCCTGTGAGGTTCAGGAACCAGTAAGTGTGACTTAAAGGATGGGAGTACTCATAACGTCTGCCACTATCTGCAACGCCATAAATACAAGGGACTTTTTCTTCACCGATAATAGGTGAGCATTTACAAGAGATTGTATACTTTTTTACAATAATCTATAGAGTCTAAAATGATTGCAGGAAGAGCATAACTGTGATGGTAAGAATAATAACAAATTGACGCGTTGATGGCGTGTTGAAGACGCGTTGACCATGGCGGCATTCGGAAGGCTCTCTGGTGTGCTGAGCCTGGCGCTCGTTCAACGGGGCCGGCTTCTGCCTGCTGCTGTTGCTCACGGGGACTCGAATGAGGCACATGCCTAGAAGACCCTAACCTTTGTGGTTGCTCTCCCTGGTGTTGCTGTCTGTATGCTGAATGCCTACTTAAAGATGCAACATCACTCACATGAAAGAGCAGAATGTATCCCCTATAGTCAACTCTGCATTAGATCAAAGCCATTCCCCTGGGGAGATGGGAAAAACCCTTCACAACACCCCTGCCAACGCACTTCCTAATGGCCAGGAGGAGAAGGGACATGAACATTGAATGTGAACCCATGGACCACAGCAGTACCTCGGGCCCTTCCTCCCCTGGGCCAGAAGCTCTGTTGGAGCTTTCACTTGTTATGTATTTAAAGCTGCGAAACATGTTGACCTCTGTGCAAGGTGTAGTATCCCGCAGCGTCACCTGAGGCTGCACCATCAATAATTCTATACAGTCTAAAAAAACAAAAGAATAATAACACATTGTAACAATTTTTCTCATTTTGCTTATTTTCCGCGATATTTCTAGATTGATTTGTACATGTTGTGTGCTGTTTCTTGACATTAATGTTAGCAACGTTTAAACCTATCATGCATTTCTCTGGGGGGAAATCCCTTACTGCTGGTGCAATAGCTCATAGGGATTAAACACAGTTTCTTAGTGGACTGTGATGTATTCTATCAAGTTATTGTTTTATTAAGTTGGTGGGAAACCCTCCTCCTAAATAAATTACTCAAATTATACTCGATGAAATTTGCCTTTTAAACTATTTACATTTTTCAACCAAGTTATAAATAAAGCAAAAGAAGGCAAACAATCCACAGGAAAAACAAATATGTAGGGTATCACACTATTTTCTGCTTAGGGACGAATCACGAGTCAGTAATTTTTTTCTAGCCAGTGTACAAACCCTGTTTACACATGGGTCGGAATTACAAGTTAGTGTTGAGTGTCAGTTAACGTACCTGATATTTATCGGATGTGTTCAATATCTCAACCTACCTTAAAGTTAGGTGGGTCAAACCTGCCGAAAATTAGCATGAGAAAATCTCATGGTAAATATCCGCATGTTGGTCCCTAGAAACACATAATAAGTGCTATTTATCGCACCTGATAAATAACAAACATGGGGCGTGTTTATGAATTGCTCACAATATTCCAACCCATGGCTAAACTCCTGTTTTTCATGCGTCGGAATCATGAGTTTGAAGGTGTTTAAAGCATCCAATAATTATCGGATACATTAAATGACTGAACCTTCTTCAAATTTCGGCAGGTTAAAGCTGCTGAAATTTAAAAGGGCAAAACATACGGTATTTACCGTATCATACAGATTTTGGTGCATGAAACACCAAAATGCACATTATTCGCCATTGACTCACGATAGGTGTTATTTTTCGCACCCAATAAATAACTTAGCCCGTGGTATTGTTATTTATCAGAAGCAATAAATAATGCCTTCACTTGTAATAGGGCCCCTGTGGTATCACTTAACTTGTTACCAAGGTCCCAGTGGTATCACTTAACTTGTAATCAGGACCCCTGTGGTATAACTTAACTCATAATCTGGGTCCATTGGTATCACTTAACTTGTAATCAAGGCCCCTGTGGGTTCACTTAACTTGACATCAGGGCCCCTGTGTTATCCCTTAATTTGTAGTCCGGGCCCATGTGGTATCACTTAACTTGTAATCTGGGCCCCTGTGGTATCACTTAACTTGTAATCAGGGCCCCTGTGGTATCACTACTTACCAGGTGCAATAAATAGTACCTATACTTGTAATGAAGCCTTTAGTATTTAAACTTTCTCAGCCTCGTGTCATTCTGTTTGATTATGGCCTGAGCAAAGATTGCCTTTGACAGGCCTCCGGGTCCACAGTAACATAAGAAGACATATTATAGATCCGGTTTGATAATTGATATCATCCTGTGATCTCAGTAAACAGTGCAAAAACAATCTGACATTCACGAAAATTGAGAATGACAACGGTGCATTTGGGTTTCCCTTACCTTGCCATGTCATGAAACGGTCATTTGGTAGACAGAAGCTAGAAATATAATGTGCATCTAAAACAAACCAGGAGAAAGAAGTTAAAGATCTTTAGAATGCTGAAAAGAGCATCTCTTCATCGATTCACGAGAGATATTGATTGCTTCATTTTTAATTAGCGCCCAAGGAACAATGCCTTACTTTTAATGAGAAAAACATCCAAAAAACGTCTAGCCTAAGTACATTTGGAACTTATGCTAGATTAGATAATGCAGCGACTGCGTGTGGTTAGATGTTTCTATCTTTCCTTTTATTCATTTTCAGTCCGTGCTTCCTTTCAGATTTGGTTCTGAATAACAATCATTTAAAGCCCCTAGAAGCATACTTTTGGTAAGTGAATTACCCTAAGCATGCAAGTGATAAACGGGAGGGCGTTTATCACAAGAAAACCTACAGAGCTAGTGGGTTAGCAGAACCCCAGTTAAAAATCAGGCTTGGAAGAAGCACAATGAACGCCCCTTACTCAGAAATGTGGGTTATGTGCAAGAAATAATTGTAGCTGTGATTACCTCTTCATTTTACTTCCTCGCGCCAGTACTCGTGACCGTCATGAGATGTGGATGAGGAGGAAATATCAGAGTAATGAGATTATCGGTAAGTAATTGAATCTTCACTTTTCAAGTAGCCGAGGTCGATTCACATATCTGTGTTAACAACAAGCATATGGACACATTTTAGAATTTTGGTATAATGCTTCAAAAGCTTTCAGAGTAGTGTTGATGGAAATGTGTGTTAGTCGTATATGTCCTGGTATGGAAGGTCCATCAGGCACACATTCCATAAGCTTGTGTGGCGTAAGCGGGGCAATAATGTACATTAGCACATCTTTATTTTATTTTATTATGCCTTAGGATTTCTTTAAGTGAAATGCCTGTTTCTACATCCCGCGAAATATGCAGGGTGTCTAGAGAAGCTTCCCACCTCATCTACACACTTAGAGGCCTATTAGGATGGCGGACGGACATCCGAGGTGCAGGGAACGTCCGCAGGGGCTGCGGCTTTCCCTCCATGCAGATTAGGATGTGACCACCACCCTGGCGGTCACATACCCTATGTTTAACATTGCGGCGGATGCTGCTTGAAGCAGCGCCCGCCGCAAGGTTAAAAGTGCATGCTTTGCATATGCATGTACAAAGCGGCAGGCACCGTACGGTGCCTGCCGCTTTGTGCATGCATATGCAGGGCGGTACCATAGGTACCCCCCATGTGCACCCCCCAACGCCGTGGGGGCTCACAACGAGCCCCCAAAATCAAAAGACCACATGCTTTTCCACAGCAGAAAAGCATGTCTTCTGCCCCATCCTAATATGGCTGGTGGTGTCTGATAGACACCGCCACCATATCAGAGCATTTCTGCCGTGGTCGGAATGCGACGGCGGCGGAAAAGCGGCGGACGGTCTTCCTGACCCACCAGCCATCCTAATCTGGCGGTGGGTCTTTGGAGCCTCTGCAGCGGTGAATCCGCATCCTCCGGGCCGGCGGTGGCTTCCGCCGGCCCGGAGGATGCGGATTCACCGCGACCCTAATCAGCCCCTAACTCTGTGGTTTCTGCAGATGTTTGTATGTGATAAGAACCCTTTAGAATGGGAAACATTGAATGAACATCCTTCGTCTGAATAAAGTATGCTATCAAGATAAAGATGGTTATCCTCAAGCTTAAGGGACTAAATGGGAATGGGAACAGTACCAACCGGACAATATTTCGACACCATATGTTTTCACAAATGTGAGAACTATTAAAAACACTGGACCCTTTGTGATTTCTGTAACTAGAGCTAAAGCAGATTTATGTATTGGCAATGTTGGGAGAATTCCCGTAGGACGGAGTGAATGTATTTTGACATGTTGCAAACAAGCATATGTACAAAATGTTATGATTTTGGTATAATACTTCGAAAGGTTTCCGAGTAGTGTTGATGGAAATGTGTGTTAGTCGTATATGTCCTGGTATGAACGGTCCATCAGGCACACATTCCACAAGCTTGTGTGGCGTAAGCGGGGTAATAATGTACATAAGCACATCTTTATTTTATTTTATTATGCATTAGGATTTCTTTAAGTGAAATGCCTGTTTCTACATCCCACGAAATATGCAAGGTGTCTAGAGAAGTTTCCCACCACATCTACACACTTATTCTGTGGTTTCTTTCAATGAACATCCTTCCCAATGATCCCTTCTGCTTCTGATCTGGAAAAATCCATGCTTCTTCTCCCGCCCATAAAACTGGTGGTAAAAGGGCCATTAATAATTAGGCAAATCAGAAGGGTGGTAGTCTGTACACTTCGTTCCTTTTTAGAATGATAGCATGCTATATATCAGAGTTTATTACAGGAATGTTGTGTGGTTTGAATATAGTGGTGAGTTCTGTTTCACTGATACTGCTGCTCCTTTTCCCTTATATGGAGTCTACTGATGCAGTGATCTATTGAATTTGACCTGGATTTCTAGTTGAGTGTTGTGCCATTCATCTGTCCGACACTGGTGACGAGTTGGCTTATCTAGACCTAAGGAACAGCTGAACTCGACCATCATTCTGTGGCCCGCTCTTCTTGTGGAATCTCCAGGACCACTAGGAGAAGCAATCTGCACCGACAGCTTAATGTCCTGTGGTTCTACTCAGTTCTCCACCAGGGAACTCGTTCAACAGTTGCAGCAGTGGAGCACAGTCTTCCACTTTGCGTACCACAAGAAGAAGCTTTGAACAACTGGCGACACAATAGTTCAACTGCCTGGAATTTTGCTCTGCAATAAGCACCACTCACTGGGGTCAAACGCACTGTCTATTGTGCCAGCCTCAGTATTCAGGAATCTAAAAAAAGGGGGCTAACATTGCTTAGGGTGAGTACTGAGCTAGCATGTTGAATTGTAGTCATCCCTAGAAAAGGGGTTGGGTATATGTTGGAGTTTGTTAGAGTCCGGTCTTTTGTCTGGTTTGTAGTAAGCAGGGGAAGCTGAGGTTCTGATAAGCCATAGGGAATTTCTCACTCCCTCATTTTTTGGACAGACTACAAATGGGCCACTACACAATAGTGAAAGTCACCGTGACCAACTTAGGGTGAGGCAACTGTTACGAGATTTCTCAGTTTTGGAACACCATGCGAGAAATTGCGCACCTAGGTAGGGAAATTTCCCAATTGCGACCATGTGCTAGGAGAAAACTCCTTGCATGTCAATGTCATTAGTTTTTTGCTGTAACAAACTTGCCTTTCCTACATAGTCACTCTCTATTTTATGACTTTTTTGTGTCCTTTTTTTCTGGCATTAGGATTCTGCACTATGACACTGCAATTTACTGTTGAAAGTTGTGTGCTCTGGTCCTAAAATGGAATTGATAAAATTGGTTTCACCCAATTAGTCTATTTATCTTTTCTGTATGGCCACATTAAATGGCGCGGAAGATTAACCAATGGTATGGGAGTTAAAATCTACATGTGAACTGAAGTGGGTATCTACATTACAAACGTATGTGACCAAAAATATGCTGTGAAGATTGCAACTGTGCCCTGACTGGGGTGCAATCTAAAGGCACTGCGGTGACACATGATACTTAGACATGCCTTAGCAATGCAGGAAAACCAATTTGTATTTATTACCTCATCACCCATTAGTGTTCCTTGTAAATCCACAAGGTGGACTTCTTAATATCTGAGTGATACAGTATGCCATAAAGACCCCAAGTTAAGTCTCCATTTAGAGCCGGTTAAGTTAGCCTGTCTACCTTTGGCACATATGCCACATGTCACTATATTTAGTGGAACTCATGAAAGTGTTGAATCATCCAAAAACACGACTTTGATAAACCCCTAAGGTGACATAAGCCTGATATGAGATCCATGAAATCTATGTTTTAAGATCGGACAGTAAATGCAGAAAGTAAGCATGTAATCTGAATTGACATACATTTGTCATTACGATTCATGCTGTTTATGTCTTGAACTGAGTGAAAAGTCCCCAATGTAGGGTAAGGATTAGTGGTCAACCCTAAAAAACCCAATGATTTGAGAACCGATTTAGAGAGGTTTTCGCCCCCGGTTATCGCAAGAGGTCCTGCCAGACTGTAATACTGCTGCAGCATCCATTCCTATACTGAAAGCTGATACTGAGCCAATACTGAGAGAAGAGGAGATGATCCCAACTGATGTGCATTTTCCCTTTGAGGGAACACTCTCTCCTGGCCAACATCTGATAACGTGATATAGTATGAGGAGGTATGCAGTACACTGTATACCAAGAAACACTAGTGGCAAGTTAACTACTCCATACTTTCAACATGTAGTGCATAGATGTAGTTTTTATGGTGTTAGTTTGCCAAGAACATTACAACCATGTTGGAAATGTTCATATTATTCTCACTGCTATTAAGATGCATTAGTGTTGTTCTAATTATACTCTGTGGTTGTTACTCATGTACTAAGCAACAGGATGAGACTGTTGAAATAAACACTTTTGAGATATATAGTGTCTTTTCTTAGTGCAGTATTTGTGTGTGATATTTTAAAGGACGAAATTGGGTTTGTATTACCACTGCATCTCTTACTCTGTTATGGGACTGTTAGTAATCCAGAAAGCACGGACACCACACCATCAAGTATGTGAAGTGGGGTTGTGTGGGGCTACAACAAACTAGACTTTCACACTCACCAGTGGTGTGCTGAACTAAATTTGGGCACCCGTGGGTGGGAAAACCAAATCTTATAGAAACAGTCCAAAGCCATAGTTTACATTATAAGTATACATATAAAAAGAGTGCCCTAACAGTGAATGAAGGCCTAAAAGCTATTTGCTCTGTAGTTTCTGTTACATTGTAACATAAGACAGGCCTAGGTAGCATTAAATTATTTATTTTGCATCTTCACTATAGAAAAAGCTAGAAAAGGCATTCAAAGCTATTTTCTACTTAATGTTCAAAATTTAATTTAATGGGAAAATACAATTTTTGATATTTTTGGTAACAACTTTGGTGGAAAAGTAACTTTATAAAAATGTACTTTAAACTTCCTGAGCCAGAATTGGCTTAAATCTAGTTCTGCCACTCAATACATCTCCAAAGTTGGACTACACATCCTTGACTGATAGAGTATATGACCATTGCTCAGAAGAAAATGGCCTGCCTTTGAACAATTGGACTGACATGAGGCAGCAGATCTAACCAACTGACAAAGCAGACATGTTGTCCATGAAATTCAGCTTTTCCTGCCACTGCTTCTTGCGAAAAAATCAAAGGCTTCAGAGTTCGATGCGGACATACCCGACTTCGAGTTATCCTCACTGGCCTCAGCCTTGGACCATGCCCAGCTGAACAATTTTGACTTCCATTTCAGAATCTATGTTCAAATTTAACGTTTTTGACTGAGATGGACCTCTTGGTGTATCCGACTTCCGCTCCATCACGTTCAACCTGCAATAATGCGTAGGTCACTGTCAAACACAATCTGCTGTTTTTCAATGTGCTTTACTTTTCTAGGCACTTTGTGCCTTAACACCCTAAAAATACATACATTTAGGTCTGGTCTACTTTTCCAATTGTAAACATCCTGGTATTTTTTTGCTTATTGATTGTTTTCTCTATTTGTCTAAATTGGGTGGGAATCATATTGTGTTGTGTTACCTACTTCGAAATTGTTGGCAATGCTTAAAACTAACATGTACTTCTCTGGGGATTGCATGTTTCTTGTGCTATAGCTACTAGGGATTGATCAGAGATTCACTCAGAAATGTATTCCAGCCTAATCAGTTTATGAATATTAAGTTGGGAGAGGTCACCTGCTTCCAAGTTGATAACCCATTATAATTCAATTTATAACAGTTCTCAAGGAACAAAATCTAACTTTGAGAGTGTGCTTCTTGAAAACAAAACCCTATCCTAACGATGACAATTTCAAATGCAACACATCTTAGAACATCCCTCCACCAATCCTCAAATACTGGTAACTCCTTGAAAATCCAAATTCTTTTGATGTGCTTTACTGAAATTATTATCCAATCAAAACACACTCTGTTAGAAGTGGGGGTCTCTAGTTGGCAGAGGTAGGTACCTTTGACCAAATAGGGACCCTTGCTTCTAGTCAGGGTAAGGGAGATACACACTTTAGATAACCCCTGCTCACCTCCTTGGTAGCTTGGCACGAGCAGATAGGCTTATCCCAAAGGTGGTTGCAAAAATAAGTTTGTAGATGCAACACTTTACTCTCAAAGTACCTTGGATGCGTAACGCAGAACAAACAAAAGGGTCGCAGAGAAGGCGATGCGTCGATCCTTCCTGCGCTCTGGTCATGATGCAACAACATGTCGCCTCAATGTGTTGCGACGATCCAGTGCGATGCAATAGAATGGCGTCTTTGATGCGATGTGACAACATGGAGGTGATGTGTGCACACTCGACGGCTGTGCGGCGAAATCGGTTGTGTCCTGAGCCGCGATAGGGCGTGCGACACGCTTCTCCGGTGATGCGGCGACGATCAGCGGCGGCACGCTTCCTCAGCGATGCTATGGTGCCACGCTTCCTCGGCGATGTGACGGCAGCTGCTGCAGCGGTGACACGCTTCTCCCTTGTTGCGTCGCTCTTCCAGCTCCCAACAGCAAGGGCCTCACACACAGTTACAGGCATCTCCTGGCAGGTCAGAACTCCCAGCAAGAAAGTTCAAGGAAGCTGAGGGTGAAGTCCTTTTGATCCTGGGACTTCACAAACAGGAGGCCAGCTCTTCTCATGCACTTGGAGACTTTTCTTACGATGGATACAGCACACAGCAAAGTCCTTCTTCAAGCAGGGGACACGGCGCACAGAAAAGTCCCTTTGTCCTCTCCTCAGTGGAAACAGCAAATTGCAGGCCCACTCCAGACACACAGCAAGGGCAGTACTTCTCCTCAGTTTCTTCAGCTGTCCTCTTTGGCAACAGGTTTGTCTTGATCACGAAGTAGTCTAACTTACAGGGGTTTCAGCTCTCATATTTATACCCCAAAAGTCTTTGTTCTCTATGTGTGAGGGGTCCTGGACCCAGTCCAAACCAGTTCTGGGTGGACTCTGCCAGTGCACAACTTCTTCCTTTGTCAGTGTGGGCCAGGGTCTTCAGACACACCGCAGGAGTTGGAGCCAGCATTGTGGAAGGCCGGCACAGCCCTATTCAGGCCCAGGTGCCACTCCTACCACCACTTTAAATGCAGATAGGCCTATTCAACCTAGTTCTGACTCACCCAGACTCCTGGGGCCACCCCAGCCCCTGTCACTCTCAAACCAGAGTCAATCCACAAACAGGCAGAGGCAGAAAGGTTGAACAAGAAAATAACCACTTTCTAAAAGTGCTATTTTCAATCACAGAATTTAAAAAACATCCTTACTAAAAGATGTGTTATTAAATTCTGAGTTCTGGGATACCAGACTCCAATTTTCTATCTCACTCTTATGGGGAGATATGCAGGTAAACATGTTACACAGCATTCCCCATTCAGCCCTATGGGCAAGATAGCCTTTCAACAGTGAAAAACGAAATTGGCAGTATTTTAATAACAGGACATGATACAAACACCAATACATTTCCTACCTTTTACATACACTGCACCCTGCCCAGGAGAGTCCCTTGGGCCTACCATAGGGATGTCCTATGTGTACAAAAAGGGAAGGGTAAGGCCTTGCAAGTGGGGGCACTTGCCAGGGCAGTTAACAACCTGTGCACAGACACTGCAGTGGCAGGCCTGAGACATCTTTTCAGGGCTACTCATGTGGGTGGCACAATCAGTGCTGCAAGCCCACTAGTAGCATTTGTACGTTGGCACTGATCAGCAGGGGCAAAGTGCCCAAAGCATCTAAACCAGCAAAAACGAAATCCAGCAAAGTGTCAAAAATACAGGAGGTAGAGGCAATAAGTCAGGGGAAACCACGCCAAGGATGCCAGGTCTAACACACTCCCATTAGCAGAATATTACTTTGGTCTTTAACCTATTTCTTACCTGTTTCCAACCTATATCTTAAAGGACTTTTACAATGAACATTTCAAAAGCATGTGAACAAGATAACCAAGATTTGTCTCATTTCTTATATTTGCTAGAGTCAAGTAGTATCAATGTCCTTATTTTCTCCATCAAATAATATATTCTGAACTCACTTTTTAAATTGGCATTGCTAAAGATTTAATACTTTCATTCAGAATCACAGAAATTAAGCTACGCTTCTTTACTCCCTAAGACTTCACTTCATTATTTCTGATATGTATCACATTTTTCTTGACTTGCAGTCCGCATCCCTTCTTCACCCAAAACTCAAATCTATATATTCTTTTACTCCTTGCATCTGATTTGTATCTCCACACAAGTTACTCTTCCTTAATACTTCTAGAATATATTTTCCAAAGCAAGGTCAATGCTGGCCATATTTGAGTGTTAATATATGCTGTTCCTGTGCATTTTTATTTGAGTAAAACCAATCATCCTTAACTAGTTCACTAACCATACTCAAACTAGTTTTCTAAACCACTCCTCAAAACACCTGAAATATGATTATGTATGGTACTTATAGATTACCACAAATGGATATATATTTGCCCTCTATAACAATTCGCTATCAGGACACACTAACGTCATGCTCAGGAACCAATGGGAGTGATGGACTCTTCCACCTCTCACAACCTCCACTAATGATCGCATATACAGGGCGATGAGGGCAGGGCCAGCTATAGCGCTGGTGGCCCCCGGTGTGACAATGTTCATTGGCGCAGCCACAAGTGCCTCCTTCACTACAGATTCTCTGACTACCACCCTTTAACAGTGCCCCTCAAGTCTCCGTAACCACTCTCTCATACATGCATTTCTTTTATTTTATCGCACCACTCATGTCAGTGTAGGGCTTCAGAGGACTTTACATCACATACTCATTACACAGAGACAATGAATCATACGTGTGTGAGTCGGTGTATAGGAAATGTTACATAAGACAGAGGACTACAATGTGTAGAAGTCACGTCATCCATACTGGTAGGCAGTATAGTTTAGGAGTGCTTGGTCTGGAGAAGTAGAAACTCAGAATTTAAAACTTTACGTCATGGGGGCTGTCTGTACAAATACGAATTGATTTCTACCCAAATTAACCCTTTTTGAAACATCAGGATAATGAAAGACCGGTTAAGAAAATGTAACGCTCTACCATATACATTGCAGTTTGCATCGAGCTTTTTGATGACAGTTAATAGGTCTCTATTCTATATGAGAATTGTAACTTATAAATTGAAAGTAACGAAAGGATCTCTTTCATAAAAGCAGAAAGCCACTGAACTATTTACATTATTTGCACTTCTGTGGTCCATATGGTGCTCATTCTTAGCGGTACCCTTATAATGAGTCAAAATTTCCTGTAGACAAAATTCTGATCTCTCATCAGCAGACACAATAATTACTGAAGTTATTTTGACATGTTTATTGTTACCTGGAAATTGCTGGTGGTAACGAAGTTGCAGCAGGAGCTTTTGAAGCCACAATATATTTAAAAACACAGTGCCCTCAGAAGTCAGCACCCGGTGCCCTGACACCGGTCGCACCACCTTAGAGGTGGCCCTGGGTGAGGGCCAGTAGTAGAAAAGGAAAATGGGGGCGGGGAGAAAATAGAGTCACTTGACCCCACCACTTAGACTCATCACTTCTACTGGTCAATAATGTCTGTAGTACTCAGTGGGTATGTAAAGGCCAAGAGAAATCTTTAATAACTTGACATGATGGTTCTGCACTGAAACATAACAGTGAGTTGATATGCCTTAGCAATATCTCTGTGTAACCAACTCTCTGTACCTTTATGCGGAACTTGTAATTTCTAAACTAAACATACAAGAAATGGGTACTTTAAATGTATGTGCATTGACACTTCTCACAATGAATGAAATAACTTCCTTAGGCTTTGTCTTAATGCACACTTTGGGGCCGATTCCGATCCGGTAAAATGCGCTCCGAATCGTCGTACGGAGAGTTTTTTCCCCATACGAATCGTACCCGTAGACGTCCCGTACGTACGACGAAGTACGATCCGTACCAGGTGCCAAACTCCATACGAGTCGTACAGGACTCCGTACGACTCAAATCTCCGTACGAGTCTCACTCGGAACCGGCTGTACGCGACATCACTACGGTTCGCGGCTGGTTTTTACGACCCAGCAAGTACGATTCGTGTCGGGTACGCGCCGTATGACCCTTTTCCTACGGGAGCCAAAAACAGTCGTAAACGCAGAGTTTGCGCCGAAAAAGGTACGGAACGCCCCCCCGGGTACGGCACGTACCCCCCATGATCGCAGGGGTACGCGCCGTACCCCTGTGATAATGCGGGGTACGTGCCGTACTCCCAGCGTACATGGGGTACGCACCATACCCCATGTACGGTGGGTGTACGGCACGTACCCCATGTACGCTGGGTGTACGGCACGTACCCCCCATGAACACAGGGGTACGGCGCGTACCCCTGCGATCATGGGGGGTACGCGCCGTACGGTGTGTAGGTGATCGTGCGCTTTTCCGTACGAATCGACGTGTACCGTACGAATCGCGTCCGAGTCGGCCGATCGGGATCGGAATCGTCCGGTCGTACGGCGTCCGTACGAGTCGTACGGAAACGGCTCCGGATACGATTCGTACGGACGGGGATTTTACCGGATCGGAATCGACCCCTTTGTGTAATGTGATTTATAGCTTCAACTTCTCTCAAGTTATAACTTCCTTTAGCATACTAGGATTCTAATACCTTTTGATTTGACATTTATACAAAGCATGAACACATCATCCTCACTTAGGAATCTTTCCTGTTCTGTCACAGGATGACCTTTAAGCGATATGAGACTAACACACAGTCTTAGAGTTTATGAAAAATGTTCAAATACTTCTAAGTTTATTTCCACCAAACATCACAACTTTCAGAAATACTTATCTGGATTCTCATTGCCCTTCAAGAAAGAAACAGGTCTTTTGCAAAGGAAATTCTAAATCTGTGTAGCAAAGTTGTGGCTGCTGCAACACCATATTACGATTGCCTAGCTGGGACTCCATGGGTCGTGAGAGAAGTTATATCCAGATATTTAAGATGGCACCCATACCACCCAACTGCACACTAATTCATGGTGGGAAATGTAGGGTCATATTTATGACTTTTGTGGTACAGAGAAAGGGCAGGAATGCCCCGTATTTATCCAATACAGCCCTTTTCTTCCCTTTTCATTGTGCTAGTGCTGTTTTGGCAGATTAGCTCCAACGCAGGCACCCTTGCACCGTGGTTAAAGCATGTCTGTGTTATAGCAGGATCGATTTTATGCAGAAAGGGGCACAGTCCTGCACGAACACATTCCTAAGACGCTTTTTCCTGGAACTATGTATGCTGCAGAATGCAACACACATAGAAAGAGGAAAAACAGTGGACAAATAAAGATATTTCTCCTTGTTTTGCCTCTCCAGGGGAGATGTCTCTTTTTGGTGCATTCCCAGGTTCACCTGTTCTTGTAAATCTGGGAATGCATCAAAATCCATGAATGTGGCTTGGGAACAACCCTGCACACTCATGAAAACACCTCCCTGGTGCAGAGTAATGCAAAGCAGTGATTTGCGCTACGTTACATTACTCGACATTTATGGAGAAACACAGGGCCGCGTTGCGTGGTGCAGGAGTGATGCAAAAGGGTGCAAAAATTTGCTCCATGGTTTGTTGTCAGAGCCCTGCCACCTAGTGTGTTCTCTGCTCAGGTGAAGCCCTAGTCCATCCATCACCAACACTATGCAGGGACCACAGGCATTTCTTTCTTTCTCCGACACAAAATCAGAGCAAACAGGTTTGGAGTATTGCTCTCCTGTGCTCTCCAAATTCTTAGTCGTAACCATACCCTCAGAAATGCTTCCTGATAGTCTCTGGTCCTTTCCCTCTACAAAAATATTTTTGTGATTCTCTGGATAATCATGTCAGTTTTATACTGATTCTCAGTTATTCTCTCGATATAATAACACCATATGCGTCCTCTTTCTACTTAAAGTAAACAAAAAGGTTATCTTCGTATAATGAAAGGAAAAATCACCTACTAGCTACTATTGCGAGTGTGAAAAGGCATTTCCCGCAATCACTGCAACCTCTGATGATAGGATAAGAGAAAGTGCTAAATTTTAGCCGGTGGTTTCCGGTGCTCAACACCGGCACTTAATTGTCCACACTGACGCTTGTGACAACCTGCCACAAGTTGGCCATGTCTGGCCACTTCAGAGATGACCACAACAACTATGAATTCAATCCTGCCGCCCAAGCCATTCCTATAGGTTTGGGGGGCTGGAATAGTTCGAATTGTCACACTTGTATGAGTGCGATGGTTAGGAGTTGTGTTGTTACTGTCATTTGCAGCATGGCAAGGGCAATGTGTGGTGCAAGCTGCAGTGGCCTCCTGATGAGAGCCCTGGCAAATATGTTTTTTACAAATTAAGTACTGATTATGGATCCGCATGTCAAAACACTACAAGGCACATGGAGAAATATTCACTCCCCTATATCTTTCTACATTTCCTCTCGCCTGTCATTTTCAAGCTTCTAGCTTACATATGGTACATAGATGAAAAGAGAAAATGTGTGGGTGTGGTATCTTTCCAAAAGCTACATTTCTATAACACGAAAATCAAAATAGTATACATGTTCATGTCGTTCAGAACAATATTTCAGAAAAAGTTTGAACATTTTGATCTAAGTCCTGTGGTGTGCAGCCTGTGTATTTTACATTTGTGGTCCTTTTAATTATGTGGAATGGGACACAAACCAGATTATTCAGTTGCTCCACTTGATATTGCTGGTGAGAATGCATAGTTGCACATGTTAGGTTATGAAAATAAATGTTTGTTACAGGATGGAGCAAGCAACAAATGAAGCTTAGGTGACCATTTCAAACGTAGGGCCTGATTGCGAGTTTCGGCTGTCCTGAAGTGGGAGGTATGCCACCGCCCTCTCCAGGACCACCGACACTCACCGCTGCCCACCAGATTACAAGTCATTTGTGGTCTGGCAGATGGGTGGCATGGCGGAGCTCATTGTGAGCCTTAAACAGCACCGCCGCAGACTGCCAGTGCCTGCAGAGTAAGGAATGCACCATATTGTGCATTGCGCCCAGTGCAGGAACTGGGGGTGCAAATCTACTGGGGGACACAACAGGTGCCCCCTGCATGCACCTCATGGCACTAACAAACATATTACAGCCCTCAGTCCACCGCGGGACCGCCAGGGAATGCGGTTCCTGGGCAGTTACAGCGGTGCAATGGTGGTCCAACAGTCAAAGTCCTAATAGGGCGGTCCGACCGCTGGTGTGGCAGTGGCTGGACTGGCACTGCCGCGCCCCTCTGACCACCAGACTCGTAATCAGGGCCTTAGTTGTCACCTCGAGGGTCGTCAGAGTTGAGATGAAATCAACCATCGGAATTGGTCCAGTTAACCGTTTCAGCCCTAAAATTACTTCAACCTAATTGTTGGATTCAAGTAGAGTTTTGAATTGTTTCCCGCACTATGTCCAGAGGGAGCTGCAGCAGGGGACGTCATTCAATTATGTACTTGTTTCTAGTGGAGGCCTCAATCAATTATGTACTTATTTCTGGTGGATATATCAAGAATAGAAGAGGAAACAATGAGGAAAAAATGAAGCAGAAGAGGGTGGCTGGAGAATGATTACCTACCAGTAATCTTCATTATACTGAGGCCTACTCATATTCGTCATAGTCCTTGCACGTTGTCCCTCCTAGCACTGAGCAGCATGTCTCGCCCACTGATGTTTGTACAGCACAAGTAAACTAAGCAAGAAGTTCAAAGTGAGTTGTAGAACATTACTATACTCAAGCAATAGAAACGACTAAATACGAAAAATTAAAGATAAGCAAGGTTGCTTGTTTTCCTCATATGAGTTATCCTGTTACAGCAGGGGCTATTACAAGAAATTACCAGTAAGCAATTAATGCATTATTGTCATACACTGGCGATGGTGGGAGGAGGCAGACTATAGTGTATTGTCTTTACCATTCTCAGCCTTTCATTGGGGACACTAACTACTAAACTCATATTTGCTTAGATAAAAGTTAAATTCCAGTGTGTCTTGCGCCATGTCTTAAGCAGAATGGGTGGCACATTCAATGCAGTGATGGGGAGACAGGCTTTCCGGCGTATTAGATAGTATAATATGTCATTGTTTTTATTATTTAAGTAACGGAAATGAATTAAATGAAAAGTGAAGTTGAGTTAGAGGTGAGCCAATCCTGCCACCTAGAGGAAATTTACATAACTTCATCTTTTTTCACGAACACTACAAATGATTATTAAGAAAAAGAGAATGAGGTCATTGTCTGAAAGATATTACATGTCTGATTTGGGAAATAATAAGTGAATGTAAGAATGTATTTGTGCATACGAGGTTTGTTCCATAAGTAAACGTGAAGCCGACAACGCATAAATAACACTTGTGAGAAATCGATTTTTTTTCGTGACATTTCTCACGAGGCCCTCCCTACCTAATGCCATATGGTGTTAAAATAGCTCAATTGCTTATTGTGCTTCCAGCATGCGTGTCAGAGTCCCCGTGACATCAGCTGTTATTTTTCTAAAAATCGAAGCAATAAGCGATGTTCAGTTAGCAAAGGAACGTTGATACATCTTTCGAATCCGAAACACAGCCTGGTGGTGCACTGAAATAATTTTCCTTACACACTTTAATTTGCTTTCAACTTACTTTTGTTACATTTGCATGTGAAGTTAAGAGATCCTTCCTGCAAGTGTGCTTAAAGCAGAAACACATAGGTCTATAACATGAAAACTGAGCAATGAAAGTACTAATTTAAGGCATAATTAACGCCAGTGCTTTAAGTGCGATGTCTTACAGGGGAGTGGTCAGGGAAGCGTAACTTGAAATCCTTTCCAATGGGTCTATATAAGTAAGAGCTTGGCTTAACACTGGTAAACTAGAATCCTGCACTTCACAATGAGTGCCACCTGACCAGTACGTGGCTGGCTCACTGAGTTTTCTCTTACTAAATCCAGAGATATCACTTATGTATGAGCATATGCATAAAACAACGCATACTTATTGTCTTTGCCAATGCTTATTAGCTATAGCAGATGAATCCAACAATTGTATTATGAATAATTAGAAATAAAATCTTTCAATTCAGAAAATATGATATTGTGAACTAAACATTACTAACCTCTGTGGAAGGGGTAGTGGTCTTTTGAGTGTCTCAATCATCTCATTCTCCCTTCAAATTCCCCTCCTGTCTCTCCTTTGTTAGACACACCCTCTTTTCCTCACTACATCTTTTCTACAATCTTACATCTTCTTACCTTACATGCCATCTTTCTCCTCTTCACCACTTTATTTTCACCCTGTGCTTTTGCATGTACTTCCTACCTCACTACCCGTTCAACATGCCTCCTTTCTCAGGCACAAACACACACACACTCGCTCTCACCTCACCTATAAACACAGTATTTTGTTTTCATTTGGCGGTGTCACTATTTCAACAGCCGTTTATACTGCCTTCACACAAAGTATGTGAAGGGGAGAGGAGTTGACCTAATGGCTAGGGCGGTCGACCTCGAATCTGGGGAACTGGGTTCAAGTCTCGGCAATGGCGCTAAACATCCTGTGATTCTGGGCAAATCACGTAATCTACCTATGCCTAACAAAAGTGAATGTCCGCATGTAATGCAACTGGTGCTATGTAAAGCGCTCTGATACCAGATTCGGGTCAAGTTCGCGTTATATAAAACTCTGTAAAATAAAAAATAAAAAAGTAATATTACAGCTGCCACATTTGTACAATCGCTCTATAGAGCGGACAGGGATTGGATGCCAGGGATTGGATGCGTATGTAGTCTGAGCAACTTGATGATCCACTGAAGACTCCCACTGCCTTCAGCCTCAACTCCAGAGCTCTCAATCGTTACCTGTCATGAACACCCACCCACAACCTGAACTCACCAAGACACCTCGAGAAGATTCAGTTCATAGTCTGCATCATACAAGAGTCCTATGTCTCCTATAAAAAAATTAGCACCCAGGTCCCTTGTGACTAATTTGGGTAAACCCCCCTTTATATTTACTCCTATAAAAAAATGGCAGAAACATAATATCTAGAGAATGCAAATACTCTATGAGAATGCTAAACTAAGTAAAACATGAAATGTCACAGGGACTGCATCACCGACAATGATCTGTGTTTTTACCCGTGTCGTTGAATACATGAATACACGGTCTGGCTGGGTCTTGTTTCAAAGTAAATTTGTAATAATTTGTAATTACTGCCTGGTGTGAAACCTGCCACGACCCACCCCACTTAACACTCATTTTTATACCATGGTTTTAGACTGATTGGTGTCATATTATATGGTAGACCTGTAGCTGCAGTATGTTACCACCTTTATCAGTGGTAAGTGATTGTTTTTCTTGGAGCTCTATTTAATGTTCTTTTCTTTTGTCGCTCCTCGTGTTTTGTTTTTAAGGTTAAAGTGGTGTCTCCCTTCCGCCATCTGCATACTGCTTTTTAACAACAGCATTGTGCTTCCATTGCCAGCAGCTGCTACTAGTTAGTGACCATGTGCAGCACCCTAAATGCGTACTTAGGGTTAGTATATGTTACAACAACTCTTCCTGTCCTTCCCCACCTCTTGCATTAAGGAAGCAAAGACAATTTGAATTTGTTGATAAAAAGAAAGTAAATGTCAACATTTGTTTGCACAACAAGAGGTACAGGTGTGCATACACATTTTTAAAACCACCCTTCATCGAACACATTTACAGAAAGAAGCTACCCCTCCTCCAAATACTCTAGCCACATATCACTACTGCCACAAGACTGGTGTTTGACCCAAGCACTGCATTACTTATCACAAATAATATGTAATAGCGCCAGCCATAATGTTATGTAACCCGGCTCATAAAGTTTAGATGTCAGCTTCGATTGATGGTGAAGTCTGAGAGACTCACCTCGACAAGACAGTATCCTGAAAGTTGGTTGCATGCTATTGAAGACAGCATGCCACAACAGTAAAAAAATAATAATACTGGCAGATATTTGTTAACTACAATTTAAAACAACCGCAACATACTGGGCAATAGCCGGGTAGCAATTTGTGCCTAAGGCCTTTTTAATGTTTTGGGTAGCATTGTGAAATGACAAGCTGAAGATCCTCTTACCTGGGATATCACCTTAATGTGGACACAAGAATATTGTTGCACTACCTTATAATCTCCAGAACATTGTGGGACATAATCAAAGGTAGGAATATCAATTGTTATACTTTGCAAAAATCAATGTTTATAATATTCTTTTCCCAAATATCATTGTATGCAATCAAGTTTTCTGCTATGTTTTGCTATGTTTTATTGTGGAATGCTTATTAATTATTTTAGAATTATTTATATATTTTTATTTTATGTTTTACTTTGTTATGCATTAGAGAATTTCCATGTAATTTAAAAATTAATTCGTTTAAAAAATGTTTTTTGATTAAAAATGTTTTTAATATATGTTTTTGTTTTGTTAGATTGCTTTATATGTTAGTGCCTTTCAAAGGGATGTTGAGGTTTTAGGAGACTAGGAAAGGGAGTGTTTTAAAATACATTATTTTTAAATAATTATTTAGTAAAATAAGTAGCATAATTAATCAATGCATTTAATAATTTATTATAAAGTTAAATGGGATGTAGGTGAATAGGGTTGGAAGTGGTTTAAAAACAAATAATTCAAAAACATATGTTAATAATTCATATTAGTCAATTAATTAATTTTTAATACATTTCAATGGGTTAGTTTGTTTACTGGGGGAATCGAATTGGGTGGGGTGTTCTTTTGATATTCCAAATATTCTTTATTTGTGAAATAATTAATTATTCTAATTAATATTAATTTATATTTACAAAATAGTTAGAATTTCTATTAATTAAAGATGACAATGAATATGTTTTGATGTTCAAGGGGAAAGAGGATTGGATGTTATTTGTAACATTACATAATTACATATGTTTTAAATGAGCCAATTACTTACAATTTATTATTATATTAAATATTTCATTACATTAACTCAATTAATAAATTAAAAGGGGTTGATGGGCTTTAATTGAAAGAGCATATGAAATTCTCAAAAACTGAATAAAAATGTATTGAAGTTTTGGAGTTAGAAATATAAATATGAACTCTCCAAAATTAAACACTTTCCCTACTGGATGTGAGGTTGGAGTTAGAATACTAAATATGAACTTCCCAAAACTAAACACTATCACAATGAGTCTAGAGTCAGAGTCAGAACAGTAAATATAAACTTACCAAAACACAGGTATGCTTGTGGGATAGTGTCACGACCCTTGCAGCTCAGGCCAAAGGCCAAGCAAAGTTAATCCTGCCTTCTCTTCTCTCCATCTTGATGGTCCTACCTTCTGCGTCACACTTCATGAAAGCACAGAACACCTGGTCCTAAAAATGGGAAGAAGGGCTGTAGGATCAGCGGGAGAGAGAACACTAACTTCCACCAGGATGGTCAGTAGAAGACCTGGACTAGACTCTCTGTGATATAGAATGAAACTTTGTCATAGAGGCTTAATGCGATGCCTAGAAGACGATGAGTATCAGATAATAAAATAAAGGTTTTAATAACAGATAACTACTACAGAAATACTTGAGGTGGCTTATATGGTATGAGGTGAAATGTCACTGTAACTACCCCCAGGCAAATGAGGAAACTTGGCCAGAACTGAAGATGAGCAGCACTCCACTTTGCCAAAAAAATTGAATCATAGTCTCGAAATCAAAAGGCTAAATCCAAAGCCAGGGCAAAAACAGTTTCCTAGTCAACTAAGCCAAATCACTGGAGTAAGGTCACGAAAGAGTAGCTGGGTCAATATACCAAGACACATCCAAAACCAAATACAGAGGTCAGTACCAAGTGCCAGGAGGAGTGAGACCAAGGGTGTCGACAAAGGGGAAAAACAAACAAACACTTGGAAACAGCAACGCGGGTGCAAACTGTAACATCAAGCAAGCGAGTTGAAACAATTCATGTTGCCAGAAACTGTTTACTGCGTCCACTAACCCTTTGTAGGGCTTTAACTTCTTTGACCTGGAAGTCAACTACTGTTCCTCTGTTGGCAGGGCACCGTGTTTTCATACCCTACCCTACCCTACCCTAGAAGCTGTCGTTCTCCATGTCTGTAGACTCCAGTTCCCCATTCTCCAGCTCCTCCATTATTATTTTCAAATAGTTTTAATTGGAATGTTCTCAGTGCAGTACAAAAATTTGAGGGGAAAATTACGTCATTAGGAAAAATTGTTTAATGCAGGAATCAATTAACAAACAGGTGTTCAATAACAGCCTTCCTCAAGCTGGCGACAACGGCAAGAAATGGTTAAGGAGCAGTAGTAGAATGAGCAGTGAGCCAAGTGCTGTTCGGATCATAGGTGTTCTGCCCGGGGACGTCCTTGCACAAGAGAATAAAGAAGAGACAAGGAGAGGGGCCCACCCCCTGTATTTGCAGGAGGGACCACCAGGGGCGTATAGCCTACATGAATTGCGTACTAAATAACAGAGAGGTTGACACAGTTCAAGGGAAAGAGATGTGATCTTTGGGAGTACATCAAGGTTTATCCCTAGGGTGACCCACTCTTTGAAAACTGTGCACTTGTGTAGGCTTTTGTCTTCTTCCCTGTGAAGGATCATGCTCTCATCTTACACCCAATGTACAAGGTCTGCCACTAGTTTCAAGTGAGAGGTGATGGACAGATTTCCATCTGATGCCAATTTCCCATTCAGTGACAATAGTGCTGAATTGAAGAAATGCAACAATGTCTTTTGTTTTTAGGCCTTCTAAAGATTTCTGGAGTGCAGGCTTCCCAGGACTATAACCTGGGGAGTCCTCTTAAATCTGCCAGTTGTTGTAGAGTGCTAGACTAAAAGGAATTCAATGCAGTACAGCTCCACAGCATGTGGCAGAAGTCCAACGGTTGGACCCTACAAAAAGAAAAGGCTGCATGAGCAAGAGGAAATAAATGACTAATTTTAGCAGGGAAATGTAGGCTCATTGGAGTATATTGAACTGAATTGAGTTTGACGCAAGCACTGACTGATGTTTTACACAGATACTCCAGGGTCGTAGCCCATGCCTTATCATGTAACACTCTTTGGAACTCAAGTTCCCAGTTATCATGGAGGGATTGGAGGGAAACTTGGATATGGTTCTGGGTGGAATTATAAAGCCCACCGACAATATTTTGGTCATTCTCCATAGTATTTAGGGATTGCTTAAATGCATGAGTTTCCGGTTCCTTTTGGTGATATGGCACTTAGTGTAGTACTTAATCTTATTTGCACATAAATATGAATATGAACGAATTATTTGTTTTTGAGCAATATAAAGTGAAATGTAAATGGTGATGAGATTTCGAAACTTTTGTGAAAAACCATTGAAGAGGGCAAGAACTTCAACAGCTCGCTAAAAAATATTGACGCTGAAATTAATAAAGGTAAAGCGAGTGTGGGGGATAATAGACTTATTCCAGCTATTTTGTCTGCCTCTAAAGAGAAACGGAGGGGGAAAAAGACATTTACTGCTCCTGAAGGGAATCAAGCAATATTGAGTGCCTGCTCAGCGGAAACTATGGAGCTAATTGCAGAGGGAGGGGATAGCACTAAAAATGTCGGACTACTGGGACATAATTCCGTTGTAACCACTGTTATCAACAGCCACTGCTGGTCTAGGGGGTAGTGATGTTATGAATAACCAGAGTGACTCTCAGAGTATGTGTGCCACCGGTGACGGAAACGCTACATCAAAAATTTTAAAACAAGGTGCTAATCCCCAGACTCATATACATACTTTGCAGGGGGAAGAGCAAATACAGGCACAAGCACAGGATGGGGAATTTGGGGATTTTTATTCCCTCTCTGAACAATCGACCTCTTCTTGCGAAGATTTGGCGCTACAGTATTCCAGTCAGATGAATATGGCTGATTGCAGCGCTGACAGTAGCATCTGTTTGGACGATTCTGTTCATTTCATGGACGGCAGCCCCCATACATTGCGGAAAAAGTTGATATGATTATGGATAAGGGGGGCGAGGAAACTAACCCACCAAAATCTATCAATATAGGGCAAAAAGAATATACGGATGATGACATTACTTTATCAATGATATATCAGTCAATTATGTCTCACCGAGACGAGACACGAGAGGAGAGCCAAAGGGTGCAAACCTCATGTCGTAAGCTTCAGAATTCGGTCGATGGTTGGCCAAATCTCAGGCAGATTTTGCTTCAAGGTTCACTGACGCAGAGACAAGAATTTCAAATTTTGAAGATGAACTGGTACAACAGAAGGCATTGACTGAATCGCTACGTAATATTAAAGAAGACACCCAATGGAAAATGGCTGATTTCGAAAACAGGGCTAGGCGAAATAACTTGAGAGTGATGCAGATTCCAGTAGGGCAAGAGGGACAGGACCCTCGCAAGTTCATAGTTCAGAGCTTTTTAAAAATGCCTTTCCTGAACTTACTAAATAGGATTGGGACAGGGAAATTGAGAGAGCGCACAGATTTCCCATTAATATCCGTCTCCGTGCAGGCCAGGTTGAGGCTAAGCCTAGACCCTTTTTGATCTTCTTTAATAGTTTTTTAGCCAGAGAGGAGGTTTTTCTGCTAGCATGTCCTAATAAGAAAAGGGCTGGGGTGGGGTTTGAGTTTTTTGTCACGCCTGATTTTTGTTGATACACTATGGAGAGTCGTTGGCAGCTTCGCCAGCTTATCACACAATTTCAGGCCAAAGGGCCTCAAGCTTTTCTAATGAACCCAGCCAAGTTAAAAGTTATTTTTCAGGAACGTACTCGGTTTTTACAAATGAAGTGTCTGCTAAGGAGTTCCTAAACTCTATTTAGGATTATCAGGTTATGGAGGATCAGCTAGATGTATTATAACACTGTTAATCTAGTTTGCTTCTCCTAAAACAGTAAATAGTAAAGGTGTGAATTTGCATGAATAGACTTGTGAGTAAAGGCAGGGGATGCACGGGTAGCTTTACATCGGCAGGACCATAAGTCCTAAAGCCTCGGTAAAGGGAAGGGAGGAGGTAGGGTGGAGCAGGGGTGGGGGGGTTTGGTGAGGTGGGGCACTGAGGCGGGGTAAAAAGGGGGATAAATCCACAGATGTAGCAAGGGAGTTGAGCAATAAAATAGATAAAATGCTTCAAATAGTTATATATTCCATGATAAAATGTTGATAGGATTTCAGCTAAGGATATTTATTTATTTTGTATAATGGTGCTCAGAGGGATTAAAATGTGCTCTTTAAATGTCTCTGGTCTTAATAATGTCAACAAAAGGAAGAGGGTAGCTGCTGAACTTCGACATATATAGCCTGATGTGGTGTGTCTCCAGGAGACGCATTTGCCCTGGAGTAATCGTCCTCTAGTAGCAGACTTGGGGTACTCTTTAATTGCTGCCTCACAACAGACATTATGTAGTGACCCGCAGAAGATTTGAGCTATTCTTCACCAGTATTACACAGAGCTTTAAACACAGCGGAGGCGAGAAGATGGAGTTGATCAAGTAATCCTGGGGGGGATCTTTAATCAATTAGACCCAAGTGAGACAGAGTTTTTAGATAGTCCACTTACAATGGAAGAGTTAGAAACTGCGGTTAAAAGTTTAGCAACGGGGAAGGCGGCGAGTCCTGATTATCTTCCAGGCGAGATTTATACGCTTTTTTTGATCAGTTGAAGGATACGATGCTTGCAAGTTTTAAGGCAGCGCAATGAGGGCAGGCACCTGAGTCATGGGATGAAGCCACCATTGTGGTTTTTAATAAGAAGGGTAAAGCTCCGGAGCTGCCGGTTCATATCATCCAATTTCTTTACTTAACTGTGATAGTAACATTTATTCGAAAATCTTGGCTAATCGCATCTCAAACTTTATAATTTCATTAGTTTAATTAAACCAACACAGATTTATTCCAGACAGGGGTACAGTCACACATGTTAACAAAGTTGTGACTCTTTTTGACATTGCTCAAGCTGAGAAACGGAAACCTGGGTTAATTTTATTGGACGCTGCGAAAGTGTTTGATCCCGTGGAATGGCATTACCTTTGGAAAGTGATGAACCGGGCGGGCTTTGGAAAATGCTTTATGACTGCGATACAGGTGCCTTATGCTTCTCCAGTTGCTAGAATTTCCGCTATGGGTATGAGATCTGAGGTGGTTAAAATTACAAGAGGAACTAGGCAAGGATGTCCCTGCTCCCCTTTACTTTTTACTTTATATATAAATCCTTTTGTTGAAATGTTAACTAATAGCCAGCTGATAAGACCGTTCTTTGCACAGGATATTCCTCATTCAGTTTTCGCATATGCGGATGATATAGCTGTGACATCTGTTGATCCGGTTACGGCCCTTTCAGAGATTGAGCGGTTGGCATTAGAGTTTGGCCAGGTTTCTGGTTATAAACTCAATGTCTCTAAAACTCAAATTTTATGTACTGACAATATTTTAATACAAGATCCTAGATCAGTATCTGAATTTTCATACTTGGGTATTAAAATTAAAACATCAATGAAAGAGTTAGTAGAAGTAAATTGGATGGCACTACTACGGAATATAAGACAATCGTTTGACTGATGGGGACGTCTTCATTTTACTATAATAGGCAGAGGTAATATCATAAAAATGAACATTTTATCAAAGGTATTATACCTATTTAGATCCATTACTTTGGAAATATCCAAAGTCAATTGCAACAGTTGCAGTCACTCTGCTCTAAATTCCTTTAGGCTCCCAGGAAACTCCGGCGGGCTATGAGATTAATGACACTTCCAATTGAAAGAGGTGGTCGGGCCATACCAGATTTTATTCTTTATTATTCTGTTTGTTTTTTGCAAAGAATGCGTATATTATTGACTGTGGAACAAGTTTGCAATATAGCTGAAGCACCATCTATATTTCAGCTAATCATAGGGACTGAGGCGAGAAGATGTTTATTTAAAGAGCTCGAGGGTAATTATTACAAAAGGACTAGGTTCAAAGTTTTGGAAGCTGCATTTAAAGTCTGGAGGAGACTACGTAAAATATTGGTTCTGGATGGACTAACTTATAATACACCAATGAATGCTTTAAAATTGCTCCCCTCTATATTCTGGGATATGACGGCAATGGATTGGCAGAGTGAGGGCATTGCACAAATTGGAGATTTTTATGAGGCTGGGGGACTGATTCCGTTGTATGAACACTTTACTAGGAAATATGATTTACCTAACTCTCAATTTTTTTTCTATCTCCAAATTTGTGATTTCCTTAGTCGGAAGCATATGGCCCTTACACCTAATGGTTTGGTAGAGGCTGTGCGACGGCAAGAGAAAATTGGGGGGCTATACAAAATATTAATATCAATTAGACCGGATGATATGGAGAAACGTAATGCATACTGGCAGACTGTGTTGGGGGAACAAGATCTATCAATAGAAAATGCTATTATCATCTCTGGGGAAGCTCTCCTTTCAGCTAATTTAAAGGCACAATTTTTTAAAACAGCATTTAATTTGTATTATACCCAGGATCGTATGCTTAAATTGCGAGGCCGTCATGATGGTAAATGTTTCCAATGTGGAAGTGATAAGGCAGATAGTCTTCATATATTTTATAGTTGTGTCAAATTGTCCAACTATTTGTATAATATTGAAAAATTCTTGTCAGAAATGCTTAGTACTACGCTTAAGATCTCGCCAGGTCATATGTTATTGGGGATAGGCCAAGCTGTTAAAAAGGGGAATCCCTTGTATAAACATAGGTATTTTGTATTTGTTGCATTGACTGCTGCACGATTATGTATAGCATCAGACTGGCTTCAATCTGAGCCTCCAGCATTTGAGTTTTGGCGGGCCAAATTGTATAATTTATTTAATTTGGAATGGAGCCTGTATTCTATAAAGGGGGTAAGAAAGCGTAAAATGGGTATGTATATTTGGGGGGCTCTCCATGATACACATGAAGACATGATATACGATGTATCTATATATTATTTCTGATGGTTTCATGCTTATTGATTTTGTGTTCTCTCCTATTGCAACTGTGGAATAAAAAATAAATATAAAAAAAAAGAAGAGGGCAAATCCATCTTCACAGTATTTGATCAATATAATGTTTTTATGGAATAGATTGTGTTTTTAATATGAATTTGATATAATAAATCGTTTTGATTACATGTATTTCGTTATACAATTAATTAACTGTAGGAGTTTTGGTTCAGTTATTACTATTTGATTGACATCACTTTTATTAATTGAAGCACAGAGGGGAATTTGATTTTGTTGTGTGCAACTTTCTTACCCAGTCCCTTCTGGCCTAACTGGGGTAACTCTCTTACTTTGTAAGTACTTAATCTTATTACATGAATTGGACTTGTGTAGCCCCAAACTGCTCCTTAGGGAAAGGGAAGGGTATAAGTTGCTGATCAAGGAAAAGATAGCCTAGGATTATGATTCCAACTGACTCCCAGTGGTACAGGTCCGGTCCCGTTTGATGACCCTTCTGTCTAGGGAGATCTAAGAGCAGTATGGCATGAGCATATGAGATTATGTGTTTAATAACGTGAAGGCATTTTGTGAGGAAGTGTAAATCCTGATGGGGTCTAGCTCCGAGGAGTATTCATTCATAAAGATCTATTCGCCATAGTGTTGTGTCTTGAGTGCAGAGTTCCTCACGCACTTATTCGGAGAACCAGTGGGAAAGCCACTGTAATAGTGCAGCCAAATAGTAATGGTGAAAGTTGGGGGGCACACAGCCCACCACAATCAACTGGAAATCTGAACTTGGTCAAAACCAATGCCACTTTGAGGGTGTCCTGTATGCCATGTAAGCTCTCCTAGTATGTATTCTAACTCCTGGAACAACTTCAGAGGGATAAACGGTGGTAGTAAGTTGACAAAGGAATGCAGGACGTGGGGTAACATCACCATTTTGTGTTAATCTTACTTGTCCCGCAGCCAACAATTGTAATATTTTACAAAAGGTTACTTGCACTCAAAGGCCTTTACCACCCTGATGAGGGTAGCATTGAGAATGTCTTGCTCACTGTGGTAAATTTGGGGGCTCTAGTGGAAATAGATTTTTGCCAACTTACACAGAGCCTCAATTGTGTCCAAATGGAATGGTTCTTGTTTAGATCACAGAAGTATAATAAACATATCTTTTAAACAGCTGACTCTGATTTCTCCTTTTTCAGGCCTCTCTCTGATCCAAGCGCCAGGATACCCGTAGGGTGACAGTTTTGCGCTATATAAGTCTCTAATACAATACAATACAATACAAGACATCAGCGTATAGTGATATGGCATGAGCTCTGGTAGTGGAATCCCCGGGGTCCCTACCGCCGCCCACATATGTGCCACCAGGGGCTCCATGGACAGAGCAAAAAGCAAAGGGGAGAAGGTACAGTTCTGGTCGGTCCCTCAATGTCCAGTTAAGGGAACTGAGATACCCATGCCCAGTCAGATTCTGGCTAATGGGGTAGTTAGAGCAGCCTTATAAATGTAATAGTTCAGGACCCGAAGGCAGTCAACCCCTGAAACAAGTGCTCCCACCTTAAGGTGTAAGAACAACACAAGCTGCTGTAGGTCATTGCAAAGAGGCTGGTTTGATTATCATGTATAGCCATCTTATATTCTGAGAGGTAGTTCATCTTGGAATAAAACCTTTTTGGTCTCTGTGGATAAGGTGTGGGAATTCCAGGTGGATGCATGCTGCGAAGATGTCGCTAAGAATCGTGTAGTCCACATTAAGGCAAGATATAGGGTAGTAGAAGGCAAATTCTTAGGGTCCTTTTCCTGGTTTCAGAATCAAGACCACTGATGTTTCATGGAGGGAAGGGGATTATCTGTTCTCATTATTGACTATCCATGCCAATAAACAACTGGTTTTATTTCCATCTGAGTGCGATTGGACTGTGTAAGCTATGTAGTCCAGACATTGCAGTTGCTCCAGCAGTGAAGCCTCTCTCTTTTGCAATCTTACCTAGGTATCTCATAGTGTTGGGTCATCAACTAATAGTCTCTAAGTTTCGATGTATGTTTCCTCAGTTTTCTTCAAATCTCTTTCCAGCACTCTAGGCTCCCCAATGTGAAAAGTATATTAAGTCCACGGAAAACCATTCATTTTAAACGCTGCCTATGGGGAGGATGCCATATCTTCCTTTTGCTCCAGCTATGTACGAATGCTCTACTCAGTAGTAGGGCAAAACACAGTGTCTTCTAGTGTAGCTGGTCGAGTACTCCATGTGGGTATAAGAGAAAGAGTCTTACAACAATCCAAGTGAATCAGCAAAGAATTGTGGCCACAGAGTTCCCTACCCAGGTAATGCGGAGAAATCAACATAAGACATAGCACCTCCAAGCAGACTATCCAGACACACACACAAATGATGTACAGCTGAATAAAATGACTGAAGTCAGAGTTGAGGGTTGTGATGTTGCCACACTTCTTTCAGGAACCATTGTGTCAACCAAGTAGAAGGCACACTTGCATTCAGAACCTTTGAGGCCAAGGGGAAGGGGGATAAGACCTGTCCAAATCAATGTGGAGGACGTTATTAAAGTCCCTATCCAAATCCACAAGATGTGTGTCCAATTTGCCCAGTGACTAAAAAGCTGCTGGAGGAATTGCGATTGATGAACATTAGGGTCATAAATGTTCCCAAGAACTAAGGGGGTGCCATCCAGGTGACCTTGAAGTAGAACAAATCTACCTTCTTTGTCTAGAATATGTGAGTGAACTAAGACAGGACCCCAGCCGGAACACACATTAGTGCTCCTCAGGTGTAAGCAGAGTATTTGCTAGTGAATAGTTGGCCTCTCCACCTCTTCTGGAAGCGGGTCCCCTGCACCTGTGTTACGTGGGATTCTTGGAGGAGGGCTATTTGGACCCCTCTTCTTTTAAAGTAGGACTGGGTTTTATAGCGCTTAGCCAGGGTGTGCACAAGTCTAATATTCTATGTTGTGATGGAATAATGTAGGGGATGTGGTGTGTGTGGTAGTAGTAGGAAAATATATTCAACCAATGCTGACCCCCCTACTAAACATGTCAGTAAGCATAGTGACAAAAGTGCTCTGCAATGTAGGCACATGTAGCATTGCCCAGCTTGACATTTGTGCTGCAAAACAAAACTTGGGCCTGAGGCCTACCAGTGATAATTCTGAGGGCAGCGAGCAAACGCACAACTGCCCAAACAATTTAGAAATGGTGCTACACCACATAAGGAACAGGTGGGCTATACCGCACCAGGTTAATCCGGATTTAAGAGCGAGTGGAGCTCCCTGGACAGAGAGGACATATGGTCAGCTAGACCGAATTAGGGAAATGAAAGCAATTGCTTAAGATAACATTTTGAGAAGTTGAAATTATGTTGACTGGTTCACTGATAAGTAGGGCGACCAGCCGCCTGTAAATTTTACGGACAGTCTGTAATTTCGACCATCTGTCCTTTATCCGTGAAGAATTCTTTAATGGATGCCAATGGTCCATCATTTTTCTGCTGGTGGTTGACACCTAATATCATATGGAGCCTTTCAATCACCAATCCTTGCTGTGGAGAACAAACAAAGCTATCTAGGATAGGCTTGAAAGCCATCAACCAATCCTAGAGCTTGCTTCTCCACTGCAGGACTGTTCTTATTGTCCCGTAACCTACACTGGGTCTGGGCTCACGGGCAATAAGGACAAGCCTCACTAAATACAAAAACCAAAAACAAGCACCAGTATTGCCAATCACTTGGAATGGGGGCCTGGAAATGACCACACAACCTACTCAATTAAACAGTAAGTTTTCAGACAACTCTTTTGGTCCAGAATAAATCAATTATTTTAATTTCCAATTTTTTATCAAAGCATATTTAGAAAATATTAAAGAATTTACATACAATAATTATTACACTCCACATTTATTCACAACGGCAATCCTTACACTCAATACCAACATTTACCAACATTCAGCCATGCATACACATTATAACACACATAGAATCAATTAACATCAGTTTATACATAACATATTCATAAAGGTGAATTCAAAAAACAACACAGGAAATCAGATCAATTGTTATGAGAATTTTTTGTTTTAAAGAAACGTCCTAGTGCTGTACAAAAAAAGGTCTACGCGTTTCGAAAACCCTTCCTTCAAGGGAATTCTCTTCAGGACCACGTAGCTGTGAATGAGAAGACATATAAAAGGTCAGTCTCCAGAGACGACCAAGTCTGTGGCACTATGCAGTAAATGAAGGGAAGAAAACTAGTCCTACCTCAATGGTGCTCGTTTTCTTTTTAATCAGGGATTCTGAAACAGATAACAATAACAATCCAGCTCAAAGTCATATCTAAATACTCAACAGGCCCATGTCAACACGACCTGAATAAAAGAGACAATCAAGGAAGATCGAACAGCAAGTTCATTACTTTCTCTGACACCTCGTCATCCTCAAGTGGCAGCAAAAACGAAGGAAATAATCAGAGGAGAAACACAAACAAAAGAGGCTCGTTCCAACAACAGGCTGGTCCATCAACAGCCTCTTTTTTAGGGAGAGGCCAGCAACCACCTCGGGTCCGTCCCCGATACAATCAACCATGGGAGATGTCAACACGGCGGCAGAACTACAAAAATTGGTAGCGTCTCCAATTTTCAACCTGTCAAACAAAATCTTAACCCCAGCTGAAACTAGTATTTTAGAAAAGGGTCTATCATTTGTCCCTGTAGGACACACCAATTTCGTTTGACTTAAGACTGAGGTTCTTGAATTTTGCAGAAAACTCAAATTAAGATCTTTTTTCTCCCAAACCATTTATAATCCACCAATTGAAACTACAGGTCTGAAGAAGAAATCACTCTTCTGTCCACCAGCAAATAAAATGGCCAAAGAGATCCTTACATTTGAAAAAGCGGTTCTCTCAGCGATCACAAATATGGAACAAAAAAGAAAATGGACAAAATTCAACATCTCATCTTCAGAAAGAACTGCCCTGGAGAATCTCAAAAAAGATACATCAGTTACAATAAAACAAGCTGATAAGGGCGGGTCCATCGTCATCTGGGACACAGAAAAATACATCATGGAAGTAATGAGCCAATTAAACAACACTAGATGCTACAGAAAAATTCCCAACGATCCCACTAGGGACTTACAACAGCAACTTAATCTGATCCTGGACAAAGGATTTGAATACGGAGTCATTGGTAGAAAGGAACATAAATACCTAAAATGCACTAATCCGAGAACACCTCTTTTTTACGTTCTCCCAAAGATTCATAAAGACGCAAACACACCTCCGGGGAGACCAATAGTCTCCGGCTGTGAGTCACTACTTGAACCGATATCGAAATTTGTTGATTACTTTTTAAAACCGTTTCTTTCCAAAGTGAAATCGTACCTGAGAGATACGACAGATTTAATTTCTAAACTTCCAACAATTCCATTCGAAGAAAACCAAGATCTATTAGTCACCTTAGACGTGACATCGTTATACACCCAAATACCCCAAAATGATGGATTAGATGCCATCCAATTCTTCTTGGAAGAAAGAGAAAAACCAATGAGGGTCCCGACGGAATTCATAATGGAACTAGCAGCATTTGCTTTGAAAAAGAACTATTTTAATTTCAATGGCCAATTCTTTTTTCAAACGAGTGGAGTAGCAATGGGATGTCCGTTTGCACCAGAATTAGCTGTGCTTTTTATGGCACTCTACGAAGAAAAATTCATCTACCACAACAATCCTTTTTCAGAAAAAATCTCGAGTTGGAGTCGATACATCGACGATGTTTTTATGACATGGAGAGGAAGTGAGGAAGACCTGAAACATTTCCATGAGTGGTTAAACTCTAGAACGCAGGAAATAAAATTCAGTATGAACCACTCAAAAATAAAGATGGCATTCTTGGATGTGGAAGTCTACCCAACGGAGGATGGTTTAATAACTACTCTCTTTAAAAAGCAGACAGACCGGAATAAAGCTCTTCACTTCCGGAGTAACCACCCACGGAATCTAAGAGAAAACCTCCCTTTTGGGCAATACCTTCGAATAAAAAGAAATTGACACTTAAAAGATGAATATTTTCTACATGCGAATAACCTGACTGAAAATCTGCTAGCGAGAGGATATCCCAAAAAATTACTCAAAAGGTCAATGAAGAGAGCCTGGTGGGTCCCCAGGGAAACTCTCTTAGAAAAAAGAGAAAAACCACCACTGAATCGAGTGGTTTGTGTATCGACCTTTTGTCCAAACTCCAACCAGGTCAAAAAAAACAATCCTACAAAACTGGCACCTCATTGAAAATATTGATGAATCTCTCAGAGAGAAACCATTATTCACATACAGAAAAGACCAATGTGTGGGTAACCATCTAGTGAGAGCAGCTCTAAAAAAGAAAGATCAACTGACAGTGGGAGCATATGTGGGACTACCACCTGTGAAAGGACACCACAGGTGCGGATCTTGCATTTGCTGCCCCAGCACAGACGAAGGCTCACTTTTTCAACACAAGGATGTTTTCTGGAAACATGAAAAATTCACGAATTGCAAATCACGATATGTAATCTATGGAGTCATGTGCCCATGCAACAAACTTTATATTGGCAAAACAAGCCAAGAAGTTAGATGTCGCATCACACAGCATAGGTCACGAATAAAAAACAACGTGATTTCTGCCCCATTGGTTAATCATTGGCACATCAAAAAACACACATTGGATGACTTAAGATGGACGGTGATCGCCAAGATCGAGAGAGATCTTCGAGGCGGGGACATTGAAGACAAACTAGCCCGCAGCGAAGCAATGCTAATTATCAAGTTTAATTCAGCCGTGGACGGATTGAATGAAATGTCAGAACTTTATCGGCTACAATAATTTGCTTGTAGTGTCAATCAAATTGGTCCTCAAGCCTCCATATGTGAAACTGAGGACCAGGCCAGCACGGCACTCGATATACCATGATGCACCATAAATCATTACATTGCTTGTTCTTGACAGCCACACGTGAAATATAACAGAATTACAGAAGTCCAAATGGCACAAAGTATGGAATCAATATCAGAACCATTGCGACCGTCTATCGACGAGACTTGCACCGATTCGAACTAACGTGGAAAAAACCTTCAAATCCCATAATCCTCACAAACTGGAAGTAACTTGGCGTGCACCGAGATAGGGCAATCGCGTTGCTTCACCGACAGTCTTCCTCAACTGAAATATGGAAGGACACGGAGACAGCAGATGAAGAATGCATCTTTGAAGCTATAACAGATAAGAGCGGGTAAGAACACACCGGCGCTTTACATTACGCGATGAAGCTGCACTGCCGAAAACTTCATAGCGTTCATTACTTACGCAGTTCCATTTTACCCTGACAGGGAGACCACGCCACCCGTGCGTATCCTGTCTGTGGGATTCACTCAAACGTCCCAACACAAGTAAGTTGTGCGTGATGCATTTTTTCTAAATAAACTACTGAGCTACCAAATCACTACCCCGACTGATTTATGCCTCTTTACTACACAGAATTCACACTCCATTAGACACAAGTCGGCTGAGAATGGATAGATGTGAGTACCTACTTTGTCTATACTGTGGTTGGAACTTTTGTTCAGGTCGTGTTGGCATGGGCCTGTTGAGCATTTAGATATGACTTTGAGCTGGATTGTTATTGTTATCTGTTTCAGAATCCCTGATTAAAAAGAAAACGAGCACCATTGAGGTAGGACTAGTTTTCTTCCCTTCATTTACTGCATAGTGACACAGACTTGGTCGTCTCTGGAGACTGACCTTTTATATGTCTTCTCATTCACAGCTACGTGGTCCTGAAGAGAATTTCCTTGAAGGAAGGGTTTTCGAAACGCGTAGACCTTTTTTTGTACAGCACTAGGATGTTTCTTTAAAACAAAAAATTCTCATAACAATTGATCTGATTTCCTGTGTTGTTTTTTGAATTCACCTTTATGAATATGTTATGTATAAACTGATGTTAATTGATTCTATGTGTGTTATAATGTGTATGCATGGCTGAATGTTGGTAAATGTTGGTATTGAGTGTAAGGAGTGCCGTTGTGAATAAATGTGGAGTGTAATAATTATTGTATATAAATTCTTGAATGTTTTCTAAATATGCTTTGATAAAAAATTGGAAATTAAAATAATTGATTTATTCTGGACCAAAAGAGTTGTCTGAAAACTTACTGTTTAATTGAGTAGGTTGTGTGGTCATTTCCAGGCCCCCATTCCAAGTGATTGGCAATACTGGTGCTTGTTTTTGGTTTTTGTGGACTGTTCTTATTGGCACAGATGCTTTGGAAGGGGAATCACTGCGTTTGTTAAGCTTAAAAAACGTGTGAGAAGTCTCCTCACTCCCCGGTCTCTTTCTCTCCTCCCACATTTGTTTAAGTTTTACAAATGCTGTGATTCCCCTTCAGACTATGCCTCACTCTCTCCGGTCACCGGAGACATTTCCTCTGCTTGCGGGAGACTGTCTGGCTGGTGATTTAAAGAAACAAAACTTTAAGAAAACACTATTAAACCGAAAGTTCAGTGCACTTTTTCTTTGAAAATTTCCGCGGTTTTGCTTTTTTGGATTCTTAAATGTGTTAATCAGATGATTATAAAATAGTGTGGGTAAGAGTGCTGCTAAAAAACTAACAGGGTCAGAATGCGTGTGTCCTTCAGGATGTCTTTGCGGCCACGTGCGTCGTATGACATATTTTTGATTTAGGATTTTTATGGCAGGACTATTTTATTGTCTTCAAAAGAGAACATCTCTGGGGCCCATGTTTCTTAATTCCCTAGCTAAGTAAAGCTTTATTTGACTTTCTTCAGACTTAAAATTATGTGTCTCTGGTTACATGCCCTTTCATTATCTCTTCCCTTTTGGCATACATTCAAGGAAGCCTCCTCACTCTCCGGTCTCTTTCTCTTCTCCCACGTTTGCTTAAGTTTTACAAACGCCGTGATTCTCCTTCAGACTACGCCTCAGTCTCCGGTGACTAGATCAGCCTAAAAACAGCGGTCTCTCCAGACACAGTATTATGCTGCGTGGTGTGTTATGTGCATGATATATTAAACTCATTACATTGTGCTGACTAGAGGCTGAGTTGCATTACTTTGGGCTAAGTATGTGGAGTTATTTTTGGATCAGGTGACATGTTGAACGTTGTGTTTGGTGATGTTTAATTCAGTTTTTTATTTACTTAGGTTGAGTTACTTTACGTTCAGTTGAGATAGTTTTTATTTTGATATGCCATGTTGCACTATATTCTTTCATGTGCAATTGCAAGTCACATCTTAAGAATTTTGGGGCTCATGGGCCAAACAAATTTTGGGGACCTCTGTTCACAACAGCTTTAATTTATCATCAATTTCAGCTCTTTCATGCCCTATTTTGCGAGGTCACTGAAATAGGCAGGCTGGTACAAATTCTAAATGCGTTTACATCTAATGTTCAGCCCAGGATAGTGATGTGTGTTTTCAATATTATAATTCAACAGCAGGTCACTAATGTTGTTGCTAATAAATATTCTGTGTGTATCGCCCACTACCCCCAAAAACCAATCTGTTGAGACATACTTAAGGTCATCAGGGCAAGGGCAGACCTGGCTCTATCAGGGTGTGCCTTGAAAGAGTCTCTAAAAGGCCTCTGTTCACCGGAGAGTGAGGCATAGTTTGAACCGCCGTGATCCCCCTTCAAACTATGCCTCACTCCCCAGTCTCCTCGCCAATGGATATTAGAGGACATTATAAACATAATCATTGAAATGATTTGCATTCTGAATAAAGCATTATTGTATTGGATAAAATCTATAATTGCGCTCTAACCGTTATTAAATTATACAGCACATTACATATGAACATACCACTTTCAATCCAGCGTTACGCTGTGTTTCGAATGGCTTAATTTATTACCCTGGATTGAAAAAAACAAGGACCCCCTGAACAATAGTGTAGAACTAACTCCTAGGGCAGGGATAGCAATGTGTGAATAAAAATTCCTAGGCAGTTATGGTATTGAAAAACAAGTGACTTAAAATGACAGCAAAAGAAGGGATGAGAAAAAACATATAAAAACAGCCATAGTTTTAATGAATATAATTAAAAATCATATAGAATACTGGACAACAGAGACTATATGATAACAACACAATAATTGCACTATCTACAGTGAAGGAGGGACTTGATTCGATGTCTTTGTGAATGCTCTTAGTTCAGGCTCAAATCTTTCACTATTGCGTGTTGTTGCTAATATCAATTTGCTGAATCTGCACATATCGACACAAATTGTGTGATCGTCTTCAAACAACTTGAATGTGTGGCTCCTGAAGAAGGCGTTTTTTCCTATGCCGAAATGCGCTTCGAGTTCATTTCGCCACTGCTCCAGGACACCAACGATAATTATATAACTTTGTTTCAGTGTGTTCCTGTTTTAAGATAACCCTTGTGTATAAATTGTATGATTTTTAAATTATTGTGTTGTTTTCATATAGTCTCTGTTGTCCAGTATTCTATATGATTTTTAATTATATTCATTAAAACTATGGCTGTTTTTATATGTTTTTTCTCATCCCTTCTTTTGCTGTCATTTTAAGTCACTTGTTTTTCAATACCATAACTGCCTAGGAATTTAAATTTATTACCCTTACACCCAACAAGCATACTAATGTTCTGTGCTAAGTTTAATACAAGTGGGTGTTATTTTTGGATTGCTAAACTTTCAGAAAGTTGCATTTTTGGGTCTCAAAGACGTATTGTTGGAGAGCATGCTCTTCCTTTGCGTAGTACCGCCTCTTGTCCTGAACTTTTTCTTACTTATATCTAAGGATGTTTTTGCTTCCTGCTGCTTGTCGACCACACCGTAACCACTGTGATTCCCCTTCAAACTTCAGTGCTTAGCATCACACAATATTTTATATTGTGGACTTGATATAAATATGGGGCTGCACTCTGTTTTTTCATTTGCTCAATTTATTGCATGACATTTACTAAATCTGGGCCCCAAAAGATGATGCAGTGAGCTGTAGATGGGAGGTTAACAGAGCCTGAAAGGTGTACATTTGTGGGGTGTTTTTTGGGGGGTGGCAAGTGTTACGAAACGTGCAACAGTACTTTTGAACAATTTCAAAGCATTGAGATATCAGTATGTTTTTTACAGAAAAAAGTAGCTCACTCGACACCCACATCAACTTAACAGCAGCATCCTTGCCTTCGCCATATTGTTTTACCTGCCTGATGGGAAGAATGTGCTTTGCTGCAATATTTATCAGGCTGCCTGATCTATTTAACGCAAAGGCTAGTTTTCCTGCAAATACCCTTTACGATCCAGATAATACATTGGATAGCTAGCTTTGCTAGCATAGGCTTGAGTCTGTGGTATTTGTGTAAACTTCTCTGTGGGTTGTTAAGGAATGAGGCTCCAGCACATAGCTTTAGAGAGAGATGTTTTTCCCCTGTGGAAACAGTGTTGTCATCGTCAGCAGGAACCCAGTACACATATGCTTAATTTTGCTTTCAGCTTGTCACAAGTACTATGTGCTAAGAGGACAAGTGTCAGGCTGTGTCTTTTGACAAATTTCTGTCTAGTGGCAAATGTTTGCTTATACCTTTACCATGTGTATTGGTGTTCACAACATTCCCAAACTTTGCAGTCAAAATATAATAGAAAAGTTGACTAGTTGACAATCTTGTTGCAGTGGTACTGGTAAAGGACATGTTAAAACAGAGGATGTAAGCTGTATGCAAAGGGCTGCTTTTAAAATGACCTTAGGCACTCAGCAGTGCACACATGCAAGTGCAGAAAGGGCTGCTGGCCTTTAAACAGCCAGGCTCTATGATATACTAGTGATTTATAGGTAGGTTTAATCCCCCTACCATATTATCTACTAGGGACTTATAGGGTAGGTCATACCAAATGTAAGTGCACCCTTTTATATTTTTACCCTAATGCATGTGTGTTTTCACTTGAGTTTTCAACTTAACACTAGGCCTGGTTACACAGATCCTTTAAGACTTCTTCCAATTACCTCCTTGAAAAAAAGAACTTCTGACGTGTGCTAGTTCAGGGAAAACGTATAATGGCAAACTCTAGCACTAAAACTAATATTACAGGAGTAAAAATCCTGTTACTTCCATGGACACATTTTGCGTGGTGTGCTGTTACTACTTTTTAACCTTGTTGTCTATTTACTTCAATTCTATTGCACAACCTAATTTGTAGTGTCTGTGAAACCTGCACTCTTTCTCGATTTTTGTCTAAATTATGACCCTCCGCCCTGAATTTTTGTCCTGAATTTTGACCCTTTGTCCTGAATATTTACACTCACCATCCTGAATTTACACCCATGCCAGTTGGTCACCCTACTGATAAGCAGGTCTCCCTGTCAGTCATCGCCGGAGGAGTGGTGCTGTGCTCAGATGAGGTCATCTGCGGGGTGACCACAGGAGGGGAGTCCGACTCTTGTATCACACTGCAGACTGAATGCGTTGTTTGTTGCAAGGTATATTGAATTTCTTTTCCTTTATGGGCCATGGCTTTTATTTTATTTTTTTGAACCCCTAGCCCTTTTACTTAAAAGCTTCCAGTCTGGAGAATTTCCTTTCCGTGAAAGAGCGACGCTCCCGAAGTCTTGTGACATTTCGGGAGAGGAGGCCATTTTGGGCGATGCTACAAATATTGCGCCATACTGCTAAGAGTTGCTTGTCTTCTATTCCCTTGAGAGAGAAACCTGTTTCCAGCTTCTAGCTTTAAATGTATATTGTCACTCTTCTCAGCATTTCTGATATGTACACAACCATTATAGAATCCGGTTTACTGGACCCTTTTATGTTTTTGTCTGCGCTTTGCTCCTGTGCTCAATAGGAAAGAGTTGAAAAGCAATATGAACTTTGGACCGGTAAGATAGTTATTATCGGGTTCGACTCAGTGATAAAGGAAGACTCTGCAAAAGAAAAGTTGGTGAACAAAACAAGAGACAATAGGACCTTAGAAATATTTATTTTATGAGTATTAATCCAGAGAGACTCATTTAGAAGAACCATTGTCATGGGACAGTGTAATGTAATGTAATAACGAATATTGAGGTACCACAGAGGTTTTTTTTTCTTTTTGTAAAATCCTCATGTTATTTGCCTAAACTGTAGCACTTGCAGGGGAAGATTGAATAGAAGGAAACATTTAGTAAGTGGACAGCCTGAACTTATGGTGAATTACTTTGGAAAGTTCCCTTTAGCTAAAGTATATTTTGTTAAATGCCAAGACAGATGCAAACTGTAGTTTACTCAATTGTAGTGTAAATGTTTTACTAATATGGTTTTAATTCGTATGTGTCATTTCCTTTGAAGGTTGTCGCTATTGCACCACCTGTTGGTTAAGGTCTCCTAAGGAGATTAGTGAAGGCTCAGTGGTTGAAGATCAGTCAAAGGCGCATCCCGATATCTCCTGTTTGTCTCTCTCTCTTCCAAATCCCCCTTGCCCCAGGAGCTAATACTTTTCCAAAAGTGTTTGTTTTTCAACTCGTATTTTGAGGTGCAGTTTTAGGGATCACTGGTGAAAAGGCTTTCTGTGGAAACCTGGAGTTCAATAGAGTGGAATTTTGTCTTGATAATTCTCGGTAGAATAACGGAGAATCATTTTCTTCCGAACCCTTAAATGTAGTGGTCGAAACAGTTTATGGAGTGTCTCGGAAGGTGGCTGCCACATTCATTGCTAAGCATTGACTGTCTGGGTTTGATTACTCAAGGGAGCCACAGGCAGGGGCCCACTGAGGTTGCTGCATTACTTTGGGAAACAAAGCCATCCCCTGGAGGGTTGGTCCAGTCATTGATGAGGTGTATAAGTCTGCGATGATGTGCCTTGCTTTTTTGCCCAGTCCCAAGCTTGCTTGGGTTCTAAAAACAAATATGATTTTTGCCCTAGTGTGACTTTTAGTGGGAAAAAGTGAAATGTCACCAGCCGCCACTGACCACAGCGGTAGTGACTAAGAAGGATAGTGGAGGAGTTGCATTGATATGTGGCAAGGTAACAAGGCGATTGAAAGTTAACAACATCCAGGTCCACATATTGCTGGCATGATTACACAGCTGAATGGAGACAAAGTCTTTTCCCGCCTTGATTTGAACAAAGGGTATCACCAACTCAAATTGGAAGAAAATTGCAGGTACATTACTACCTTTTCAACTCATGTTGATTTATTTAGATATAAAAGACTATGTTTCATCAGTTGTAGAATTCTTTCAGAATGTAATTTGACACATAATACAGCCAGTCACAAATGCTTTCAATTACAGCGATGACATATTGGCTTTTGGCCCACACAAAAGTAACTTGATAAAGCTCTTACACAAGTGTGTTGTACATTTGCTGATGCAGGTCTCACTTTCAATGCAGCTAAGTGTGAGCTTCATTAAACAAACGAAACTCAAGTTATTCATCATATACTTTCTGATGGAGGGGATCTAAATCCAAATAAAGTACAAGCTTTGTCATCCACTTCTTCCCCATATGATGCAACAATGATGCGATCCTTCCTTGGCATGGCCAGCTACTGTTCAAGGTACATACATGACTTTGCCACTGTGAGTGCCCCGTTGAGAGACGTAACTAAACTAAATGCTCCGTTTCTATGGTCATGTGAAGGTGAATAAAGCTTTGAGACAATCAAATATGCAATTGAGAATGCCTCTGAAATGGCATACTTTGATCTGAAAGTACAAACAGAGATTGCTGTTGATGCCAGGCCAATGGAATTAGGTGCCATACTTGCCCAGCGCAATGGACTTCCTAATACCCCAAGACACATTGTGGCTTATGCTAGCTGGAGTTTGTCACAGACTGAATGTGCTTATGCATACCCTGAAAAAGAAAGCCTCGCTGTGGTGGGGGCTTGTGAGCATTTTCATGTGTTCCTGTAAGGAAAGCACTTCACGGTTGTCACAGACCCTCATGCATTACTCACCATTTTGAGCAATCCTAAAGTCAAGATGCCCCCTTGCATTGAGGGGGAGGGGTTGCGACTGCAGGAGTATGATTAAATGATTGTGCATCTGATGGAGCAAGGTGAGAAACAAAATTTTGTATACCCCTCGTAAAATCACTTTCTCATAACATTAACATGAACTAATCGTGTGGTTTTGGAAAAACTTACCAACATAGAATAGAATGCACACACAAAATACATGTGGGATACTAAATTGCTCGTGTTGCAACCATAATCAACTAATTAAGTGAAAATGTGAAGTCTTAAATTAATGCTAAGGATATAAGTTAACCAAGAGTGGCATATATGTGCTTACTGTTTGTTTATTTGTGGCAAAACATGAAAACAGGTGAGCAAATTACGCATAAATGTAGCTTTATTCGCTAGGTAATAACTAACAGGGATACCTTAGCAAAGGGGGAGGTAAACAGAAGGGCTATAATTCAATAATTAACATGTAATTGTGTTTGTGTCTATGATAGTTCCTGTTGTGGCCTTTGAGGCCTACTTAAAGATGGATGATTTTTGTGACTTCGAGATTAGTGTGAACCACGCATGCGCATACAGAATGAAGTCACAGACGCATATGAGCTGACTGTGCTGAATGGAGTGGGTCAAGGACAATACATTCTGAAAACCTGACTGACTGCCAACAAAATGGACACCCGTATTTTAAACCATGGGAAAATATTGAGAACTATCGACTTTAAGGACATAACGGAACTTGTAACCTTAAGGACAATGGACGAATTAATTTAGCTGACTCTGCGGAAGCCAAGTAATAAGATGATGAGGTTATGTTCATCCACCCTTGGATTGACCAATGAAATGCAAAGAAGACCCTAAATGTTACAGATTTTAGACAGTTTAGCTAGGGGAAAAAGGTATAAAAGACTAAGGGGTCGATTATGATGGCGGTTAATCCGCATCCTCCGGGCCGGTGGAAGGCACCGCCAGCCGGGAGGATGTGGATTCACCGCCGCGGTCCCTGACAACACCACCCGCTAGATTAGGATGGCGGTGGGATCAGCGGCGGACGGCAGGTCCGTCCGCCGCTGATCCGCGGGGTGTAGACCACTATTTGGTGGCGGTGTCTGCAATACACCACCAGCCAAATTAGGAAGCCTGTGTAAACATGCTTTTCCGCGGAGGCTTTTCCGCCGTGGAAAAGCATGTGGACCTTTGCTTCTGGGGGGCCCTTGAGGGGCCCCCAGGGTGAAGGGGGGTGGGGGTGCACATGGGGGGTACCTATGGTACCACCCTGCATGCACACAGCGGCAGGCACCGCGCGGTGCCTGTCGCTTTCTGCATGCAAATGCAATGCATGCATTTTTAACATTGCGGCGGGTCCCTCCACCTCGGGGGTGCGTCCGTCCGCCATCCTAATCGACACCAAGGTCCGGAGTTAAGAAAAAAAATTCTCTCTTTTCAATTTCTATCTGCGTATCCTAACATGCTGCTGGAATGTTGAATTTCCTTGGAGAGTAAGAACTTTGAAATTTTAACTTTAAGTCTACTTTTATATAAGCACGGAGTCTTTAGATAAGGGTGAATAGCTTGAGGGAATAGAGAGATATAGTTTGGGAACTATTTGTCTTTCACAATGTTTTATGCTTGGTAAATGTCGAATATTATATTCATTTCTTTCTGAACCTAAATTTTAATAAAAAATAAATGTGCAAGGTAAAAATCTTTCCTTATGACTAACTGCAAATAAATTAATTTAAAGTGAATAAAACTGATTATGCTAGGAGAAAATTCTTTAAATAAAAATTAGATAAATGAAGAATTAAGCTGGTCTTGTTTATCCTTAGCCTAATTTTTACTAGCAGATCCGTCGCCAACAATGGTGGTGTGTTTAAATAATTCTTTTTGCTGATATAAACCATTGTAAATGAAATTAAAGTGCAGATGTATATATTATAAAAAGTTAGTTTGATTTAAACACTCCGCTAAAATACAGCAGCTCTCCTTTGATTTATACCGATCCATGAAGTAGGAAGAAAGTGTGCATGAATGATTCACAGTGTGATGTGCCCCACTGGTGAATAAATGTATGATTATATACTTCAGGGAAAGGTAATGGAGCTTTAGAAATTATTTCCGGAGGAACGCTGCATCAGTTATTAGCTTGGTAACAGAGCATAGGTTGCTATAGAATTAGCTAGGAGAATGTATAGAGTGATGTATACAGGATTTGATGTACAGAATTTATGAACTAACAGCTGTTGAGTTCGTATTATGTTATATGTAGTCCTGAAAAGGCTTCCGGAAAGTGTGGGAAGCTAGTCACTCTGTCTGCAGGCAGAGGAAGTGTGGCAAGTGAAGTCGCACATCACATAGTCTGTTTCAAAAAGTAGTGGTATAGTCGTTTATCACAGTGGTGTCATCGTACATCATAGGTTTACGGACTTTACGTGTGAAAGGATAAATGTATAGCGAGGACAGTCTATAAAATCTTAGCCTTCAAGTACAGGGATAATTGTGTATCCTGATTTAAAACTTACTGCTGAGAGAGTAATAGAGTTTAACCCGAGCTTGTGAGAAGGGTAAAGGTAGAGGTAAGCGCTGCTTTATCGGTGAGTGTAAAATTCAGTGGTAGAGAAGAGGTAAGCGCTGTCTACTGGAAATACAGAATACTTGCGATTGAGAAAACTATCACTTTGGTTTAGCGAAACAGACGAATGGAGTTGTTTTGTGTAAGTCACTAACCGATTCAGGTGTATAAATTGTAAATACGGCTTCTCGATATTCCTTGTAAAGGAGGGGTCAGTGAGCGCTGCAGAAGCCGGAGCACTGTCAAAAGTGTCGCGCAGCGATTGGTCCATGTGACCAAGACATAGTAAACGCTGATTGGTGCATCACAAAAAGCAGTGAGCTTATTGGTTAAGCACTAATATAACGTATCTTGTTCTAATTGGTACGGTAGTGTGAACCGCGCTGTGATAGGTTGGTGTTAGGAAGCAGCATACGGAAGAGTGAGCGATCTTTTGACAGACAGGAAATTATCGGGAAAATTTAGTTTTATTATGGTCAAGAAAAAGAGAAACCTTCATGGTTTGAGAAATTGAAAACATATATTCAAGAAAGACAAGGCGATAGTAACCAGAGAGGGAAATTTACTTCTTCCGCCAAAAACGCTTGCTTCCTATATGGTGACGAAATATGGTTATCATACATGTATCTGGTTAGAGAATTGGGCTAGATATACCAAGAATGATGGTGAGTTAGCATTTCAAGAAGTGGATGATTTAATTTGGCAGTTCTATGGAATTTGAGAGAAAAAATGATGAAACTTGAACCAAGACCTAGACCAGCTCAGTTTGAAGCACTAGCTGAATGGGAAGATGAGCAGGGCCGGACTGGCCATAGCGGGCACCGGGCAATTCCCGGGTGCGCCACACGGGTGGGGGCCGGTTGTGGGCCCTTGGGGGCCATTTTTGTTACAGGGCCGCTTTTGCAGCATAGCTGCAAAATCAGCCCTGTACCAAAATCGGCCGAAAACCGGCCCCGGCAAAGTGCTTGGCGGCCCCTTCAACCCCCCCATGTGGGGAGGGGGCGCCAGCCGAGCACTTTGCTGGGGCCGGTTGTGGTTCCCAGTCCGGCCCTGAAGATGAGATGCATGAAATGGAACGAGAAAGATTTGAGAATCAGCGAGGAACAAGATGCAGATTACGTGGATTGTGGGGAGAAACACATGAGAGTAGAATGCGGAGATGGAGAAATGCTAATATGTGTGATGGAATGTATCCGGTTAGATAAGTAGATGAAATGGAAAGGCGAAAATGCACAGAGAAAAAGAATGTGGAGATAGGAAGAAAGGATTACGGTGAGAATGAATCAGAGGATATGGGGCTGGAAGAGATATTAAATAGAAGACCACCACCATATCAACCAGGTTCTATATGGACCACTCCGAATGCTCCACTGATAGAAGATAGATTTGCTGAAACCCCAAAACGATTTTCAAATTTTAAAGATTTACCAGAAAGAGTAGAAATGAGGTATGATTCAAACACCCCAATGATCGAAACCAGACATACCGGTATTCCTAAACAAAATGATGAAACTAGGAAAAATGCAGCCAGAGTAGAGAGACAAACTGAAGAACAAGCAAGTACTTCTGAATATATACGTTCAACAAATGAATTGACAGAAAAAATACAGGAACTTACTTAAAATATAGAGGCCGTAACAGTCCCAGTAACAATAGGTCCTGTAATTCCAGTGTTTGAAAATCAGAAGATAAAAGAACAAACTTTAACGATACCTTTAAACCAAAGTTTGCAAAAGTTAAGAGAAAAGATTTATCCAGACTTATCAGAAATTAGACGAGATAGTAATGTAATTCCATCTAACTTGACTTTTAACCAAAGTTTACCATATAAAAATGCAACCGGAGCAGAATTTGATTCCGCAACACCCGAAATAAATGTAGAAAGAATAGATTTGACAAAAACCCCAGTAGGACCGTCAGAACAAGAATTTAACGATTGGCTTAAAACACTGAAAGTAAAGGAACATGAACCAAAAGTATTAGATGTGGTTAGATTAAAAATTGACATGGAAGAATTGATTATTGGAACAATTGGAACAGATAGATTAAAAACATATCAGGATGATGAGCTGATGTTTATGTGTAAAAGCATTACATGGAAAGCAAAGTCTATACATGATCATTTGGAAGAGTTAGCTAATGAATTGGATGTAGACTTTACGAAGCATAAAACTTTACAAAAACCTTATAGAGTAGATTTTACTTAAAAGGAAATTTAAAATATGAATACTGCAGGAAGACTAACACAAATAAAAGAACTGATTGTCTTACTAAGAAGATGGGGAGATGTGAATAAATGGAAAGCCAAATGGGCAAAGAAGAAGCCAGTGATAAATTTACATTAGCATTTCCTGTGAGAGAAAAAGAAACAGTAGTAAATGAATTTCCCATGAGAGAAATACCGGGAGGAATGTATGTACATGTCCCTTGGAGTAGGCAGGACATATTATCATTTACTAATGATTTTCCCAGATTGAGAGAGAAACCAGTAGAATGGTATAGACAGGTAGACAGATTTGTAGAAGTTTCAAAAGTATTATGGGAAGATTTAGATGGATTGTTTGACATAGTGGTGCCAGCAGATCTGTGGTCTGAATGTAAAATAACTGTGGATGCGCCGAAAACTGAATATCCCCGAGATAAAGTGTCAGGTGCTCCTGGACCTGAAGTAATACGGAAATATGAACAGACAATAGTGTTCTTGAAAAATAAGATTTCCCCAAAGGAGACAGATTGGGTAAAAATTCACAGGACATTGCAGGAATCGAAAGAATCTGTACATGCATTCTATGAGAGATTGTTGTTGGTGTTTAAACAGTATGGTTGTGGTGAACAGCTAAATGAAAAAGATATGAGTCAATTTGTATATCGGTTTGTGTTTGGATTAAGACCAGAGATATGTGACATGATAAAGCACAATTTGATAGGATGGCAAAACTGCTCTATGGATGAAGTATTAAGTCATGCAAAATATTGGAGTGATGAAATAAGGTTAAGCTGAGAAAACTCAAAGAAAAAGCAATGTGGGCTCAGGTAAATGTAGCAGAAAATCAAGCTGCACAATTGGAGAACAAAAATGCAGACAGGAGTCAAGGGAATTTGAAAGGAAGCTTTAATAAACAAAAATTAGTAGGGAATATAGATGAGCTTAAGAAAACATATCCTTGTCATAATTGCGGCAGGATAGGGCATTGGAGAAAAGAGTGTAAGTGCCCACCAAGAGTTAATCCCGAAAATACATAATTGAATCCACAGGTGCAGAATGAGATAAATCAGCAGCAACCGCAACAGCAGCAGGTAGTTACTCAGCAAAGTCAGGTGCCACAACCGCCACTTCCACACAGTGTAAATCTGCAGAGATACAGTGCAGAGACAGGATTCAGAGGAGGCGAACAGGTAAACAGATCGCCCAGAGTGAATGTGGGTCAGCAATATTGGTTACAAGAAGATGGCGGGAGTGAGTCGGATGATAATTTCTGACGGTGCCTGAGAGAGGAAGAAGAGTGTGTGCTTGGAGTCACTCTTGAGGTAGATCAGTCTAGTCGGTTTGTGAATGGAAAACTGAATGATGTAGAAGTAACTTTTCTAGTGGACACTGGTGCTACACGTTCTACTGTCAGATCAGTGGAAATTCAAAATCTTCCTCTCTCGGGTGAGAAAATCCAGGTTGTAGGTGTAGCAAATAGACATATTCAGACCTCCTTAACAAAACCAGTTGAAGTAGAAATTGGGAATTTTAAAGACATGCATTGATTTGTAGTGTGCGATAGCAGCCCTGTAAATCTGTTAGGGAGAGAAATTCTGTGCAAAATGAAGTGTACCATATATTGTTCACCAGATGGCATAGAGCTCCAAACTTCAGATGAAGATAGCTTGTACAAAATGACTAGGGTCATGATAGAGTCAGAGAAAAATGAATTGTTTCCTGTGTTCGACCAAGAAAAGATACCTGTAGAATTGAAAGAAGCAGTAAATGAGCAAGTGTGGGATTTTACGAGAGAAGATATTGGATTGATGAAAGGTGTAGATCCTGTAAAAGTTTCTGTAAAAGAGGGAGTGAGCTACCCAAACATTCCTCAATATAAAATGACATCAGAGATAATTGAAGGAATAACATCAGTGATAAATAAAATGATTGAATAAGGTATTTTAAGAGAAATAGAAAGCAGCCCTTGTAATTCACCGATAATGGGATTGAAAAAGCCAAACGGAACATTTAGGATTGTACAAGACCTTCGAAAGGTTAATAAAATAGTTGTCCCATGTTGTCCGATAGTACCAAATCCAGCAGTAATTCTATACCAAATTCCACACAATGCGAATGGTACACTGTAATTGACCTGTGTAATGCGTTCTTTACTGTTCCATTGAATCCAGAAAGCCAGCCAATATTTGCATTCCGATTTGGAGATCGTATTTTGGCATGGTGCGGAATTCCTCAGGGGTATACTGAGAGTCCATCTATTTTTAATCAGTTGCTAAAAAAGTCATTGGAAAGCTTGAACATGCCTGGAGAATCTGTATTAGTACAGTATATTGATGACCTTTTGGTGGCATCAAAGACTAAAAATTTATGCATATCAGATACTATTGCATTATTAAATCACTTGGCAGAAGAAGGACATAAAGTGTCTCCATCAAAATTACAATTTTGTCAGAAAGAAGTGCAATATTTAGGTCATAAGATTGCTAAGGGAACTAGATAAGTTACTGCAGAAAGAATCAAAATGATACAAGGCATGCAGCTCCCGAAAACACAAAGACAAGTTAGAATGTTTCTAGGAATGGTGGGTTACTGCAGACAGTGGATTAGTGGATTTTCACTAATAGCAAAACCCCTACAGAGATTAACTAAAGCAGACAACAGAAATCCTATTGTACTGAATAAGACTGAAATGGAAACATTTGAACAGCTAAAAACAAGCTTATGTGAAGCTCCAGCTCTAAGAATGCCAGACTATGAAAAAGGATTTGAGCTGTATTGCAGTGAGCGAGAAGGATGTGCATTGTCAGTATTAATACAGACACGTGAAAAATTAAGAAAGCCAATTGCATATTTTTCAGCTGTTTTAGATCCAGTCGCAAAAGCCTTGCCAGGTTGCTTAAAAGCAGTAGCAGCTACAAGTGTGAGTCTAGAACAAAGTGAAGGAATAGTGATGGGATTTCCTGTGAGGGTATATGTACCTCATTTAGTAGAGATTCTCCTCACTAGAACAAAAACACAGTACCTTACGAATAATCAAATGACCAAATACGAAAAGACGATTTTGGGAGCAGACAATGTGACAATTTCATGTTGTGTAAACATAAACCCGTCCACATTGTTGCCTGATGCTATGGAAGTTGAAGTAAGAAATGAGGTTGATCACAAATGCTTGGATGTTCTTGAGTATTGCACTAAACCAAGACCAGATATCAGAGATGAGCCATTGCCTGAGTCAGACTATGTAATGTTTGTGGATGGTTCCTGTCTGAGAACAGAAGAAGGTGCTTTAAGTGCTGCATATGCCGTGTGTACAGTGGCAGATGTTTTGGAAGCATCTTGTTTGAAAGGAATTCGTTCTGCCCAAATTGCAGAATTGATTGCTTTGATTCGAGCATGTGAATTGGGAGAAGAAATACGAGTTACCATAGTAACCGACAGTCAGTATGGATTCGGGGTTGTCCATGATTATGGGCAACTGTGGTCTCAAAGAGGTTATTTAACCTCTGCAGGATCCCCCATCAGAAATGCCGAATTTGTGAAAATGTTGATTGATGCTATTCAGTTGCCTGATAAGATTGCAGCGGTGAAGTGTGCTGCCCATAAGAAAGGTGATGACTATATCACCCGAGGTAACAGGTAGGTAGACTCCATTGCAAAATACTGTGCTAAAAATATTGCATCCATAAATCGGGACAGGAAAGAAGAACATGTTTCAAGTCCTTTAATGCTAACCACAGTAGTTGAGACTTGGCAGGAAGTAAGACAGATGCAGGAAGAAGCAAGTGAAGAGGAGAAAAACATTTGGTTAAAAGCAGGATGTAGACAAAGAGAAGAAGATGAAATCTAGGTTTATAAAGATGAAAGACCAGTAATGCCTGATAGAATGATCACAAATATGGCCCGAATGTACCATGGTCAAGCCCATGTTGAGAGAGATGCGATGATTAGACTGTTTAGACAAACATCGTATAATCCAAAGTTCAGGATGATAGCGGAGAGCCTGTGCCAGAGATGTTTAGTGTGCCAACAGTTCAATCCAAACAGAAAAACAGTTGTGAGCATGGGAACCATAGGACGGGAGGAAGGTCCATTTACACAAATGCAATTGGATTTTATCGAGTTGCCTCCTTGTAATAGACTCAGATATGTGTTGCTAATCATTTGTCTGTTCTCTAGGTGGGTAGAAGCTTTCCCCACCCAGAGGAATGATGATCTAACTGTTGCTAAATTGCTTTTACGTGAGATTATACCACAATACGGTTTTCCAGTAACAATTGAAACAGATTGTGGGGGCCATTTCCAGAATGAACTGTTACAGATGATTTGTGAAGCACTGGACATTCGTCAGAAACTGCATTGTGCTTACAGACCAGAGGCCTCAGGTGTAGTTGAACAAGTGAATGGGACAATAAAAAACAGAATTGCAAAAATGTGTTTGGCGACAGGACTAAAATGGCCGGACACATTACCACTCGTTCTGATGACCCTAAGGAGTATACCTGACAGAAAAACTGGACTAAGTCTACATGAGATTTTGATGGGCAGAGTGATGAGACAAGCATTTGCACCAGTTGATAAACTGTTAACTATAAGTGATGACATCATACTGGATTACTGCAAAAATCTGCCTGACGTAGTAACTTCTATGTTCCATCAGGTGGGAACTGAAGCAAACACGAAAGATAAAAATCCAGCTCATGATCTAATCCCTGGAGATTAGGTTCGGATAAAGGTACACCGAAGGAGAAACTGTTTGGTGCCTAGGTGGCAAAGAGCAAGACAGGTCATTTTGGTCAGGACAGCTACTGTTAAGTGTGCTGGAGTAAAGAGGTGGGTGCATGCCAGTCACACCATTCGTGTACCTGAACCTAAAAATCCACACGAAGAAGGTGAAAGCACAACTGATTCTGATGGAGAACCAGAAAGAAATCCAGATACTGAAGCTCGACAGGAACGTCGACATCTGGAAGTATCAGATGCTAGCTCTGTATCTGAAGGAGAAGGGGAAGTTATTGAAATACCAAATTTTGAAGATCGACCTGAAAGTTGAGATTTGGTAAGAACTGATACCAGTAAAGACATTGAGCAAAGTGAAGATAAAACTGGTAATCAAGAAAATACAAAAGAACAGTCAGAAAGCTCTGAAAGCAGGAACCAGAATGCTGACACTGAAAAAGAGGAAAAAACTCACGATAAGGATGAGATTCCAAGTACCAGTTATGGAAATGTTCCTAACAGAGATGAAGTACTGAGTAAAAAGAAACAGAACCTGAAGGAGAAACAGACGTTATAAAGTTAATTATAAATGATACTGTTGAAAATACTGAAAGTGAAACCGATGACAGTGAAGATGAAACTCAATTGAGAAAGAGTTCAAGGAAAAGAGCTTGGAGAGTGGAATATAATACAACAGAGCCAAAAACAAAACGAGCTCGTAAAGGAGATAATTGGCCTAGAGAAAAGGATGGACTAAGAGTCAAACTGGTTAACAGAGCAAGAAAACCAGAAGACCAAGTGAATGAGATAACAAGTCAATGAGAGTTATTGGGAAAGAGAATAGAAGTTGTCCAAAGGCAAAAAAGAGTGAGGAGACCAAATCAGAAATATAAATCACCTGAATGGATTTACATGATTTTGCCCCTACTGAGGAAATAAACAGCAGTCAGAGAACTTGAATTTAACAAGTCAAGAAAAAGAAAGTGAGTAAAAGACTGAAACATAAAGAAAGAAAAGAGATATTTGATCTGGAATTACCAGGTAAAAGGGTAAAGACTTGCAGTACTGGTATATGGAAATTACCGAGAAGGTAAAGAGAAACCTTTTTAGGCAAGATAAGTGAATAAAGAGAATTGTAAAAGCAACTGCTGTGTAAAAAAAAAAATGGCAACTACTGATGAAATTACAAAATGTTCAATTTTTAAAAGATGGTGTAAAATGTGTTTCATATGTACTGGGTTATTAATTTTAGTCTGCTTAGTTTTAGCTAGTATTATTCCATTTAGAGAAAACTTTCTGAAAATGAAATCCAATGTGTCTATGAATGAAAAAAACAATGAGTTGAAATTTAATAAACCACCTGTATATAAGCCAGAAATTCATCAGGATAGGTCAATTAGCGACTTCTCCAAAAACACATTTTCAAGATTGTTATCTGAGTATGTTAGGACCATGGATGCTCAAGATTGTTATGTGTGTGTGAAATTACCAGCATCAGTGGCAGAAGAGGTGACCTATCACCACCTTCCACTTACATATGGATATAAGAATATTATTATTTGAATTCTGATGATGTTTTTGCAAGATTGAAAGTAGTAAACGCACTGAATAAAGTTAAACCAGCAAAAGTTATGGGAGAGTTTTTCTTAATAACACAAGAACTAATGCACGACTATGCATTTAAACATAATTTGACTTGTAAATAAGAAATGAGGAAAAAGCATTTTTAGATATGGTGGAAGAAAGAAGTAATGCTTATAAAAGAAATGAAAAAGTGAAACATGCCAAATCAAAATATTAGGAATTTGAGGATGAAAATTTAGAAGGAAAAAGTGTAAACATAGCTATAAATATATATACTCCATTGTGGGGAAAATGTTGTATTCGAAGAGATAACACTGTATATGACAATTATTTTGTGGGAGCAAGTCAGTGTGAGGACACCTGTCGTATAATAGGGGGTTGGGGATTCAAAGGTGGTAAAGATGCAATTTTTCCTGGTATATATTTTATCTGTGGGACAAAGCTTATTACAAATTGCCAGACCACTGGTACGGGACATGTTATGTAGGTTTGGTATTTCCTAAAAAATTTCATGTAGATAGGGGTACAAATGGAATACATGAGATAGATAAAGTATTAAGTCGTAGAAAAAGAGAGAGTGTAGCAGAAATAATAGGTGATATTTTTGGAGCACTGATACCAATGGTGGGGATATCTATTAATGCAAACAAAATTCAAAATTGTCAACAATAGTAGATCGTTTGTCAACAGACACTGCAGGAGGATTTTTAATGGTAAGTACAGAATTAGTTGCTATGAGGGCTATGGTGATGCAAAATCGTCTTGCTCTTGATATAATTTTAGCAAAAGAAGGAAGAGTTTATGGAATTTTACATGTACAGCATTGCTGTACATACATTCCAGACAAGAGTCAAAACATAGAGAAATATATTGAAAACATTACGGATTTGCATAAAGAAATTGAACCACTGGAGGTTGATGGTGTCCTTGAACTAATGGGAAAAAGGTTTTCAGCAGTTAAATATTGGTTGCATGAGTTAGGTAGTTCTATTGTAGGTAAAATAATTTTTGCAGCGATAGTAATAATAACAGTAATTTTGATATTAAGATTATGCTGTATGATTAGAAAGAGAAGGAGTGTTAAAAGATCAATAAAAAAGGCAATCAAGGAAGAAGAAGATAGAAAAAGAGAAATGAATGACATAGAAATGGAAGAGGTTCAAGAGAAACTGTAGGAGGATACCAAAGAAATAGACGAGACATGAGTATAAAATTTCATACTAATCAAAAGAATTTGAAACATGTTAAATAAAAATGTTTCCACATTTTGGGAGGTATTTGGTGATAAATCACCAAAGGGGGGAGTTGAAGGAGCGAGGTGAGAAACAAAATTTTGTATACCCCTCGTAAAATCACTTTCTCATAACAGTAACATGAACTAATCGTGTGGTTTTGGAAAAACTAACCAGCATAGAATAGAATGCACACACAAAATACATGTGGGATACAAAATTGCTTGTGTTGCAACCATAATCAACTAATTAAGTGAAAATGTAATGTCTTAAATTAATGCAAAGATTATAAGTTAACCAAGAGTGGCATATATGTGCTTATTGTCTGTTTATTGTGGCAAAACATGAAGACAGGTGAGTAAATTACGCATAAATGTAGCTTTATTCGCTAGGTAATAACTAACAGGGATACCTTAGTAAAGGGGAGGTAAACAGAAGGGCTATAATTCAATAATTAACATTTAATTGTGTTTGTTTCTATGATAGTTCCCGTTGTGGCCTTTGAGGCCTACTTAAAGATGGACGATTTTTGTGACTCCGAGATTAATGTGAACCACGCATGTAACCTTAAGGACAATGGACAAATTCATTTAGCTGACTCTGCGGAAGCCAAGTAATAAGATGATGAGGTTATGTTCATCCACGCTTGGATTGACCAATGAAATGCAAAGAAGACCCTAAATGTTACAGATTTTAGACAGTTTAGCTAGGGGAAAAAGGTATAAAAGACTAGGTCCAGAGTTAAGAAAAAAAACCTCTCTCTTTTCAATTTCTATCTGTGTATCCTGACATGCTGCTGGAATGCTGAATTTCCTTGGAGCTTAAGAACTTTAAAATGTTAACTTTAAGTCTAGTTTTATATGAGCACGGAGTCTTTAGATGAGGGTGAATAGCTTGAGGGATTAGAGAGATAGAGTATGGGAACTATTTGTCTTACACAATGTTTTATGCTTGGTAAATGTCGAATATTATATTCATTTCTTTCTGAACTTAAATTTTATTGAAAAATAAAAGTTGCAAGTTAAAATTCTTTCCTTATGACTAACTGCAAATAAATGAATTTAAAGTGAATAAAACTGATTATGCTAGGAGAAATTTCTTTAAATAAAAATTAGATAAATGAAGAATTAAGCTGGTCTTGTTCATCCTTAGCCTAATTTTTACTAGCAGATCCGTCGCCAACAATGGTGGTGTGTTTAAATAATTATTTTTGCTGATATAAACCATGGTAAATGAAATTAAACTGCAGATGTATATATTATAAATAGTTAGTTTGATTCAAACACTCCGCTAAAATACAGCAGCTCTCCTTTGATTCATACCGATCCATGAAGTAGGGAGAAAGTGTGCGTGAATGATTCACAGTGTCATGGGCCCCACTGGTGAATAAATGTATGATTATATACTTCAGGGAAAGGTAATGGAGCTTTAGAAATTATTTCCGGAGTAGCGCTGCATCACATCGTCCAGGAAAAAATAAAAACCTTGCTGATGACTTTGCACGTGTACCAACACCATGGCATGGCACCAATTTTAAAGCAGCTGATGCCTTTGCTAACTTCATCGTAAAATTCAGTACCCCTGCTGCCATATCAGAGGAACAAATCATTGCTGCCACAAGCACTGAGAGAGATTTGCTGATACTCAAAGACATTATCACACATCAATCTTGGAAAACACATAATTCATGATGACATGTAAATGTAAATGTGGGTTTACTTGTAAAGCGCACTGCCACCCTACTCAGGGTATCCTGGCGCTGTATACCGCTGTGGAACCCTTCCTGGTTTTCCCTGTGAGATGCCTCCTACTGGGCACCCCCAAGGTGGAACCAGGCAACCCAGCGCCACTGGGGCCGTTGTGGAGATTAAGCAAGCTATTGCCCAGAGTTGCAGAGTGGGACCCATGATTAGAGTAGGCGCCAAAGCTAGAATTGTCAAGTCCGCGGACATTGAGCCTGGTACCCTGCCGCGTCGGGAATTGAACCCTGGTCCCGGGCCAGACCTCTGCATCAGGGTCTGCCGCCTCTAACCAGTGAGCCACACTTCTCCTCCTTCTCCTGTGACATAGAATACCAGATTTTCAAAAATGTGCAGGAAGAACTTTCAGTTACTCTAGAAGGCATTATATTATGAGGGTCAAGAATTGTTATACTTGAGAGCCTGAGACAACAAGTCATTGAACTGGCACATGAGGGACACTGAGGAGTTGTTGGTACTAAACAAGTGTTACTGGACCAAGTGTGGTTCTCTCACATTGATGAAAGAGCTGAGAAGGAATTCAGGGCATGTCATTTGTGCAGCTTCTTGTCATCCAAAGAAACACAGTGCATCTGTTAAACATGTCTGATCTTCCAAAGCTTGCATGGGAGCAGATTGTAATGGATTTCTTTGGACCCTTGACAATGGACATCATCTACTAGTAAGTGTTGATGAACACTCCTGTTTACCCTTGTGGAAGACCTGTCATCAACCACTCACGACAGAGGCATTGAGAGATTAGAAAGTGTTTTTGCAATATGGGGTGTTCCTTCAATTTTGAAATTTGACCATGGCCCGTCTTTCAAAAGTAGAAAATGTACAGATTATCCCACTCACCTAAATGTCAAGCATCAGAAAAGCGCACCTCTCTGCCCTCAGGCAAACAGTCTTGTCAAGCAATTTATGAACACCCTCATGAAGACCGTTCAGCGCACTGTGCTGGAAAGACTTGAACCCAAATCAGTTCTTCACTCTACTCTTAGTGCATACAGGTCAACTCCCCATTCCACAACAGATGATAGCCCTGCAACCTTCATGTTTGGGAGAGCTATGGGAACCAAATTGCCACAATGGACCACTGAAAGATATATTGATATTGAAAAACAATACACTACTGATTTGGCTCACAAATGCCAAAATAAAGACCTATGCGCATAGACACATCTGGGCTCGGAGTACTGTGTTTAAAAGAGGAAACCATGTAAATGTAAGGCAGAAACGGAATCGCAAGTCTGATGCTCCTTTTGATGCTGACCCACTAAGGGTTGTGACTAGCAAAAGACACATGGTGACTGCTTATTGTAGTGGAAAGTCCATCACAAGAGATTCTTCTTATTTCAAGCATCTGGGGTTCACGGACAAAGAAGTTTTGAGTGAGACCCTTCCATCTGGGACTCAGGAGAGTCCAAAGACTGCACCTGTGTCTGTGTCACCAGTGCCTGCCACAGATGCTGCTCCTGTGTCTCCTCAACCTCATGCAACGAGATCTGGAAGATTGATTCGAGCACCTCGATGACACATTGAAGAGTTATGATGTATAAATGTATTTTTGTGTACTTTTTATTTAGTGAGGGAGGGGGTGTAGTGTTATGTTTGTTAGAGATAGCTGGGACCCCTCTGGGCCCTGATGAACTCTGTAGAATAGTGACGTAAGAGATTGGGTGTGGTTAAGAAAATTCATTACGTAGTACAAGCAGTTAACAGTTATATTCTGAAGAATAAAGATGTGTAATATCGAGCTCCGTGTGTGGCATGATCATTTACAAGTACCGGGGATGGTGAGGCCACTGCACCCATCTCTTTCAGTGTTCCAAAAGTCCCTGAAGACCTGGCTATATGACTAATCAACTGGACCCTGCCAGCGTCTTGATACCCTTACTGGTGACAAGTAGCACGCTACAAATCTACCGATTTATTGATTGAGGGCAGAAGGCACAAGGCATAATATGCACCCACACCCTATGCCTTGTGTCGCTGAACACAAAATAAATTAGGTACTAAGAAGGACCAATATTCGAAGAACATACAGTACAGATAAGAACACGCAGTACAGACTCCAGGTGGTGCAAAATGCACTAGCCAGTCTAATTCTGGATATCCAGAAAGCGTATTATGTTCCAATCTCTTTGCATTGTGCAGAAGGCTCTTTATCTTCCGTACCCAATGAGAATAAAGGCAATGCTTAGTTGGTACATACGGGGTAGATACTTCCGTTCTGCGCATCAATACCTGCTCAGGGTGCTGAGAACTAAAAAGAAGAAATGGGGCGACAGAGCATTCTCAACGGACGCAAGCAGACTCTGGAACTCCCTTCCACAAAGCCTTAGGGCTATTCCTGAATTACTGCCCTTTAGGAAGGCACTCAAGACCTGGCTGTACCCTCTCTAGTCTTTTTCTCAGTATCTGGGTGTATAGCAGGCCCCTTCCGGACAGCTGCCTACAGCGTCTTGATGCCTTTGGGTAATTGTTTGCCCTCTACAAAAATGCCAAATCAAAATCAAATTCAATTAGATCCAACATTAGTATTCATATATGGCTTTCACTTCGTAGACTTGTCAAATTTGGACCCAAACAGCACATCTTAAATGCTTTTATAATTTTCGGCCACCACCCCATCCATCATCTTGGCCCACCCATGTTCCTTTATGCTCCTCCCAGATCGAAAATCCTGGAGCGGGCCCGTCTAACATCCATGTGGACAATTTATGCTAAACAGAAAAAAGTAAATAAATACAAATGTATATGCTGTCGTTGTCCTCGCTTCTCATGTCTCCCGCCAGCACAGTTCTCCTGCCAACGATGTAAAGGTTTTTCATCAGCACTGCTACTGCTTCCATGTATTATATACATAATACTTTATGTTGACGTTTATACGTGAAAGAACGGTGGCAGCCTACCTAATGTGCGGACTATTTGGGAATTTCAATCTCGACAGCGACGTTGCACTCTCAGCTACAACCAGCTGGTGGCAGTCGATGCTCGGTAATGGGGACCACGTCTCCCGCCATATTGTCTGGGAGGGCGACCGGGCACTGATTGGCTGTGCGACCGGGACTATTGACATGCAGGCTGACGCTAATTGGCTGTGCTGCTCTGACAGAACCCTCCTCCTCGCCGCTGGTTTCCCGCCAGTGCCGCTCCGCGCTCCCGGGTCAGATCCCGAGTGCAGCCGCCGCCATGTCCCGCCAGAGCACCCTCTTCAACTTCTTCACCAAGTCCCCTCCGCCGCCCGGCCGCAGCAGCTCCTCTCCCACCGAGGCCTCTCTCCCCGGCCAGGGCAAGCCTGGCTCCTGCACTCCGCGGGAGGGAGCCCAGCAGCACCGCCACAAGCACGGGAAGAGGCCCGGGGCGGCCGCGAGCCGAGGGGATGGTGGAGGGAAGGCGGCACGGCCTTCCACACCCAGGTAACCGCGCCTCCCTGCACCACGCCCCCTCCCCCGGGCCACACTGCGCCCACCTGTACCAATGTGACCCGCACCCCATTTAGCGCCCACCCACTCAGCACCAGGCTCTAGGCGCTTGACACTATGGCTGGGTCAGCGCTGATTCCCTCTATTGGCTCCGGTTTGTGATTTTAGCCGCTCCTCGTGCAGCCGCTCTCTGATGCGCAGCCCCGGGATACACTTTCTCTCTCCAGTCCAAACACGTTGAAACCAGGCCGGGCTGCCGTGCTCTGCTAGCAAGTTTTGCATGGCATGGAGTACCAGTATTTTGTTTTATTTTAATTTATTTATTCAAAGAGTTTTGTATAGCGCTGGCTGGACCCGGAGGCATCGGAGCGCTTTACATGAGGACCAACTCAAGTTACAGATTACATCAGTTTCAAGGGCATATTAAAACATGGGTAAAGAAAAACAAGGTTACATGGCAAACGTGTTACTATAGCATAGAACAACAACAACTCATAGAAAACCACGCTTCACGGTCACAAGAGACAATATAGTATAACATACCTTGCAAGGACAATAAAAGGAGAAGGAGCTCTAATGCAATACACAATACATTAATTTCATTCCTTCTCATCCCACCGCTGTCAGTTGTAAAAGCGTTCCTGATACTTCAATGTACCAGCCTGGCCAATGTAGGTGGGACTGGCGATAGATCGCCCCTATCTGGCCAGTTGTCTGTTGTACCGCAGAAGCGGACCTTTTGATTTCAAGTGCATGAATGGAAAACTCACGTAGTGGTTCTTTGCAAGGTTGGACTGAAATAATAAAGGCTAGCAGGAAGGGACTTAAAACAGATGCATCGCCGCAGGGTGTGCGGGTTCATCTCCGAGGCCCAGTTTGTAAGAGATGGGGGACTCTGAGTGACCCTAATCACATTCACCAGGGTGATATGGTGCTCCTGTTGGGATCTCAGAGGCACGACTTCTTCATACTGTTTTTAATATAAGGAAAACAGTCCACCCTACTTATTGTAAAAAAAAAAAAAAAAAACGCCCCCTGGGACGGTTACTTCAGACTGTGGAAACGCTTCAATAGAAGCAAGACAGTCTCCTGTGCTGTTAAATAAGCTTTGCCAGCTTGCCTGAAATAAATGTAAATATGCGTAACTGGTTAATTTGCAAATGTAAAGGGTGCTTGGAAGATAGTATTGCCTTTAAATAACGGAATCACCTTAAGCTTCCTGATGACAGATATTCTTTGAGTGCTGTTGCTAGGGAGGTACCATCCGAGCTGTTAAGTGTGTGCCGTTATAAAACAATTGCAATACGTATAGTGCTGGTATCACTAAAATCCATGTTTTGGAAGCACTTTTTTTCTTAAACATTTTTGTAGTAGCCTCTCGTACTGTTAGTAATGCAAGTTTAAAATAATGACTTGCGTTATTCATTGTGCTTACTGTCAGACTGGGACCTCATAGCACTAAACATTCACAAATCCCTATTCTACACTGCACGAACCAGGATTCAAATCTGTGGGTTTCTGGTTGCACACGCATACCTCTGCAGTGCATTAATAAAGGTTTCATAATGTATAATAGTGCATTTCCCACTGATTGACCAACTTGCAATTATATTCGTTTAAGCAGTGCGTTTTTACCTGAAGGTGAAAGACCCAAAAAAGTTAGATTTAGGTTTTTTTTGCCATGTCTTTGACAATACTCCCGCGCTCACTAGCCCCAACCCCTTTGTGCGCAGCATTAGTTACCGTACTTTTTGAATGTACTTTGACCATTGGTACAAATGTAGATCATTGCGAATTCATGAGAAGTTAAAATTGTCTTAGTGGGAGTAGTTTGTGTTTTAATGTCTATTCCTGTAAATATGGGTGCTTGAATTGTATGGTTCAAGCTGAACCATACTCTGCTGTATTCTATCTTGAGAAAAGCTTTGTGAATCTGCTATCATGCTTTCTGTTTTTTAAGGACTACACGACGTACCTCCTCAAGTAACTTTAAAATACTGCTTTTGAGTATGTCTACTGTTTCTGCTACCCCCGTGTGCTCACTGACTTTAACGACATGCATGCCTGCATTAGTATTTACCCTTCCAGATTTATTAAGGCATATTTTCGCCAGGCAGGTCCTGCAGACATATTCTCTCCCACATGAATAGTTTGTTCTGCTAACCAATAGTCTACTTACAATTTTGAATTATTTTAAGATGCTTTTTTGATTTGTTCTTATATTTAATATGTTTTATATTTAATTTAATAGTTTAGGAGTTTGTTTTGCTTCTGGTCACAAGTTTCTCACAATTTACTTACCAGCTTGTAGCGGAATGCTTCAGTGGTGTCATTGCATCACCAGCTGCTGAGAATATATCCCTTTTTCCTTGAGGCCTAGTAAACACACGGTACAAAAGGGGGTGGTGATGGACGGAGCATCTGAGCCAATCAAACACCCACACCCAGTCAAAAGATCTGGGTTTAATCCATCACCGTTCTTTAGCCCACTCTGCCACCCCAGTTCAGACATGGCTATTTGCAAATCAGTCTGACCCTGTGCCTCATGGGAACAGTCCAGCCCGAACTGCCAAGCCATGCCTTCCCTGGACCGGAAACAAGCTTCCGAGGACCGGTTTCTGGCATTACAGCCTTCTTCAGCCTGGCTTGCTTGAATCCAGTGGCAAAGTGAGCAAGGGACTCACGTCTGAGCATACCCTGCCACACTTATGGCGGCCAAAAGCGGTACACCACCCCCTTTTGTACCGCTTTTGGCCGCCATGAGTGTGGCAGGGTATGCTCAGACGTGAGTCCATTGCTCACTTTGCCACTGGATTCAAGCAAGCGGGGCTGCAGACGGCTGTAATGCCAGAAACCGGTCCTCGGAAGCTTGTTTCCGGTCCAGGGAAGACATGGCTTGGCAGTTCGGGCTGGACTGTTCCCATGAGGCACAGGGTCAGACTGATTTGCATATAGCCATGTCTGACCTGGGATGGAAGAGTGGGCTAAAGAACGGTGATGGATTAAACCCAGATCTTTTGACTGGGTGTGAGTGTTTGATTGATTCAGATGCTCCGTCCATCACCAACCCCTTTTGTACCGCTAGTAAACACACAGCATTTTCTTGTGACAGTTTAGGAACACCAGTGAACAAGGGGTGAATCCTCTTCAGGATAGTGAGGGTAGGAATCCAAGTCAAGTGTTCCAGCAGTGTTCTCCAAAAAATGACATCTAACTTGACCAGATCTATCAGTATTCTGTTTGGTCCGGCTGCTTTGGCCAGGCGGGAACTTGTTAGCTTTGATATTTCCTCCTTTGTGATTTAGGGAAATGTTACAAGTTCTATTGGTGGTTCAAAAGATCAAATTACTGATTTGTACAGGGACTTTATGTGAGTGTCCCATTTATTGTTAGGGATGAACAGATCATCAGGCCGCTTATGAGCTTGTGCCATAACTGACCAGAGCCCAGAATGATTGTAAGTTTCGTGATGAAATAGCATGGAACAATTTTGTGTGGGCAATTTTCTTCACTGTCCGGTGTCATGTCTCTTTCTAATCTTCAATACAGTCTTCTGATTTTGGAGTTTTAAATTGCGGTCCTTAGACACAGGAAATTTTAGAGTATGCTGCACTGAATTACGGTAGGCTCTTTTTTTGGGTCTCGCTGGAAATGCATCCGTAAGGATGCATCCAGCTGGAGACGCTCTAATAAACCTTACAACCCTGCATCTGCCACTGAAACATCATCGTCAGAAGACGACAGCAGATCCAGACCAACTCGTGCAACTCCCAATTCTGAATCACAAACACCAAGCACTTCTACAGACTCCTCGGTTCATTTTTTAGAGTCAGGCCTGGAACAACAGAAAGATCCCGGGGGGGCAAAACCCGCCGAAGTTGCAGAAAAAACGCCTCCGCAAACCAAGAAGAACAGAAAAACCAGACGTTGAAGGTTCAAGACAACCTGGTAATAAACATATCTTCTACCACTCTAACCAGCGAAGAAATCAATACCCTTCAAAAGGGCCAATCCTTTGTGCCTACTACTGTCATTAACACTCTGGAACTGGAAGTCAGCGCATTTAAATTGATTCGCAACATCCGTCTCAGAAATTATTTTGCTAACATCACTCCTGTTACAACACAAGAAGAAGACATGCTACGAGGATTGAGACCCCACAGTACATTCTTGGCACCACAAAGCCATAAGATCATTGATGCCTTTGAGAACCTGATTAAACAAGAAATCTTGAACCTGCCTTTTCAAACAACAGTCAAACGTGGTAACCTTACCCGGAAGGAGAGAAATATCCTCCAGAAACTGGCCGACGACCCGACGATAACTTGTCAGAACGCTGATAAAGGTGGTGCCCTGGTCATCATGGACACCAGCTTTTATGACCAACAAGTAGACTTACACATCAATGATCAAAACACTTATGATTTTCTACTCGAAGATCCGACTAAGGAGTACGCACAGGATTTGTCACTCATCATTCAGACAGCATTTGATCAAGGAACCATCAACGACAAGACTCGCAGATTTTTGACACCATCTAATCCCAGACCTCCTGCACTGTATATGCTTCCTAAAATGCATAAGCATCCAACACACCCTCCTTTTCGACCCATTGTGTCGACTCGAGGCAGCCTACACGAAAATGTAGGCAAATTTTTGGACAAATACTTGCAACCTTTTGTTTTAACTACCAAATCACATGTCAAAGACACCACCGACTTTTTATTAAAAATTGAACCTATCATGAACCAGCTCAGGAACAACCAACTCATCATGTGTACGGTGGACGTCTGTTCACTTTACACCTCCATTCCACATGATGGAGGCATTGAATCTATTGAAGAAGTGTTATCCTCGTCTGATTTGGATGCAGACTTCAAAGTGTTCCTCATGCAATTGACAATATTTACACTATATCACAGTTATTTTTCAGTCAAAGACAAATGGATTTTGCAACTTAATGGCACTGCCATGGGCAATTCGGCAGCTCCATGCTACGCGAATATTTATATGAAACAATTCGAGGAATCTCACATCTTGAACCAAAACAGCTGGCAAGAACACGGACGACTGTACCTACGCTTCATAGATGACATCTTCATACTATGGGAGGGCAATGCAGACACGTTGAATGCCTTTCTGGAAACGTGGAACCAATTCAACCAAAGAATCCAGTTCACATGGGAACATGATGAAAGCACAATACATTACCTGGATGTAGAAATCCACAGGAGACAAGGAGATTGGTCAACCACCGTCTATCGGAAACCTACCGATAGAAACTCTACCCTTCACTACAGCAGTTTCCATCGCCCCGGCCTGAAGAACAATCTACCTTATGCACAACTACTAGGGATCAAACGTATAGTTTCAGACAAAGATGAATGCAAAGTACAAATGCAACACACACTTGACAGGTTGAAAGCAAGAGGATACCCTACACCAATATTGGATCTCGCCATGGCAAGAAGTGACAAAAAAAACAGAACTGCCTTATTGCAACCCAAACCTAAATCTGAATCTGAACGCCTGGTTGTAGTTTCGAAATATTCTAAAACGTCCAACCGCTTTCAATCTATTATCCGAAAACATTGGTCTATCCTGACCCTGGAACCAGACTTCAAGGGTTTGTTTAACCAACCTCCAATTTTTGCATTCACACGAGGTAGAAACCTCAAAGAAATCCTGACTAAACCAAACCAAGAAGACACACACAAGGAGTACAAAGGACTGAGACCATGTTATAACTGTTCTAATTGTAACAACTGTATCACTGGCAACGTTATGTGCCATCCCATGAAAGGGCATCCCATCAAGCTCAAAGTAAATGCCACTTGCAACTCGAACAATGTCATTTATTTGTTGAAGTGTCCGTGTGGTAAATGTTACGTGGGACACACTGAAAGAAAAATCCGCACCCGGATTTTAGAACACAAAAGCAACATTCGCACCAACAATTTAAAATCCACTGTGGCTGCCCATTTTGCTGAATTGAGACATTCTGTTGCTCAACTCAAATTCCTGATCTTGGAACAAGTACCAATAACTTTTAACAACAAGAACACTTTGCTAAAGCGTGAAAATTTCTGGATCCGTTTCCTCTCCACGATGGCGCCCAATGGGCTGAACGATCAAATTGAATTTCTTTGCTATCTGTAATATTTACATATCACTGTCATTTGTACACATCATCTATCACCTCAGTGTACATCCACTCACATGTCACACTGCACCTTTCCAAAATGGCGACGTTGTTATCACACTCTACAGTCCGTTTTCCTTGTTCACCTACTCTTTGCACTATGTCCCTTGTTTGTGTCCACTGTTGGCAGCTAACTATGAGGAGCACTCCCCGTTCTCAGCAACACTACCCCGCTGTCACGCCGCGAGGCACCCCGTAGAATCCCAGCATGTAAGTAATCCGGTGGGAACTCTCCCGCACACCCTGGCATGTCTGTCTTTTGCCGTCACACACTTCGGTTTGGTACCGTCCAGGACACGCTCTTTATTTTTATTTTCTTCACACGCTACCACGGGTGGTCTGTTCACCACGCCTTACCGACCTTTGCACAACTTCCGATATGGCCGTTAGACGCGGTAATCTCCGGGATATTTTACACATCATTGCAATTGTTGTCACGAGCTACTTTAGTCACTTAAATCCGGTTTATGCATGCCTGCATTCGATCGTTTGTATCTTTTACAGTTGATTGATCCTGGTTATGTTTATTTCTTCTTGTAGAGCATTCCCTTGAGAAAGGGCTTTTGCCCGAAATGCATCGGGACTTTGTTTTTTGGATTATAATAGTTGGATCATATTGCGTGTAGTGACACGCTTTTGGCTGAACACGAATATGCAAGAATATTCTTCATGAAAGGATTAAAAACTTTGAAATCTTTCACACAGACTTCTTTGATTATAATGTTCATGGAATAAGACTACGGTCCTTTTGCTGTGCACTGGTTTGTTCCCCTCCCAGTAGGGGGACCTTCGTATTTTCTAGCTTTGTGCTCACACTGCTTGGCCAGACAGTGTCTCTATCCAGTGGCAAGCTACAACTCTTTACAACCCACAAATCTCATCAACGCTGTGCGAGCTCCCACTCATCTTTGATAACTGACCAGAGCCCAGAATGATTGTAAGTTTCGTGATGAAATAGCATGGAACAATTTTGTGTGGGCAATTTTCTTCACTGTCCGGTGTCATGTCTCTTTCTAATCTTCAATACAGTCTTCTGATTTTGGAGTTTTAAATTGCGGTCCTTAGACACAGGAAATTTTAGAGTATGCTGCACTGAATTACGGTAGGCTCTTTTTTTGGGTCTCGCTGGAAATGCATCCGTAAGGATGCATCCAGCTGGAGACCAATAGCGATCACTCTGGGGGGAAGGACGGACCGTAGGGTGTGCAAGCTTTTCTAGCTGGATTCGTGTGCGCGTCCCGCGCCGTACACATCGCAGACAGACACTCGCTCACACACCCCCTCCCCCACAGTCACACACACGCACTCCAAGACACATGCACACGCACACACACACACACAGGCCGCCCCCCCCCCCCGCACGTGCGCGCGCGTACATGCTTTCCCCCCCCCCGCCCGCCCGCAACTCAGCAACGCACTCACCGGCTTCCTCTCCTCAGCTGCAAGGCCCGGCAGCAGGACTCTTCTTCCCTCCTTCGGCACCGGGGCGCAGGGTAGGCTCCTGCCTGCTCCGGTGCTCCAAACACGGCTCCAATCGCGGCTCTTCCGTGGGAGGCGGGGTAGGCTCCCGCCCTCCTCCTTCCTGTTTCCTGTTGTCGCGCCGGCCTGCCTGACTTCCTGGTCGCAGGCCGGCAGAGTGACGAGGATGTTTTGCGGTATTTATTTATTTAATTATGCATTTTTATATAGCGCGGACTTTACCCGAAGGCGGTATTTATTTATTCATGTATTTATGCATTTTTATATAGCGCGGACTTTACACTTTTGGTGCTTTGCCCCTTTGGGTAATTAATTTGAGTATTTTAGCCAAAGATGGCACATAAATCTTTTCTTCGTGCCAAGTATTAGTTAAAAACTCTGTCTTGAAAGCTTCCAGGCCCTTCTACATACTTGTTAGCTCTGGGTTGTTTTCAGAAAACCTCACTTGAGTTCCTCCATGTCATTGGTGCGATTTTCCCACAGTCTTGCACGGGACGTGCATGAGAGAGAGTGAGCTGGGGCTGCTTATAGCCATTGTTTAGTCTAGTGTATGCGTGTTTACATCCGTGCTCTAGATTTATAGGCAGCCATGGGGGGAAAACAGATTGTGCCAGATTGATTGAGGGCATCAGGTGAAGAATGTTTTCTTTTTACTGTCCTTTTTCTTTACAATTTAGTGTGTGCTTTCGCTTTTTAAATGTAAAAACGTGTCATGTTCAATCATTTTTTCCAGAAATCCTGTCAGTAATGTTTCATCCCCAGAGAAATCTGCCTGCACGTGTGATTAGATTTGTATTAAATCATTATGCTGAAATGTGAAAAATTGCTGCTGTTGAAGTACTTTAGTGTGTTTCTTTTTTAACAGTGTAATAAGTTTTAGTGGAACTAATAGTTCTGTTTTATCTAACAGTTTAAGATCACCCCTAACCCTTTATGTTGAATGGCTACACAGCTGCAGTATTGTTCAGTATTGTTTCTCTCATCTTCTTTGTGTCTTTCTCTAAAAGCAGAGGCTGCAAATCATCTTGCTATTTCATGTACTGCTTTCAATTGAATGCCACCTGATAAACTAGGGCATTACTATTGCAGTTCTGTGTGAGTTGTGTGTACGTAAACACTTTACTTAAACGGTTTTAATAAGAACAATTAAGTGTTGACCTATTTCTGTTATGTGTTTGTTTTTGTGAAAACGTGTTAGTCTGGGACTGTCTTCATATCTTGTGTTTCTAGTAAATGTTTTCCTTATAGACCAGCGTGAGTACCTGACCTTGACCACTGTGATCACAAAATTCTTAAGCACCCTGCAACACTGGGGATTTACAGGAATCCAAACACCAGCGTAAAGTACTCGAACAACAATAACGTCTGTCTTATAAATGTCACAAAAAAATGTTAATATTTCACTTCTGTTCTTGGATTTTCGTGAAAATACAACACATATTGCATTACAAATGCTATAGGTGTCACATTTGTGAAAGTTAAAACTATTGGCATTGTAAATGACAAAGCTATTACTTTAGCTATTACTATAGCTATTTTCACAACCAACACCAATAAAAAAAATGTAATTCACAATACCAATGGCTCAAACTTTCCTAATGCGAGACCTATTGCATTGCAAATGCTTGTTTTTTTATTCATTTAGTTGCTGAGCAGTAGATAAGTAAAAAGTGTTTGGTCACAAATTTTGTAACTGTGTTCAAAGCGGACAATTTGTACTTTGCCAGGTGTTCATCCAGTCGTTTACCTCCGGTTGGAAATCTTTTTTTAATAAGTGATATTAAGGCTCCACCCAGGTTTGACGCTTTGGTTGTTAGCATACTGTTCCATATGAGCCTCTTGCCATTAACAACGATCATTTGAATACAGTTTGCAGTCATCTGGGCATTCCATTGTTCATATTTAATGGTTTACTACTAACCTATGGGGGCCATCGACACTCCCATGCCTCTGGATAATAGCATATCTTTTGCAGCGACGGTAATGGACAAATGTGTAATCTATGGTGGTGGAACCCACAGGACCCAAAAAAGTTGGTGCAGTAGGCTGATCTTCTGCTAGTCTCTCATTTAGTGTTCTATATCCAGAGTCAGCTAGAAGATTATAGGTCAATCTATTTTGGGCCTTGGCGCCTTTTTGTTTTTCCTGTTGGAAACGTTTTTGGAAAGGAGTGTTGAAACTCAGATCTAGCTCATCGATAATTGAAAGCTCATTCACTGGTGGCAATAGGATTTGGTTAAAGTCACCCGGAATAATTGTATACATTGATCCTGTATCCTAAGGCATACCACAGAATCCCCATTTGGTGGATAATTCCCTTAACCTAGCCAAAGTCTTATCAGTAGATTCATCAGCCCTTTGATGTTGAGTGTAAGATCTATATCCGATCATGAGCATCACATCTGCATTTCACAGCACTGACCTTTAGAACAATGTAAACCAACCCAGCCCACCCACACCAATCCCCCCCCCACCCCCAATCCGGTGGTGCCTAAGTCCCACCCACTAGAAACACCCTCAGAAATAGCCCCACGACTCTTGTGTGGAGATCAGATGGGCGTTCTTGGGGGCATGGTTTACCCGGCGTTCACCCCTGTCCGGCGACAGGGTGGCCGTACTGAGGTAAGCAAGCCAAGAAAATGATCATCCATAGAACCAATGGCAGTATATTAGATTTCATATGCAAGTATAACAGTCAGCGTCTACCTAAATACAAAAAACTATGCAGAGACAGAGTACACTTAACAGCAATAACGCATGACAAGCCAGCAGAACTATTTTATATCACTTAGTCTGGTGTCTGACTGGGATCCTGTAGCTCCCTGACCGTGGTTTTTCTTTTTCACCCCTACATGTTTAGCAAACTTCAGTGCTGATTTGACATTGGTGAAATAGTGTGTCTTGTCCTCCAGTGACACCTTCAATTTGGCAGGATATAATAGAGCATATGGAATCTGCTTGCCTGAGAAAACGTTTAACCGGTACAAATTCGCACCTGGACCAATGGGACTTGAAGATGATGCAGGCCGTTTTAAATGTAACTCGTCGGGTGATGGGGAGCCAGTGAGGTTGTTTTAACAGGGGCCTTGCTGACTGCCAGCGTGGCAGTCGATGGATCAGTCTGGCGGCCTGGTTTTGGACCATCTGGAGTAGCTTACTGAGTTCGAGAGGGAGATCCAGATAGATAGAACAGCGATTATCCAGGTGTGACAGTACGAGAGCTATCACCACCTGGATCAAGGCTGGCTGGGTTAGCATCCGGCTGATCTTCCTGATCCTGCGGATCTGGAAGAAGCAGGAGGACACTACCGTGCTTACTTGGGTTTTCAGTGACAAATCTTTGTCAATGGACACCCCCAGGCTTTTGACCGAGGTGGAGGGAGTAGGAGGGGAGCCAAGTTCTGGAGGCCAATAGTGTGGGCCCCAGAATAATTGACTTTTGCCATTGAGGACTAGTTCGGTCTTGCCGGGGTTTAATTTCAGCTGGTTAGAGTCCATCCATTGGCGGTATAGCAGTCACATTGGGTTCTTAGTTATGCAAGATTATGTAGGATATAATGTGCGGCCGGCGGAGCCCTCTCAATGAACGGCAATCTTTCGTCAGCCACACCCCCCATAAATCTGATGGTTTTGTTAAAACTATTTTATTGTATTTTCTAAAAGTAATTTTTGCTAAGATGTTTTGGAAAATTTGATAAGATGCTACCGAAAAATTTACCTGTTCTGCTCCCTGTGTTAGTAACTGGGAGGAAGCCACAATTTAGTGGCGCTGTAAGCAGGAAAAGGTATCCTGCTTCAAGACACTAGATACCAATGAAGGTGTACTAATGAATTGGGTATGTAAAGGGCACTCTTCTTGAATCTTGTCCGATACCAACATTCTTAGTGAGAATTACGAACTGTGCCTTTTACTCCTGAAGTGCTGTCATTTATTTTTCCTCAATAGCTTGCAGCTAGGTTTGGAAGATGCCGCAGGTAGGTGGCGGAATGGGAAGTGTTTGATGGCTTGCCCATAAGCCAAGCAGCTGAGCATCCCTGAAAGTCAAAGGCTCTTAGAGCCTATATTGGCGATGTATTGCATTACTTTGTGAATAGTAAGGTGGTTTGTCAGTGCAGGGGAGAGATCAGTGTCTCTTGAGGGCTTGCTTGGCTGCCTCTTCCTCATCCTTCACAAGTCATGGTTTGTGACTAGTCGCAATTCTTGATGGGCCGTGACCCACCTGCTCCAGCCAGCAAGGCTGAGCACTTGTGCTCCTCATTAGTTTCACTGCCAGTACATTTCACTTTTCTTTGATTTAAATATCATTTTTGGTCTCCAGTGGTTCACTCTCTCTTCATCAAAGCAGGTTTATAAACTGACACCTGTTGGTGTGCCTGTGCTCCACTTCAGTGACATAACACCTGCACCCTTAAAAGGGCACAGAAGACTGAAGTATATGCGGGGATGAGGTGTACCATTTTCATGTGGTTTAAGAGGCAGTTGGAAATGTTGCTGTCTGGTGGAAGATAGCTATTTAACTGTAAAACTCGGAGTTCTTGCTGTATAACAGAAGTGGTTTATTTGTGTACACCTGTGTTTCAAATTTTTTTTCCAACTTAAATCAGACTTGCTGCAGGCGTGTAGATTATCCGGTCATGATAGCGGTCTCTCGGCCTCAGGATCTTACATTTAACATTATCAAGTGTTGCAAGTTTTATAGTCATCACAATCTCTTCCATTCTCCAAATGAAATTCAGTACATTTATAGGTGTTGTAAATGTGAAACTATGCGTAGAGGCAAGGTTTGAAAAATTAAAAAAGAGTACTTCATATCTCTGACAGGAACAACTTGTTCAAGTGTGCATCTGCTCAATTTAATCAGCAGTATCGACGATTAATTCTCAAGCTATTTAATTTATATATGGATCATTTGAGAGTTCCAAGTAACCACCGGAATGTTGTTCTTCATCAATATACTAACTGCACTTTCCTTAGTTTCACTGGTTAGAGGAAGTATCCATACACAGCTGTACACTTTAAGCTTAACCCAAGCAATACTGAATTGTTTTTCTCTGTTGGGGGCGCACTGCATCACCATGCTCAGGCTTGCCCCAACAATGAGGAGTGAGGGTTCTAATATGAGATGTTACTCTCACAAAACAGCTCGGCTCTGCAGTGCAGGTCCCCAAATGATGTCAGTGTGCCTTTCAGCCTGGACACATGAACACCTTATGCCCTTCACTAACGACTGTACTACATCTTGAAGCCCATTTGCTCACATCACCCAAAGCTTAATACAACTGCCCTTTTGAGCCACTTACGAAGCTTTGTGTAATTTCCAAGGTTATTCTTGCACATAATCCATAGATCTCTTCCTGCCCAGTCTTCACATGCTCCAGGAAAAGATCCCAAGACGCACCATCTTCCGCTTGAACAGATTTGTTTGCCTCCACAACCTTCTTCACTATTGTCTTCTGTAATCATGCATGTGGGAAACATGTTCCTATTTCTATGTACAGCGTTTGTCGGTCCTTTTTGAGCGTAGTTTGTCTTGTAGAACTGATGCTATAATTAAAAGGGTAGAGGTGTAGGATCGTACTGTCTGAGTCTTTCATAAGGCTGAGTCCAAGCCAAATCAAGTGATGTATTCGAGACAGGATTACTGGTCAGAGGTTTTATTCAAAATTACGATCATTACATAGAGCAAAAAGTAGCTAATTCTGAATTCGCTCAAATAAAATAAATAATCATAATCTTTTAGAGGACTAACAGTCACAAGCCAATAGTCGGAAACAAATATAAAGCAAATAAACAGATTAGCAAAGAGTCAGCTGAGTTCAAAGGTAAGCACTAAGTATAAATCATGTGCAGACTGCCTTCTAAAAAATCCCAGGAAAACTACTGCAAATCCTAAAAAAAAATAATCTTTTACAGGGTTGTATAATATACATTCAACAGGATTAATAGAGCAGCCCCTGCTTCTTCTGCCGCTTAATAAAGGTGTGCATAGAAAATTAAGAAAGTAACATGACCATTATATAATACAGAAATAGAATGGACACTTCAGGTAATGTGTGGTCCTCAGTAAAGACTCCAGCAAATGATCTTGAAAGTTGCACAGACAGCAGTATCCTGTGCATGGCTTCCTCTAGAGAAACACGTATTAATACAAATTCTTTGGAATAGGCTTCCATCAAGCTGATTTTTCTTATATGGAAAAGCACCTAGAAATATGCACATGCAAAAAAGTCATGTGCACATTTCTTTCTGCAAATATGAACATATGTAAGTGCAAGCTGCCTGAAGCAGAGTCACGCTAAACCATGTCTAAAGTAAGAAATATTTTCTATTTCATAAACACGCTCCTACATCACTTCTCACAATCAAGAGGCCTGTTTTACAGGGTCTTCTTCAGGCTACCTCTTGTTACAGCTATTATCACATCACTCTCCGTTCTCACCCCTCTGCGCCTTCTTGGCAGGCTGTAACCCACTCAGTAACATTTATCTGCCACCCCATCGGTCCTAAATACTCAATCCAACATTATTGTGAAAAGTCTGCAAGGCTTTATTTCAGCATATTGTTAAACTATTGTAATTATCCTCCAACCTCAAGCTGTAAATTCAACAGATCTATCCCCTCTTAATAGCACTGTTGTTACCTTCAATGGGTTAACATATTTTACAGCCAAAGGAAAGTCTTGGATGCTGCCATGATTTACTGTGGATTTTTGAGTGCACATAATAGAAGAGATTCATTAGTTTAATGTCTGTGTTGGGTGGTAGTCTCTGAACACCAGTTTCCGCTGTAGGGCTCTCAGTTAATCAAGCACATCTAGGATTCAATTAGTGGCGCAGCAGCTACAGAAAAAGAGGCATTTGCACATTTAAGTGGGAGTTTGGAGCATACTGACACTTTTTGCCTCCTTTATAATATTTCTTCTCTTAAGGTATTTAATTAGGACCTATTCCTCCAGTGAGTACTCGCCCACACTTATGTCTGACACAGAGAAATGTTCAAAGATGATGGTTGATGTATTGGGGGCAGCTTGGCGTGTTCTCAGCAGTGCTGCTGCATTCCTACTGTATGTTTCGCCCACCTCCAGTGGAACAAGTGGTTTGTCTTAACATATATATTTTGCCAGTATGCTCCATACCGGAGACTGAGCTTCTGAATTTGGTTAATGATTTACAAAACTTATTTATGGATTACCCTAGTCTCTTTATGTGGGTTTTGGGGAGATTTTAACGAAAAATCAATGTTCAAAGTCCTTGATGACTCAATAATAGTTGCATGCCCATTGTCTCTGTGTTTGTGCCAGTACACCAGTTTTATTGGGTAAAAAAGATTGTGTGCTTGATTTAGGGCATGGAGTTCATAACACACCTCGAGTAAAGGCAGTTTTGACCCCTGACCCCTGGTCATGATTACGGAAGACTCACTCCAAGCTCTGTCTTCAATTGAATTTGAGCTTCTAGATGTGGAAGTAGGAGATGATGGGATCAGGTGGTATGATAGATGGATGAAGCAATTGCTAGCTCATTTTAAATGGGCAGAGGTTGGATCAGTCAGTTTGTGGCTGTAGGGAAATTGGGAATGGCTGGTTTGAGGATAGTTGTCAGGAGGGAAGAACAAGTGTTGCCAGTACCTCGGCAATAACAAAACATGTATAAGAAAATGTAGAGGCTGCGAAAAAAGCATATCTCAATTTATGTGCCTACAAAAAAGGAGTTTTACAAATATAAAATGTGGACTAACGCTAGCTTCCATTGCAGAGAAGAATAGGAAGCACTTATTGGGGCTGGTGTACTGTTACTTTTACCTACCGCCTTACTATCACTTGATATCTTTATTGGATATTGCCGCCTAGATTTTCCCCCCAGACCTTATTGAAGAACCTAGCTGTATGGGCCTTTGGCACTGAAATTATCCCTGTGGAGCAGGGAGGATTCTTGCCAGATTATTCAACAACGGACCACTGGTTCACTCTGGGGGTGGGGGGGGGGCGCATGGGGGGAGGTTCGCAAGGAGGTTAATGGAGTTTGTAGGTAGTCTTTGTAGCTGCTTATGTGACAACCGAGCGTCCTTCAACAGGATGGACAGAGGTACGTTATGGCTGACGCCCCAACAATTGAATATACTCGAGACCCTGTTTGATCTCTTAAACAGATTGATCTTGGTGGGGTAGGCAGCCTTTCGAGGAAACTCCTGCTAGCGAGTGGTTTTTGTCAGGGATGTGTTTTAGCTCCCCGGTTTAGTTTATTCATTGCGGACCTCCCGCAGTTAAGTGCCACTGACCGTTTCTCACTTAAGATTAGGGGCAAGCATACGGGCTGTCTCGCATATGTTGACTATCTGGTGGTGAGGGATCTCGCGTCCATTGGGCTCCAACACAAATTAAATGCATAAAGCAGTAATTGTCTAGAAAACGAATTGACAAGACAAAACTTTGCTATTTGCAAAGTGTAGAAGGAGATTTTCTTCGTTCCTAATCAACATGTGGCTTGAGCTAATGTGGGACTATAAATATTGGGGGATGATTTTTTTTTTAAAAGATGGGACAAGCACATGGCCAGTCGGAGGCTTACATTGCAAGCTGAAGTGAATGATCTGAAGGAGTTTGACCACAAATATGGTAGTTCCACTTATGAGCCACTTATTAAAGTTGCGTTGGGTAAGATAATACCTCAGGCTTTGCACGGATCAGATGTGCTGGCTATGGATGGACTGGTTGCATTTGAGGTGCTAGAAGGTAGTATTCTGAAATCAGTGCTTGATCTACCAGACAACTCAATGCTTCAAGCCATAAGGTGTCGGCTGAAATCTGTAGCTTGAAGTGCTCTGGCGGATGCAAGGGTGCTGCAATACTATTTTTTGATTAAAATCGAACTCCTAGTGAAAACTGTCTGTGCAAATCCTTCAGAAGATAATGGCAATCTTACCTGGTCAGAGTAACCCAGTGAAAATTATGGAAAGCTTAGATGCTTCAAATATGCACCTCCAAGAGCGTGAATTGGAAAAAAAATTGTCAAAGAGCAGTCGCAGATGTTGTGCTGAGGAAACTAGCCGGAATGCTGACCTACAGTTCTTGCGAAATAGGTGATTTGATTGTTGCACCCTTTTTATTAACACCCGCTTTCCGTATCTATATAGAATACCAGACAGGATTCTGCTAAATAAAATTCTTCATTTGACAGTGGAAATTAACCCGGGGTGGCAGATATCCGGTTTAAAAGCATATATATAGCTGAGAACCTTGGTCGGTGTCAACGTAAGCGATGTTCAGGGTATTAGGTGAGCCACCTATTAGTGGATTGTGTATTTTTCCTAGAGGAAACTTAGAAGATCCTGCTACCAATCTTTAAAAAAATATGAGTTTTGGTCGAGAGAAATGGGTTTAAATCTGGTGCCTGGTATTATGCATCAGGATGTTGCCATTGCTATTGGCCAATATCTGCGAAAAATTGTATCATCTTACGCTGGGACATTTCCTTCCTGAGCTGCTCTTGAATAGTGTTTCTATGTCATGTCGTGGGGCATATGGATGATCTTCGAGCAATTTGAGAATATGCAGCTGTTAGAAATGGGGTTCCCAGTTGGCTGAGGCTTGCGCCAAAGCCAGGTAGAAACCACCACTCTAGTCAGGGCAAGGGAGTTGCACGCCAAAGATAACCCCTGCTCACCCTCTAGGCAACGTGACGCGAGCAGTAAGGCTTATCCCGGAGGCAATGTAAGTTAAGTGCTTGCGCACGCACCCCCAGCAACAACACCCAAGGCCCACCACAAAGGAAACTCCACACAAGGTTATATATAAAAATAGCCTTTGTATTATACCAAACACATTAGATAAAAACACACACTTTACAATGTGCCAACAGGCACGGGCAGAATTTACAGGGGATGTATGTACAGGACAGGGCCACATGGACCACTGCCAGGCATAAGCACTTTTAGAACTAGAATACTTGTTAGAGATAGCACTTTGTAGGAATAATAATTCTTGTAGGAATAGCGCTTAGCACATAGGACAATAATAACTGTAGCACCTAATAGAAAATAAAGCACACAACCACTAACCACTGGTAAGAGGTAAGTACCACCTACGCAACCCTAACCACCTTAGAAAAATATCACTCATTGAATCATGAGCTCACTAGTATCACTATACTAGTCAAACAACCTCCTAAGCATTACAATACATTCAGAGGTATAGGCACAAAGACATTATACATGATGCAGAAATGACATTTAGGCAGATTATGACAAATTGAGCAAAGCTCACATAGGGCTAAAACGTGTACCCCACGCAAGGGCACAACACCAGAACTGTCTCCCAGGCCAACTAGGCTCTCAGGGGCTGAAACGCCCTATGTCCAGCAAAGTCAGGGCAGGCTGCACAGGCAACCACAGGAGATTGCGCAAAGCATAAACGAAGCAGCTGCCCACTAAGTGCTGGGCAGCTGTAGCAGGGAGCCTGGCACCTGCGTGCCTCCTGGCTCTCTAGAAACAACACAGTAGGGCCCAAAAACCGCCTGGGCTCTATGCACAAAATGCCCGGTGGAGCCTCGTGGGCTCGAAATAAACTGTGCCCCGGGAGCCTCGTGGGCTGATGCACAATTACTGCTGCCCTGGGGGAGCGGCCCGCTGCCAACCGGGGCCGCTCTACCACCAGGAGCTGCCCCCGCAATCGGTGGAGTCCCGCTCGGGGGACTCTAAACAATAACCATTCCCAGGAGCCTCTCGTGTGCTCTGGACAACTGCCCCAAAAGAAGTGGGAGCCACGGGGCTCTGATCAAACTGTTCCCGACGTTGGAGTCCCCCCCTATGGGGACTCGGGAAATAATGGTGCGGGGCAACGGGGGAGCGGCCCACTGCCAACCGGGGTCGCTCTAGCCTCACAGACACTGCCCCCAAGACTAAGCCATGATTCAGAAAAGGGGGTGGTGATGAACAGAGTGTCTGAATTAAGCAGACCACTCTTACCCAGTCCAAAGATCAGGGCTTGTCCATCACCGTTTTTTAGCTCACTGCACCATCCCAGCTCAGAACCTGGCTACATGCAAATTAGTCTGTTCCTGTCCCAGTGCATGATGGGAACAGGGCAAACCAAACTACCAAGCCAATTCTTATACTGGGAAGGAAACAAGCTTCCGGGGACCGGTTTCTGGCATTTCAGCCGTCGTCGGCCCGGCTTGCTTGAATCCTGATGTTGCAATGAGCAAGGGACTCACATCTGAGTATACCCTTCCACGCTTATGGTGGACAAAATGATTCAGAAAAGGGGGTGGTGATGAACAGAGTGTCTGAATTAAGCAGACCACTCTTACCCAGTCCAAAGATCAGGGCTTGATCCATCACCGTTTTTTAGCTCACTGCACCATCCCAGCTCAGAACCTGGCTACATGCAAATTAGTCTGTTCCTGTCCCAGTGCATGTTGGGAACAGGGCAAACCAAACTACCAAGCCAATTCTTATACTGGGAAGGAAACAAGCTTCCGGGGACCGGTTTCTGGCATTTCAGCCGTCGTCGGCCCGGCTTGCTTGAATCCTGATGGTGCAATGAGCAAGGGACTCACATCTGAGTATACCCTTCCACGCTTATGGTGGACAAAATGATTCAGACACTCTGTTCATCACCACCCCCTTTTCTGAATCGTTTTTGGCCACTATAGGTGTGGCAGGGTATACTCAGACATGAGTCCCTTGCTCACTGCTCCATCAGGATTCAAGCAAGCCGGGCCGACGACGGCTGAAATGCCAGAAACCCGTCCCCGGAAGCTTGTCTCCTTTCTGGTGAAGAATTGGCTTGGTAGTTTGGTCTGCCCTGTTCCCATGATGCACTGGGCCAGGGACAGACTAATTTGCATATAGCCAGGTTCTGAGCTGGGATGGGGCAGTGAGCTAAATAACGGTGATGGATCAAGCCCTGATCTTTGGACTGGGTAAGAGTGGTCTGCTTAATTCAGACACTCTGTTCATCACCACCCCCTTTTCTGAATCCCAAGACCAAGCCAGCACCACGGGGGGGGGGCACTGGCAATGTGCCCCGACGCCCCCCTCTTTACACTAGAACACCGGGGCCCCACTCACCGGGTTTGCAGGACTCCTCGGGCCGGACCTGTACTCGGGACTCCTTGGGCCTTGGTCTTCTTTTCTGACCGCACGGGGCACCACGGCAGTCCGGGGCGGGCACCCGGCTGCCTCCTTTCTCCTCACCCGGGCTCTCCTCCGACAACGGCGGCATGTGCGGGGCTTCCTGCAACAAACCGGAAGTCCCGCCAGGCGAAAGGATGCCTGACTTCCGATTTCCTTGTGATCCCGGCACCCGAGCTGAGCGGTGGATTTCCTGAGGGGTAGGCTCCCTCTAATTAACCTAAAAAGCGGGGTGGGCACCCGCTACGAACATAAACAATACCCCAAAGTCGCAGGGTGGGCACCTGCACTGAATTAAGTAACAATGTGGCCAAAAATTGCTGGGAGGGCACCTGCTTCGCAAATGAGCACAAAGGGGATCCCCACGCCGGGGAATCCCTCGAGGCAGGGAAGGGCAGCTCGGGCTGCAGGCTAAAACCCCAGCGCTCCCCCTGAATGAAGATCAGGCGCTGCCCTGGCGCCATAGGAAATAAAGCCCAAAGCACAGCAAGGTCCTTTAGGAAGGCAAGGCTGGGCCCAGGGGCCAGCTCACAGGGCCCTCCAGGCAGGGAGGCAGTCCCAGTGGCGGTCCTCCTGGCGCCCAGCAGCAGCAGCAGGCCCCCCTCAAATTAGGATCCGGAAAAGAACATTTTTCAAGGGGTCACAGCCCCTTTTTATACATACAAATCCTTTGTCCTTAGGTGCTGGGTGGGGGGGAAACCAGTCGCAGCTGGTTTTGGAGCACTCGGTTATGCTCAGCCCCTCTCACCATTCACTAGTCAGGCTAGGGTCATCAGTTGCACCACAGGGGGCGGAGCCAGCATTGTGTGGGGCAAGCCCAGCCCTATTCAGGTCCCAGGTGCACCCCTCCCTCACCTCACTCATGCAGATCTCCCATTCACCACCGGGGCAGACCCATCCTGACTCCTGGAGCCAGGCTCACCAGCCAGCTCCAGCCAATCACAAGCCAGACATCCAATTCACATAATTTACTCAGACAGGCCAACTTCTAGAAGTGGCACTTCCACACTAGACACAATCATGCCGCACACATCATCGCGCAGCATTTAATCACACAAGTCCGCACATACCAAACTCGAGCTTGCACACTCCGCGCATCAGGAACTAACATGGACACATACATTCTCCATGCATTCCTATGGGAGGGCAGGCCAACCTTACCACACGCACGCACTTTACCCTGAGACACAGTGGTAAAGTGCGCAGAAACCAAAAATCACTATCACCAGGTCACCATTAAAAAGCAAAAAGTTTAGGGGTGAACCCGCCAGAAGGGCCAAGTCCAACAGCAGCCTAAAATAGGAGGAAGTGGCATGGGTTCGAAATTGACCTATCAACATGCATAGTATATTCAGGATATGCAACTGTTGAAATATAATATATGTAATATGGGCCCTTTAGTATGGCAGTATTAATCTGAGGCCTCCTTCAAATTTGGCTTTGCACAATGTACTTTAATAAATATATATATTTTATACGTAATTTAAATTATTTGCTGCTTTATATTTCAATAGGTCTTAACAGTTGCATATCCTGAATATGAATGGGTATTGATGCAGTCTTACCCAAGGTGTACTTTTCTAAGGTATTTCAAATATATATTTTTGTTTGCCTGTAGGTCTGTCCTATTGGTTCTGCCAATTCACTTTAGTATCTACACAAGTAACTGCAATTATCTTCTGCTTATATTTCAATAGGCTTAACTGCTGTACATCCTTAATATGATATGTATGTTAATGAAGAGTTTTTATTGCAGACCTCCCCGTATATTTCTCTGAAAAGGTATTTTAAACATGGATGTATGCCCGCTTGTAGGTCTGGTATATGCTGTTTGTAATAATTCTATTTAATTTGTTGGGGATTTTGTGATATTTCGTTATGTTTCAATGAATTGGATAATCTGTTATATTTCTGTAAGAATTTGTTTCTTAGAAATAAAATAATTTACTCAGGGGAGGGGGGGGTCTCTGAAATTTTAACTTCCAGGTACCAATAGTTTTTTCCTCTTTTTCCCCAGTATCTTGTGCCTCTTTGCACCAGGTGACTTGGTTTGGGCTAAGATGGCAGGTCATCCCTGGTGGCCATGTCTTGTATACAACCACCCTACTGAATCAACCCATCTCCGAGGAAAAGGGAAGTTGCGTAAGGTGCATATGCAGTTTTTTGATGACCCACCAATGAGAGGCTGGGTTGGACTGAAGAACGTTAAGGCATACACAGGTAAGAAAATGTACATGTGAGGCTATGGGATATTGAGAGTGTTCCTTAGGCTGTGTGACTTTTACTTGATCATAAACGTGCACACACAAAGATCCATGTCCAGTAAGTCTCAGAAGTGGATCCGATCTCTGGATTCAGCCCCTGCTCTCCTCAGATTCTGGGCAGATCATGCACCCAATTTGCACTTTTTCTCTTAAACATAAATTTTACACATTCTCTTTAATGTCATCTGATTGATACAGTAGACATAATGACATCTTCATATTTAGCTAATCATAGTTCCCGCCTTCAACGTATGCTGTTTGGAGAGGACCATAATGTGCTTCTTCCTGATTGAAATATGAATCTTAATGTTTAGAACAGGATACTACCAACTATAGGATATAACCAGTGAATATGGTATAGGCCTTGCAGTTATCGCCATCCATCCTGAAAAAGCTTGCTGTCTCACTGGTTTGAGATGTATGTGCTATGTTCTCTGTAAAAATGTGTTCGATTCATACTCTGACACGTCATCCAGCCTATTACTAAGGCCCTTCAGCGCTGAAGAGTTTTCTACATTGCAGCTCCAGAGGCGCCCCACCATATGTACAAGGCAACCCTATGCTACGAGGGCGCCTCACTGATCTTGACCCTTTTAGGCACTTTACAGACTGAGAACCCTCAGGAGACCCACAGACCCTTACGTCCATAGTGATTTCAATAGAGCAAAGCTGATTTGTCGAGACGGAGTGAAATGTGCAGAGCAGACCCGAAGCAGCAGAAACTGCCCTTTGTAGCCCACAGAACGCCGCATCATCGGAGTGATCCCGAGCAAACACCCGCATGACAACACACTTAAACCATGCCATCTACAGAAAACGACATGAAAGCCCTGCTTGTGACTGTGAAGCACAGCCTCGTCTCTATAGAAGCCAAAATGGTTGATATGTGGAACAGACTGGACTTCATGGCTCAAACTCGAAAAACATGATGCGCGTATTGAGGAGACGGAGCATAGAATCTCTGACCTAGCAGACACTGCAGCCTCATTGGGGAAACAGATGACACAGATGGATAAGCTGCTCATGGTTATAGCTGCTAAGATGAAGACCTTGAAGCGTGCTCCTGGAGCAATAATATCCGCATTTTGGAATAACAGGCAAAATGGAAGAATATGTGGAAGAAATGCTACGTGGACTCATTGGCCCGGAGGCCTTCTCGAGCCTGCTGGTGGTAGAGAGGGCATATTGATCACTGGGTACCAGACCCATCCCCCCCCACCCCCCTCCTCCAAATTCCCCGGAGCCCCAGCCAGACCTATCATTGCCAAACTCCTTAACTATAGAGATCGAGATGCAGCTTTGAGACTGGTGAGATTGAAATCACCTCGAACCATACTGTACCTCTGTATCCAAATTTTACCATCGCTGTCCAGGAAGCCAGAAAGGAATTTGCGGTGGTGAAGCAGAAGCTTGTCCATGCACAGATAGACTATGCCATGTTATACCCTGCGTGCCTGCGGATAACTCATCAGGGGAAACAATACTTATACACCAACCCACACCAGGTGGAGGACTACCTGCGGAAGGTGAAAAAACAGAGGCCTAATCTTGAAGCTGACTATACCGAAGCTAGAACATCTTCCCAACTCTCAGACAATGACTGAATGTGCCAGAAGAAGAAGGTGCCGCACACTACCACATCCGGAGAGGAAGACCATGACATGGCATTTACCGAACTGCTCGAAGATTACATATGATCAACATGAATACCAAACTATCCATTCCAATCTATACGGCTGAACAGTTTTGTGATTCATAATGAGTAAGCATGCCACACTGTTTCCCGGGAACCCCCCCCTCCTCTGCCTTCCGTGTTACGGAGGAGGGAGAGCGGGTAGATGTGCCCTCTGACGCTACCCCTGCTGGGTAAACCCTAAGTTTAAGGTATAGACCTTAAAGACCATGTGTTCACTGGAAGCTTTCTTGGGTTGGGCAGGAGGGAATGTTCTTTCGCAACAGGTTGTGGATGTCGATGTCTATGTGGTAGGGGACCGGGGAAAGTTTTGTTCGGATACTTAACAGTATCACACTTCGATGTTGCAGAGTCCCAGAATGGTGTACGAGACCGGCTCACTGATATAACACAGACAATTTCCAGCCCCCCTCGCTGCGTAACTAACAGAGAACAATGTGCTTCTTCTAGACGGGAGATACGAGACACACATACGCTATTAGCTGTATAGTCCTGGTGCGAACCTCCAGATACGCCTATTGACCTTGAATGTCCTGGGATTGGGAGATCCTAGGAAGCAAATAGGGTACCTAGATAGACACAATTCAAATTGCAATGATCCAGGAGACCCATTTGGATCCCAGGAAGCTGCAGGGATTTGAGGCTAGATGGGCGGAATACAGTTGTTTTGCATCATATTCCACCTATCCGCGAGGCACTGCTATATTAGTACACAAAAATACCCCATATGTACCTGCAGGAGCACTATCGGACCCACAGGAACGGTTTAGCTTGATGGTGGGGGCGCTTGCAACCCACTCGGTGACACTGGTTAGTTGCTATGGCCCTAATACCAATGATCCTGTGTTCTTTGCTACACTATGGGGGAAGATTGTAGATACTGGGTCTACAGAAGTGTTGTGGGGCGGAGATTTCAATGTTACTCTGAACCCAACCCTAGATAGACACAACCACATCACTACGCCCAATGGGGGATATCATTACTGACTGGACGGAAAAAACTGGTAATACTGCAGTGAGCAGACAGGCAAAATATCGGCCAAAAGCCGACTGAGAATTATTCATTATAAATACTTTCAGAGACTATATTACACCCCTGCAAAGCTGCTTATGTTTAAATTAAGGGACAATGATGCCTGTGATAGATGTGGACAGGAAAACGCAGGCTTCCTGCATCTGTCGTGGGAGTGCACAAAGATTAGACTATATTGGAAGACTGTGTTGGAGGTACTAGGGCGCATGACCATGATCACACAGACTCCTGTAGTCGCAGACTCCTGTAGTCGCAGACTCCTGTAGTCGCACTCCTTGGCTACACGGCAGAGATACCCCCGACACATTGAAAATTCGTGGCACTGAGCCTTTTACTAGCTAAGCAGAGAGTGGCTTGTAGATGGGGTAGAGGGAGGGCTCCTAAATGTAAGGACTGGATGGGGGACCTGCTTATATGGCAGGAACAGACACTGACATATGCAGAACTAAGATCCACAGCTTCGAGACCCAGAGATATTTGGGATCCTTTACGCACATATCTACTCACATATCCAGAAGTGGCTGAAGCCAATGAGAGACCCCTTACCGCCAGCGACTAGGTCAGATGGTATTGGGGCTGCCAACCTAGGAATACATTTCCTCTCAATATATGCTCATCTCCTCTTCCCCCTCCCATACACAAGTTAATGCAAGTTAATGCTACTAAAGTGGGCTCTCCCTGAGGCTTGCAGCTAGAAGCCACGAAGTGCAGACCCCTTTGGACTAAGCCCCTATTAAAGTGTGGGCTGGCCTTACCTCCGCCATTTCTCACGGTCAGAGCAAACCGTGAGAGCTGAGGGTTGGTAATGTATGCCTTGAAATTCTTTGTAATGTGATTATACTGCATTGTTGATGTATGCTGTACTGGAAAATATTAATAAAGTAAATATAAAAAAAAGGAATGAGGCATCAATCAAGGTTCACCGCATCATTTCTCTGACATGTACCTGCAAGTAAGTCCAATAGATCGGTAAAAAAACTGGCACCGCTCCTGTATGTTGATCTGTTTTTATTGAAGGGGCAGCTTGAGTGGTCAATTAGTATGGAGGTAGCTCTTTTCCTAATCCTGAGGGCCAGGACTTGCTAGACCCTTGCTGTACAAGGTTGAGGCTAGATTGGTTCGCAAATAGGCCTTCAGGGTAGATGTTCAGTTACTTATTTTAGACTATAAAGCCTTGCCCCCTTGCCTATAATAAATGCACATTGATGCTTTAGTAACATTTTGGAAAGGTCAAGCTGGTTGTGGTTCTGTTGGCCACATTTGAAGGTGATGTGAAATAAGGCAGGGTCGAGGTGTTTGTTGCTGAGCAATAACAGGTGCTGCACAGACGCATCATTGTAAGTCAGTGTTCTGACTTACAATGTGTGCCTTTACAGGGTGTACCTTTTTGACTTGGCAGCATTGATGGTTATTTATACAGGTTGGCCCTCAAGGAGGGTCAATAAAATGTGGCTTTTATCTGTGACTGGATTGTACGACAGTGTAACTCTTCATTGTATGGTGCTTGCGGCTGCACATTGTGCCCTTTTAGCACTGTTAATAATTGTTTTCCCAACATTGTGGAAGGATGAAAGACTTTTTGCCCTTGAAGAATTAGTATTTGTCAAAGAAATATGAAAGGCAACATGGATCTTCTGTGATCTAACTAGGTGCTATCTTATGCACCAGTGAAGAAGCAAGGTGTGAACGCAGTACCCAAACTCAGGTGGGTTATTTATTGTGCAAGGTAACTTAAAGTCCGTAAAATCAGAGTTATTAAATAAACATGGTGACAATGCAAAGGTCTAAAAAAAAATTAAAAAAATCTTAGTAGATATGAAGTGGTTCGTCTATTACATATCAACAGAGGCAGACACCTTTAGAGTAACTAATGGATAGTCTGAGTGCTAATATAGAATTAGAATGGCTTGTTATGCACTCTCATTAAAGTATTCATGTTGCAGTCTGTGTTCTGAAATCAGAGTACTCGAAGAATCTAATCCTCTATTTCATATCAACGACCTACAAATCGATTTTTACTGCATTCTTGCATCATCACCATTTGTATACTTAACCTAATTTCCAACACTTTTCTTGCTATCTTGCCCATTAGTTAACTAAATGGAAATCTGTGGTTTAAGTGAAAAATAAGCCCAAACTTTGAATCATCACAATCATTTGCATAAATGTGCTTATAGATGTTGGATATATGCACCCAGGACTATTCACTGAGAAGCATTGCATTATGTTGTTCTAACAAAATTGGTATTCCTGGAATCTGTTTTCTCGTGATATATGAATTCCTCCTCCTTGACTTTTAGACAAAAGCAAAAGTTTTTTTTTGTTCCTGCTAACCATGAACTGAGATGACCAAAACCTTGATATCGACTAGTGGTATAAAGTGCTCAAGAAATTTGACCAAAAGTTTTAGCTCCTTAATAATTTTTTGTGTAGGTAATTACTGCTTTGACATGATGATGGACTTTTCCTTATTGTCGCTTTCTCCACCTTCTAAACCCCACCACCCTGCGTCTGCCTCGTATGCTAGTAAGTTCTTCACATAACAATACAATTTGGTGAGTGACCAGTCCCGACTGTGGCAAAAATGAGTCTTATTTAAAAGATGTACAGCTTTTCTCCATGACTTTTGTTGCTCAAATCTGATTTCCTTTAAAAATCTAAAGACCAGAGGGATTAAACAGGAACAGTTTGTTTCATTAAACAGTGCTGCTGGTATAACAGTTACAGGCACTAGGTCTGAGGACTGTCTAAATTTACATAGTTTGAAGCATTTGAAATATATTACAACAGCCATAAACGATTTCTCGGGTACCATATATGGTGAGGAATGTTGGTTGCGGCCTTTAGGGTCCTAAATGAATGGTCCGTGGTTACTACAGGTGGGGTCTTGACCTGCGTGGACACAGTGTTGTCAGTGTTGTCAGTGGTGTATGTGTCCAGATGTCCAACATAGAGAACGCATGTTCACTAATTGTGCTAGACCCTGATTGGCTATGTGTTCCTAACTCATGTGGCATCAGACTTTATGCTGTTTTTTGGAGTGATTACCCCCACCGGTCATGTCTGTATTGGGCCATTCTCCCCTGACCATTGTAATGTCGCTGTGCCCATCTGTGGAATTGATCAAGAGTTTCCTGCCAGCTATACACCCTCCCACTTGTGACCCATGAATCCTTACTCCTTAGCCTAGGGGGCACGGCCGACCTGACCAAGTACTTGAGTGTCTAGGTAGATGTAGAGTTCAGAATGGGTGATTCTATTAATAAGGCCGATAGATCATTTGTGTTGACTAACGCATCGATTTCCATATTAACATTCCCCCCCTTTAGTTGATTCTTCAACTACACAATCTAAGTCATGCTTTTGTACCATTATTTTATTTGGGTCCTGCTGTTCCCTAGCTCGCTCTTGACTGCGACAACCTTTCTATTTACTTGCATTTTACCTAGTTTGAGGGCTCCGTTTTCACAGCAGGTGATTTCTCCACCCCTCCCGCCCCATTGCACAACCCTGCAAACCAATAAAAATACAACGATAACTGGCAACGGTGATTTACACAGACCAGATATCCACCGTAGGAGCCAGTGGAACCAATTGAAGAACCACTTCTGCTCGGGGGCACCACCTATTTCACGCATGCTTCTCTGTAGGTTATGCAGTGCTTGGATGGTAAGCCAGTGTTCCATTGTCCATATTGTTCCCTGGGATAAATGTGCAACAGGCAGCACCTATCTTGGCGCAGATCCCTCCCTCCATTGCAGTCATTAAGTCCAACACATATCGGTCCTGCATTACCATGAGACAGATGGCTCACATTTGTTCCTTGATCAAATTGAGTCTGAGGTCAGTGCTTTTTATCTTAAGCATTTCCCACTGTGATCTGAAGCCAGCGTTAGTTTGATTTTGTCTGTAGCGTGAAAAAAGCTATCCACCTCCTGCCCCCAGCTGTGCTTCTGTGAACAGCCTGAATTCTTCTGGAATGTCTTTGAAGTGAGCCCAGCCTAAATAGTTTACCGCTCTCTTTTCGCAAGCTTGGTGCAGCAAGGTGGTCTTTTTCTTCAGCAGGTGCTGCTACAACTTTGTTAGTTCTTCTCCGAGAATGACCAGGGTCAGGTGTGCAAGGTCACAATTTAACACAGTCCCCTCCAACTGGTAACCAGTTGGGTGCAGGAGTTTTCGACGCACTGCCAGTAGAAAGACTGATTTGCATATGGCTGGATCAAAACTGGAATGGCATTGTGAGCACAAAAACGATGGATTTAGGCTCCGATCTCTATACTGGGGTGAATGTATGACATTGTTCTGCATTCTGCCCATCAATTGTTCTTTTTGCATTTGTCACCCAGAGTGGGGCGGGTATGCCCAGACGTCGGACCCGTGCTCTCCATGCCACTGTAGTCAAGCTATCCTGGCTGATGATGGCTGAAAGTCCGAACCCGGTCATAGGATGATTGTTTCCAGTCCAGGGAGATCCTGACCTGGCAGTTCGGGCTGGACTGTTCCCATTGGGCGCAGGGTCAAAGCTGATTTGCATATGGCTGGGTCCAAACTGGAATGGCATGGTGAGCAAAAAAACTATGGATTTAGGCCCAGATCTATGTACTGGGGTGAATGTATGACATTGTTCTTCATTCTGTCAATCAATTGTTCTTTTTCCAGTAGAAATCTATCAGTGTGGAGGTGCCCCATTTCATACCTGTAATGTCCAAAATCTCTTCACGGTTAACATTCGTGCCCATTGGAAGCGTTCCTTTTCCTCTGAAACATAAGAAATACACTGTAAGATTCTGTACAATCAGGGGCGTGACACTTCCTTTCTTGCGAAATGTATCCACCCACCTTGGTGTCCTAGGTGTCCTGACCAGGATTAGCCATACTTTCATTGTACCCTCCCCATGTGACCCATTCCCCTTTTTATCCCTGAGCTGTGCGGCCCTGCACAGGAATTCCATGTCGGGAAACCACTTGTTTTTAAAAAAGACTCCCCAGATACTCTTAAGGGCCACATTTGGCCCACAGATGGATGCTGGCGTAGTCATGTTTGAGCACATAGTTGGGGGTTTTGCTACCTCCACGAATCTCTTTTCTGTGAAATCTCTTTTCTGTGAAATTTCTGGCCAAACAGTATCTTCCCCTATGGTGTCCTTCCCATGCATTCTATCCAGATTGCTTTGGATATCATTGGGTTCAGTGAAGTTATAACGTTATTGGGCTGGTGTAGTATTGGGTCAGGTGTACAACAACCCTATGTGGTTCTATCGTGTTAGGCTGGATCTTGACCCTTCTCCTACATAAGCAAAGGTGAATGAGGCCCTTTGCTTTTTCGGGGGCTACCTCATGGGACAGGGAAAACCTATCTGCGTCTACCGTGTGTGAGATGAGCGCACAGACAACATGACCTAGCTGATGCTTGGGATCCGACTGAAGTCATGTGTTGGTACCAAGTGTAGTGTAGGAGGGCGCTATGTAGTGCATGCAGGATGCTAGTGTTCAGTTTGGTGTAATTGTAGGGGACGTACTAGTGGTCCTTACGCAGGCACTGTATTTCATCTACACAGTAATATACGTACCGTTTGTTGTGATATTGTAGCTATTGGAGTCTTCTGTGTTCCTCCGATAACTGTCTTCATTCTGATCAGTTCCCTCCAAAAGTTGTGGGGTTTAGTTCATGGGGTATTCGTCGTGGAAGGTTTCAACCACTCGTCTGAGAGATGGACCCACACACTCTTCCCCTCGACTTTGAGGGCCATGGGTGTTGCAACAATTGCCTGGTAGGGCCCCTCAAACTTGGCCTCTCCATTTTCTTATAAAGAGCTGAACGTATATGTGAGAGGCTGGCTTAGTAGGTTATGCCATGCCGTTTTATATAGCGCACAGCTGTCCCGGCAAAGGGGCATCTCAGCGCTGATAGCAGAAAACTGCAGAACTATCGACAACAGAAGCAGACTACAGTGGAGGAAAGAGGTAAGTTTTGATCGCCTTACGGAATGCCAAATAGTTTATTATGCTGGGAATAGCGATGGGGAGCACAATCCAAAGTTTGGCTGCCAATATACAGAAGGAATGTCCACCAGCACGGACCATCCTCGCCCGCGGAACAACCGCCATATGCTGGCCCATAGACCGCTGTTGGCGCGTGGGGGTGTAGAGTGTAAGCAGATTGGTCAATCTGTCTAGAGAGGAGAGATTTAAAATTTTGAAAGACATGCAAAGGACCTTAAACTCTATGCGTTTAGACACAGGCAGCCAATGTAGCCGACAAATAGTACTAATGGTAGGGCATGTCCTGGGCAGACCCAATAAGGTTCTAGCCGCAGGGTTTTGGACCCTTTGCAGTCTTGCAATTTCTGCCTTGTTGGCTTCCAAATAGAGCGAATTGGCATCGTCCAGTCTAGACAGAATGGAAGTTAAGGAAAGAGAGAAGACCCCTCGTGTTCCAGGGAACAGGGTACTGTAAGACCAAGTAAGTCTAGAGGAAATCCCTGGAATCTTATTAAGAAATAACGGTGTATAGGGGACAGGTATTATATTTTGTCCCCAGGACCCCAAGTCCAATAGGCAAGGGATACACCAGAAACCAAAGTATGACGTTTACAATCTTTTATTAAAAATAAAAACCTGGTATTAAAATTTCAGTAAAAATCAATCAATTTTTCTGAAAGTTTACAATTCTTTCGAAAAAATAGTGTCAACAAAGTAGATTGCAATTCATATTAATAAAATTTGGTTAAAAAGAACACATAAATCACATATTCTGAATTTAAAAAAGAAAATTACATACAGATTTAAACATAAACATATGCAGCACAATAATATCAATAACAATAATGTCAATAACACAAGTTACAGAACAAAACCCCAATTCTACTGCTGGCTCGAATGTTGTATCTACTGATCTGTGGGATCCAATAGCCTTACTTAGTTTGCATTACTATACCACAATTGCTAAATTAGCATACAGTTGGTATCTTCTAGGCTTTATTAGATTTGCATTCTTTTCCGGGCGTCGACGCATTTCGGTGTTAGTACCATTGATGTGGTCACACCTTCCTCAGGACAATTGATACTGGGGTCCTCAGTTTCACAACAAAAGTTTATTTCTGTAGGGATAATAACAGGAAAGCACAATAGTGCACTTTAGGACTTCCTTAGCAGTCAGTTTCCCTTGGTTCTTGGGATGTTTCTTTATGTTGCAAATGATGGATCTTTTTTATCTGCTGGTATGTAGTTTAGATATTTTCATATATTTCACATATCTTAAAAATTTCTCGTAGTGCCTTTCGCTTTTCGGATCCCAATAGGCTATTTTTGGAGACCGGCATACAGGAGGGGAAGCACGGCGTGTAAGACGACAGAACATATCAAGTTTTGGAACCACAGACAAACGCCTAATAACCTACCCCCTGTAACCAAGGACATGTGTGGGAAATCGTTTTTTTAAAAAACGAAGAAAATATACCCACGAAGCATCCATACGTGAAAAGCGAAAGACACTACGAGAAATTTTTAAGATATATGAAATATATGAAAATGTCTAAACTACATACCAGCAGATAAAAAAGATCCATCATTTGCAACATAAAGAAACATCCCAAGAACCAAGGGAAACTGACTGCTAAGGAAGTCCTAAAGTGCACTATTGTGCTTTCCTGTTATTATCCCTACAGAAAGAAACTTTTGTTGTGAAACTGAGGACCCCAGTATTAATTGTCCTGAGGAAGGTGTGACCACATCAAGGGTACTAACACCGAAACGCGTCGACGCCCGGAAAAGAATGCGAATCCAATAAAGCCTAGAAGATACCAACTGTATGCTAATTTAGCAATTAGTAATGCAAACTAAGTAAGGCTATTGGATCCCACAGATCAGTAGATACAACATTCGAGCCAGCAGTAGAATTGGGGTTTTGTTCTGTATATCTTGTGTTATTGACATTATTGTTATTGATATTATTGTGCTGCATATGTTTGTTTAAATCTGTATGTAATTTTCTTTTTTAAATTCAGAATATGTGATTTATGTGTTCTTTTTAAACAAATTTTATTAAAATGAATTGCAATCTACTTTGTTGACACTGTATTATTTTTTCGAAAGAATTGTAAACTTTCAGAAAAATTGATTGATTTTTACTGAAATTTTAATACCAGGTTTTTATTTTTAATAAAAGATTGTAAACGTCATACTTTGGTTTCTGGTGTATCCCTTGCCTATTGGACTAGGGGTCCTGTGGACAAAATATAATACCTTTCCCCTATACACCGTTATTTCTTAATAAGATTCCAGGGATTTCCTCTAGACTTACTTAGACAGAATGGAAGCCTGAACAATAACCGGACTAATAGAAGTGTCGAAAAACTCTAATAACGGTTTGAGCCCCCTTAGAACGCCAAAGCATGTTCCTGCTACTTTCTTTGTTTGCATCTGAAAGCTGGGTGCGGAGTCTACCCACACACCCAGATTTTTTTACCACACGTTGGGGGACGGGTACACAGCCCAACTTGGCAGGCCACCAGCGCTCGCTTCACAGATCGGTGTCTCTCCCGACCAGCAGTACCTCAGACTTGTTGGCTTTAAGCTGGAGGCTGTTGGCAGTCATCCACTCAGATGATCTCTAGAGCTCTCTGAAACTTGCATGCGTCCTGCCCTGAGTCATCAGAGAGTGCCACAACCAACTGTGTGTTGTCCGCATATGACACTGCTCTGAGCCCTCTGCTCTTTGCCACTACTGCGAACGGTTGAACATATAAATTCAACAGTGTTTGGCTCAAAGCTGAGCCCTGTGGTACCCCATATTTGATGGTATGGATCTTGGAAGCAAAAGGGGGACTGCAACCTGGAAGATCCTGTCCGCTAGAAAGGAGCCGTACCACTCCAGGGCAGAGTCCATGATGCCCACCTCCTCCAACCTCTGCAACATGATCTGGTGGGAGACAGTGTCAAATGCGGCACTGATATCTAATAAAATCAGTGCTGATGTGCGACCCTCGTCTAGAGCCCCCCTCAGATGCTCGGTCACAGCTAGGAGGGCTGACTCCGTACTGCGACCCGGCCAAAAACCATTCTGAGAGGGGTCCAATAAGTTGTTCTCCTCCAGATAACCTGTCAGTATGGAGTTAATATAGGCCTCCAAAATCTTGGAAACCCAGGGCAGGAGAGAGATGGGTCGAAAGTTCTCTGCTTTAGCAGTGTCAAGGTTGGTCTTTTTAACAAAGGGACCACCCTGGCTTGCTTCCAAGATCTAGGGACAACCGATGTAGACAGGGACAGATTAATTATATGGCTCAAAGACTGTAGATGCACGGTTAGAGATTTCAAAAATTGGTCCAGCTTAAGGGGGTGAACAGGAGAGCCCAATTTAATCTTATGGCAGAACACAGCAAGCGCCTCCTGAGAAATTGGCGAAAGGCAGCCAGAGTATGCCTGCATGAGGGTCTAGACACAGGTTCTGGATAAGATTCGTGTTGAGGGAAGGATCTATATGTTGATTCCACCTTCTTCACGAAGGAGGAGGAAAGGGCCTCACATTGCGCATCAGATGATACTGAAGGTGTAACATCTGCCAAGGTTTTAAGGTCTTTCACTATAGAAAAGATACTTTTGGAGGGGTTGCTGCTATTTCTGATCACGTCTGAATAATATGCTTCCCGCTAAGACTGGATCGCCCTATGATATTTCTTAATGGCCACCTGGTAACATCTCTTTAAAATAGGGTCATAATCTCTTCTCCATGCACATTCCAACTTTTTACAACCTTTACGCAGGGAGGCTAACCTATCGTTGTACCATGTGCTTGATTTGGTACTTTGTAGGCACCAGGGAGTCCAAAGAGTGGGATATCCAGCCCGAAAATGCTTTGTCGGCCATCTCTGGGTCGAGTGGCATCTTAAACGTGGTGGTAGAAAGGAGATCATGGAATTGAGCAATGATAAGTTTGTACCAGGGGCGCCTAAGAGGGAACTTTCCAGGAACCCTCTTGACCGGCTCGACCTCTACCAGTGTCCTACATATTAAGAAATGATCAGACCCGCTCACCGGTTAGAGGGTGTGGTCGGTGAGGGAAGACAAATTGGGAAAAAAACGGGTCTATTAGATAGCCTGCGGAGTGTGTGGAGCCCTGGACCTGTTGGCTCAGTTGGCATGCCGTGAGATCGGCTAGGAAGTTGGTGAGTTCCATGTCCTGAGAACTATCAAGGTGCAGATTCAAGTCACCAGTAACACTGAAGTTGGCAGCTTTCATAGCTAGGGGCTTACAACTTGAATGAGAGCGGCTCTGAACTCCTTAGAGTGTCGTGGCGGGCGGTAGATTAATAACCCAGACATAGTGTAGCTGTCGTGGAACGAAATCCGAAAGCGTCTGCATTCACAACCAACCATAGGCTCCATTATCAGAGTACACATGTAACCAGGCTTAAAAACCACTGCTATACCCCCCCCCCCGAACCTCTGTTAAGCGTCGAAATGCTGAATCCCTGGGGAAGAGCCAAACCAGGTTCAGCCACTGTGTCCTCAGATAACTACGTCTCAGTTAAAAAGAGAACATCAGGGGATTAATTTTGGAGCAGGTTTTAGACATCCAAAAAGTGTTTGACTAAGGAGCGGCAATTTAGGCTCAGAAGTTTTATAGTGAACCTATGGCTAGGCTGGGGACAAGAAGGTGCAACCAAAGGCCAGGAATTATAGCCATAGGATATACAGCTGAAAGGGCCTTTCATAGTAGTTGCAGGTATATGATGCTCACTTATGTAAGTGTAGCACCCTGCAACAATCAAGACGACCCATATGATGAGTTTAGTGGTTTAGACAACCTTAAAAAGGCTCTTTAAGGGGTAGCTATGGAGATCAGCCTTCACGCTTAGTCTAGGAGGAGGATAATCTAGGTACCCCACAATAGTCGTACACCAAGAGGATACACGACCGCGTACTCCATACTACTAAAGGTACGTTTAGGTTGCAGTCTTGAACCGGAAACACCCTTCCCAGTGGACCCCTAAGGTACCCCGTGGACTCTGGACACCTACAACCACTGTCGAACACAATTGAGGACTTCAGGATGAGACCGCTGTTGCGGAAGGATAAAATAGTCTGTTGGAACCCAGGCTCGGGTTTGTGTCAAAGTACCTGAAAGCACAGGGGACATAGGAAGACTAAGGCCATTCAAGTTCAATGAAGACAGGTCTGTAGACAAGAGGCTTCAAGTATGGGTACACCGAATGGGTAGTTCTACCCGAGCCACCGTGAAGCTGAAGACAACCGAGTCTGACCGCGTCGGTATGCGTCAGTTATTGCGGGGACAGACCCGTCGCCAGAACATTTGGATATTTCTGGCTCTGTTGGCACGAGTCGGTCGGGATAACCGATGCTGTTACTGAGTGATGCTGCGATGCGGTGCACCAGGTTCAGTTGCAGGACTCAACGAGGGATGCCTACCATAACGCGACTAGAGGACAACTCTGACCTCGAGGGAGTGCAGAACCACCACCTGTGTTGCTGAGCCTATTTGAATACTTAGGAGCCCAGGTTCGGCAGGCCAGTCGACTGGGTTTAGGTGCCTGCAGATGCAGGGTAGTGACTCTTTCAACCCAAGGGAGATTACTTTGAATGTTTTTAGATGTCCATAGGCCCAGGACGGAACCTGTATGGAGCGCATACACTGATGTTGCACCAGGTTTGCAGGACGAGGAGGTCTGGAGCAGACAGTCTTCTCAGTTGCAGTCTCGGTCCGAAAGCAAAGGATGATGCGAACAGTCTGGCACGACTCGGCCAGAATGCCCAGACGGTCAAAGATGAAGGGGAGTTGGAGCTCAATCAAATCCCACGACGAATTTAGGGCCCCACCCACAGGTAAGCCCTTAAATACCCTCAGGAGAGGGTCGGGATGATTCAGTGGTCCCTCCTAGAGGAGGAGCTGGACAGAGGGGAGGATACTCCCATGTCCTTGCCCAGTTTTGCGCAAAAATGGGAGCCATCGGCTCCCTGAGCTGGTTTGAACTAGAGTATGCAAGGAGTGCACCAAAAGTGCCCTTCTGGCAGACTGTGTTGCTGACAAGCGCACCCCACCCGACCTAATACACTAAATCCTCTCTGGGAGGCAGTCACACCTCCCTGTGACAGGAAACCTATTGTCCTACCGTCCCCTGCTTTGGCTTGGCCCACCAGCAGGAGGGCAGAATCGTGTCTGTGGTCAGCAGCCACTCCAGGTTGCTGTCAGGCTCTGTCAGATCAGTCCCGGGAGCATGGAGGGCTTCCCGGAGTGTCCCTAGCGTGGATGGAATCATACCTCCAACACTGGATAGGCAAACATGCCCATGTATGTTCCAGGCAGTTAAGAGATGGTCCTCGCGTAGAGACACATTGCCTCTCTATCGTAATGGCTGATTCACTTACAAAGTCTGGAGAATTGACTCCGGTGTTTGTATGGTTGGTCTGCTCATGCAGGGCCGCGCTTGCAACCATGCACTCTGTGTTTGGGACTGAAAAGCCTGCTAGAGATGGGACTTCTAGGTTTCAAGTGCGGTGATTTAAGATATAAGGAAACTTACATATTTTGTGAGAGGTGCATGCAGACTGCAGAGGCATGACAATAGTTCACGTTTGGAGGGTCCCCTATGGGTGGCATAATACATGCTGCAGCCCAAAGGGGATCCCTGGGGTACCCTTGCCCTAGGTACCTTAGTACCACACACTAGGGATTTACAAGGGTGCCCAGTAGCCAAATAGGAGTGTTCCAAGGTACTCTCCATAACCAATTTAGGGAGGAAGTACAGTGACTGGGGTCCTGATTAGCAGGATCCTAGTCAGACTAGTAAGAAACAGTAGAACACCAGCAGAAAGTGGTGGTGACCATGAAAGCTGATCCTACTTTCCTACAGTAGACTTCTTGTCCGGGCTGACTTGTCTGATATGGCAGCTTAGTGTTGGTGCACTTGGGTGAACAGTGGCTTACCTGTTTGGATAAGAACCTAGCGGTTTTGCTTAGTTCTGACAGGTATACATGCAATTCATCTCCTGATGCTCTGGGTCTAGCCTTGGAACTTAACCTGGTCCTTGTTTTCAGGATGAGTGTCCCCATCAGTCTACCAATCGCGATCTGGCATGGAGTGAGATGGTGCTATCTGCTATGTTTGTTTCTTAGTGCCAATAAGGATAGGGACAGACAGTGGAGCCACTTCTTTTTAAGGGTGGCGCAAATTTTACCTTTTTATTATTTAAAAGGCCATTAAGCCCTTTCACGATGCAATTACTTTGAGGGTGGTAAGTTGATGCTAATATATGGGTGATTTCTAACAGGTTGCAGAGGATGTCGCACAGGGTGTTGACAGTGTTTCCCCATGTTTGATCTTATTATGTCTGGCACCCCCCCCCCACTGGGGAATTACGTCCCTAACCAGGAAGGTTGACGCTGCTGTGGCATCACAGTGCACGCAAGGGCTGGCTTCGATTCATTTAAAGTACAGACCAACTACAATCAAATACCTGTAGTTAGCACATCGATCAGTCATGTTGATGTGCAACGCCATAAAGGGTCCAGTTGGTCTAGGGATGGATGATGCTGTGACCTTGAGTGTGGGTTTGACTGAGTATAATTGGCAAACTGCGCACTCGTTTAAGTACATCGTTGCCACCTCCGACGTTGGGGATGAACCAGTCTGCCTAAATCTCCACCAACAGGTTTTCTTTTGCTATGTGTGTTAGAAGGTGCAATTGGGGCAGTGCAATGTTTACTAAGCTTTGGGACAAGACTAGTTTTCCCTTGGGTGTGGTGATATGAGGTTGTGTGAAGCCCCTGGCCTCCCAGAGCTCTTCTTCGAGTGAGAATGTTGTGTTTTGTAACTCCCTCAGATATAATTTTGCCGTTTGAGTAAGAATTGTCCTGCTGCTCACTGTAGGCAGAGTACATGAGTCTCCCCAACTGCTCTGTAAGCTGCCCTTTTGCTATCTGGTAGGCTAGTGAATTCCCAGTGAAACAAATTCCTTGCCCACAGTATGCGCCGCACATTTCACTACAGCTGTGCATTTAGCTAGGGTTAGTGCATTGATTAAAAGTTTGAGGAGGTCCTTATGCATGAGGTGCATACCGTCTGATTTCAGGAAGCCTTTCCACCTCTGAGATGGTGCCATAGGTGGAGTCCGAGTATAGTCTTACTGTTTTTCCCATGCTCTGATTTAGGGCTTCAATCGGCGCTACCAATTCTGCCACCTGAATGGAGATGTGGTAGGAGAGGAGTTTGTGCTGTGACTTGCAGCGCTTCCAGAGGTCCGTGGCTAGGAGCTTTCACTACTGCTGCCACTGTATGTGCTACCCCTGTCTCGTGGTCTGTAATAGAGGATACGTCAACAAACAGTGCTTCATTGTCTGGGATGGGATCCTCTTCTGTATGGCTGATCCCATCATCATCCTATTCATCTCCTGAGCTTGCTGTATCACTGTTGAGGACTACCACAAACTTCCCTGACACACTGTTATGCTTGTCTGACCTATTGGGAATGCGTAATTTACTCGCCTTTGAGGTGTGGTGTGTCAAGTGTGGTGGACAGGAGTCAAGCTTTTGGGGACCTGGCCTAGAAACGTGAGCTGTGCTGGTCGAGTCTGGACTCGCTTCTTTTTAGATTTCTTGGGCTTGGACCTGTCTGACCACCTTCTGGTGAGAGGAGTGGAGGGATGCGGTGGGGGTGGGGGGGTGTTGGGGGGGGGGGGGGTTCACCCGCTCCTACTACTATTGGTTTGAATATCCTAATGGAAGGGGTGAGCACATCATCCCTGCATACGGTGGGGTAGGTGCTGATGCCTTGCTTGGTATCAGCATTGTGTTAACGGATTGAACCTCTTAAAAGATAGTCCACAATTCTAACACTGCCTCCCTTTTGTCTTTTTTTTTCTGACCTGAAAAACTGGTTATTATATTTTTTTTAGCCTGCTCAATTGTTTGTGTTAAATTTTCCTTTCTTAGGCCAGGGAAATGTGTGCCTTCCTGTGTGAATGCCACTGTTGGCAAAACATATTAACTCTTTTTACTTGTTTGGGGAACCTAGTCTCCATGTGCTTAAGTGGGTAATCCATGACCGTTTGTTTGGATAATACAATTCAGTCATCCTAATTTTGGTTTGTTAAATCGTAGGGCCAACTCTTTCAAATTACGCACCACGAGCTCGGTGCTTACAGTTTGAACGAGCGTTTCCATAAAGAAAAACAAAGACTGCATATGTAGTATTGTAACACAGGCTGAATATGCTATATGTTAGAAAAAAACCTGCATAAACTCAAAATGTCACGTAATAAAGTTATCAAAGACAATTAAGGCAGTATCATCACATACAATAACACATTTCAGTAACTGCCGACAGAAAAATTACTTTGACAATTTATCATATAGCAAGAGATGACTATAGTGTAACATGTTCCTAAGTGAGCTGGATAGTCTGCCACTATCCATTCCTAGGCAAAGGTAGTAATCATAGACACTGTTTAGTAATAACTTTGGAGTCACCAGCCCCTCTTGGCCACACACTACTTGCGCCCAGTTTCCTATGTCCAAGTTTTCCCTCTACGATTTCTGCCCTGTAGCACCAAAGGTCTCAAGCTAGATGCTCCTTCCACATACTTATGGATGTTAATTTAAAAAAAAAAAATTTAAAACACGTTGACACTTGGAAACCATTGAATTAAAAAGACTGAGATGTCAACTCCACCAAATTAGGATTCGCTATATCACAAAAAGCAGCGTCCTGGGAGTAATCAATGTCTATACACTGTATTACACTATGTTCACCTAAGGTAGCGTTCAGCTATCGAGCAAAGGAGAGTTCTGTGGGAATGCCTTCGAGGCTGCCTTATTACTCGTACAGTCGGGACATAGAAGATGGATAATATGCCAGACTCCTGTCAGTGGCAGGGCGCTCATGTTATCTTTTTACGATTTTCCCTTGTTTGCCATACGCCATATGATTTTAGACTATCTTGGATTCGTATGTAGTCTCTTACCGTCTGACAGCTGCTTGAGGGCAGACCTCTGCCCAAGGAATTCAGCAGAACTTCCAATCAATTGCGGCGTCTGCCCACCTTTCTTGCTGTACAACATGAATCCACCAGCGTTGTGGTCACCTCCTTCAGCTGCAGTCTGGTACGAGGTCTAAATCCTGCTAGGGTGACTTTCCAAAATGATGCTCGAATTGGATTTCCTTAAACCGAAGACTAGGGGCCAGATGTAGGTCCCCAAATACCGGTCGGTAACGGCCGAATTCGGCCGTTACCGACCGGTAATTGGCTTTTGAGATGTAGGTGGGTCTGAATTTACAGAATCGGTATATTTACCGATTCGGTAAATTTACCACTTCGGTATTTTACCGAATCGGTAAATATACCGATTCTGTAAATCCATATGCAGGTGACACTCCTAAGAGTGCCACAGGCCCTTCAGATTCGGTATTTTACCACCCAATTCTATTGGGTGGTAAAATACCGAATTCAGGTGTGCATGCACATCTGTGCATGCACACCTGTGCCATGTGACACACAGACATGCCCTTAGGGCATGTCTGTGTGCCACATGGCACACATGCCTGTACTTGGGGTGCTAGAGGGTGTCAAAGTGACACCCCCTGCACCCTTGCAGGATTCGGTATTTACCGAATCTGTAAATACCGATTCGGTATTTCACATTGATTCCTACAGGCTTCAAGGCCCATAGGAATCCATGTGAAATACCGAATCGGTATTTACAGATTCGGTAAATACCGACTCTTACAGAATCGGCAATTTTTTACCTACATCTGCCTCCTTCCTATTTACCGACTCTTAAATACCGATTCGGTATGAGTCGGTATTTAAGAGTCGGTAAATAGGAATTACCTACATCTGGCCCTAGGTGTTTGGCAAAACAGGAACAGTTTGTTTAATTAAATAGTGTGGCCAGGAGAACAGTTACAGGAACTAGGTGTGAGGACTTTCTCAATGTACATAGTTTGAAGTTTCTTTAAATACAATATTACAAAAGCCATCAGTTTTTCGGCGTACCATATGTGGTGAGGAATGTTGGTTGCTGCCTTTAGGGTCATACATTAATGGTCCATGGTCACTACCGGTGGGTCGTGACCTGCATGAACACAGTGTGGTCAATGGTGTATGTGTTTAGATGTCCGATGGGGCGCATGTGTTCACCATGTGTTCTGGGCCCTGATTGGCTAAATGTTCCTAACCCGTGTTGCATCTAACTTTCTTTTTAGGAGTGTGTACCTGCACCAGCCATATGTTTTATTGGGGCAATCTCCCTTGACAATTGTAATGCCGTTGCGTCTATTTGTGGAATTGATCTTGAGTTTTCCGCTCATGTGTTTGCCTGCCAGCTAAACACCCTCCCACCTGTGACCCACAAATTAGGTCATCCCGGCCTAGGTCACAGGGCCTGCCTAACCGCATGCTTCTGTGTTGAGGTAGATGTTGAGTTCAGAATGGGTGAGTTTAATAAAAAGGATGATAGTTTATTTGTGTTGACAAACGCATCAATATCCATGTTCACACTTTTATGCTAGCTTTTAATGTCTGTTGCCAAAGTTAAAGCAAGTTTGTGCGGATGGTGAAGTCAAAGATGTAGCATTGCTGTCCAGCAGGTATTTTTTGCAGGGGGGTTGCAGCAAATTGTTCTGCCACCGATGTTGAAATGAACAGTTGTTAAGCTCCTGTAATTTAGCAAGATGTACATTGTTTGGACTGGTCGAGGGGACTTACTATCTCTCACATGTAATTTTTCAGGTTCAGGCAATAAGGAAGCACAGAAAGGGGGCCCATTCTACAGTGGCAAGCCCGAAATTGAGAAGGCAATGAAATTAGCTGATGATGCCATGGGTTTAGCTAAGAACAAACGCCTGGAGCTGGCTCTATGTACTGAACCTTCAGACACAGAAGAGGAGGAAGGAGAAGAGGAAGAAGAGGATATTGAGGTGACCTCTTTGGCAGGATGTGTGTAAGGTGTTGTGCTTCTGTTTCGGCTCTTGTATCTTGTTGTAAGCAGGGGTGTGTAGCAAGATTTAATTTGACTTTCGCACTATATTAGACAGCTCTGTCCATAAGATGTTTGTTGCATATTATCTTTATAAGCAACCTCATCGGTATGGAGTAGAATACATGTTTTCTTTTTATATGAATTTAAAGTCCCTTTACAAACTGCTCTTCTTGTAGAGACCTTCAAAGCGCAGTAAGCTGGCAACCAATAGTATCCTATAGATTCAAATGAGACTGCTTGGTAGGTGGTTCTATAGGGTGTTGGCGCTCCTGGGCAATATGCAGGTAAGTATGCTCTAGTACCGAGTGAAGATTGTGGCTCATAAGGGTAGGAAGAGCCACCCTCCTCCCCAACATGTGGATATCCACTGGTAAAACAGAACAGACCCCTGCACATGCTGACAGTATATCAATTAAATCAAGAACAGTGTGACAAAAGCTTGAGTCTTTGCGGGAACATGCGCTTCAGTTTATTCACAACAGCCTTAGCCAACAAGTGTTTCGTTGTGCTTATGGTTGTGCGTAGCGACTTCTTCAGGGTTAAGAAGCAAACAATAGTACAGAATTGGGATTGAAGGGTATGCAACAATAGCATCCAATCAGTTTCCCATTGTGACAGACTTAACTTTGATGGATCAGCTCATGTTGCCTACTCGAAGTTGTGGAAACCCATGCTGTTTAAATGTGTCACCTCTGTTGTTTAGTGACAAACTAGTGTAATTCAAGAAAAATTATAATTGCACTATTAGATCAAATAAACTGGTCCGGGGTTAAGGCATGCTTGTTCCTTGTGAGCCCAGTTGTGACATATGAACCTAAACAGTCAACAGTGACTTTGCTAAAGTGAATTTAACATAACGACTCCCCCTTAAGGTTGCCTGGTACCCGAAGGTATGCAATAAAAAACAAAATACCTATACTCAATACGTGAATATCCTAGGGTAAAAGAGCTGGGTATAAAAGAGAGAAAAATAATGCTAAGTATACAAGTCCCGTAAGAGCAAGTTTATCGTGCTAAGGTGACCAAATCTGACTGGGAAACCAAACTTAAAACTGGTTGTATTTCTGTCCCAAATGAGATTTAATAGGGTCCAATGTTAGACACACAGTTAAGACTGCACATAGCTTGTGTCCAGAAATAACCCCTCCTATTCACAGTATATGTATCCTGAATGTTTTTCCCAATGAGGAGTTCCTGAGGATGGGTAAATAAAGGAAAACGGTCTAACTATATATAAGAATACACCCAAAGGAAGAAATACAGAGGCATATTCTATATACTTTAAAAATAAAATATAGTAGAGAGCAATAGTATTTGCAGCAGTTGTCTGGTTTACGTAATTCTCCTTTGCCAAAAGACACAAGAGCCTTCTTATGCATCATGAACCAAGGCAGTTTACCTGCAGTAAATACCCCCTCTAAGAACAAAATACATTCTGTGGTTTGGACTTAATGGTTTATTCTAGAGTATAATTATTACAGGGTGGAAGATGAATTGTGTAACTTTTGCTGCAGCTTTCCCTTTATGTCTGAGTTTAATAAAATGTGCATTCACTTCTCTAGTTGTGCATTTCGTGAAGCCCTATTGAGCCTTAAATTAAAGCCCCAGCCTCCTGATGTATCAAAGGGTTTTACCCTGTCTGTGTCTATGGGAACATGTGTTCGTACATATGGCTGCTGTTTTGGGAAAAAATCCCCGATTTACACCAGAACCACTGATCTTAGGTCCTTATCTTAAAGCAATCTCAAATGTTGACTCAGGCGCCTTTATTGCTCGCACACTGTTGGGTATGAATTTACTGAGTGTTCAAAAACAGAAGTCATAAGGACCAACTGGCCTGTATACGGATTAGCCTGATTGGTGTCTCTCATATTCTCAAAGGTAAATAAAGGGATAGAAAATGTCTGCTCCATCTCAAGATGGCTTCAAAGAGAACACTAATTATATTGATTGCACTGTTTAGGCCTGATTAACAGTTTGGCGGATGGGTTACTCCATCACAAATGTGACGGATATCCTGTCTGCTGTATTACAAGTTCCATTATATACCATTGGATATAATAGAAATCGCCATACAGCGAAATGGCTATCCGTCACGTTTGTGATGGAGTAACCTGTCCGCCAAACTCGTAATCAGGCCCTTAGGGTAAATCTAGTGCTATGGAAATAAGCAATGTTTTTTTTCAAAATCTTTTTATTGTAGTAACTAGCTCCATAAAATCGCACAGCAGTCTGAATCGGAACTTCATTAGCACATAAAAACAAAGTCAATCACACAATCATTATTAACAATATGACCTGCATACAAAGGGAAATAAGCAATGTTTCAGCAGAAGCTCCCATATGTGGGCTTTGGTGATTTAACATCCGCATTCAATCTGGACTAAAATGTCTTATTTGAGAAAGTTCTTGCCCAAAAAATCTGTTGATGTAATTTTCTGCTTGCATACGTATTTTCCAAGAGTTAGATGGGAACAAAAGGAGACTACCAAAACCCATACTCCTCAAACATTCTGCATGCCAAGCTTGTTTTGATACCAACCTTATTTATTTATTCTATAAAAGAACTATTTAATTTACTTGATAGTTGCACACATGATGCCTCTGTATCGACTTCTGTCAAAGTTGGATCTTTATTATTTGTCAATTATAGCCTTTTATTATCTATTGTTAGTGGGCCTCAAATCTTTAGAACACTTTGGCAGAATTCGGTTGTGATCTGAGGCATAAACAACAAAGTTGATGGTTTTCAGTCTTTCCATATCTTTCTCTCCCTCTGGAAAAGGTTTAAAATGAATTATTTCGGGATTAGGCTGGCTGCTAATTGTTCACAGTTGAACAAATGGACAAAAGCACTTTAATTAAAACAAAGGGTAGCACCTCTTTATGATTTGCACAGGCTCTGGGATAATGTTTCACCTCCTATGATTGCTCAAGCACAATCCACAGCACTCTGGGTTGGACCTTTGGCAACTTAAAAAATGTGGAGATTTAGTTTAATCTTTATTGAAGTTACCATAGCGTACCCAAATGGGCCCTTCATTCGTGGGGCTAGAGCGCAAGAGCATCATTGAGATCACAAAGCTGAGACCACTTCTGTATTGGGTTCTCTTATGGAGAGACATTTCATTAGAGCCTTAAAAAATGGCCCTTGAGATCTTGTCAATGAAGACTAAATACACGTTATCATTGTTCAATTAAATACAGCATAAGTTTTACAACTTGCACTTATCTGATTTCTCATCTCCGCCATAATCTACTAACTCTTCCTTTTATTTCTTTGTTAAAAAATAAATAAATAATCTTACAGTGACTTTTAATCTGTTTATCAGCTTATGAAGGCTACGCGGGGTGGCCCTGCTGAGGCTTTTCTAAATTTGAAATTCTACCCTTGTTTCGAAAAGTATCCTGATGTTCATGAATGTCCATCACATAAGTTTTATATATCCAGTTCATAAAGGGCATTTTGTCAGTGACCACTTTTACCTCTAAGTGGGCCTCAAAATGTTGCCCCTACTGTAGCAAAGTTAATGAAACGGATATTCATGTTTTGCTCTTTTGCCCTCTAAATCACTAATGTTGATCAAAGTGGTGAGTTCCCTTATTATGAGTACGGGCTTAACGCGTTACTAACCCTTTGTATGAAGTCTGATACATCTGATTTTATAGTCTTTGTTGTGTCCCACTTAATCTTCCTGATGTGGAAAGCAAAGTCTAATTATCCCTCAAATGTGACCTGAAGCTTCTCTGTGAAACTTTGCCCTCTACTTGTACTGGGCGGGTTGTTTAAAAGGTTGCTGACACATTGCACTTTAAGGCCTATTATAATTATTCTGTTGATTATTAGATTAGTATGGAGTTAGGCTGTCATTTACCTTTAGACATTTTGTTATTTTTGCACTGTGTGAAATACTGAATCCAGCTTTTTCTTTATTTTTTTAAAATTATTTAAAGCTTGTACTGCATATTACTATTTATGATAAATTTGCTACTTTTATTTGTTGTTTTATATTACTTCACATCATATTGTTATGCAAACTGCTGTTTTTTGGATGTATACCTGTAATGAACTGTTTTGCTGTTGCGACCTTGGATAATAAATCCAAAACAGTTGCTGTAATTGGCAGGAAACCTTTTTCTTCAGGAAATGTGGCAATGCGTTCATTAAATACCGCCTGCCTTTTGGGACCTGGGCAAATTCAGGCTTTACCTGCACTGCCTAAAGACATGTTTACTACCATCGAACAAATGGTCCATGATGGATAAGATGTCAATGAGCAGATTCTATGTTCTGGTCGGTGCACCCCCAACTTGATTTGGTCATGCAGCGGCCAACAGGATCCTACTTGAATGTCTGTGCCAGATTTTCCGGATATTGACCGTTTTAGTTGGTGGATAGACCTTTGTTTGGACCAGTAATCTTGGGGGTAAAGTACCTTGTGACTGTGGAATCGGGAGTCTGGTACGGGGCCTAGTACTGCATTCCTTCCCCATTTTGGCACCTCTTTGAACTTATTGGGTCTCTAGATTTTTACATTTGGTTATGCTTTCCCTTTTCAGAATACTCTTTCTCACATTCCCATTGTATACCCATACCTAAGTGGATCAGACCCATCTCCTTTTCAAGCAAATGTTGATAGTTAGCCAACTGGTCCATTGAGCTTGTTCGTGAGACGGAACTGGCAAATGGGCTCTGGCTTTACTTCCAGGTCCTCAATTAGAATGGAGGTTTGAGACTGATCTTAGACCTCAGAATCCTGCACTTATTGCTCCAGAAGAAGAAATTCAAGATGATTACTCGTGTGCAAGTTCTATTGATTTGGACCACGAGTATTGGCTGGTGTGCCTGAACCTGCAGGACTCATTCATACTTTCATGTGCCAGTCCTGCTGTCTCACAGTAAGTAGCATAAACAACGAGAAAGCGAGGAAAAAAGGGGGCACAACCATTTCCCCTGTAAACAATATGAAGCAACAATAAGGACTGGTACTGGAAGGAAATCCAAATTCACCGCATCAACAGGCCAAAGTATAAGGAAAACCTATTGGGGTTTTAGAAGAACCCTCACCCTCCAACCTGGCTGGTGGCATGCTTAATCATCTGGTTCCCACCTAGGGTGCTGAGTACATCCTAGGTGTGCTTCGACGCCTGATTACAGCGGAGCGGGTGGTTTTGCGACAGATGTGAAATCGGTGTAAAGGTTAAACTTTTCTTTAGGATTCTCCTCCAAACCTGAAGTACTTTCATTGCTGAGGTCCTGGGACAGGATTGAAAAGGAAGGCGGATATTTTTAAGCCCAACTTGGTCTTGAATATCCTGTTCTATATGTTCCAGCCTTTGTACCGTAATTTGATAGGCTTTCTTCAGTACCAAAAGGGATTTGAGTTCAAAAGGCCTTGTGAAATTCTAGTAAGGTGTACTTTCAATGTGGGGAGGATCCCGTTACTTACGGTTTTCACCACATACTCTGTATCTGTAAGACAGAATATCATCACTATTCATCGTTAGCGTGGCTTTGGGGTAAATGTGTGCAATGTGTGGTGGAGTACCACACAATCTGAAAAACAAAAAAACTACTCGTCGTTAACGTGACTTTTGGCCTACGTGTGTGCAATGTGTGGTGAAAAACACCATACACATGGATTTCCCGCTGGCATAGCTTTTAAAACAATCCAAAAAGGCATGCAATGGAAGTTCAAAAATATAACCGCAGTGCATTATGGTTATAATGTGACATCATTCAACATGAGCTTTCATCAAAGGCGGTTATTGTACCATTCATGCAATAAGTTACTGTCCTCAAAGTAGGGACTTTATAACTATCCGCGAATGTCCATGCATTGTGAGGCTGTGTGTACAGGAAGTAGCTCCATTTTGTGGTGGGATTAGATGAATGTCAGTTCATTGTCCTACCCATCATCCTACATCAGCCTCACGTGTCTTTACGAAAGTAATGTTTATGAATGCGCCTCATCTTCGTAGGTCAAGAATTCATGTGTTCCCAGTGGCGGCTCGTGAACCTAAAATGTGATGGGGCATAATTACCTTCATCGATTTTTGCAAGAGTGCAGTTCATTATGTTTGGTAATAATGTCCTCTTTTCTTTACAACCCAAAACAAAGCAATTTTTTAAAACCTGTCTCTAGGCCACACCTGAAAATCATAACCAGTTCCCGATAAAAGAACTACATCACATACATTGATTCCAATCATTTGACTCGCTGGAAGGCTCTCTTTAATGAGAGCAGTCATATAAGCTGTCATTTAATGTACAGAAAAAACACTAACTGTCTGGCTCTGTACAGCAGTCCGCTATCCTGAGGATGTTCTTCCACCCGAGTCTTGCTCGGTGAGGTTACTGCAGTACCGAGGTATGCTTCAATTATTGTTTAAACTACAGTAATATTTTACAGAATTAAGCAGTTCATTTGACAAAACATCTATAATAAAACCAAATTCAAAAGACCGATGTGACAGAAAAAGGGCAGTCTGGGATAAAGCAGTAAGCTGTAAACAGTAATGCACTTTATTTCATGCAGATAAATTCACTGGCACTAAAGGAAGTAATAATTTTATTTATTTATTTTCAAAGTTTTATATAGCGCGAACAAGATCTTCGCAGATATCAGAGCGCTTTACATAGAGGGGTACATGAGGGAACATATTCAACAAATAAATCAGTAGATCACACAGTACAGATATGTGGCTACAGAGCCCATCACGTGAGTAATAAGACAACTCATACAAATAAGTAAATGGGTCAAACAAGTAGTACAGATCGGTGCAGGGTGTTAACAGAGTTCGAGATAATAGTTCAAGTGTATTTAGCCATGAGGATAGCTTTCACTTCTTTTTTAAAGAGTGTAGTGGAAGAGATAAGCCTGGTTTCAGGAGGGAGTGAATTCCAATAATGCTGCATAACCCTTCCCATTAGGTGAATAAACCGCTTAATCTCCCAAACTGAGCTTTCCTGAAATTGAAAATGACAATTTTACACCGGGTGAGGATGTTACATTAAAGACACGCTCCTTTTTGGGGCACGGGGAGATTGATTTGCCCCAAATCACAGGAAGTCAGGCCGATGTAGAGCTGAGAATGCAGTACAACCCGCGACTACCTTGTTTTCTGTCTGAAAACACTCCACAGAGTACCATAGTCAGAACGTTGCTAGGACTGTGAGCACCACTACTTGTCCAGCAGCAGGGTGATGTTAGGAAATTGAGATGCCAGGCCACAAGCATGCTTAAATTAACAAGAAAGGCTAAAAGACGTCCTGTTTAGTGCATGAAAATAGTCCTGTGATGGGGATGCAATACAAGGGCTTGTTTCAGACACAAGAGATGGTGATTTCTAAATAGAAATGTAAAGTAAATAAATATCTACTCTTGTATTCCATTCTTTTTCTTCTCCTCCTCCTCCTCCTCCTCCTCCTCCTCCTCCTCCTCCTCCTCTGATTGGCAGGGCACTGTCCCTTTTGCCCATATGCACCAACCGCCCCAGTGCATTCCTGTTCTTCAGCTGTTGGGAGATGCACTCGCCTCAGTCTCAGACCACCTGCAGATAATGTTACTATTCGAGATGGAGTTTTCCATCAAGGAGTCAGGGTCTCATCCTCCTCCTCAACCTTAACAGAGGCTGCTATTGGGAAACATCCTTTACAACGCAACTTTTACCACGCAGTGCTATTACAACGCAGGTTTTACAATGAAAACCATTACAACGCATTGCGCTGGGGGGCGCTCTAGGATAGGGAATAGATTTAATTTACTATCCAACACCTTCCCTAGTGTCCACGGGGACTGGAGTTGGAATAGTAAATTAAACTATTCACTATCCAGCACCCCAAAGCGCTATGCGTTGTAATGGTATGCGTTGTGAAAACTGCGTTGTAACAGCATGCGTGGTAAAAGCATGCGTTGTAACTTCATACATCCCTGCTATTTATAGTGAGCATCTTGGACAAAGTTGTCTTGAATCTCTTTCTGCCCCTGCAATGAGTAACAGACATTCAGGCTATGAGCAAGATGTTTTCGGCTAAAGCTACTGTTCACGCCTTCATGGTTCTTAGACACCAAGGTCTGTTAACATTCAGCTCCTGCTCAATGCCAAATATAGGCCCTTGAATGCATCGTGTGCCCACATTGAAGAACGGTCATTGACATTTTGGGTTTCACTAAAACGTGAACAGGACTTTACTGTGTAGTTGTGACCTAGAGCAGCAGGGGTTCTGAGGCTAGTCCTTGTGGCTGGTTAGATTAGTTGTTTGACTGTGGATTAGGAGGGTGAGAGATGAAGTACTGTTTGTTCGATCTATAGATTTAAATCTACACTTATCAGTAATCTGGATTATTATTATAACACTGTAAAAAAATTAGAATGAGTCCTGTAACTGAGCAAACATGACACATGTTTCTAACTGCTTTAAGTACCATCTGTGGCTCGTGAATGTCTCAAATCAGTTATTGACAACATATTCCTTTGTCCGGATTTTGAGTGTTTTTGTTGCACACAGTTTCCAGAGTTCACCAGTTTTCCCGTAGTTTATTTTTCATTGCTTCTCAGGCCTGTAGTGTACAAAGGAGACTTATAAGTGGCCCACCTGTGCAGTAACTCTCCGGAACTGCCAAACTTTAAGAGAAACACCAAATGGATTCATTATTGCAAGTAGTGAGCCATAGTGGATGCAGTATTGAAACCTGTGATGAGAACATAGCCTCTACAAGGGATTAGTCTTTTGAGAATTAGTTGAAATCTTGTGAAAATGTATTTGACCCAATTAAGATGTGGAGTCACAGTAAACTTAAAAGTAGGCATAAGCTAGGAGTTACTAATCTTGCTACTTTGTGATTCCACTTGGAATCTGCTTATGTATTAGGCCGCCGGGTTTACTATTTTCTCTTCAGCAAATGTTGAAAACCAGCTTGTCGGCTTGCATTTGGTGTTTTCCTTAGTAACTTGAGCACGAGTGGTAGAATCCCACAAGCAACAGAACTGCATACACTGACTGCAGAAAGAGGAATGTGGCTTTAACCGCTCAACACTGCAGCATAGCTAGCTTCAGTGACAGAAAAGGAATGGTCCAGGAAGGAAATGTGCTGGATGTTTTAGGTACTGGACCGGTGTCATCATGCAAAGCGTTGTTCAATTTTGTCTCAACCTAATTTGCCATTGAGCGTTGATGATCGGTTACAGTAAAATGTAATACTGTAAAGAATGTGAAGAGCAGGACAAATTGGTAATCATTGTTACTTAACAAATTGCATTGTAGTCTTGCTTATAAAGGTTCAACTAACTTGCTTTTAAGATGTTGTTTATGGTAGTGTTCTTGCAAATAACTGGTTTTCTGTTTGCTTTGACAGATGGATGGTGTTTCTGGGAGTGACAGTGAGACAAATATGAGCACTGAGGAGATGAAAACGAATGGGCTAACAGCTCGATCGGGCAAAAATGCAGGAAAACCTAAAAGAAGACGGATAGCCCATCTGTCAGACAGCGATGAAGGCTCTGATGACGAGTTCAAGCCAACTGCCAAGGATAATGTCAGCAGTGATGAAGTCAGCAGCGAAGCAGACGAGAGTTCAGACTCAGAATCTGAACCCGAATCTGACCTGAATGAAGAAAGCCCAATCAAAGTCCCACTGAAACGGAAAAGAGGAACATCTAACACTAGTGTCCCAAAAACGAATCTGAAGAGTGACTCACCTGAAACACCAAAGCGAACAACCAATGTTTCCATAGAAACAAAATCTAAATTGTCCTCTTTCTCTGCCCCAGAAAACTTTGAAGCCCAGTCAAATCTGGGCAGCGGCGGAGGGAGTGGCTCAACGTTATGGGACCATGAAAGGATTGTGTGGCTTCAAGATGGCAATAGAAAAGATGCAAAAAGACGACGACAGGATGATCCAGAATATGATCCATGCACTCTTTATGTGCCTGAAGACTTTCTTAATAAGTGCACGCCGGGCATGCGGAAATGGTGGCAGTTGAAATCGCAAAACTTTGATTGTGTTCTCTTCTACAAAGTTGGGAAATTCTATGAACTATATCACATGGATGCTGTAATTGCAGTAAATGAGTTGGGGCTGACCTTCATGAAAGGCACTTGGGCTCATTCAGGTTTTCCAGAAATTGCATTTGGACGATTTTCGGATGTTCTTGTACAGAAAGGGTATAAAGCTGCAAGGATTGAGCAGACTGAGACACCAGAAATGATGGAAACTCGATGCAAATCTATGTCACAAGTCAGCAAGTTTGACAAGGTTGTGCGCAGAGAATTGTGCAGAATTATTACAAAAGGAACCCAAACCTACAGCGTGTTGGATGGTTACCCATCAGAAAGTCACAGCAAGTACCTTCTAAGCGTAAAGGAAAAGGCTGATGAGTCTTCGGGACAGTTTCGTGTGTATGGAGTTGCTTTTGTTGACACCTCAGTGGGAAAGTTTCATATCGGTCAATTTGAGGATGATCGCCATTGCTCAAGGTTCCGCACCCTGGTAGCACATTATGCTCCAATACAGATCTTGTTTGAAAAAGGAAACCTCTCTGTAGACACTAGGAAAGTACTTAAAGGCTCCCTTTCTTCCTCCATTCAAGAAGCCCTTGTCCCTAGCTCCCAGTTTTGGGATGCATCTAAAACATTAAAGGTCCTCATTGAAGAGGGATACTTTGAAAGTTGCAAAAATGGAGACGCCCGTAGTGCGCTTCCATCTGCTCTTAAGAGCATGACTTCTGAAAATGACTCCCTTGGCCTTACTCCTCGTGAAAACCGGGAACTGGCCCTCTCAGCCCTTGGTGCTTGCATCTTCTATCTCCAAAAATGCCTCATAGACCAGGAGCTTATCTCTATGGCAAACTTTGAAAAATACACTCCTGTTGATGTTAATATAACAAATGGCAAAGAGATGGACAATTATTTTGCCAAATCTAATCGGCGAATGGTTTTGGATGGTGTAACCCTGACAAACTTGGAAATTCTGCAGAATGGAACGAACGGGTCTACAGAAGGGACTTTACTAGAAACCCTTGACACATGCTGCACTCCATTTGGGAAACGTCTACTGAAACAGTGGCTCTGCTCTCCTCTTTGTAACCCCTCCTCTATCAATGATCGCTTGAATGCGATTGAGGATCTCTTGGCAGTACCTGACAAAGTGTCTGAAATTGGCGAACTCTTGAAAAAACTTCCAGATCTTGAAAGGCTTCTCAGCAAAATCCATGGTATTGGCTCCCCACTCAAGAGTCAGAACCACCCAGACAGCAGGGCAGTCTTGTACGAAGAGATCACTTACAGCAAAAAGAAAATAGCTGATTTTTTGTCTGCACTGGAAGGATTCAAAATTATGCACATAGTCATTGAAATTATGGAGGATCGGGTTGATGACCTGACATCCAAAATTCTTAAGCAAGTTCTTACTAAGAAAACTGAAAACTCTGACGGTATCTTTCCTGATTTGTCCTCAGAACTGAAAAGGTGGGACACCTCTTTTGATCATGAGAAAGCTCGTAAGACTGGCGTCATCACCCCAAAAGCTGGCTTTGACCCCGATTTTGACCAAGCTCTGCAAGACATTAAAGGCACTGAGCAACGTCTGCAGGAGTATTTGGATAAGCAGCGCACAAGACTAGGGTGCAAGTCAGTTGTGTACTGGGGTACAGCGAAAAATCGCTATCAGTTAGAAGTCCCCGAGAGTGTTACTGAACGCAATTTGCCAGAAGAGTATGAGTTGAAGTCGACCAAAAAGGGCTTTAAACGCTACTGGACTAAAGCAATTGAGAAACTGTTTGCAACTCTGGCCAGTGCTGAAGAGCGTAGAGATGCAGCATTAAAGGATTGTATGAGGAGACTTTTCCATAACTTTGATAAAAATTACAGAAACTGGCAAACTGCAGTGGATTGCTTTGCGGTGCTTGGTAAGTCATTTCATAACTTTGAGGGAATGGCATCACATGCTCTATAGGAAGCCATTCTACACTAATACGCTGCACATGAAGAGTGTAATTGCCACATTAAGACATTAAGCCAAAGTCACAAAAGAAAGTGCATTGTTAAATATAAGACTTCCATATGTTCTTAGTCCGGGGGGGGGGGGGGGAGGAGGGGGACAGAGCCATCCTCCATGTCTTATTAGGCATCATTGATCTGCATCTCTAGTATTAGCTGGGGTGTGTCCCCAAGCTGGTCTGAAAAAGAAAACATGGTTCATTATTGTTTTGAAAACGACTTTTCTTGAACTGTTAGATTTGCATTACTTGTATTTGGAATTACATTTTACCTTCATCAGAACAAGTTATTGTTTCACCCAATTGTAATATTTAAAATGTAGATCACTGAAAAGTAAATCATTTATTTATTGCTTTTAGAATGTGATAACCTGTAGATGGGGTGCAGTATTGTAAAGCAGGCACCCATCGGTGAAATTTAGAATTTCTTCCATAAATATCTCCATGATCGGACCCTTGGGACTCTGCACACTTGATCATTGCTAAATTGGTGCTAAAGTGTTTGCGTTCCCTCATTAAAACATGGTAACATTGGCTTATACCCTATTGTAATTTTTAATTTACTTGTAAGTCCCTAGTAAAGTGAAACTTCCTGTGCCCAGGGTCTGTTAATTAAATGCTACTGGTGGGCTTGTAGTACTGATTGTGCCACCCACTTGAGTAGTACTTTAAACATGTCTCAGGCCTGCCATTGCAGCCTGTCTGTGGTTCCAGTATTAAACTGCCATTTCAATCTGGCAAAGTAAACTCAGTGGCATTGCTATTTCCAGTAGTACAGTGAGCATCAATAGAGAGGTAGACATAGCAGAGTTTAAACCATAATCTCAAATTGTTCCCCCCCCCCTGCCCCCCCCCCCCACAAGGCGTGCTCCGCCTCCCACCCCCATTCCCTACCAATCCCCCAACAAAATAACAAAAGGAGTAGTACATGAGCGTATAGGTTGTTTAATGAGACAGAGCTGTGTAAAGACAGGAGTTCTCTGTGGTAGTATGAGATTACCATGAGCCGCTCAGTTTCCCTGGACAAGTGTGTTTTTCAATTGGAATGAGAGCAGAGCCTCGTTGTGTCAGGACAAGCACATAGTCAGACCCTTTGAAAGATAAGATACCAGGGGGCCCCATATGTACTCAAACATTTTATTGGAGCTGGTCAGGACATCCGCTAACCATTCCATAGTTATCGCTTTCCACAGCCTAGCGTGCCATTGTGTCAGGGATGGAGCCTCCATTTTTTCCCCACGCTGCTGCCACTGCCACTGCCATTTTGGCTGCCAGTAGGCACAGCCACACAATTGATTTTTCCCAGTGTGTTTGAACCCGCAAGGAGTTATTTTGTAGGCCCGAGAGCAGAATACCCATATCATCTGGTAGGCGATATCCTAAGATTTCTTTGAGTTGTGCCACTAGGGACAGATCGAGGGGCAGTCCCACCATAAATGTTGAAAATCACCCAACAGCTCACTGCCCCTCCATCAGAGGTCCGACGTTGTCTGGAGGAATATTTTCTTAAGCTTGGGGGGGGGGGGGGGGTGTATATGTCCCAATTATGAAACCTATCTGAGATCGTAAGGCAGACACTCGCCCTCCATGCCTCAAAGAGGCCTAGCTGCAGTGCTAGCGGGAATGCTGTTTAAATGTATAGGTGTAAATGGTGAAGGGAAGGTAGTCAGCCCCCCAGCGACCATGTCCCGTGCTTTTAGAGTTGTCGGTGTGCTCAAGTATGGATTCAACGATAGGTCTGCTTTGGGCTTCCACATTACATCCCATATGTATTTCCCCATAACCGCTCTGCCCATGTGGAGCCAGTGCTTGCTTGACTCACTGGCGGACCACTCTGGGATTACCTTCAGCTGTGCCGCTTTATAATATAACTTAAAATCTGGTAACGCCAAGCCCCCTATGGCTTTGGGCATCGCTAGCACCCTATGGGAAAGCCGTGCCCTCCCTCATTGCCAAATGAACTGTTACCATGGAGCGTAGAATCGAGAAGAAGCTACGTTCTACTTCTATTGGGAGGCCTTGGAACATATAGGGTAATTTGGGAAGAACTGACATTTTAATAGCGTGAATCCTCCCCAACCAGGATAGATATAGTGGTGTCCACCTCTTTAGGCAGTTTTTAATTGCCTCATTAAAGCGAGGTAGTTGGCTCAAAATAGTTCTGATATTTTGGGGTTGATTGAATTGCCTAGGTATGTAATCCTTTGAGTCGCCCACTTGAAGGGTGTAGATCTAGTGAGACCCTCCACCTCAGCCGGAGGTACCGTCAGATTAAGAAGATGTGGCTTAGATAAATTAATGCAAAGACCTGCCACTTCCTCAAAGTGTTGTAATTCCTCTAAAGTAGCCGCCAGAGAGGTAGAGGGTTGGGCCAAGGAGAGCAGGATATCGCCCACAAAAAGCAAAATCCTGTGTTCCTCCTCTGCGAATCGAATGCCATAAATCTCTGTATGCTGACGTATCTTGGCTGCCAATGGTTCTATTCTTAGGGCAAACAGTAGAGTGGAAAGGGGGCACCCCTGCCTCGTTCCCCTCCCAAGCTGAAACCCTCCAGAACATACTCCATTAACTAGCACTTTTGCAGTGGGTGTAGATTTGGCTTTATTCATGGTCAGGAATTTTTCGCAGAAGCCAAACCGTCTTATTGTGTGGAAAAGGAAGGACTAATCCATACAATCAAATGCCTTCTCTGCATCGAACGCCAGAAGAACCACCAGTACTGATTTTTTGGAGACTTTTTCAATCAGATAGACTATTGGTGGAATATTATCATGTGTCTGTCTGCGCTTTATAGATCCAGACTGGTCTGGGTGTATCAGGTCTGGGAGGAGGTTGTCGAGTGAGTTGCTAATTTTTTTAAAATACAGTTTGGCATCTAAATTCAGCAGGGCAATTTGACAGTAGGAGGCGCGTTGCCAACGGTCCTTGCCTTGTTTGGGTTTTAAGGAGATTAGGGCTTAACTCATAGTCTGTGACCACACCGTTATCAGTCATATAGTTAAATAATGTGACCAGATGCAGAACTATTTCGGCCATATAGGCTTTATAGAATTGGGCCGTCAGTCCATCTGATCCAGGAGGCTTGTGGCTTTTAAGATTAGTGATCGCGCTACGGATTTCATCTTCCGTAATGGGACTAACTAAGCTTTATTTAGGGCACTAGAAACCTAGGGTAGGGGTCACACCCCGTAAATATTCTAACTGTGTAGCTTCACTCGTATGATCCACCATATATAAGCATTGATAAAATCTGCCAAAGACTTTGTGCCTTTTCAACGTCGTGCACAAGTAATTCATCTTGTTCATTGCCAATGTCTCATATGTATTCTTTCCCTTTTTTCACTCTCAGCTGCCTCGCTAAGTGGGAGCCTATCTTATTACCCTGATCAGAAGTTGTTCGCCGAAGGTGAAGCAGAGAGAGCTCCGCCTGATTATTGTATATGGCATTGAGTATCCCACACAGTGCCATGACCTTTTTATGCAATGACAGGGTAGGGTTGTCCTTTCTGGAGTCTCTCCGCTTTCTGGAGCTTTGTTTCTAAAGATTGATGTTTCTCAAGCCGAGACTTGTTGAGGTTAGAAATTAGGGCTATATGCTATCCCCGAGGGACCGCCTTGAAGGCGTCCCAGTTGTTTAATTTGGTAGTGTCACTCGGGTTATTGTTCTAAAAGAAGTAGTTTATGGATGTCCCTAGAGAGTCTCACAGTAGTCTATCCCAGAGTAGGGATCGTGAGTAAAACCACTTGTATTTAGGGGGCGAGCCTCCCATGTAAGCACCTATGTGTGGTCTGAAAGGGTTATCGGGTAAAATGTTACTGAATGTAAAGCCCGATGCAAGTTGTTACTTACATAGATGTAGTCTGATTGGGGATAGCAACTATGGGAATGCGAGAAGAACGTGTAATCCCGGTCCGCAGGGTGTAGCATGCGCCATGCATCCAAAAGCTCCAAGTCTCCAAACGTTCTATTGAGAGATTTGATAAAACTACCTGTGTTTGAGCATTGTGGATGTGTACTATCTAGCACCGCCTGCCACGTAAGGTTAAAGTTCCCAGCATTCTGATCACCCCATCTGCAAACTCCCCCAGGGTAACTAGAAAAGCGTTCAGGAATTTCACCTGATAAGTGTTGGGGGCATATAAAGTGGCGAACGTACATCGCTGTTACATTATGCGACCCTTGACCATAACCTACCTCCGGTGCAAACCGGACTGTTTAGTGAAAATAGTGGCACCCTGTTGTGTTTGATAGATGCTAAACCACCCCCATCTGACCCAGTCTCTTTCCCGAGGATCGACCTCTGATCTGATGGTGAGATCCTCTTGTTACCTGTAACAATCCCCATGCATTACCTCAAAAAACAAACCCCTAATAAAATCTAAACAATGAATTTTCCCCCTCTTGAACATTTGTAACATAAGTACAGTACCTTCCCAAAGGTGTTCTGGTCCTCACCCGCTAGGGCATTCCCCATAAGAAGCACTAGGGCTGGAAGGAAAAGAAAGGAAAGAGGAGAGGGAGAGCACCGAGGGCGGAAGGTCCAGGAGGACATAGACAGGCTGAACCCAACACTTCAACCTGCGCTCTCAGAATGTATTGAAGGTCCAAACTGTCCACATTGTCCTTTCCCAGGACTACCGACCTCCCCAACCATCGAGGCCCTTGTTAGATCTGCGGTCCAGCTAGGTGAACTGTCTTCAGCAGGTTTGGGGAATTGTCTGACGGCGTGGCGTCTTTCATTGTCTAACCTCTGGTAGGCTCAAGCTTTGGGCCGCTCAAGAGGTTCACATACAATCCTGATCTCACGTGGTCACCATGTACTTTGTTTTAGTAGTGTTGCGTTCCACACTCCTGTCCCTGCAAAAATCAAAAACTGTATCCAAGAAGATTTGCAGACCTATGGATGTTGTGGATATTAGTAAAGACTCATCGGCAAAGAGTAGGATTGGGACTTTTGCACCATTTAGGGAGGGGGAATCGTTCCTGCAGTCCATCAATCTGCTTGTCACATCATCAATGAACAGAGAGAATAATCTGGGGGCAAGGACACACACCTGGCGCACCCCTCGCTGTATCGGTATCTTCTCAGTTAATTCCCAATTTTTCCCCCACCTGACATGGGCATAATTGTCCTTGTGTAGTTTGGCTATCAATGTCACTAGATCTACTGGAGCACCTAAATCAAGCATTGTTTTCCATAGAAAATCACGCTGTACTAAATCAAAAGCTGCTCTCAGATGTACGAATGCTACATAAAGTTTGTTTTCTTAATAGCACATATTTTCATATTAGTAAAGTAAATCTGAAAGCCTGGTCGCATGTGCTTATTTTTGGACGAAAACCTGCCTGACAAGAGGACCATATCGCATTATCATGCATCCAGTCTTGGAGTTTGTCTAGAACTTGTCTAGCAAAAACCTTTTGCAGATTGTCTATCAAACTGATGGCTCTGTAATTGGAGGGGATAGCAGCATCACCCTTTTTATAGATAGTGAATATGTCCGCTCCCCTCAAAGTTGCTGGAATTTCCCCACTAACCGCTATACAATTGAACAAAAGCTTTATCTACGGGGCTCATATTGTGGGTTCTGATTTTTACAGATCACCCGGTATCAGATCAGGGCCAGGCACTTTACCTGCCTTTAATATGTTAATTGCTGACAGGAAGCTGATTGGATGCCCTATCTCCCCTCTCTGTGCTGCCTCTTTAGCTTTTCAGACCCCCGAGCACATTTGCCGGCACACTCTGCTCTCCGGTGTGTGAAGCGCCCTCAGGCTCGCATCACCTCTCTGTGCGCAGCCGGCCCTCCGGATTGCACATCGCTTGCTCCACAGGCCCTCCTATCAGGTCTTCCAGATCGGGTGCTGGTCAGTGGGGGTTCCTCCCGCGCTCCTCTCCCGCTCAACACCGTCCCGGCTCCGGTACCCCCTCCGGCAGTGAGCTTCCAGCTAGTATTTAGGGAAATGCCGCGGAGCCCCTGTGGATCACGTCCACACAGCCATCTTAGTTGACCACGCCCCCAATCCTTCATTTTTAATGCATTTAAAGTACCACTAAGGTAGGCACAGAGGGCAAGCTGCAATGTATTTAAAAAGCAGGACGTACTTTTAAGTTTTACAAGTCCTGGTAGTGAAAAACTCTTAAATTAGTTTTTCACTAGTGCAAGGTCTAGCTCTTACATAGCATAATGTTGGAGTTACCTTATCACATTTTAGAAGTGTAATTTCCAAATGGGAAAAGATGACCAGTTTATGTTTGGTGTCTCTGGAATTATAATGAAAAATCCTAACTTATGTTTGAAGTTTGATTTTAAATCACAATTTTGAAAATGTCACTTTAAGTTGGCATGTTTCTCTTAGCTATTTGGTGCCTGCGCCCTGTCTCTGGGTCACGTGACTGGGCGCTGTTGACGATTGGGCTTTGTGTATTCCTCCTAGACAGCCACACATTAGGAGGAGCTGTATGGGCCATTCCTGGCAGGATGGGAGTGAGGAGCTGGACCCAGCCCCACTTACAGTTGAATAAGCTGTGTGTCGTCTCCACACAAAGGGCTGTATACCACCTGTTTAGTCAGGAGCCAGGGCCAGGAAGGCAGGGTACCTGTGCACTTCAAGGTCATGCCTCTAGAAGCTTCTCCCCTCTTCAGGGGCACAACTGGATATAAATACTGGACATCCGACACCACACCAACTCTTCAGTACACTTTCAGACCTGTGGATACTCGGCCAGGAAGCACTGCTGTGCTGCTGAAAGGACTGCAACTCTGCTGTACTACTGCTCTGAAGGACTGCTGACCTGCTGCCCTTTTGCCTTGGTGAGAAGGACTTGACCAGTATCTCTTCAACGCAGAACCCAGAGTGACTCAAAGGACTAGTTCTCTGGCTTCTTGATCTGAAGCCTCAAGGACACAACAGGCATCCAACAATCTTGCACCTGTACTCCACCATCTGTGAGTCTACTCTGCCAAGTAGTGCCCCTCGCCCCCCAGTCCTGAACCCTTGTATGTGGGCTTAAGCTGCTGTGCTAGCAACTATAAATCCAGAGAAAGCGATGCATCTCCTTTGCTGTGCAGCACAACCATAAGCAGTACAGACACATTGCTTCGGCGCGAATTTGACCCATTGTAGAGACCTGCACCCCGTCAGTCTCATTGTAAACTCAGCTGCGCACCTCGTACAGTAGCACATGCCCTCTCATCCCTCGTCGGCAGCAGCCTCGACGATGCAGTACTCTGCATCGCCCCCTCACAGCTCCTCTGAACTGAGGCATCTACCAGGCTGTGTGCCGGACTTCATATCACAAGCCTTGTGGATAGGGTCCTTGACAATGACACAGGACCTCGCATCGCAGCTGTGCCTCATCTTTGAACAGACGCATTGGTTTGGCTGCGCAACACATCTTTGTAGATCCTTGCAAAGCTCCGCAAATCAGGATTTAAGGTACTCTGTAAAGCGGGCCTAACTGGGTCCCAATATCCAGCCTGCGCTCCATCGCGATTGGCCTCCACTTGTGACTGTTCCGGTCTGGCGCAGCCAGATATCCAGTTGGCTCTATTTTCACAAAAAATCTTTAAAATTGCATATCTCCAGTTCTTCTGATTGGATTTTTGTTGTTTTAGTCTTTTTTTAATGCATTATAAAAGGTCTATTTTTCTAACTTGGTGTGGGATCATTTTTGTGTGAGATTTGAAGCGTTGCACAAATAACTTACACAGTGCCTCTAAGTTAAGCCTGAATTCTCTTTGCCACGCTAATGTTGAGCGCAGGTTAATTTAGGGTTGGCTTGTGCCTTACCCTGATAAGGATTGTGATTGCTGCTTGACCAGGAGTCACACACCAGTCAACCAACCCCCCCAGTTTCGTGCATTAGCTAATAATAGTTTTCATGCTACAATTTTTTTACATCGTGGTTTACTACATTAATGGATGTTGGTTGGGTGAAGGGGCTACTGCACTGTTTCTCTCCTCCTCTTCTTCTCTGCTGACATGGTAGAGCTGCTGTTGCTGGGAAGGTCATTCCAACATGTTGCCAAGCATGCTTTGTGTGAGAGCTTGGTAATGTGCATGTCCAATGGAAATATTGGAATCTCCGTTCTCTGGCACAGCACCATCCCCGAGACCTCGGTCTCCTTGGCCCTGGACGTAATGCAGCCTTCAAGGGTCACAACTTATTCACAGTCTCTGGAACAAGCACTGCAACCCATAGCATTTGATGTATCATGAATATTGTTTTAAACGAGAGAGGTTACTTTATGCATATGTGATCTAACTTAAGTTTGTATAAAGGTTTGATGGTAACTATTTTGACCAGAACTGAAGTATTTTCGATGGAGCAATATGGTATCTTTTTTGTAAACCAGAACATAAGCTGACAAAAGCTGGACCTGCCCAAAATGTAATGTCCTCTGGTAAACTCGCTGCCACCCACCACCTCCTACAAACGTACTCCGAGAGCTGCTAAGCTGCATCTGACTCCTGCTCAACAAAGAGCAAATCATAACTTCTTGAGGTTGCTGAGCCCATTAGATGAAAACCATAGGCTGTGTTCTGTTAAGCATCTAGACTTCGGACCTTTCCTCTGGACCTTTGTCTCATGTCCACTTTCTCTGCAAAGGCTCTCTTTTCATTTCCTAATCCTATATATTTAGAGACCAGTTATACTGTAACATGAAATTAAATCTCACACTTCCTGGCAGCTGCTGTTTCCTACTAGTTTCGTTCTCTACTGGAGTTCTCAACATCATTCTCCTTTCATCAGCCCCTTCCTAGTGCCTGCGCACAGTCTATGGCCGATGGCATGCAAAGGTTGCCTTTACGTTGTACTGCAAAGCAATAGAATACATGGTGGAACCAAGAGACTGGAGAAATGATGCATATTATGAAGCCCATGGCAGCTAGGGAAAGTATCCAGGCCTTCACATCCGTCCATTCAGGTCACTCATATCTAGGGATATTGCTGAATGGACTTTTGACGCCACAATTAAATTCCCAGTGTGTCAATGTCTGACCTCTTTAATGATCCTTTTGGTCTGACCAAAACGCATTTTTGTTAAACTTATTGATTTAGAATGCATGTTTATCCAATATATTTTGTTTTTATTTGAATCTTTTTGTGCTAGTGTGGATTAGAATAGTTTTCTTATAAGCACGAAATCCTCCTGAGGCGGAAGCCGGGAGTTCTTGTTGTGTAACTTTTAAACTTATTGTCACTTATTTACCTGTTTTTTAAAAGCACTCACTCGCTCAATAGGACCCCTGGACCTGTCCTCTGAGCATAGCGCACAGCCGATTGAAGGCTGATTGCCGACCCAAAACGCCAAACATTTGCCGCCGCCATCGACGGCGAGCCGCGTGACCACGCCCACTTTGAGGCCACGCCCACTTTGAGGCCACGCCCACTGCTACTCCAGCCTCTTGATGACCATGTGCTTTCACCGTACGCGCAGCGGACGGGCGCAGCGGGCTTGCCGTTCGCGCGCCGAAGGCGCGCCTAAGGCAAGCCCGTCTGCGCCCGTCATCGCCAAGTCATCGCCTCTCGCCAGTCCCCCTGGCCTTACTACATCAACACCCCTTCATTACGACAGGGAGCAACTACTTGCCTGGAACCCCGGACGGTCCTGCGCAAACACTACGGGTACGCCTGGTCTCACTTGTCTCCAATGTCAAAATTGTGATTTTACTATCGCTAACCCCCACACCATTCAACAGCTACTAGAACCTGTCAACACCATCCCTATTACGTTTCTCCATCTCAACGTTCGGTCACTAACCAAACACCACCTTGAGGTCAATACCCTCATTCTGGACGAAAATCCTGACACCCTCTTCCTCTGTGAAACCTGGCTACGGGATGGTACCTCTACCATACCCAGCCTTACACTGCCAGATGACTACCTTATGTCAACCATCAATAGGGATGGAAGAGGAGGTGGCATCGCCATAATCTATAAAAAGCTGTTTTCCTGTTCTTTCGTCAAGGAAGAACTGCCCGACTGTGAAAGCGCCCACTTTAAAATCACTATAAATCCGAACTTCACTGTGTCGGGCCTTTACATCTATCGCCCACCGGGCCCCGCTTCAAAATTTATTGAGGCTCTTCTTGAGACAGCAACCTCCCTTATAACAAAAAACTCAAACTTCACTATTCTAGGCGATCTCAACCTGCACTTTGACCTGCTTAACGACGTCACGATCAAAAATCTTCCTGCAGATCTCTCCGCACTGCAACTCAACTCTCTTATTTTTACTCCGACGCACCTAGCTGGTCATATTTTAGACCCAGTATTTACAAACATGGAGAAACTTACATCAGATATACCCGCTCCGATGGGATGGACAGATCACCACCTTATAAAACTGTCCATAATAGTCAATAAAAGCAGGCACAAAACCGCACCGACCCGTCGTCTAAAAAGACCATGGCACAAACTGTCTCACAGTGACCTCCATACCACCCTCGGAGATTTCCACCATGATACCAACCCTGACATTAACACTAATTATAGCGCCTTTCATGATTGGATCACGGGAGGGCTAGATGCCCTCATTCCAGCAAAATGGTCGATAGGACGCAACTCCCCATCAAACCCCTGGTATAATGACACCCTCAAACATGCGCAAAGACTGCAAAAGAGCGGAGCGCCTTTGGAGAAGGGACTATAACAACGAAGATAAATCCAACTATCTACTAAAACAAAAAATGTACCACAAAGCCATCCGAGCTGTACGAACTGCCTTCTATGCTGATAAAATTGAATCCAGTCCCACCCCCGCCAAGGAAGTGTTTAAACTTATTCAAGAACTTCAGAGTGACAAATCCCCCCTCCCTAATATCTCCTCCGCACAACAATGCGAAGATCTTGCTAGGTTTTTTGTCGACAAGGTACAGAAAATATATACCTCTTTTTCTCAGCATCTCCCTAGCCCTACCAATAGCCTTTCTCCTCCCTCCAACTATTCTACCTTAACTCACATCCCGGAAATTTCGGATGATAACCTCATTAGACTTTGCCAAAAAGTTAAATCTGGTTCACCGGCTGACCCCATGCGCCCGGCTCAATTCTTAGAATCTCTTAACTTCTTTCTACCCTCACTCACCTCTATGTTGAACCTCTCCTTTACCTCTGCGAGCGTACCATCTGCCTGGAAACAAGCGTGGGTCTCACCCATCAAGAAACCCACCCTCGACCCATCGAAACCGGAGAATTTTCGACCAATCTCCCTGCTTCCATGGCTGTCTAAGCTCGCTGAGGCACATGTGAACAGCACTCTATCTCAGCACATGGTCAACAATAACATCCTGGACCCATCCCAAAATGGGTTCAGACCAGGCCATAGTACTGAGTCTGCTCTCCTGGCTACCACAGAGCACCTCCGAACGATTTTAGATGCCGGTCAAAGTGCTGCGCTGATTCTTCTCGACCTCAGCGCGGCCTTTGATACGGTATCCCATGACATCCTCCTCAATCGTTTGGAAACATATGGAGTGGCTGGCCATGCTTTGGAATGGTTCCGTTCTTTTTTAAAAGACAGATCCTTTCGGGTCTCTGCTCCCCCCTTTCTATCGAAACCCCACCCTACTGCACAGGGAGTTCCGCAGGGCTCTGCATTGAGCCCATCCCTTTTTAATCTTTACGTCCAGCCTTTGGCGGCAGTGGCCAAAGAGTGGGGCCTTACACTAGTGTCGTACGCCGACGACACTCAGCTGGCCATCGCGCTTACAGAAGCCCCTTACATTTCATCCTCCAGTTTTAAAAACGGTCTTTCCGAGGTCGCGCAATGGATGACTAATAACTGTTTACAGCTTAATGCTGGCAAGACAGAGGTGCTACTCCTTGGCAAAAACACCAGCCTCTAGAATGAGCACTGGTGGCCGTCCTCTCTAGGCACCATCCCATCTCCCAAATCCCTAGTGAAAAACCTAGGAGTCTGGATGGATGCCTCACTCAATTTTCAGGCCCACACTAAAAAAGTTGCTGGCACCTGTATCGGCCTGCTGAGGAGTCTTACCCACATACTAGGCTTCTTCGACGCCAAGACTCGCCAACTTATCATTCAAGCCACCATCCTTTAGCGTCTTGACTACGCCAATGTTCTCCTTCTTGGCGCCAACAAAAGTGAGGTAGCACGACTCCAACGCGTGCAAAACTCTGCGGCTAGAACTCTAGTCGGCCTCTCCCGCAGATGTTCAGCCAGAGCGACCATACAAAAACTACACTGGCTACCCGTCGACTCCAGAATTAGGTTCAAGGCCCTCATCATGACCTTCAAAATCATCAAACTGGATATCCCTCCACTGCTTCGACCACTTCTCACCCCCTACGCGCCGTCACGTACCCTGCGATCCTCAAACCAAAACCTCTTATGCGTTCCACGTATTAAACTCTGCCGCATGGGCGGCCGCTCTTTCAGATTCCTTGGAGCTAAACTATGGAACAGTCTGCCACAACACATCCGCTCCATAGAAAGCCTACCGGCGTTCCGGAAAGCAATTAAAACGCTCCTATTCCCTCTCCCCTAATTCCCTCTCACCCTCTCCCGCTCAGACCAGGATCTGTGGTTCTCAGCGCCGGGACGCCTCATTGCTGGGGCAGCTGTTTGCGCTTTACCAAAATAATACAATACGATATATGAATAATAAAAAAAAAAATCAATAGCCACCAATCATGCCTTTACACATGCTCTTATGCTTGGTGTGTATGTAATTTCCTCAAGTATTATATCAACTTGGGGCGGAGCTTGCCGGCGTCGATGGCGGTCGCATGAGCGCTTAGCTCCGCCGATTCACCCACATAATCCTTCAAAAATCCTGGTTACTTCGGTGACTACTGCCTGGCGACGAAGGCTTACCGCCCACAGACTTCATCGACCCCTCCGACGCCTTGAAGGAGTAAAGCACGGCGCCTCCGGAGCACGGAAAGACGATCCTGCGAGGCAGGGTGGAAGGCCCCTAAGCCGCGGCCTCGCGCCTCATTGCTCCCGGTGTGCGTAACGCGACGTGCGGCGCGCGTTGCACCTTATGCCCGGTGGCGCCGGAGGTCGGACGCCGGTACCCGGGGGACGAGACCGGGACAGCGAGCAACTACGGAGGGGAGAGCCGGGCGACACAGTTGCCGGTCCCAAGTTCGGGCTCTGGACATTTCTGAACATTGTGACCTCCTTTTGAAGCAGCGTGCGGTCGACACGTAGCGGCCCGGGGAACCAGGCGTGACCGGGCGAGAGCTCGTGGGGCCCACCCCACCACTCACGTGAAGTGCAGCTCGGGGCCCCCCCCCCGGGGCCAAGACGCAACTCCTGAACCTACCGCGTCGCTGGGGACGGCCGAGTGCTGGAACGCGCGGGCTCCCTGCCAGATACGTTGATCCCGACGGCGGACGGCCATCTCCCCCACGGGGACACAGCACCTTCCTTCCCCCAACGGTCTGCTGGGCCGATAAGACCACCTGATCCGTGGGAGTGGATCCTATCGCAGCCGGAGTGTGCCTGTTAAGACCTGGACAAGGATACGACAGAACAGTGGTGCAACAGTCAGCCACACCACGGCAGAAATCGCGCCGAGTAGGCCGCAGAAATTATTTCACCCCCGGGGAAGCTCGACCGGCAACGGCCTGGTGGCACGTCAACGCTACGAGATGGGGAAGGGCGATAAGACACAATCCAAATTGCCATTCGAACAGCGGCGCAATAGGGCCCAAGACGCCGGTGAGCCGGACACTAACCAGCCCACTACGACACAAGAAGGCTTGTTCTACTCGGACATTAAGGAGCTGCTGGTCTCTATGGAGAAGGGCCTACAGGACAGCATGGCGTCAATTGGAACGAAGATCGACGCGCTCACTTACCGCATGGACAGAATGTCGGAGAGAGTCGATAAACATGCGGAGCGCCTGGACATGTCCGAAAGACGAATCACGGAGGTCGAGGAGGGGCAAATGGAACTTGACAAAGACCGCAAGCACATGGCGAAGCTCCTGCAGGTCATCCAGGACAAATCGGAAGATTTGGAGGCCCGCTCCAGGAGATCCAACATTCGAATTACGGGAGTGCCGGAGACGACCCAAACGGGCAAAATGGAGCTATTCGTCGAAAAACTACTAACCACCTTGTTGGGGGAAAACACATTCTCGCCCATGTTCATAGTGGAGCGGGCGCACCGCACGCTGGGCCCCAGACCACGCTCGGGAGCTTCACCTAGGCCCATTATCGCCAAGCTCCTGAACTATAGAGACAGAGACATGGCATTACGTGCTGCCAGAGAGAAGGGCCAGCTACAGTTCGAGGGGTCACACATCTCCCTCTATCCGGATTTCACCGCCAGGGTTCAGGAAGAGCGGCGTCGTTTTGCCCCGTACAAACAGCAGCTGCGGGATCTCGAGCTGGACTATGCGATGCTATACCCGGCGAAGTTGAAGATAAACCAACGAGGCCATTCCCACATCTTTACGGACCCCAAAGAACTTCAAAAGGCGCTGAAGACATGGTCGAAGGAAACACGGAACAGTCCCAGGTCACAATCGGAAGAACAGGAACCCACTAGCGGGCTGGATGAACAAGAATGACTGTACAGTGCCCACGATTCCCTTCCGGGAGACCCCCGGCTGGCTGCGCATGACTGAGCGGCGGTCGGCTGCCGACACTGATTATCGCACTCCCGGAGGTTGAGGACTTCGGCGACTGAGTGTCCTCAGGGCACTTCTTGAACGACTGCTGTCTCCAAGCCATGGTGAGAATGTTCCAAGTCTTTAATCCTACACTCCTACTGTTTGACTCTTACACCGATTACATCTATTATCTAGTAGTTGATATGGAACTGTTCCCCCATCGTTGCAACTGCACGGGGGTTGTTGGAGGGTGGGTGGTGGTGGGTCCTAGCCCGGGCAGTGTCCACTGTTTTCCACATTCAGATACCCGGACATGAACTGCCGATGACCGACATGAAAGGGGTGATGAGGCGGGGGAGCCGAGCTGCAGAACTTGTGTGGTACTAATGTTACCTGAACTAATTTTGGTGACCTCCGCCCTCATGCTAACAGCACATCAGGTTCCAGTTGGAACCTATGGGGAATGCTCGGGGATTTGGGGTGGGGGGGTTCGATTCAGTCTGGGCCAAGTTGGGGTTGGTCTGCTGTGGGAGGGGGGAGCTAAGAATTTTGGGTTGTTTTGTCTTGTTTCGTTATGCCCAGCCTCACGTACCTTATGGTGCATGATGCGCCCGCCTGCAACGCTGTCTGCTCCATGTAACTGAATGCGATATTAAGAACTGTGCAATATCCCCATGGCTGTAGAGGGTGGTGGGGGAGCAGAGGCCCAAACTGTTGAACATCCTCACATGGAATATTAGAGGGCTCAATGATCACAGGAAGCTCAGGAAGGTGTTATGCTATCTTAAACGCCATCATATAGATATTGCACTCCTGCAAGAGACACACCTCCCACTCACGAGCAATATGCTACACACTAGAAGTCTAGCGGGGCATATAGCGGCAGCTGGGTTCACCACACACACACGCGGGGGGGGGGTCATTACATGGGTAAACCCGGCATCGGGAATTCAGCTGCAGACCCAGAGTGCTGATGCGGAAGGGAGATACGTAATAGCGTCCTGCAAAGGGAGGGGGAGAGACCTATTAGTTGTCAACACATACGGCCCCAACTACGACTCCCCGGACTTCTTTGATGCCCTGGCCAGTGAAATTGCTCGATAATACCATCCACACATAATATGGGGTGGGGACTTTATTTATTTATTTAGGAGTTTGTATAGCGCTTGAATCACTCCGCCAGGAGTATCTCTGCGCTTTCTGACCAATAAATTAGCAAATATACGAGGGAGAGATGATTAGATTTCATTTTTGAACAAGATAGTTTTTAACTGTTTACGGAAGATAAGGTGCTCTTTACATAACCTTAGGGCCAAAGGTAACTTGTTCCACATCTTGGGACCCATGGTGGACATGGCTCTACCTCCGTGTCTAACTTTTTTGACATGGGGAACCACAAGGAGAAAGTTATTGCTTGATCTGAGAGATCGTGTGGGAACATATGGTTTAAATTTCCTTTCAAGGTAGACGGGTCCTTGTCCGTTCAAGCATTTGTGAATTAGGCAACATACTTCAAGCATTTGTGAATTAGGCATACAGACTTCAATCTGACGCTTAACCCGGACATAGACAGGTCATCGGGACCCCCCCGTCGGCCATCCACTGCTGCACAATCGCTCACGGCAAAATTAGTGATGCTGGATATGGTTGATGTGTGGAGGGGCCGAAATATTGGGAGGGGCGGTTTTACACACTACTCCGCATTTCACAATATACACACTAGGATAGACTACTGGTTCGTCACGGCGGGCCTTGACAGTGCCATTGAGAAATGCTTGGTCCTCCCGCGCACACTCTCAGACCACTCCCCTATTCTGCTCTCTTTAGACACCACAGTGCAGGGACACACGCCCTTCACGTGGCGCTTCCCGCCTTACTCTCTGTTGGACCCGCTCTTCCGCGGCGAACTAGCAGAGGCAATCGAAGTGTTCTTTGAGAAAAATGTGGGATCTGTCGAGGACTTCCAGATAGTGTGGGAAGCATTTAAAGTGTATATCAGAGGCATAGCAATGTCCAAGCACTCCAGCGTCCTAAAATCCATCAGAGCCACCTTGGCTGATCTTGAGCTACGACTGCAAATATTAGAAGCACAGAGTAGGGCTAACACAGACGACACCACAGAGGGGGAAATTAGGCGCCTTCTGGTGGAATACCACGAAGCCGCGGACAGAGAAGTACAACATTTGGGCAAATATGCCACGGCCCGGACCTACGGCGAAGGGGAGAGGCCGAGCTCCGTCCTGGCGAATATCATCAAAGGTCAGAGACGGAGGACGCTAATCCAAGAAGTGCAAACCCCGTACGGTGTCAGGGTGACAGACGAAATGGGTATCGCTGCGGCCATCCGAGACTACTACTCGGAGCTATATTCCTCCAAAAACGGCGACATGTCAACCGATATTCTGGATTATCTGGAACATGTACGACTCCCGTTTCTCTCAAACTCCGAGAGGGAGTTCCTGATGTGCCCTATACAGATGGACGAAATCAGGGATGCGTTGGCCTCCATGAGGTCGGGCAGTGCACCAGGAATCGACGGACTGTCGGTCGAATTCTATAAGGCGTTCCAGGAACAGCTGCTACCGCACATCCGCACCCTTCTCGAAGATATCAGTGAGCAGGGCACTATGCCCAGTACAATGAGAGAGGCGATGATAGTGACGATTTTGAAGCCGGGTAAGCCACACGACGATTGCAGTTCGTACTGCCAAATCTCGTTGTTGAACGTCGACACCAAGCTCTACGCCAAGGTGCTCGCGAATAGACTGGCGCTGCTGGCTCCCGACCTAGTGGCCCCAGAGCAGGCGGGTTTTATCCCGTCCAGAAACCTGTCCTACAACATTAGAACGGTGCTGGGGACCATTCAACATGTAAAGCAGGACACGCCAGCGGTAGCGCTCTTTTTAGACATGTAGAAGGCATTCGACTCCGTCGAGTGGCCATTCCTGTTGCAGGTGTTGCGCCGTATGGGACTTGGTGAGCCCTTCATCCAGATGATTGGCGCGCTCTATGATGGCCCCTCGGCGAGGGTCCGGGTCGGTAATGCGATCTCCAGCCCTCTTTACATAGGACGGGGCACCCGTCAGGGTTGCCCTTTATCCCCTCTTTTATACGCAATCGCCGCAGAACCTCTGGCTTGTGCACTCAGGGAGTATCATAGTCACGAGGGGATTCGCTTCCCCACGTATAAAATTGTGGTGTCCATGTACGCAGATGACACGCTGCTATATGCCCATGACCCCTCTACCACTCTTCCCCCCCTCCTGAGAGAGGTAGTTCGCTTTGGGGCACTTTCGGGGCTCCAAGTTAACTGGGTGAAATCGGTGGTGCTACCGCTCACCCCAGTGACCACAAGGGTGGAGACGGAATACCCTATACAGTGGACGGAGGACCCGATAAGGTATTTGGGGATCCAGAGCCACACGGACCCGGACCAACTGATCAGCCAGAACTACGGGAGGGCAGTCAGTAAGCTGGAGGACGATATCGAAATATGGTGCAAACTACCCCTTACGCTACTGGGCCGCATAGCCATCATGAAAATGATAATGCTACCGCGATTTTTGTTCCTTTTCAACGCGTTGCCTATTGTGCTCTCCAAGGCTTTCTTTCACCGCTTAAACAGCCTGATGATAAAACTGGCATGGGCAGGGAAGCAACCGAGAGTCAAATGGACGACGCTCTACCTCCCGTACAACCTGGGGGGATTGGCGGCGCCAGATCTGGAGCTATACTACAGAGTGGCCCAGGCGTCGCACCTCCACACCTGGGTCCATGGGGACACGCTTATCCCACACGTCAGGATGGAACGGTTATTCGCCCATCCGCTCCCTCTCCCAGCAACGGTCTGCCAACCGCAGGATCGTCGGACGGGAATACTAGACTCCATCTCGTCTACTAATCATGCTTGGCACTCACTCCTCTTTCGAGAAGGAGGGGCGTTGATTTATTCGCCGGAGATGCCGATTGAGTGGATGCGGTGGCTTTCACCGATGATGGACAAAGCAGCCACACAAGAACTGAATAAACTGGGGCTGAGCAAGGCAGGAGACCTGTTCCAGGATGGCGCCGCCAAGACCTGGGATCAAGCCCGGGGGGAGGGTACTGACCCTCCGCTACTCCAGCGATTCCACTTCCATAGAACCCGGAGAGCCCTTTCGGAACTTCTGGGCCCTGACATGGCGGAGCCACCGGACGTCCCAGAATTATCATACGTCATTACACACAAAGACCCCAAAAACTGTTGACTAATCTCTACAAGACAGCTAGGTCCCATGCGGAACACCAACTCATGAAGGCTCGCCAGGAGTGGCAGAGTGACCTAGATCTTACGCTGGATGACGCGACGTGGCGCTATTGCTGCGAAAACACCAAGCGCATCTCCCTTAATGGGAAACACCGGCTCATACATTTTAAATTCCTCCAGAGGTTGTATTACACCCCAGCACGGCTCCACCGATATGGCCTGCGCCCGGAGGCTCACTGTGAGCGTTGCCGAGCAGCGGACGCTTACTTTCTGCACCTGTCTTGGGGAGTGCCCGGGGGTACAGAAGTTTTGGTGCGAAATCTTTGCTGAGATGACCAAAATACTAGAGGTAGACTTGGAAGTTGACCCGGGATTAGCACTCATAGGTAATTCGAGGAGGCTCCCGGTGGCGATCCGCAGACTTACTGACATGGGGATGCTAATGGCCAGGAGAATAGTAGCTCAATGTTGGATGCGAGGCCCCCTGCCGACTAAGGCCAGATGGGCCCGGGACATGCTGTACTGCAGCACACGGGCGGAATCGTACAGTGAACTGCTGCCCCCTAAAAGCCGCCCAAAGAACTTCTGGGCCCTGTACAACACATACATGCAGAGACAACAAGCTGACGATGCGAGTTCCACGGACGACACTGTACACGAATTGACGACAGACCCTCATTGTGACACTGCCCAGGCCCCTGGTGTAGGCGAGATGTGAGGCGGGCGGGACTTGACGAGCTGGCAGGGGGAAGGTTGGGGGGGCAGGGGCGATGACCACAGCGAGGGGTGTTCCTGCGGGGGTCTACTAGGAACGTGACACACCTTACGAGGATGTCTCCAGACGCTGCCCGGTTGATAGGAGGGGGGTCCAGGCCTCCATCAGGGCTTAGCTATCAACAATCTTCCAGATATAAGCGGAGGAGGAGCGGGGAGGGCGATTGCAGACGGGACAACGTGATGCGGGGCGGGGACTTTCTTTGAGGCTATGGGCAGGGGTAAGGGGGTGGGTAGTTTAATGAAGGGAGTTCTGTGTTCTGTTAGAGGGAGAAAAAGTTAAACTGCACACGATTATTTGCTGTTAGTAGTACTAATGAACAATTCTAGATTCTGTGACTGCTGGTCCTATTTCACGCCGCCAGACCCCCGGGTTGTTGGCCACCAGGCTGTGTAACAGATGAAGTGAGGGGCGTTGTAAGACCTGAGACGCGGCCGGCCCAGGGGGGTTGTAGGCCAAGAGCGATGTTCGTTGCCATTACCATCTTTGTGCAATAAATAAAATAAAAAAATAAAAAAAGTATTATATCAACTTCAGAAAGACTCACTCCCTCCTTCATATCCTGTGCTAGCAAATTCAACCATTCATCTGTTGACTTGTCCATAAGTCCATGTATTCAATCACTCAGGACCGTACCGAAAGGGAGCACTGCACGTTTGAGCTACCATGGCAACTGTAGTCAGCTGTAATTATTAAAATTATTGACTTTTGTCTTATGAGTAATTTGTGACATTGGAACACTTGTGCTAAAAGAAATGTTATAGGTATATTAAATTTTCCTATGTGTTATGGCATATCTATTAGTAATCAAAAGTGATCTTCAAGAAGTGCATTTTTTGCATACTGCTACACCACTATGAAAGATATCCTTAAAAGTGAACGGGAGAAGCAAGGTTTGAGACAGCATTTTCAACCCATCTTGTTTTCAAATTATGTGCCTGTGAGGGTTGTGTGTTGGACTAGAAACCTGTGGTATCTAGCAGTGGGAAGAGAACATTGTTGGGACTATGGAAATCTGGTCCCAGGAATTACCCAGTTGAAGGTATATGTGGACAGCTGTGTATGGGATATGTATGAATATAGATCTTAACTTGTCAAGCATAGTGAAGGTCCTTCGAGCTTCATTACACTGAAGACTAGTATCTCATAACCCAGCACAAACTGTAAGGCTGTGTGAGTATGGGCGAGGTAAACGGTGTGTTGAAGAAATAACAGCGGAGGGTTAAAATTTGGACGGTTAAAATTTTGGGTAGCATCGCAAGCCAAGACCCTGTAGGAATGTCCACTCAACCAAGGCGGGAACCTCCATTTCGACACCAAGCTCTTCAATAAATTGCTCGCTGGCTGAGCCATGTGCGCCGCTTCCACCAGAAACCAGCCTACAAAAGCAACATGTTCCAGCTGGTATACGAACGACGTTGGAGGGTTCAAGCGCCACTGCTAACAACTTGAGAGAAAATGGAGACCCGGCTAAAACACCACCGGAAGATCCACATACAAAGCCACCCTCACCCACTACCACCAACAACTACAAGATGCAAAAAAAAGGCCTTCACTCTCAGACTCGAAGTCAGCTCCAACACCAGCAAAGAACTCTTCACCATAGTCTAGAAGTTCCAATCCCGCAGCTGCCAACAATGACATCATCCCATCCAAAGCATTCTGCAATGACCTCTCAAACTTCTTTAAACAGAAGATTGCCAATATCTACAACACATTCAACCCACAGCATACCAGTATGAACTCCCTGACCAGCTGGACACCTCCTTCATTGCCTAACAGCAGATAAGCAACTGGAAGCCCCTCTCGAACAAAGAAACCATCTCCTTAATGAATACCATCCACTCAGGAGTTTCCTAAGAACCCTGCCCCACTTTATATATAGCCTTGGAAGAACCATCATCTTCCCTGCGCTCATCGCTATCGTCAACACTGCTATAACCTAAGAAGTCAACGTTGTGTTGTAGAAACCAACAGCGGACCCCCACACCACCCTCAGCAGCTACAGACACATCTCAATGCTACCTTTTCCAGGTAAAGTAATTGAAAAAGCCATCAATACCCAACTCGCAGACTAACTAGAACTCTATCAACTCCTAGACAGCTCTCAAGCCGGCTTTCGCACTAACCACAGCACAGAGACGGCACTTATTGCAGCCACCAATTACATCAGAAGTACCCTCAACTGAGAAACGGCCACACTCCTCCTCTTTGAACTCTCCCCAGCTTTCGATACGGTCTCCCACAAATCATTCTTTAGAAAGCTTCAGCACTTTATCTGTGGACTGGCCCTAAAGTGGATATCTTCCTCTTGGACAGAACTCCGAGTTAGACTTCCCTCTTACTCCACAGAACCCGAGAAACTCCTCTGCAGAGTCCCTCAAGGATCCTCAATTAGGCCAACACTCTTCAATGTCTACATGACTCCCTTCAGAGACATTGTCTGAGTCCAAAGCATAAACCAAGTATTCTACGCCGATGAGGCACAACTCATACTCTCCTCTCCCTTACAGACGCAGCCAGCACTTCCAAAGCAAACTTTACAACTGCATGAGCAATGTCGTTGTTTGGATAAACACTACTTCCCCTGGGACGCCTCTTTGTGGCCTCCAAACTTGCACCCCACACCCACCCCGGCCTCCACTCTCCGCTACGGACCATGCCAAGAACTTCGGGATCATCAAGGACACTAACCTCTCCATAAGCAGGCAGATCAACGCTGTCTCCTCATCATGCTTTCACAGCCGTGAATGCTATGTAAGGTTTTCAGTTGAATCCCACTGAAAAAAAGACTATCACCCAGGGCTGCTACCTGCTTTTGTGCCCCAAGTCTTCTCCAAGGGCTTGTTGGCTTGCCTCCCTGTTCTTTCAGAGTATCAGGGCCACCAGAGACTGCATTATTGCCGTGGGACTCTGTCCAGAAATTCCCAGCTTTCAAGCAACCCAGCATTTTATTCTGCTACAAGCACAGCGCTCTGCACTGCCTGGCTGAAACACCAGTGTTATGTCTTGGAACTTGTGCCTGCGAGTGGCGCCTCAGGGTGGGGGAGTGCATCACCGACCTGCAAGACTCGTGGCTTCGTTGCCTGGGCAAGGCTAAGGAGTCACACAATGACCGCCCACCCTTTTGTTACTGAGGTGCTGTTGGGGAGCCAGTTGCACTGTTCCCACTCTGACCGTGGACGCGGAACACCAACATGGTACGGCCGCATCAGTTGCTCGCCGCTGCAGTTGGGCCCTACCCTGCATCAGATCACTGGCCTAAAGTTTAGGGGCTGACGAGATCAGCCTCCGGGCCGGCGTGCCAAAGCCATACGGAGATGACCCGCAACTGTTTCACCCAGAGTGTAGTCCTCCTTTTTCCTGTGTACTTAAAAAATGTACCCTCAGGACTTGTGGATCCTTTCACTCCCAATTGGATCGTTGTCAGTCCAGTCCCAGTGGGGATTGTTATCCATGTAAAGATGTTACTGTAAAGCCCCAAATAGTCATGCATGTATTTCATGTCTGCATTTACAGAAGTGCATACATGCAATTTCGATCATGCTGACCTGGATTTCCCCAGGACAACGAGTAATATCCTTCAGTGTTCTTAACTTGAAAAGTACGTAGAGATTGAAGTTATTTTGATCTTGCTTTCTTCACAAGTAGTACTGTTTTTAAATGTGCATATTTTGACAAACCTACCTTGTATTTTTATTTTTTTGGTCCTAATGTGTTTATAATAAAAAGCCTTTTTTATAAACCTGTGTGGTCATTTGTGATATATTAATTGTATTGGTGTATGTGTTGCACAAATGCTTTACACATTGCCTCTGTAGATCAGCCTGCCTGCTCTGCGCCAAGCTATCAGAGGGTGAACACAGGTTATCTTTGATGTGTAACTGACTTACCCTGACTAGATTGGTGGGTTCTGCCTGACTTTGCATGTATCAAAAAGGTTCCTAGAGAAAGGAAGAGGAACAGGATGAGAGGTCCAGGGCCCATGCTCCTAGAGTTGTGGCGCAAACAAAAACATATTTTATAGGGAAGTTCCATCAGCGAGAGAACATTAAAACAATGTTCCAAAATGAACTGAAAAAAGTAATTGGAAGGATGCAATTCACTACACCTCTACATTGTTAATCAGTGCAAAAAAGGATGGGTTGAAAAGGTTGATCAATTTTAGCCACCAGTTATTACTCCGAGCCACATTCCAGGTAAAACATTCCCACATTCCCCCTACCTCCCAAAAGTAAGTCCTCTGTTACAGCAGGACACAAAGAAAAAAATGCAGGCAAGTAAATCTCTGGTTCCTGAGAGCAAACTGAAAGTGGTCGGTGATTGGGTGCGAAGGAATATTACACCGCCATTGCATTAATGACTTTGCAGATAACAAAATGTCATAGTTTGTCATGATGAGTCATGTGGATGTATTTCATCGGCACTAAGCACGGGTGAAAATATGCTGAATAAAGTCTGCTCCTTTCTCTTGAAGTGTCTAACCCCAAGTCTCTTGCTCAGATGTGCTGCTGTGCCTGGCTCGCTACAGCCGAGGAGGTGAGGGGCCAGTTTGCCGGCCTAACATTCAGCTGCCTGGTGATACCACACCCTTCCTGGAGCTGAGAGGATCACGCCATCCATGTGTCACAACAACCTTCTTTGGGGATGATTTTATTCCAAATGATATTGTGATTGGATGTAAGGAAGACGATGACGACAGCAGTGAGGCTCGCTGTGTGTTAGTAACTGGCCCAAATATGGGCGGCAAATCAACACTCATGAGACAGGTAATCAGAAGTAGTGTGATTGAAGGACTTGGTATGCAAGCTGCTTCTGTTTTCACTTCACTTCATGATGACTGGCTTATTGAAGCAAAACCTTGAACCCTGAGGTTTTTAGAGCTTTAGAATTGCTGCTTAGTGTTACGTTGATAAAGTTTAATGAGATAATATATCATTATTTTGCTACTTTGCTTATCAGCCGTTCTGTGAAGTGGTACTTTTCTGAAGGAAGTCAGAAAACCTTCCATACCCACTTTGACAGTGCTTTTCATAGAAACCTGCTATTGTCATTGCTGGAGTGGCCTTAATACCATGACTGTCTAGTTGTAAATCTGTATGAATTCGCATTTTCCCCCCTTTGGTGGAGATGTGCCGCCTTAGTAAGTGCTCCCACCTTCTCTGCATGGCCCAAAGTTTACCCTATGTGGTGCACCTAACGTAAAAAAACGTGAATCATGTGAAATTAGTATAAAGTTCCTTTCACTCATACTGTTCATTCATTGTAATACCAGGGTTGCTCTTTGAACGTCATTGAAAAATGCAATCAAATGGCATGGGAAAGGAGTGTGTAGAGTAGAACTCAACTCTGAAAAGACCACAGGTCCAGGCATGGATGTCTTTTGGTATAACAATCGCCTCCCATCACTTTATTTCTTCCCTGGCCCCCCACCCCCCTTGTTTAGAAAACTGTTTCAAAGTGATGCCAGAGTAAAACTGTTGAATTCAAAGCATCCTAATGAAAACCACTAAATTAAGTAATGTTTTATGGCCTGGAACTGGTGGGCTAATTAACTTTTGACCTGATTGCTTCTATGTCACTATTTTCTTTTCCACTGTGTCTTTCATTTCATTATGGCTACGTGGTCACATTCGTCGCTCATTGTGTTCTAATTTTTGGTTAATGTTTTGTAAAACAAAAAAAACAAAGGTTTGAGGCATAAGAGCTGCAGATTGTACATTTAGCAATAGATCGCCACCTGGTGTTGGGCTCGGATGATTGCAGGTTGTTGTCTTCTTCGAAGAAGTCTTTGTAGTCACGAGATAGGTGACTCCTCCCTTGGACAATACTGCGCATGGTCATCGACTCCATCCTCAGATTGTTTTTTTCGGCCACTGGGTTCGGATGAAAGTTTTCCGCTCCGGCTAGAAAAGACTTTTTCGGCATTTTCGAAGCGTAAAACTTTAGACAAACCACTTTCGACATCGAAGACACTTTTCGACATCACCAGCTACATCCCGGTGCATCGAGGCGTGCCGTTGGGCCCATCGGCACCGTACGGCCTACGCCTCATGGAAAGAACTCCATTCAAGAGATGCCCGGTATGTCGAGCAAAATTCCCTCATAGCGACCATCACGAGGTTTGCAACCTCTGTCTCTCGCCAGAACACGACGAGTCGACCTGCACAGCCTGTGCCTCCTTCCGATCGAAAAAGACCATTCGGGATCGGAGGGCCCGTCGACACGAGATGAGATCAGCACCAGCACCGGAGGCCATCTTTGAAAAGGAGATCGTCGAACAGGACGTCTCCGAGGACGAGAAACCAATCGAAGATATCTCCGAGGACGATGCTCCACTCGTCGCCGAGGAAGACTCGCCTGATCTCCAGATCATATCGGGAGCAGAGGACTCGGACGACTCAATTCCATCTCGACAACCCGTGAGTACCTCTGCCCCTGCACCACAGACACTGCCCAAACCAAAGGCAACGGTCAGCACTCCGCCCATGGGGCCCAGTCAAGACCGAAATCTACCCTCAAAAGCCCCGCCTTCGGGCTCGGCTCCGAGGAAAAAGACTACGCCTTCCCGTGCCTCGGCACCGAAAAAACAACATATGCCAATTCCACCTCCTCCATTGGCACCGAAAAACCCTTCGACACCGAAAGACTGTTCGGCACCGAAGCTAACACACCCTTCGGTGCCCAAAGACTCTTCGGCACCCAAACCTAAACAGGCATCTGTACCGAAACCAAAAGCAGTAACGGAAGCGAAAGCTTCGACTCCGAAACCATCCGGCTCCAAAAACAAAGACGGGAAGATAGACCCCGCCGCAACAGGACCAACAAAACCTGTCTCCACGCCGAAATCTTCGATAACGGTAGCAAAGACCACAAGGCCTGATACACACAAGCCTAAGGAATCTTCGGAACCGAAGAAATTGCCACAGGACTCAACTCCTCCTTAGGCAAAAAACGCTAAAGAACCACTATCAACACCGAAAAAATCGGCGCCGAAGAGGACTATACAAGAGGAAGAACTATTTAGACCAGATCCAAAGCAGAAAAAGGTCTATATCAATCCAGAAACTGGACATGTGGAAGCAATTCCACACAAGAAAAGGCCAGCAGACACACCACTTCCAACTGTGGTTCCTGCCAAAAAGGATTGTGCAACTTCTCCAATGCACCCTTCCTCTCCTTCACCTTCTTCCTCTCCTATCACTCCATATGTTGAGCCTATAACTTCTCAAGCTCAATCTCCTGCATCATCACACCACACTGACGAGGAGTATGATTTAGGTGGGGGGGATGATGTACCAGATACACACACATATCCCTTACATGAGGATGAAGACGTCAAGCCAGATTATACCAAGGAGGATGATGCATATAATTTCCAACCAAATAATGCACCAGACAAACCTGATCCTCAGAATTACCCAACAAAACCTTCCCCTCCAGAGGATAGCATTGGGTTTAATCATTTACTGAACAGAGCTGCACTTTACCATGGAGTTCCAATGCACTCTGATGCCATTGAGGAGGATTTTCTATTAGATACTTTTGAGCAATCACAGAAATCTACTCAAATACTACCTATGATCAAGGGGGTCATTAAACATGCCCCAGACATTTTTAAAGACCCAGTAAGGTGTAGGGTACTAAACCCAAGAACAGAAAAAAGTATAGGCCAGCACCATCAGATCCTACCTACATTAAGGGACACCTACCATTGGACTCTTTAGTGGTGTCAAATGCACGCAAAAGAGCCAATTCCCAAACTTCTGGGGACACCCCCCCCCCCCCCCCCCCCTGACAAAGAATCAAAAATCATTGATGCGTCAGGGAAACGGATTGCTGCACAAGCAACAAACATTTGGTGTATAGCAAACACACAGGCCTTACTCTCACGCTACGATAGGGCTCACTACGACCAACTAGAAAGGTTAATGGAACATCTGCCAGATCAATACAAAGATCACGCAGCAGAGCTCTTACAGGAAGGCAAACTAATATCAAATGCCTTCATTAAATGCGCACTAGACGTAGCTGACGCAGCATCTAGGGCAGTTAACACCAGTGTTATCCTCAGGCGTCATGCATGGCTACGCAATTCCGGTTTCAAACCAGAGGTGCAAACTGCCATCCTCAACCAGCCCTTCAATCAGAACCAATTGTTCGGGCCAGAGGTAGATACTACGCTAGAAAAGATGAAAAGGGACACGGACACTGCTAAGTCTATGGGTGCATTACAATCTACCTAGACTACAGGTTCTTTTCGCCGCTCCTCTTATAGAGGAGGCTCCAAGCAGACCGGTGCAGATAACACGTCATCTTTTAAAACACAAACCCCCTCTAATAAAGGTTACTATAGAGGAGGGTACAGAGGCAACAACAATAAGGGAAGAGGTAGAGGTAACAACAACCGCTTCTCTTCCACTCCCAAACAGTGACTTTCTTCTGCCTCCCCTACAAATTCCACACCAGTAGGGGGCAGAGTATCACAGTTCCTACCTGTCTGGGATCCCATCACAACAGACAGGTGGGTAAGACAAATTATCCAACATGGCTACTGCCTAGAACTCACAGCAACCCACCCAAACATACCACCCAGGCAGCGTCCAATGTCCACAGAACACATAACACTGTTTCAACAGGAGGTTCTAGCACTTCTACAAAAAGATGCTATTAAAGAGGTCCCCTTACAGGAACAAGGAACAGGAGTCTACTCCCTGTATTTCCTAATACCCAAAAAGGACGGGACATTAAGACCGATCCTCGACCTCAGGCCCCTAAACCACTACATTCAATCAGATCATTTTCACATGATCACTTTACAACAAGTACTCCCATTACTACAACAGGGAGACTTTCTGACAACACTAGACCTAAAGGACGCCTATTTTCATATTCCTATACATCCTGCGCACAGGAAGTATCTAAGATTTGTCATACAAGGACAACACGATCAGTTCAAAGTCCTTCCATTCGGGGTCACAACAGCACCATGAGTGTTTACAAAGTGCTTAGCAGTAGTAGCAGCACATCTCAGGAGACAACAGATACATGTCTTCCCTTACCTGGACGACTGGCTCATAAAAGCAAGATCGTTCAACCAGTGTGTACAACACACCAAACAAACAATTCAAACATTACACGACTTAAGAGTTTACGATAAACTACACCAAGTCGCACCTAGAGCCTTCGCACGTTCACCAATATCTAGGAGCTACTATAGACACATCATTAGCTCTAGCCTATCCCAGTCAAGCCAGTATTCAAAGCATTCAGGGCTTGGTCTCCCTTTTTCAATGCCAACACTCTCTTCAGGCCAGAGTGTTCATGAAACTAATAGGCATGATGGCATCTTGCATCTTCATAGTTCCTCATGCAAGACTGCAAATGCACCCACTACAAGAATGTCTAGCACAACAGTGGAATCAGGCTCAAGGTCAGCTCACAGACCTGGTGTTGGTAGACAGCCGTACATATCGCTCTCTGCAATGGTGGAACACCAAAAACTTGACAAAGGGACGGCCGTTCCTAGAACCTGTTCCACAAATAGTGCTAACAGATGCATCCCTCACAGGATGGGGAGCCCATCTCCTGCACTATACCACTCAAGGCCAATGGAACAGCCAACAAAAACTGCTGCACATCAATCATTTGCAGCTGCTAGCGATTTACCTAGCACTCAAAACTTTTCAACTACAAGTACAAAACAAAGCTGTTCTAATCCGGACGGACTATATGACAGCTATGTATTACATACAAAAACAGGGGGGGACACACTCTCTGCAACTGTCCCAGCTTGCACAGAACATTTGGAGATGGGCCATCCCTCAAAACATACACCTGACTGTAGAACACCTTCCAGGAATTCACAATCAGATAGCAGATCTGTTGAGTCGTCAATCACAACAGATTCACGAATGGGAGTTGCACCCACAAGTTCTACAACCATTCTTCCAAATGTGGGGGCACCCACACATAGATCTGTTTGCCACCCACGAAAACACAAAATGCCCAACCTTCGCCGCCAGGTTCCCACACCCGCGGTCGGAGGGGAATGCAATATGGATGAATTGGTCAGGCAGATTTGCGTACACTTTTCCGCCTCTCCCACTCATTCCACTAGTAGTACGCAAGCTCAGACAACAGTCCCTCAAACTGATACTAGTGGCCCCCACATGGGCACGCCAGCCATGGTTCACCACACTACTAGATCTCTCACTGGTTCCACACCAGAAATAACGGCTCACGCCATCCCTGTTAACACAGAACCATGGAGAAATAAGGCACCCAGAACCAAGCCAGCTGAATTTGGCGATCTGGCTCCTGAGGCCTTAGAGTTTGGCTACTTAAATTTACCACCAGAATGTATGAACATAATTAAAGAAGCTAGAAGACCCACCACTAGAGCATGTTATGCTGCTAAGTGGAAAATATTTGCAATATACTGTAACAACAATAATATTAATCCATTGGATGTTTCCATCCAAAATATTATTTACCTTCTACACCTACAAAGGTCCAACTTGGCTTATTCTTCCATACGACTGCATCTAGCAGCAATTGCAGCCTATTTACAAAATAGACAGCACCTATCTCTCTTTAGAGTACCTGCGATAAAAGCATTTATGGAAGGATTAAAACGAATAATCCCACCTAGGTTACCACCTGCACCAGTATGGAACCTAAACATTGTCTTTACAAGACTCATGGGACCCCCGTTTGAGCCTTTACACAAGTGTGAATTGCAATTCCTAACATGGAAAACTGCCTTCCTTGTTGCCATCACCTCTCTCAGAAGAGTTAGTGAAATACAAGCATTCACAATAGGACCATTTTTTCAGATACACCCTAACAAGGTGGTTCTTAGACCTAATCCAAAATTCCTGCCAAAGGTGATTACTCCTTTTCACCTTAACCAATCAGTAGAGTTACCAGTGTTTTTCCAAAAACCAGACTCTGTTGCAGAAAGGGCTCTACACACCCTAGATGTTAGAAGAGCTCTTTTATACTACACAGACAGCACTAAATCCTTCAGAAAGACAAACCAACTATTTGTATCCTTCTGTTCCCCACACAAAGGCAATCCCATATCTAAAGGAGGAATTGCCAGATGGATTGTGAAGTATATTCAAATATGCTATCAAAAAGCAAAACTTACACTAACAGTTCCTCCTAGAGCGCCCTCCACTCGCAAACTAGGAGCCTCTATGGCTTTCTTAGGAAACATACCACTAGAGGACATATGTAAGGCAGCAACATGGTCTACCATACACACCTTCACTAAACACTATTGTGTTGACGTGCAAGCCAAGCAGCAAGCTGCAGTAGGCCAAGCTGTCCTTAAAACACTATTCCAGTATGCTGCAACGGATACAAGCGACCACCGCTAGGGGAGACACTGCTGCACAATCATTGCTAAATGTACAATCTGCAGCTCATATGCCTCGAACGGAATATGCTACTTACCAGTATGCATCTGTTCTTGGCATGTAGAGCTGCAGAATTGTACATGCCCTCCGCCTCCCCGGGACTTGTATCCGTTCCAGTACTCATCTTAATTAGATGCACACGCATGGACATCCTTTCTCTTTACTTCTACTAACTCCATCATTTCCCATCATGGCGAAAAACAATCTGAGGACGGAGTCGATGACCATGCGCAGTATTGTCCAAGGGAGGAGTTACCTATCTCGTGACTACAAAGACTTCTTCCAAGAAGACAACAACAACCTGCAATCATCCGAGCCCAACACCAGGTGGTGATCTATTGCTAAATGTACAATTCTGCAGCTCTACATGCCAAGAACAGATGCATACTGGTAAGTAGCATATTCCTTCTTCGTCCTGATGTGATTAAAGTCGTTAAAGATAATATAGCTAAGGGCTGATGACTGAAACTAAATGCCTACATACTGATAAAAGCAAAGGAAGAAACCAGCTCTTCTTTTGTTGACTGTGAAATAACCGATTCTTAGAATGCTCTTCCTAAATATGACTGGCCATTGCTTTAGCTAGAACGTCATGTAGAAAAAATGAGGTCCCTCATACGAAGGGAACAGGGCCCTACAAAGCAGTAGAATAAGAATCCCTTTGGGATCAAAATGGCACACAGTGAATACAATCACTCGCGACATACAACCACTCAATTGACTCCCCACACCACCCACCCACCCCTCATCCTCCCCTCATGTAGTTGGGGGTCCTGTAATTATATGCACATACCACCGGAGAGTAAATTTATACAAAGCTTTGATGATGGCGACCACATTTATATACTCAACATATTTATCGTAATCTCATAATACATCTTATGAGTTAAAAACAGTCCCTTTCCAAGCCCCCAACAGTATTACCGCAACAGGGTACAATCAAACATAAATATATGGTATAAAACAATCCAATGGGAGACCCCTTAAAAACATGGCTGCTACATCTGTTAGAGGTACTGAGCTGTAATTTCTTAATAAACAAGTGTCCTGATGGAATGAACTTTTATCTAGAATCCCTCGTTTTAGTCAGATTCAGCACATTAATACGTAGATCCGTTTCAGTGGAGTAAACCAAATCTCGGCCACCTTCTTCAGGACAATTTTTTGGGTCTAGACCTTCCTCGGATTAGAAATAACAGTTCATTTAATATCAGACAGACCTATGACAAAAAATTAGAACCAATTGGGGGTATTATCACAAGCTCTATATCGGATCTTAACCAGGTGGCATTTAAAAATCAATAAATTGCCCATAATTGGTGACCTCAGCTAGGCTCCCACAACTAGAATATATGTGCTTGAAGTCTGCCACATTATGCGTTCAAACTCAGGACATGTCCTCCCTCCCAGTCCAGGGACCCAAACAGGTGGACTCAATCCCCTTAGCTTTCACTCTTACAATCTTTCTCTAATTTCAGCCATTCAGTCTAAAGCGGGCCATCATTCCCTCCTTCACTCCCCATATAAATGCAGGACACTATTGTTGCAATATGTTATGGTCGGCTTCTATTTTCTATGTTCCTAGGCATTTTCATGGCCTCTATATACAGGGATATCACACTCTGTGGTCTCCAGGTATTGCCTCTGTAGGGGGAACATGGTATTTTTTGTTGTTCACAACTATCATCCTCACACCTAAGTGACACATTATTATTATGGGAATGTTCTCCTCACCTTCGATGGACCCAGAACTGTGCTCAGATACGTCATCCCTCCCCAGGTCCTCACTTGGGATAGGGATGAAGTCTCCTACTCCTTGGGTCTCTCTCCATCCTGATATATAGGTGCACTACTTGTGGATAAGATTTATGCCATGATTTCCCAAAGCATGCAGTAAATCTGTGGGGACGGCGGTTCCCATCCCTAAGTAACCCCCTCATTTTAAGGCTTACCTCCTGCTGCTGGTTTTCTAGAAAGGGGGGTAGTTACCCCATTTGTTAAAGATTTTTGGAGGCACCCAAATTTATTCATATGGGTTGTGTGCTCTTTTGTCTGAAAAGCAAAGAAAACCTCTATTAGAGCCCTCTCCTGTTTCAATACTGTCATACTATAGTGTAAGTGCCTCATCCCTTAAGCCCCCCTTTATCTTTTAGCGTAAAATGCCAGAATTGTTAGGAGCCTAGGCTCTCACTCTTTTCTTCACAACAGCTATATTGACCACATTTTGGACTGCAAGAGGGCTCACAGCTTTCACCTGTAACACTGGACGGTTTCCCATTAGAACTACTATGAGGATCGGAAAGACCCCTGTTGTTGGAGACTGACCACCACCTGATAAATCCTCTATCGCTGGCCCCACTCCTCCAGAAATCCTCTTGGCCTTCTTCGCCTAACTCTCTGGACTTCCCCCCACTCTTGATAAATATTATGGATAAAGACGCCTGGCAATTCTCACCTTATACCCTGCTCGGGATTGCATAGGTTTCCTCCAATGTCCAAAAGGACCGTGTATCACGTCTCTTGGTTTGAAATGACTCCACCGCCTCTGCTCACTTTAGGCACACGTGTACATCAGAAACAATTGGACGGGCATGGGGAACGAAAGCCACGCTAACTTGGAGTGGCAATCAAAAATCCCCTCAAATGCTCCTCCACCTGAAATCTGACTTTTCGTTTTAAATGAGTTATATTATGAAAATGTTAAATACCACTAGGATAGCCCACTGAAACATGTCAACGTATTTGTGTTGAATCTGATTACGATGGATTCTAGATGAGAAACATACATTCGATCAGGACTCTTGTTGGTTACTAAATTACAGATCAGCACCTCTAACAGATGTAGCAACACTGTTTTTTAAGGAGACTTCGATTTGACTATTGTTTTATACGATATATTTTTTGTTTGGTAGTATCCTGTTGCGCTGATACTGTTGGCGGCTTGGAAAAGGAATGTTTTCAACTCATGAGATTTATTTTTAATTGATATGGTTTTTAATGTATTAGGAGATTATGATAAATAGGTTGGGTATCTATATGTGGTCTCTGGGATATTTAAGCTTTATATAAATTTCCTCTCTGGTGGTATGCGTTTAAAATGATAGGACCCCAACTGCATGCGGGAGGCAGTGAATTGTGCTGTTGTATGTCGTGAGTGATTGATTGTATTCACTGTGTGGGATCTTGATCCCAAGGGGAGTCGCTTATTCTACTGCTAGGATTTCATGTACAGTTTAAGAGCAAGCCAATTCCCCCAAATTGTTTTTAAAGATTCCAGGCGCTGCTTTTTTAGACTAGGAATCCAGCCAGATCCTGTTAAGATTTTGTATAGATAAAATTAAGAATTAAATATTTGTAGTAAAATTAAGAGTGGAATTGGATAGCTGAATGAAGAGTGATATAGAAATTGATTCACTTCTTTGACTTTAATGTCTGTACAGGCTGGTCTTGTCGTCATCATGGCTCAATTGGGATGTTATGTACCTGCTGAAGCTTGCAGACTTACTCCTGTTGATAGGGTATTTACGAGACTTGGAGCCTCAGACAGAATCATGTCTGGTGAGTTTATTGCATTTTTGTTACTAAAATGGGTGTGCATAAGTAAAATTGGAGACTGCATTCTCCACAGGCTGCTTAACCATTATGCAGATGGAGATTCCCTGAACTCTTTTTGGGTCTTCCATGAGTACTCTCTGTATGAATGTGCATGCTTGTATTCTCAGTCCCACTACTTATTGGATGTGTATGGTCTGGATGAAGCCCGGAAAATCGGTTTGACTACGCTTGTGCCAAAGTGAGGAAGCAGTGAAAGTCAGAACTTTGGCACAGTTGTACCTCTCAAACATCAGTCTATTCTGCCTTCTAAAACCTAAACACTTGTCTGCTGCATTCAAAGGTTGGTTGGCCAATTCGGACAGTAGTAGTGTTCCCCATATGCATTCGCTAAATATGAACTTTGACTTGCCACTTCAAATGAATGAATACAGATTATGCTTTGAATGAAGCTCATAATTTCATTTACTATGATCATAGTTGCTGCTCTGGTAAATCTATGGCCGCTCTTGTTTTCTCCTCCACCTGTATATCCTACCACTGCCAAGTTCTCCCACACATATGGTGTGCAATTGCAATAGTAAAGATACAAGTACTTCCTGCACCCTTCAGTTGCAGATTGGACTTTTTAGAGGCATGTTAGGATGTGTGTGCTCATCATGTCTAGGTAAATCTTCTTGTGTCCAAATGCCACCTTTGAGTTAGACTCTGCTTTGTGCGCATTTGCTGTCGTGCTCAGGCACAGCAACCATGGGCAGGATGAGTTGTAGGAAGTAAATATTTGATGCCTTTTAATTGGCGAATTGTATAAGGGTTTTTTCTTTTTCTTGATCTTAGTGTTAAAAATATTTTTCTGTGAATCAAAAAGTGGTATGGAGTTCCTAAAGGGGATGGGGGGAAGAAAGAGGGTGGAGAGCGGAGGGGAGATGGAGGGAACCCATGTGGGAGAAGGATCAGAGGTAGGAGAGATCCAATAAGGAACAAGGGCCCTCGCACACCCGAGAGATGTCATGCTTCATCATAGGGAAGCTCTTCGTTGGGCCGGCACTCAACTGGCCCCTCAAGGGGGCTCTTTTAAGGTGGTCTTTAGATAGCACTCCTGGAGGCCCTATGTGTGGGGGTGGATGGACATAGAGTAGTGAGTAGAGTGGGTGTAGTAAGTGTAGTAAAAATAGCTATCAGTTCTCCAAGGAACCTTTATTAACTGGACACTATGCTATGGTTAAAGACTACTGGAGTCTAGGCTGGCAGCTTGAAATTCAACCAGTTACAGCTAAATGTGTGTAATGACGAGTGAGAGTGGATTAAAAGGTCAACATGTGACTGTCGGGGTATCCTCAATTGTTCCGTCCCTATTGAATGAATTCAAGTCAATCCAGAAAAGGGGCAAGCATATTGCGCTACACAGTTAGTCCTTCTAGCGGACCTCTGGGGGAGTAAACTGAAACTTCAGCCAGGATGTCAACGGCCATCCATACCACTTGTTATTGGGCATATATGCTGGACCTGGCTCTTAAAAGCCCCGTTCCTCTATTTTGTTCAAAAATATTTTTCTATCATAATGATTTTCAAGGGCCTAATAGTTGTATTGCACTTATTCACAAGTTACATGTATCACACATATTTTGCTACCATAATGATGATGTTTATATGAACAAAATAACAAATTCATACATAAATAACCTATAGTTACATAGTTGGTGAAACAATAAATAGTTGGGTGAACAGTGTGTAGACCCAGACCACATATTCTAATATTAAAAACGTGGTATTCCGAGGGATTTGCAACAGAGTAGCCAATATGGCATGAATATATGGGCATACAACTCTTCAATCCAGAGATGGCTTTGCCGAACCGTGCAGCTTTGAACTTCAGCCTTGTCTGCTCTACCCCTTCCCTCCGTTCAGAGTGGGCTTGCTATGCTCTAGTAACACTCTCATAGACTTAAACCTCTGCTTTCCTATGTTTTTGGCGATCACCTGATAACCGTGTGCTTCTGCTGGGCTGTAAATTGCAAATATACATTCCCACTTTTACGAGTTCACACTGGCTTAAAGCTTACCTGCATGCAAAAATGGGCCCAGAACCATTGACAAACGAGGGATGAGGGCGTAAGAGCTTACATAGACCTATGGTTCGATGAGGCTTTATCCTCTGCCTCCAACATTGGACAAATAATTCCCACTTGAGTCAGTAACTCATCCATCATCTGTACATCGAAGAAAGCCATAACATTGCAGGGCAGAACCTTTGTCTGGGACCAGTCCTGGATTCCAGGCTCGCCTGGTGTAACCTACTGTAGAGGAGAAGATGGAATGCCATGTGAAGAAAGAAGATCCGGAGTACTGTAAGTAGATCCAGTTGGCACAGCTTTCTGAATCTCCGCATGTTGAATTCTTTAAGAAAATGCTCAGTAGCTCTGAGACCCTTGCAGGCTCTTTCCTGAAAGCCAGAAAGTCAAAAGGCTAGTATTGCTTGCAACGTTTTATGACCCCTCTCTTTACTGGTCTGATGCTTGGCAAACAGTAGGAGTCCAAGTTCACCGAAATGCAGCTACATAAAATAGCATGGACCACAGGGCCAGTATTTCTTTTTTTTTTTTTTATGATTCTTTTTTATTAAACATAACAAATCGACAATTTCATGTACATTAGAGAGGACGTAGATCAGTCTTACATCAATAATCACTGTTGCAGTAGTTGCAGAACAATAATGCTTGAGTGTACTAGCTTTCATGGCGATGGAAGATCATCAAGCAACAGAACATTAGGGGGGCTACAGATATCTCCCCGAAAGGCACTCCAGATGGAGGCCCACTTTTTGAGGCATCTCCGCGCTACATACAGGGCCAGTATTAAAGAAAATCTAGTGCCTACTGCAGAATATTTTGGGGTTGTATTAGTGTTGAAATACATAAATATGCTCGCACCTAAATTCAGTTATTCGGAAGACCATGGTACAATCTATGTGGTACTTAAAGGCATTTAATATTGAGTATTGCACGATTGTTCAGGTAAAGCTGCGAGTTGGGGTAGAAAGTCTCAAATGTCTCATTGATGGAGTATTAATTTGGCAATAGGTAGATCTACCCAAATATTGGACCAAGGTGTCGAAATCTATACTTCAAACCCACTTTTTAGGTTCAGCTTTTAGGACTGGCTTTAAGCCTTTAGAGTTGTATCTTTTTTCATCCCCACTTGCACTCCATAGAATTGCTATTACTTCGAGAAATACCATGAATGCTTCAAATGTGAGAGTCCTGAAAATTGACTCTCATCATTAATCACGGTCCCATTCCCTTCTCCCACCTTGCCGCTCGTTAATAAAGGTATGGAAAAGTTAGACCGGATAGTCCCATCTGTCACCATACCTAGGTGATAATCAGAAAATTATTTAAGAAGCCCTCCTGAGAGTGTTTTGGGTCTTGCCACATGCTGAGCTTTCTCTTTACAAGATTTGATTGGGCAGAAAGTGTTCACTTAGTGTTTTTTTTTTTTTTTTTGCTGCCTTGCAGAAAAGCGTATGTCCTTTGCAATAGGCTGGACTAGTTCGTTGACAAGCATGTGATCAAGGCTGACCTATTCATTATGAAATGTTATGACAAAGTCAAGAGGATTTATTTATTGTGAAAGCATATGTTAACCTGTTAGCCTTTATGGGGGATTATTCTTTTACGGTTTTAAAGCCTGCGTGAAATCTTTTTGTTAATTGGAATTTCACATTTTAAAATACTAGGCAAGAGTTTTGTGTTGCGTATCGCCCTGTCAAACCTTGCTGTAGAATATTTGCACTGCTAATCCTTCGTAAGCCGTTCGTTTAGGAGGAATTTATGTTCTGTGTTGCTATATGTAATTTTGCAAATTTCTAACTGTATGCGTTATGGCTTTCTCATAGAAAAGGTTATGCTCAATACAGTGGATCTTATTTGGTTGTGGTGACAATCCCACGATAAAAGCTGTAGACTTGATTGCTTCATTGGGAAACGTTCTGTCCGGTGTTGTAGGTTTGATCTGTTTATTATGAAAACTTAAAACAAAGACAGTGGGCCTGACCCATTTGTGAAAAGCATAGGATAATGCAAGAAGCCTTTGAGGGAAATTGTTATTACACTGGGTATACAGAATGCACAGTAGCATTCCAAGATGGCCATGTGCTGCTGTGTTTATTTTTATTTTTTTAACTTTTTTATTGCAAGCAAACTCCAGGCACCTTTAGGCGCAGACTTTTTTTAATTTCTTTCTCCTGTTTTTCTATTGATTTCTCTTGCAATGCTTTTGAGTTGATCTGCAGGTTTTATTGTGGATGAGTGAATTCAGGAATGAGTATGCAGTGAATGTGCCAGCAGAAGGATTAGTTACTTGGTGCCTAAACTCATCAGTTACTGAGGAGTCCCTTTCATTTATGAACTAGCTCTACTGCTTGTTTTGCAAAATGGACATATGCCCACAACTTTGCGTTTCTTCCCAGCAAAATCTACTATTTTGCTGCCAACTGATATAGCACCTTCGTTGGGGGAGTGACTTGGTTGCAGGCATGCAGCAACAGTTAAATGCTAAATACTAATTTTCGACTCTGAGAATGCCACAAACATGACAGTAAAAACTAGATTTCTCTACGTATGTTTAATATGTTAAGTTGTTAAAATTGTTGAGAACAGTTAGTTTAAATCCGTACCAATTAGCAGCAGTTAATTTCAAAAGTATTACAAGATCTTGATTTTATTTTTATTTTTGTCGTTTTTAGGTGAAAGCACATTTTTTGTGGAGTTGAGTGAGACATCAAGTATTCTGCATCATGCAACAGGACATTCACTTGTGCTTCTTGATGAACTAGGTATGCCTATGCTTAACCTGCTTGAAAATGAGTGTTTCGTTGTCTGCAAGTTGGCCCAAAAAAATGAACGTCAAGATACACATTTCGCCTCTGAAAGTTCTTTTACACCTCGGAGTCTGAAGATCTTTGCTTCATTGCCTAAGCCATGAACCTGTTGATTGCTAACATCTATATTGCTTTCTCAATAGCCCCAAATTTGTCTTAGTCTGAAAGTATATCAAGCTCTAACCAATGATACTTTAAAAAGCTTGAGCTTACAGTGGATATAAATCTAATGTAGCAAACACTAGTTTAAAAAAAAAAAAACGATGACCATTTGGGTTCAAGTAATCTAAAACTTACTTAAAAAGTGAAGGAAATTCTTGGAAAAGGTTTAATAGGGAATAAAGGTGGTACAACGTGTATAGTGAAAAATACCCCTTGCTTATGTTTAGAATTCTGGCTTGCACGCTCGTTATGGCTGCTCTGGGTGTCCCATCTCACTTCAACTGCTGCAACCTCCCAAACGCCGCCCCAACCGCGGAGCATGTCTCCCCGAACTCTACTTTTGCCAGATGAAACTTGTTGATTTGTAAACTTTAACAATAGCGGCTGCACGCCTTATTTCTACGAGTGCTGCCCCTCTAATGCCCTTCTTCTGGGTGAAACATTGCTCCTGTTCCTGCAACATCTCCACAGCCTTTCTCTGCTACTGTGACCCACTACAAGTCCTCACTGTCTTGCTGTATGAGTTAATGACGCAGGCCGCCATCTCAGGTTTACCACATTTCTTTTTGTCATCACTGTTGCTTGTCTTTTTTTCTGGCCTCTTCTTTCCGCACTCGGGCACTGTAGTTTTTCTTCTATTTCCATGGGGCTGCACGTAGTTTTTCCTGCATGTCCACTGTTTTGGGCATCGGCCTCTCGCAGTCTGCTTCAATGGGAAGCACTCTGGTTGCTGCTGGGGACGGTGGTTACCAGAGGGCGCAGCTGCGACAGGACCCGGCTGCGAGGTCCGGTGGGTTGGGTGTCTGAGCAGGCACAGCCTAGCCATGCCTGCGGTGAGGGGGAGGGGTGGATGGGAGGACTATGGACTGGAACTCTAGAATTTATTGTAGCTACCAATGCAAATTAGGTGGATATGGCTTTTTAGCTCACCTGCACAGAGATATGTAACATGCATAGGTGCAGTAACTGAACACCCACAGATATACCTACTCAGTCAATAGAAGGTGGCACCAAAATACCAGCCGTTTAGCTGTGCTTGATCTGCCTCTTTCTTTCGGAACCTGTTTCCAGCCACTTCGCCAATGCCTATGGTGTCTCCGGCCATGCTTTGCGAGTTCTGTTTTCGGGGTTAGCCCTCTAAACTATACTTTAGCACAGATGTCTTCAATCTGTGGGGCGCAACCCCCAGGGGGGTCGTGGAGTCCTGGGAAGGGAGTTGCAGATTCTGTCAGAGCGTGCAGTTCCTTGAAACGCGTGGTTTGCCTTGGTGGCATCGACTGAGGGTGCTCACGGCAGAGGCCTAATTCACACCGAGGGGTGAAAAACATCAAAGCCTCATTAACAAGTAAAAGGTCTTTTAAAGACCAGTGAAGTACTTGGTTGTGTGTCTGTGAAGCTGTTTCAGCTTGGCTCACATACACAAGGGGGGGGGGGCTGGGGGAGGAGGCTGTAGCCCTTTGAGTTCAATGGACGTTGCGCACCTGGAGCTGTGGATCCCACCAGTAAAGCCCATGAATGGTCCTCTTCTTCCCCCCTCCCCCCCCCCCCCCCCGACGCATCCCATAAATGATTGGTTTAAGTCCCACGAGCCCTCATACCTGGCGCCTGTGCGGGAGAAATGTGCCTGAGAGTCTGTTCTTCACGGTGAGCTGTTGTTACAGCCCGCCTGCCCCCGCCCCCAGAAGGGAGGCACAGAGATGCCTTCCCATGAGAGAGGAAGAATGAAGAAGATGCAGAGATATACTGACCCCCCCCCCCCCCCATGAGCGGCACAGAAAAGGTGGGTGGATGAATGAATGATGGACGGATGGAAGAAGGATGACAGTATGGATGGAGGATGAAAGGATGGATGGATGTATGGATGGGAGGATGAAAGGGTGGACGGATGAAGGATGGATGTAAGGATGAAAGGTTGCATGGATGAAGGATGGATGGATGTGTGAAAAGGTGGGTGGATGAATGATGGGTGGGTGGATGAATGATGGGTGGATGGATGGGTGGATGGGTAAAGGATGGGTGGATGGGTAAAGGATGGGTGGATGGATGGATGGATGAATATATGAATGGAAGGATGAATATATATATGGATGGATGGAAGGATGGATGGATGAGTGAAAGTGTGGGTGGGTGGATGAATGAATGTGATGAGGTCTAACAGGCGCATTTATGGTTGTCGATAGTTGTTGATGAGTACCACCAGTTTCTAGAAACTATTGTCGGAAGGGGGTCCTTACGCCTAAAAAGGTTTAACAAGGGGTCTCGGCATCAAAAAGATTGAAGACCTCTGCTCTAGCACCTGGTGCTTTCCACTATGCTGTCTCTGTGCAACCCAGTTCTTACATGTGCCTCCGTCCTCAAATGTGACTTAATTTTAGGTGTCAGGGCATTAGTTTGTTTTTTAGTATGATGGGTGAAGCGTGTAGACTTTTAATGGTGGTTTTATTCACAACCAAACACATTAGCGCCATTTTACAGAGTTTGCAAGTGAAGCACTACTTTAATTTATTTCCTTTCTTTAACCTCTTGCGTGCTGATGACGAGCTCAGCTCGTCATGCAGCATGGTGGTGCTGTGCTGATGACGAGCTCAGCTCGTCATGGCCTCCGCGGAACGCCCACGCGGGAATAATTACCCCACTGTGCTGGCCGTTCCATTGAGCGGGCGTGGTCATGACTAGCTCAGCTAGTCATCAACATAGTGCCACCATGCTGCATGACGAGCCAAGCTCGCCATCAGCCCCTTGGTGCCGCGCGCGGCCCCCTCCTTCCGCGGCCCCCTCCTCCCCCGCGCCGTGGGGGAATTAGCCCCGCGGCGATAGGCTTAAACAAAAATGTTCACTTCTCCTGCGGTTCCGCTGCCCCTTCCCCTCTCTTTCTTCCTCTTATTCACTCGCTCATTCCTCCTCTCTTGCTGAAACCCATTATTTCAACAAATGGCTCTTAACCTCTTTCCTCACCTTTTATTTGTTCACCTGTGAAATGGATCCCAAAAAATATCTTTCGCTGCAAATGTCTTTTTCAGACATTGTTTTAATTCGATCTTGCAGCCTCTGGGCAGAGAGGAAAAAATTAAAAATAGTGAAAACAAGTATTTGCAATGCAATTGGTCTTGAATTACTGAAAGTTTGAGCTGTTAGCATTGCAAATAGTAATGCAATGCCAATAGCTCAAACTTTCAGTAATGCTAGACCTATTGCATTGCAAATGTTTTTCTTTTTATTTATCCATCCTTACCGGTACATTTAAAAAAATTAAAAAAACTGCGTCACACGTGTTATAACATGGACTTAATCACACCTTTTTTTTTCTTATATGTTGCACAGCATTGCCACTGCAGATGCTGTCAAACATGAACAAAAGGTATTCCCCGAGCCATTAGGCTAGTGACTAGATTTTGAGAAGTAACAACTCCGCGTCCATAATTCAAACGTTTCATGTGCATACTGTGTGTCCCAGAGCAAACTAAATGCTGTGATGTCTGAGTTGCTCACAGGTACGAGCATTGCGCTGTCCTGGTTTCGGAGACGCTGATCTCCGAAACTCATTGGGATAGATGTTAATTTGTGTTGCAATCCTTCAATAAACTGTGTTTTGAAATCGCTACGAGGAGACCTGTGGATTTATTTTGGGAGCGCGATGTGGCACCAAAATAGGTGTTTGGATTGCTTTTGGCACCATGTGCCGAGCCGCGGGTCACCTGATGAAGCGGCCTGGGGAAAGTGTGAAAAAGGCGAGTGGAATATAGGCATGTGAGCTGTAGATTACATGCTTTGCATACTCCTGCCATCTAGTGTTGCTCCGGATGTTAATTTTCGGACGCCCTTCTGGCCTATCTGCGTTGGTCCAGCTCCTTGTCGGTGGAACGGACTCCGTTCAAATTCTGCCACCTCTGCCATGTAAAGTATCCGCCTACGGACTTACATCACGTGTGTAACTTGTGCTGGTCTCCAGAGCACAAAGAACAAGACCGTGACGCATGCTGATCCTTCAGATCGAAGAAAACTGTGATCATCTGGCTCGATGTTGATAGATGCAGCGGCAGCAGTTAGGCGACACACCGGATCTCTAAGGCGAAGACTCCGAGCAAGAGATTCTCGGCAGCCGAAAGACTGGCTTCAGCGGCGTCTGACTCAGAATCTGAGTTGCAGATTGTCCTCTGACTCCGATGTGCCGCAGGGATAAGGGGACGTGAGTACAGAAGACACCCCTCACCCCCATCCTTAAAAAACCTAGGGCTTCGGCACCACCTCTGCCTCCAGGCCAAGATTGGCACCGAGAAGAGTTTTCTGACGCTCCGCCTTCTGGCTTGGCAGGAAACACTCTGACAAGCCTTCCGTCTCAGGACCGAGCCGGCCAATACCCACTTCCGTGCCGAAACCTTCGGGCTCTATGCACAAAATCAGCGTCGCGCAAAAACCTTCCATACCAAAACCAAAGAAACATTCCTTTGAGCCGAAATCTTCAGCGCCAAAAGGATATTCTAGCTCTGCTCCGAAAGCTTCAGTGCCTAAAACTAAAGAGCTGCCCGTAACTGAACGGGATCCAAACATGGACTTTGTACCACCTAGGTTGGAGCCGAAACAAAAAAACTCTATATTAATCCTGACTGGGCATATTCATGCTAAACCGCCATCCAAACGCAAGCTTCATGGTGACGACAGATCTTACAAGATTCAATTGAAGAGGAAAAATGTGGGTATTAGTCCTTTCCACACTACCATCTCCTCCTCCTCTCCACCACAGCTTTCCTTTACACATCACACCTCATCCTCTGCTTCACCTTGATGCAGTTGATACTGATGAAACTTAGTTACCAATGGATCCTTGGACTGATTATTCAGTTTATTTCCACAGGATACGGACCCTGATCTTTACCCTGTCAGACCATATCCATCTGATGACAATCTGTCATATCCGGAGCACATTGCTAGAGCTGCACATTACCATGGAGTGGTGCTCCATAAAGAGTCCTTTACTCTAGGAACACATGAGTCCAGTCAGACACTGCCTATTCTTAAGGGTATGTTGATAACATAACAATGGGGTATACCCAGTTGGACCTGGGCTAATAGTGGTACATATAAAGACTGGTTCAACTGAACAATGTCAATCTCAAGAAGGAGCTACAGTGAAACAAAAAACCACCCCACATTGAGCTAATTAGACACTGATCAGATCCACTTGATAATCAAAAAGATATATATTACAATAATAGTAAGTTAATAGTTTCAGCGATTGCTCAAAGGGTGAATAAGTGAGGGCAGGAATAAATTGCCAATATTTACAATATATACATTTGATGAAAGAGACCGGTCTAACAATGTTTAAACAGACTAGCTGAACAGCCCAAATTTTGTTAGCCACAAATGCATAATTGATCCGCTTTAGGGCTTTGAATAATAAGTACAGGTCTGAATTGAATGTAAAGTCGACATTTCGACCCCAGATTTTGGAAGAGGGTGATTCAGCCCTTACAAGGGGCTCTTCATCAGGACCAAGGGGGAGCAACCTACAAGGTAGGTAAAAATAGCATCAGTAATAATAATACTGCGTAAGGGGGTGCGTAGAACTAGGAAAAACTGTGGCTATGAGGCCCACCTAGCTGGTGCACTGTCTGATAGACCGTGAAGTTGAAATGATGAGCCTGGACGCTCCTGGTGTACAAAAATGCAGAACACGGCAAACAGAAGGGGAAAGGGGCACGTCAGTGCACTGTATGCTACCATGTAATACGATGAGAGGAAGCCAATAGGCTACAAGCGGATTATGGGCTCAACCACACTTAATGAAAGAAGGCCACTGGAATAATCCAATATCAAAGTCTGTGTCCAATCACTATGGACAGCTTGTTCCAAAATTAAGGAATGCGCAGAATAAATCTGCTTGATTCGGAGGACAAAACAGGTCCTTAGGAGGGGAAATAATCTGCAAGTGCACATACTCGTTGCTGTGGCCAAGTAGCCAGAAAGAAACGTGAATTGGGTTGTCATTTAAAGTTGCATGCACCCCAGAGTCTCCCTATTTGTGAAAATGGGAACAAAATTGTGTAGGACGTATGGTGATAAACAGATAAGAAGGTGGGTGGGGGGGACTGGGTTGCTGACAGATAGTCTAGCGTCCCGAGGCGAGTGACTATTAATTTATATAAAGAATCAACACGATGTGAGATTATTAAAGGCACAACACTTAAAATAGTAAAAGACGCATTCAAAGGTCAGCGTTGCAGTAAAGGGCATTAAGAATGACAGATGCGGTGGTGCACAAACTACTAACAGAGGGGAATTCAACTTGACCTAGTTATGTGCGTTGGATTTCAAGCATTGCCTTACCTCGTAGGAGGAGATGTATCACCGCTGGCGTCTCGTGTCTAAGTGAGCGCCCCAGGACCATCTCACTCTTAAAGAGGGAACGTGTTAACGTGCACGCGTTGAGATCGCGGCTGTACTTGCAGATGCTGGATGCATCTGATCGTCCAGGTGATGCAGATGATGAGGCTGCCATGTTGTGAACTTGACTCTCAGGAATGATTGTGACTGGTACTATATACAGGAGGATACAAGGCATACAAGTTAGACAGTTGTAAATCAGTGATAAGATTACATTACAATTAATTGGTTATGCATCATACGACTTGGGGGATAACATGTCAGACCGAGCTCTACAATACTTATAATCTCAAGGGTATGTTGAGATACCCAGACAACACCTTTTCAGATTTGTGAGACGTGCTAGAATCCTCACTACTAGAGTAGATAACAAATACTAACCTTCCCCAACAGAACCAATTTTCATTAAAATTGTTACCGCTTGACTCTTTAGTATCCAATGCTTGAAATTCTCTAGCATCTGGGGGTGCTCCTCCCCTAGATAAAGAGTCAAAACTAGTTGATGCTTCTGGCAAATGTAAAGCTTTGCAAGCAGCTAATCTTTTGCGAATTGCTAACACCCAAGGTCTCCTAGCAAGATACGATAGGGCCCACTGGGACAAAATTACTAGTTTCTCCCAAATGAGCATAAGGTCAAAGCTCAGGATTTAGTTCAAGAAGGTAAGCTAATTTCCTACACTTTCATTAGATGCGCTCTAGATGCGGCTTACACTGCAGGTAGAGAGGTAAATACTAGCATCCTACTCCTGGGACATATCGGATTAAGGATTTCCGGGTTCAAACCCGTAGTCTAGCAATCCATTCTCAACATACCTTTTGACAAGAAACATCTTTTTGGCCCTGAAGTTGATCAAGCACTCAAAAGAAAAAAGACACTGATGTAGCAAAATCGGTGAGAGCGCTTCAATCTCCCTCAGACAGAGGTTTCTTTCGGTGCTCCTTTTACAGGGGGAGGGTCCAAGTCCCCAGGGACAGACCAAAACACTTCCTCTTACAAAAATAATTCCCAATCATCTTTCACAAGAGGATTTTTCAGAGGAGGTTACAGGGGAAATAGTCCCTGGGGCAAAGGTAAAACACCACACCCCGCAATTCCCCTTCCCCAAATAAGCAGTGACTTCCCTCTGACTATTCCACACCTGTCGGAGGAAGACTTCAAGACTTTCTCCCCATTTTGGAATCCCTTACAACCAACAAATGGATGACTGGAATTATTCAACATGGTTATTGCCTGCAGCTTACCAACAACCCTCCAAACATTCCACCTCGACACCATCACAAATTGTCACCAGACGGCCAGCACTTGCTTCAATAAGAAGTACAATCTCTATTACTCAAAAGGGCTATAGAACCAGTCCCACTTACGTACCAAGGGTCGGTTAGTTTAGTCCCTTTATTTTCTTGTTCCCAAAAAGGATGTTTATTAAGACCTATTCTAGATCTCAGAGTTAAACAAATACATACTGTGAGAGCACTTTCACATGGTGACTCAACAAGTACTTCCCCTTTTACAGCACGACAACTTTGTCTACTCTTGATCTAAAAAACGCATACTTTCAAAATCCATTGCAAATACCTCAGATTTGGGAAAAGCAAACATTATCAAGGTACAAGGTACTTCCATTTGGTGTCACCACGGCCCCGAGAGTGTTCACCAAATGTCTTGCAGTAGTAGCCGCTCATCTCAGGAGACAGTGTATCCATGTCTTCCCTTAACTAGACGACTGGCTTATCAAAGCGGGTACTTACCAGAACTGAATACTACACACTCGGGCAACAGTACACCTACTTAATCAGTTGGGTTTCACAATCCATGCACAGAAATCTCTCCTGTGCCCTGTACAGGTGCAGTCTTATCTAGGAGCTTCCCTCAGAGCTCCCAAAGCTCTAGCCTCTCTCAATGTTGCCAGAATTCACAATCTTCAGTCCACAATACTATAATTTCAATCCAATCAAACATTGCTAGCCAGAGTTTGTATGCAACTGTTGGGAATGATGCATCCTGCATTGCAATCTGACTCGCGCAAGGCTTCACATGTGTCCTCTGCAAGAATGTCTAGCGCATCAGTGGAATCAGTCACAAGGTCAATTAACTAAACTAGTATTGGTAGACGGCCGCACCCATTGCTCTCTGCAGTGGTGGATCCCTCAAAAGTTATCAAAAGGGCATCCCTTCATAGACCCCGATTTCACAGACTATTGACAGCAGACGCATCCTAAACCATATGGGCTGCCCATCACCAACATCACACAGTACAAGGGTTGTGGTCAGACAATCTGAACATCTCCACATCAACTATCTGGAACTTCTAGAGGTGTTCCTAGCGCTCAAAGCTTTTCACACTAACCTTCCAGGCAAAACAGTCCTAGTCCGCACAAACAAAGTGACAGCGATGTACTATCTGCAGAAAATGGAAGGGACACACTCTCCAGCTGTCCCGCCTTGAACATAGGTAGCATTTGGAATTGGGCAATTCATCACAGAATTTATCACCTAGCAGAACACCTTCCAGGAGAAGACTATCAAATTGGCGGCCTGCTGAGCAGACACAGGCAGCAAGTTCACGAGTGGGAACTTCATCCCCAAGTTATTCGTCCCTACTTTCAACAATGGGGATTTCCACAGATGGATCTCTTTGCCACAGGACACAATGCAAACTCCCCAAACTTCGCATCCAGGTTCCCACACCATCTATCCAAAGGCAATGCTCTGTGGATGAATTGGTCAGGGATATTTGCTATGCTTTTCCACCGCTCCCACTAATTCCATTATTGGTTTGGAAGTTTGGACCAACATCCCTCACACTGATCTTAGTAGCCCCCACATTGGCTCGTCAACCTTGGTACACCACCCTGTTAGAACTGTCAGTGGTTCCACATCAAAAGCTACATCTCATACCCAGTCTCCTCACTCAGAGCCATGGAGAAATCTGACATCCAAATCCCAATTCCTCAACCTAAGGATTTGGCTCCTGAAGTCATACAGTTTGGTGATTTACAGCTACCACCAGACTGTATGAATGTTCTCAAAGAGGCTAGAAAGCCTACTACTAGAGCATGTTATGCAGCAAAATGGAAACTATTATCTATTGTAACAACAATAATATCAATCCACTTGATGCTTCTATACAGAACATCATTTGTTTTCTGTTGCATTTACAGCAATCTGGATTGGCTTACACATCCATTTGTTTACATCTAGCAGCAGTAGCCGTATACCTGCAAAATAGACAACACTTATCTCTATTCAGAGTACCACTGATTAACACCTTCGCTGCGGCGGCTATTCCGCCGCAGCGCTAACGGTCGCGCGGGGGGCGCGGCTCACCTGCGCTGGTGACAGAACCGTTCCGTCACGGCTCGTGGGTGAGCTGTGCTTGTGACGGAACAGTTCCGTCACGGCCCTGCCCGCTTAATGAAACGCGCCGCGCAGGCGTGAAATCGGCCGTGACGAAACCGTTCCGTCACAAGCACAGTTCACCCGCGAGCCGTGACGGAACGGTTCCGTCACCAGCGTCGAAGGAGTTAAAGCCTTCATGGAAGGATTAAAAATGGTGAGACCACCAAGAGTTCTACCAGCACCAGAGTGGAAATTAAACATAGTCCTTACAAGGCTAATGGGTCCACCTTTTGAACCGGTGCACAAATGTCAGTTACAATTCCTCTCATGGAAGGTTGCTTTCCTCCTAGCAATAACTTCACTAAAGAGAGTTGGTGAACTTCAGGCATTAACTATACAAGAGCCTTTCTTTCAACTTCACAAAGATAGGGTGGTTCTTCGAACCAATCTTACATTTCTCCCTGTGGTAGTTTCTGCCATTCATATCAATCAATCAGTTGAGTTACATGTGTTCTTTCCTCAACCTGATTCTGTAGCAGAGCGCTCTACACACTTTTAGAAAAGCTATACTATATTGCATAGAAAGAACCAAAGAATTTCGGAAAACAAAGCAGCTATTTGTTGCTTTTTCTCCACCACACATATACAATCCCATATCTAAGTCCGGTATTGCAAGATGGATTGTAAAGTGTATCCAAAGATGTTATACCAAAGCAAAAATAACTTTAATAATACCTCCTAGAGTGCATTCCACTCGCAAAATAGGAGCTGCCATGGCCTTCTTGGGGAATATTCCCATAGTTGACATCTGTAAGGCGGAAACATGGTCTACACCGCACACATTCACCAAACATTATTGTGTGGATATATCAGCGAGACAGGCAAATGTAGACCAAGCAGTACTAAACACTGTTTCAAAGAACTACAACCACTACAGGTTAGCCACCGCTTTGGGAGTATACTGCTGTAAAATCTATGCAGAGCATGTGATCTACAGCTCGCATGCCTCGAATAAATGTTACTTACCCAGTAAGCATCTGTTGTTGGCATGTAAAGCTGTAGATTCACAGGCGCACACCCTCCCGTCTCCAATAGTTGTTCTCAATTTACATTCATACGCATGGGCATCTCTTTTCTACACTTACTCCATTCTTACCCTCTGCAAGAATTGATTGACCAAGGTAGCAAATGTTCACTAATAAGGATAAAACCCAATTCTTTGTAAGCTATACATACACAGTTGAACTGTTTCAGTTCCCTTGCTACTGGCTAAAATATCCAGCATTCATGAAATAACGTAATGCAGGATCATATGGGAAACTTCAAAGGTGCCAAACCAGTCCTTTTTTGTCCATGGTTGCTGCACAAATCTGAGACTAATATTGCTAATCACAGTAACAAAACAGCTTATTTAAACAACCAATGCAACCTTTGGGCCATAGTACATTCTATCTTAATGGGTCCGTCAATTACTAGCAGCCACAGCCATTGAAGATTAAACTTTCTATTTTACCTCCCCACATTGCGGTGGCAATGCAATCATGATTGTTCAAAAGACAGCTACCAAGACGAAATACCCTTCCATTCTCCAATGTTGACTTTGGCTGCGATGTGGTATTTGTTTTTGACTCTAGTGCGTTCCAATTACCCAAAACGTGTGAACCGGGGGATGGAAGCTGTGCAGTGCCGCTGGATTTCTACTGTGTTGAGGGACAGTAGTAGAATATCCATCTACTATCTATCGATCTCTGTGTGTGTGTGTGTGTGTGTGTGTGTGTGTGTGTGTATATCCATGTTTATGGAATCATCTAGTATTTTTTGTCTATGGATTCAGAGATTATTTATGATGGAGAAATAGGATTATAGATAAGTGCCTTTACATTCCAGCTGTGATGATTGCGAAGTCTGAAGTAGTTATGTATATCGCACCGAAGGTACAGTATCACTACATGATTGGATTATTTTCAGACTAGAATGGTACTTGAATGAGGTCCAAGTCAAATGATGCAGCTTGGGCAGAAGGTATGGTTGCATGATCCCCAGCACGCCAGTAGCTCCATAATCCTATCAAATGTATAGCACTGAATGCTATATTTCTTTGAGCAAAACCGGTTCTCTCTGAAAATGTAGATCTTATTTGTTGCACTCTGTAAACCTACATATCACAAATTAGTTCAACCGATCCTAGCAAAGCATGGTGTTTAGCTTCTACTTTTAGTGACACATTTGGGTGAAGACTAATAGCTTCTCTAGGATAGTGTCAGAACGTCTTAAATCTGGATATGTAAAACTCAATACAGTTCTAAGAATACTTTCCTTTGTAGGTCGAGGCACAGCTACATTTGATGGAACAGCAATTGCTAATGCGGTTGTAAAAGAACTAGCTGAAAATATAAAATGTCGCACTTTGTTTTCTACACACTACCACTCTTTGGTCGAGGATTATTCACACAATGCTGCAGTACGTCTTGGACATATGGTAGGTGCAGATAGTTCATTTCTTTGAAGTACTTCTTTGAAAGTTGTACATTATTCCTTGTTTAATTGCCTAAGCATAACCCTGTTAACCACTTGAAATTACAAAAGTTTAGCACAATGGTGCTAAACTGTGAATTAGACTATGCGCTTTCCTGTGAAAAGACTTGTGCAGTTTTGCTAATATGTCCCTCGTATGTAAAACCTGTAGTGCATACTCTAATATATTGCGTTGAACAGTCTGACCTGAAGCCTGTATGATTGTTTTTGGCTGTTTGATCCAGCTTTGCATTTACTCAATTTTCGCTTTACCAGGTTGAACCAATTAACACTTCCAATGATTACAAATCTGTGGGACCAGTAACCAAAAAAGACTGCCTTTCTAATGTGACCTGGTACTGGAAGACTTTTCAGCGCATCTTTCTGTGTTGCAGGGATGTATTCAGTTTTGCTGTTAAGTAGACCCATTCAGTCTGGCTATCTTTTACCAACCCTTCTTGTAAGTTATAAAAAAAAAAAATCTCGACCACCTATGCACAGATATTTGTTCTCCTAGTATCTTCTGATGGGTACTGTAGGAAGCTGGCTCTCTATAAAGTGCACCAACATGAGGTACACTGTGTAGTGTCCAGGCAAACACCAAAGGAATTACAGAGGCACAAATGACACCACAAATGCTTTCTTGTGGTATTGCGGGCGAGCAGTTTGGGATGTCGGAGGGTAGTGTTAAGCATTTATTACACACACAGGCATTGATTGAGATAAACAGTCAAAGAAATTCAACACCAAATTATAAAAAATAACACCTACTTTTATATAAATTTAGATACCAAGATCATCTGTGTCTGGCAAGTACTTTTCGAGTCATGATTTTTCAGTTTTCAGAAATGGACACAGTGCATTTTCTGAACTGGCAATGTTATCCTATAGAGGAAAAATATGTATTGCATTAGGGCACTTGTCAGCTACTTATGGGACTGTTCTTGTGTACTTGAGGTGAGTATTTATTTATTTTATTTTAACACTTCTAGAGCCCGCTGTTACCACTCGGTGTCCTGGCGCTGAAGTGATAGTCCCTAGGGGGAAAATTTCCAAGACCTAGAGCGAAAAGAGCCATGTTTTTAGGTCCCTTCTGAATGCCAGCAGATTCTCGTTCTGTTTAAGGGAAAGAGGGAGGGAGTTCCATGCCACCTCTGCTCCCCTAAAGAAACTCCTTCCGCCCCAACGCACCTTCCTGATCCGGGTCGTTTTAACCAGCCCTAAACTGGCCGACCTAAGTTGTCTGCCTGGTCTGTACCATTGAAAACGGTCCTGAAGAAACTGAGGGCCAAGACCATGTAATGCCTTAAAGACTATACAGAGGGCCTTGAACAAAATCCGCTTCCGCACCGGGAGCCAGTGCAGTTTCTCCAGCTCCTTGGTGACTGAGGAAAACTTGGGCAGACCCCCAATCAGGCGAGCGGCCGCATTTTGTAGGACCTGAAGTCTGTTTAGCACCCCCTGTTGCGCCTCGAGGAGAAGGCTATTGCAATAGTCCATGCGTGAGAGTACGAGAGCTGTCACCACCGTCTTTCTGCTTCCCTCTGGTAGGAAGGGGAGGACCTTCCTAATAATTTTCAGGGTCCAGTGTATAGAGGAGCTCAGTGCCTTGACTTGGGGTTTGAAGGAGAGTTGGCTGTCGATTATGACACCCAGATTCTTCACCTTCGAGGCCGGGCAGGGTGGTGGTCCCATATCATTGGGCCACCAGCTGGGGCCCCAGAGATTGGTATTTGACCCAAAGATAACCACCTCAGTCTTGGAGGAGTTAAGTTTTAAACAGCTTTTAGCCATCCAGCAACTGACTGCTGACATACATTCCTGAAACCTGCCTGCCACCGCCACCTCTGTCCCCGGGAGCACCGAGACCACAATCTGGGTGTCGTCCGCGTAGGATGTTAGTTCGAATCCAAAGGATCTGATCACCGGGGCCAGGGATGATACATAGATGTTAAATAAAGTGGGGCTTAGGGAGGATCCCTGCGGGACCCCCCCTGGGAGTTGGAAAGGTCTTGATTCAAACTCCCCCATTGCCACCACTTGTACCCGGTCTGTTAAAAAGGCTTTCAGGAGGTTAAGCGCTTGACCCTGGACCCCGCAGCCCTCCAAACGATCCACCAGCAAAGCATGGTGGACCGTATCGAAGGCCGCCGATAGGTCCAAAAGGATCAGCACTGCTTGGCCACCTTCATCCAGTACCTTCCGGACCTGCTCTGTGGATTTTATAAGAGCGGTCTCGGTACTGTGACCCTCCCTGAACCCATGTTGAGCTAGATCCAGACCCTTGGAGTTACGCAGGAAAGAACAGAGCTGGGAGTTCATAATTTTCTCGACCATTTTAGCTGGTAGTGGCAGCCTGGAGATTGGCCTATAGCTGTTGGGGTCTGCGATGTCAAGGGATGGTTTTTTAAGAAGTGGGCGAATTGAGGCCCGTTTCCATAGTTTAGGGAACTCCCCTCTCTCAAACATTAGATTGTAAATGCTGGCCAAGTGGTCCGCAATAGGAACTGCTGCTAGCTTTGCGATTGCGGTCGGACAGGGGTCCTGGGGTGAGCCTGATTTGGTGGCCAACAAAAGTTTCCATACCTCATCAGTCCCAACTGGCTCAAAGGCCAAGAATTTGGCTGCCGGTGGTCCAACCGAACTGTTCCTATGGGGCATCTGTCGGAGACTCTGGGCCACCAAAGGTTCAAGAGACGTAAAGATTGAATGAACTTTGCTCAGAAAAAAACTTGCTAGTGATTCGCAAAGTTCTATATTAGGTGGCACAATCACGGATTTGGGAGAAGCCAGACTAGCCACTGTCTCAAAGTTCCTTAGAAGAGTTTTTGGCATTCTCAATACGTTCCGTGAAGTAGACACTCTTTGCTTTTCTAATATCGTCTTTATAGGCCCTTTGACACATTTTTAGTCTCTCTTTGTCAGTCTCAGTATAATTAGCTCGCCAGAGCCGTTCTAAATTTTTGCATACTATTTTGGCCTCTCTAAGCGCATCAGTGTACCAGGGAGCCGATGGCACCCGCCTGGTGAGTCTGCATCTCTTAGAAGGGGCCAACTTGTAACAGGCCTCATTAATCCACTCCGTATACTTGGCGGTGGCTGTGTCTACCTCCGCCGGTAGGGCCGGGCCGGAGGCCAGGAGCAACTCCTCCAGAGCCGTCCCGTCGACATTTTTCCATGCCCTACACATCCTACTTGCTTGCCCCTCACCCGAAGACGACTTAATCCGTGGGCTGAGGATGGAAAACATCACCACTCGATGGTCAGTCCAGGGTAGAGGTTGAGCATTCGAGAATGTCAGATCGGGATTGCTGGAAAATATCCCGTCTAGTGTATGGCCCGCCTGATGGGTTGGCCCTACTACCGACTGAATCAGGCCCCCCGCAGACATCATATCAGCTAAGGCCATAGTGTCGGCATCAGTGGTATCTTCTAAATAAAAATTAAAATCACCCAGAACGGTATAAAAGTTGGCACACAAGGCTTCCTCTAGGAAGCTACCAACTGTGTCAAGAAAACGGGCCTTCGACCCAGGGGGTCTGTAAAGGAGGCAGCCTTTAAATGTGCAATGGTTGGAGAGATCCAATTTAAACCCCAGGGCCTCACGTGCCCCGGAAGTAGCTGGAAAGAAATGTCCCTGAATAGAAGATTGATAAATAATTGCCAGACCTCCACCCCTCTTCCCTGGCCTGTCAAGGACATAATGGAGGTAATTTGGCGGTGTGGCCTTCACCAAGTCAGGACCAGATGCAGCGTCCGTCCAGGTCTCAGTGATAAAGGCTATATGTGCATTCGAATCAAGAATCAATTCAGCACATTCCACACTGTGCTTTACCAACGATCTAACATTAATCAAAATACAGGTAAAAATTTGGTTTCCTCTACTTTCTTTAATCATCAGGGTGCGAGTATAGGCCTTAATTTTATCCCCCGTGATGGGAGGAAAGTTCATTTTACATGCATCACAGCTTTGCAGCCCCACCTGTAGATCTTTATCAGGAGCCATCCTTGGGCACCCGGTCCTCTGACAGCGCTCCCCCAGTTTCCAAAGTGCCGCTCTCTCGTACGTTAGTCTCTGACAGGGGGCTGATGGAAAAATCACAGGGGTTGTGGCGCTGAGCGCGGGCCCGCTGCGCCCGTCCGCTGCGCGGGCGAGATGCTATGGATATAATATAGGGCGGGAGGAGGGCGGGAGGCTGCGACAACTAGTCCGCAGACCTTCCCCTCCCTCCAAGATGGCGGTTCCTGTGCCCCCTTCCGCGTCAGTGCCCAATCGGCTGCGCGGCGGGGTGGAAGATGTTAACGCACCAATACAAGGGACCGAAGCCACCAGCCAGCAGGAAGCGCGAGCTAAAGTGGTACGTGCAATTCCTTGTTAAAAACTGATAGTGCAAACAATTTACATGAAAATACAGTTAAAATCGTGCAATCATGAAGTTAAAAAACACTCGCTCTGTTTCCAGCCCTAATCCCCCGGCTTTCCGCCTCAAGGGAATATCAGGGAAAGGTCCAAGGACACACCAACAGGTCACCTCGGGTGACTAGGGTGTTTGGGTATGGAGATGTCACGGCATCGGGTGTCCCATTCACTGCAGTGGGAGAACGGTCCTGTTACAAAGAGGCTGCAAGCAGGTACTAGGTCCCCAGTCTTGGGGAATCCACAGGGAGGTTTGACCCTTAAGATCCTCTGGCACGCAGGGACACATTTGATCCACGTCTCATCAGGCTGTGGAGTTCGGGTGCAGTGTTGTCTTTAGGGTCAGATTCTGGTGCAGGAGTCTCTCGCGGTTGGAGGGGGGCCTGCAGAAAGAGGCTGCAAATGGTGACTGGAAGTCCAGTCTGGCTAAACTCAAGTGTGGGCTTGGGTCTGGGGACCTCGTTGGCACAGTCACCTCCCTTGGACCCGGGCTCTGGAGCGCAGGTGCATAGGTGCTCTAAGGTGTCGGGTGGCAGTGGTCAGACTCACTTTACTGTATTTTATTTTCCAGCAGGAGGGCTAAATAGGTCAGCAGGACCCCTCACAAAGTGAGTCTCGTTTTCGTCACTCAACAAAAAGGTTAGTCTTCCTCTGTTTTGGTGTCCTGTCTGGGCACAAGCTTTGATTGCTGCAAGGGGGTCGAAAATGGCACTGTGCAGATACAGGTCAGCCCTGACATCCACGCACTTGGAGGTAGAACGGATTTGACCTGTGAGAGTAGTGCTACGGCTCCTTGGACAGCTGCTGCATCGGTAGACTCCGTAGGCAGGAGGTTGGTGTACCAGATCTTGCTTCTTTCCCTACGAACTCTTAGGTGCTGAGGATTTCGGCGTGGACAATTTCGGCTCTAAAGCTTTTTTTCGGCACTGAAACCTTTGGTGCCGAAGGGGTCTTCTGTGCCGGCGGTTCAGGCTGGAATGTTCCCATGGGGCACAGGGTCAAGACTGATTTGCATATGGTTTGGTTCAAACTGGAATGGAATGGTGAGCAAAAAAAACGAAGGATTTAGGCCCAGATCTCTGTACTGGGGTGAATGTATGACCTTGTTCTGCATTCTGTCCATCAACTGTTTTTGCATTTGTCACCCCGAGTGGGACCGGTATGCTCAGATGTGAGTCCCATGCTCTCCATGCCACTGGAATCAAGCTATAATAATAATAAAGGGCCTTATAGAGCGCTTGGTTACGCCATCCGGCGTGTCCCCACGCTGTGGAAAAGAGTCTGAGGCGTGACAGTAGCCAGGATCCGTAGGTCCACTCTCATGGAGGGGCTATTGAGAGAACAGATGAGTTTTAAGAAGTCTCCTAAACCTGATTTCTGATTGTTCCATCCTTAGCCCTAGCGGTAGTTTGTTCCAATTTTGCGCCGCTAATAGGCGAAATGAGCGTCCACCCATCCTAGCTTTCTTAGTCCTGGGGATAACCAGCAGTCCTGTCCCGCCTGATCGCAATGTTCTACCTGGTCTATATCTCGTAATTAAATTTTCCAGGTACATCGGAGCTTTTTGCCAAAGGATACGATGGCAAATCAGAAGGGATTTGAATAGTACCCTTTTCTTGACTGGAAGCCAATGCAAGGCTTCAAGGGCAGATTTAGACGCGGCCCTTCTGGGAAGTCTCAAGATCAGGCGAGCAGCTGCATTCTGCAGGACTTGAAGACGTCTGATATTCTTTTCCGGGACACCCATCCTGGCTGAAAGCCCGAAACCGGTCCTAGGATGCTTGTTTCCAGTCCAGGGAGGACCTGGCTTGGCAGTTCAGGCTGGACTGTTCCCATGGGGCACAGGGCCAAGACTGATTTGCATATGGCTTGGTTCGAACTGGAATGGCATGGTGAGCAAAAAAACAACTATGGATTTAGTCCCAGATCTCTGTACTGGGGTGAATGTATGGCATTGTTCTGCATTCTGTCCAACTGTTGTTTTGGCGATGTAGAGGGTGGCACCGGTGGCGGCTTATGTTTTGATGCCGAAGGTGGTGTTTTGGTACTGGAATGGGGCTGGCCCGAGCCGGAAGGCTTGTCCTTATGTTTCGTAGAAGGGTCGGAGAGCGGGGCATTAGAAACTTTGTGTCGGTGTCGACCCGAGCTCAAGAGTGGGGGTGATACCGGAGCCTTAGTCTTTTTTGGGTTGTGTGGTCACATGGGGATTTGTACTCGCAGTACGTTGACCCGGCGTGGTGATCAGGTGTTTTCATGTCGGAGTCTGCTTCCGAGACCAGTTCTTCTTTGGCCTCTACGTCTGTACAGGGAACCTCTGAATCTTCTCCAAAGTTGTCCGGTACGCAGCTGCTGCATTTCGTGGCGTCGAGCCAGATGGTCACGAAGAGTCTTTTTCGATCGGAACGATCCACACGCTTCGCAGTCCTTCTCTTCGTGTTCTGGGGATAAGCACAGGTTGCAGACGTGGTGCAGGTCAGTGCGTGGGAACTTAGCACGGCACCCAGGACATAGTTTACATGGAGTCCGTTCCATTGACTGCTGGCGTGGTCGCCACGGGTAGGCCCGACTGCTTGCCTTGAAGATCCCGGAAGGTGTTACAAATTCTACGATGCTCGTCAAGTGGGAAACCGCGTTCGAAAGACAATTCCGTCAAGGTTAGAGGATTGCACGTCAAAGGGGTTCGGAAACTATACCGGAGCACAGCAATAAACATCTGAACCCGATGGCAGAAAAAAACAGTTGATGCCCATGCTGACTATCACCTACCTCGTGACTACAAAGACTTCTTCGAAGAAAAACAAAGTGCAAACATCCTGGCCCAACACCCGATGGTGATCTATGCTAACGCATATGATCTACAGCTCCTCTGCCTCGAACCGTATAGTTTTGTAACTTGAAGAAATTTCTGGATTCTTATGCTGTGTTTTATTCCGCCATATAGTGGTTGAGTCTTGGATTTAAAAACCCTACTTTTGGCTGTTTGAGTCCCCTCACATATTTACATTTGGTGTCCCCTTGTGACGTTGTCTTGCTTCTACCGAAGATTCCACCTTTGGTCGCCATCTTCAGATTTTGTTTTCTTCTTCTTCTTCTGCTGCTTCCTCCTCATCTTCTTGGCAGAGGAGGGTGGGTTTGCTTGTGAATCCAGAAAATGCTTCAAGCTGCAAAAATACAGACAGGTAAACTATACGTTGTGCAGTGTGAATCTTTTCTGAATTAACATGCTGTGCATAGATTTTGTAGCAATTTGTTACTACAGTGGTGGTTGGGTTGAAGATGGACCTTGATTTGAAAACAGATGTTGTAAGACCTTTTGTCCACTAGTGCTTCCTTGTTCATTTGAATATCTACACAAGTGTCTTCTTAATGTGTGTACTGACAGTGTTGCTGCCATACACATGTCTTGTAGTGATGTATTTGCTAAGAAAGCAATGGTTGCTCCCTCCTTTCTTGTTGAATGTGCACCAGAAGTGTCTTATAATGCCTCTCCTGCATTCTTGTAGCACAACTGAATAGTCTGTGCCATCTACTTTGCAATTATGTTCTTGGTAACAGGCCTTCCTGGAAAACGTATTTGCAAATGATACAAAGAGGTGTTTTATTTTCCTGTCTGACTTTTTCGTTTTGATGTAATACATTACTGTGTATCTGGCATCCAGACTGTGTAATGTCCTCTCTGTGGTTTTTAGATCTTTAAAAGAAACTTGGTATCTGAATACTTTTGCTCATGTGGAACTGAGATAACCTTTGGCATGAGTTATGGGTTGGATCTCAGGACAATTCTATCTTTGTGAATTGGAAAATAAGGTTCCTATAAAGGGAGTGCTGGTAATTGCTACATCTGCGTAGTTTTATTATGGCCACTTAAAAAAAAAAGCAGTCTTTAGTGTGAGTGTTTGTAATGTAGCCTTGTGTAACGGTTCAAAGGGTGCCTTCATCAACAATAATTAAATTCCATGTGGGTGCAGGCGCCTTCTTTGGAGGTGCAATTCTTTTTGCTCCTTTTAAGAATCGCTCAATGATGTGAAGGAACGTCTTTCAATGTGCCCCCTTGTGTACGCCACTATTGCTGCTAAATTAACCTTTAAACATGCATAGGTCAGCATACAATCTAGAAGGTGGGTCAAGTACTTTAGCACTGTTTAATTGCTAGTGATTTTCTAATAATCCTTTTAAGACGGTTGTCGGTCTTCTTGCCTCTTTTAAGACCACCATTGTCCTTTCAGGTGTCAATTTTAAGTCTTCAGGAGCCATGCTCCCAGGCTAAAAACTCTAGTTCTGGGTGAAGCACCCTTCCTTTCTGCATTGACAACAGGTCTTGCCTGGTTGATAATTTGTGAATCTTTTCCTGTGATAGTTTGTCTTGACCACTGTGTAGCAATTAGTATCAGTTATTCTGCTGCTGAGCACCCTGTGAAGCAGTGGTATCTGGAGAAAAGCATATGCAAATTTCTCGAACCAATCTATTGACTGGGCATTCCCCACGGACTGGTGGCGATGCTTTCTAGAGGCAAAGCGTTGGAATTTTGCGTTCTGCAAACATATCTATTACTGGTGTTCCCCATTTTTGACATTTTTGTGAGTACTGCTTGATTCCGTTCCCATTTGTGAGGCCACGAGGCTTGTCTTCTCAGTCTGTCTCGATTTTGTCATTCCCTGGTGGTGGACAGCTAAGTTCTCAATCTTCTTTTGAATAGCCCAGTTCCACTTTTTTGTGCTAATCTTTACATTGGTAGACAGTGTTCCTACCTGTGTATGTAAAATATGATGGTTGTGGGGTCCATTTGGATCATTATTGACTTTTCCTACTGTTTTTTTGAAAGGCTGGTCAGTCCAGGAATACTGTTTTTAGTTCCAGGCTGTTGATGTGTTGTACTGCATCCTGGTCTTTTCAGGATCCCTTTTGTTTTGAGTGTTCATGTGTGCTTCCCCATACCATCTGTGAGGAGTCTGTTATGGTCACAGTTGTAGTAGATTGTGTAAATGTTTTTCTTTGTGTTCTGTGATCTTACACCACACTATCTCGTCCTCTATCCTTTTCCCGACAACCACTCGATCTTCCCAAAGCCTATGACCATTCGTCTTGTACCCCTTCCTGAAATTATCTTGTGAAGTCTTGTGTTTGGTATCATCTGGATCCAAGCAACCTTCATTACTAGTTTTGTGAATAATCTTGGGGCTGTTCTTATTCCAAATGCTAGCATTTTGAACTGGTATTGTATATCTACCACAAATCTGAGCAATTGTTTGTGGTTGGTGTTTATGTGTATGTGTAAATCTATTGTCACCATGTATTCCCCTACTTGTAGTTGAGATATTACCTCTTGCAGAGTAGTCACTTTGAATTTTTGCGTTTTTATAAATTTGTTCAAAAGCTGAAGTCTAGAATTGGCCTGAATGACCATCATCTATGGTTAGTATTTGGAAATGTGTTGTTTCCTTTGTTTTTTTCTAGTCTTGGTAGTAATTTCACACCATTCTTTGAAAGCATTTCCTCTACCTCCTTGAGTAGACTGGAAGTTGCCTCCTTTGAGTGTACCTTTTTCTTTTGTCCTTTTTCTTTTGTCCTTCGCATGGAGGTGTCTTGTCTAATTCTATGTAATATCTGAATTTAATTGGGTTTTAAACCCACTGGTCTGTGGTGCTTTTTCTCCACTCTGGGAGGAAATTTGTTATTCGACCTCCTACTGGTGTTGAATTTTTATTCTTGATGATTATTTTTGTCCCTTTGTGTGTCTCTCCTCCTGCTGCTCTTTTAGATGTTTGACGAGTGAACTTTGACAAGTCACTTATTTGCCAGGAGAGCTTCTCCCCTTTGTGGTTGTCCTCTACCACATCTGCGAAAGGACTGTCTTCTCTGTTATTACTGCCAGGTTTGTGTTTTTTGTTGATTTGCCGTACTACTTCCCTGATAGGACTGTTGGTAGATTTGATCTGATGGTCCAGGGTGGAAGGAGCCCCTTTCTATGGGTCTTAGTTAAGCATATTGCCTCTGAACTGTAGAGCCCCCACTGACTTTGCTGTTTCGTTGTCCTTTTTTAACTGTCTCATCAGCCATACTCCTGAAAAGTTGTTTCCCCACTGAATGGTGCATTTAGAATGTTCGCTTGTACTTCATGTAATTCTTAACCAGGCTTGGCGTTCGGCATTACAGAATAACATAATTTGTCTGCTGCCGCCAATGCAGATTTTGAACTGGTATTGGCAATTTTTTTTTTGTGCCATACTCCACCAAGTGTGCTGCCCTCTTTTGGTACTACTCTGGGAACTGTCTCATTGATTCACCTATATCCTCCCAGAGTTAGTAGGTGTGACGATTAAGTAGTGCATTGGAATTTGCCATATACCACTAGTTTGCAGAAATCTTTTCAACCTTTCACTCCATGAGATCTATCCTCTTACTCTTCTTATCTGGAGGTCTATTTGTGCTTGGGACGTTAGCTCTCTTCCTAACAGTAGATATTTCTGAATCTGCTGTAACTGTTCCCTTCATGTAGTTTGATCCTTGGAAGAGTGTTTATACTTCTTCTGTGCCCTAGGAATGACAGCCTTACAATGTTGCTGGCTCTTTAAATGCCTCCTTTTCTTGATCCAAAACACTTGAGTACATAGGTAAAAATTGGTTCCTTGATTGTGTAGTCATAAGAGTTTCTCGTAGGGAACAAGATTGTTGTCTTTCCTCTTCTAATTGCACTCCATATCAATCTGCTGTTTTCCTTATAACCTGATTATAAATGCCAATATTATCAGGGGGGTGATTACCTTGGAAGAAACGTGTATACACCTTCTGGTGAGTCTGTTTCCAGATCTTGCCATTCTGTGCCTTGGTATTCTGAAGCCTCAGAATCCTGGAAGATTTGTTGTTGTTCCTCCTCCTCATAGATTTCTTGTTCTTGATATTCTTGAGGTTCAGGAGTTAAAAGGTGCATCTATTTCCTTGATGCATCCGTCCCCTTGATCTCTTAATGTCGAAGACTTATTTGGGATACAAAACTGTTTGAGACGTTCATCTAAGTCTTTCTTCTTTTGTAGATTAGCAAATTCAGCTTAAAGCTGTCTACTTTTCTCCATCTTGGTTGGTTGTTTGTTAACCTCAAGATTATGATTTCCCTTTGATGAGGAAGAGTCCTTTGGAGACAACGTGTTTGGTGAATCGTGTCAGTCTGTTTTCGACCACTCCTGTTTCGACATCAGTGCTTCTTTTTCCTCGATAGTCCTTTGACGTCTGGATTTTTTGGGGGTCTTAACCACTACGGTGTCCTTTTCGAAGAATCCAAGGGTGCACTTCTCTGATCAGTAGTAGAGTGTTTCAATGCCAATGCTGCTTTCGAGGATTTAGTCTGATTTTCGTGACTCAGGTAAGATCGTTAAGGACTATGGGGCATATTAGCAAGAACCTCGTTAAAATTATCGCCGTTTTAGCGGCAGGAAACTGCTGCTAAAACAGCGATAATGGGATTGCTAATATGCGTTATAGAAGCCCACATTAGGTGTGCCAGACATCTAACCTAGGCTTCTATTGGAATTCTATAACTCAAATTAGCAAGCCCATTATCACAGTTTTAGGGGCAGTTTCCTGCCGCTAAAACGGCGATAATTTTAACTAGGTTCTTGCTAATATGCACCCATGTCTCTTACTGCTGTTGAAGTCCTCTTGACACCTTGGTCTGCATCCACAATATGCAAGTATGCCTCTGTATCCCCTTCTGGACCTTCAGCAATGCTCTCCTCTTAATCGCTGGAAATACCCATGTCGTGTAGAGATGGAGCAGGGTGTTGGTCCTGCATGGTATGTTGGGCTGCTGTTTGTCTGGGTCTTACTCTTAGAATCTTCGGGGTGAACGCTGAACAGGAGTTGTAATCTTCACTACAGTGATTTATCAGCAGGCAGAGGTTGCAGACCTGGTGCTGGTCCATCTTTGCAAACTTATGGTGGTAGTTTTTGCAAAACTGGAATGGTGTCTTCTCCATCACCATATACAGGGAGCCCCTGCACATGCATTCTCTGGAGCAGTCGCTGAGGATACCTTGTCCTTTTCCCAGAACTGCTCCAGTACATTTTTTATATTTCTTTGCTCCGGTAGACTGTCAGCAACGTTTTCCTTCGGACTGTTAGAGAACCTTCTGCGTGCATCCAGACCCAAAGGTGGAAAAAGGAATCTGAAGATGGCAATCAAAGGTGGGAGCTTCTGGAGGAAGCATGACTACCTCACAAGGGGGACACCAAATGGAGGTACATAGACGCCCACGGACAATAAAAAAAAACAACTTAGTAAAACAAAGGATTTTTAGGAGAATTCTGGACCCAACCACTGGATGGCGGGTTAATGGCACAGCATGCGAATCCAGAAAAGATTCAGACTGCAAAACCTCTTTAACCCCATCCCTGCACTGTAACTAACTTCAGTGCACCTATATTGTTGCATGCATTGAACCTCCTGTGGAAGGATGTGCAGATGGTCTTGTGGAAGTATTATTAGTCTGGGAGGAATTGGATATTGTTGGAAGGGCATCCCCCCCCCCCCCCCCCCCCCTTCCACAATTTGTATGACCAAACTGTCTGATGCGATGGTCCTCCATGTTTGTGGAAAAGACACCCCATAAGCATGTTGCTTTCCTCTGCTACACCCTCTGTATTGTCTGTAGAGGGCTCACCTACTGTTGAGCACCACTGTTGGTGCACTTGAAAGGAGCCTCCATTGAAAAGTAAAAGCTTCTTAAATTGACCGTAGTCTCCGAGTTGGGTTCAAGAGATCTAGCAGTGGCCTTGCTGTCCTTGAATCTCTCTCGTGTGGGGTCCACCTTAGCACCAAAGGGGGAGGATCCATTTATACAGCAAGTCCATGAGTGTTGTCTGGACATACCGAGGAGAGCTTGAATTCCGCAACTAGGCATGTTTTCTTTGGGAGACAGAAGTTGCCACAGCTTTACCCACTGAATCCAGTGTCAAGGCTGAATTGAATGACCTGCTTTGCAGCAACCTAGTCATCATATATGGTCGCCTAGAAGTGGTCCTTAACCTAATTTGTTAGACTAGGAATGACAGCCTGAGCATGTACATAGCGCTCTATAAGGCTGGTTGCGTTGATAGATTTGTGTGTGGCCCATACTGCCAGATGAAAACCCCACTTGGCGTATTGCTCCAAATCTTCGATTCTCTAAATAAAAGAAATAGTGTCCATGCAAATGAGCTGGGAATCGTTTTGCTGGAACAAGAGACAGACTTTCTAGTAAAGGAAAGGTCAACAAGAAATATGGGTCACCAGGATCAGGCTTATAAAAGCAAGCTATTTGTCTCGATACTGCAGTCTATGCTGTAAGTTTTACCCAAATAGCTAATATAGGCTCATTGAGGGCCTCATTAAAAGGAAGAATTTGTTGTGCAGAGTAAGAGGTGGAATGCAACACTTCTGTTAGACTATCTGATTTTTAATCCGTATATGGGATTTGAAGGTCAAGCAGCCCTGCTCGACCCCCCACAGGCATACCTCGGCGGGATATGTCCCAGACATTTGTTTGCAACAGTTGCTGTGGGGCTTAAAACCTGTTTTTGAAAGTGCTATCCTTTTTACACAGGTAACATTTAGAGGTATTTCTGAGAGACCTGAACAGAGCTCTGGATCTACGTCTGGTGCTACAGAAATAAATTAACTTATGTCAGGGGTGGCGCATTTATAGCCTCCGCACATCATTTCCAGAGACAGCGGGCAGAGGTACTGCTGAAAAGTTTCCAGATCTATTCAGATGCCTGGGGCATATATTCAGAAGGTGAGGAATCTGCAACTGCAAGGCTCTATCAGAGATAGTGGTATTTGTTTTTGTATGTTATTTAATTATGTGCTTTTGGGTGTTATTTATTTAAATAATTGTGAGGCTGTCGGCTTTGCATGTGGTGTGCGTTTTCTGTGGCTGTTTCTGTGAATTATAGATTGTGGCACTAAACTAATCTTAACCGGATTGTTAAGGTTGTCTTTTTTTATCCACAACTTCACTTTAAACTGGACTCAAGTGAATTTCAGAAGTTTCTTTTGTTATGTTAGTTATTTCTATAGCGCACGACTCACCCAGGGGCATCGCAGCGCTTGCCTAGAAATAGAGCCTGAGAACTAGAAATGTGACCAGCAGCAAAAGTTAGAACAGGTAAGCTTTTAGTTTCCTAAAGGTGCTATATATGGAGATTTTAAGCAGGGCCATAGGTAGTTTATTCCAGTATCTTGGAGCAAGATACGAAAAAGCCTTTCCCCCAGTACAACTCACACATATACGGGGTACTTGTAGAAGGCCTAGTGTACTGGAGCTAAGATTTCTGCACGGTACATGTTTTACGAGCTTCTTTTTGCAGATAGTAAGGACCTCTACCTTTTCAAAGCATTATAGGTAAGACAGCAAATTTTAAAGTATGATCTCTTCTTACAGGTAGCCAATGTAACTCTCTCAGCAAGGGGCCAGAGGGGGAGCCTACTGGGCGATTCAGAATCATTCTGGCCGCAGTGTTCTGGATCACTTGTAATTTAGTGAGCAGGGCCTCTCCCACTTCGGCCAACAGAGCGTTACCATAGTCTAATCACCATAGCTTGAACTAGAGTTCTACGGTGATTAGTAGGCAAATAAGGAAGAATTTTTCAGAGTAGACGTAAGCTATAATCGCAGGAGCTGGTAGTGGCAGCAATATGGTCTTTTCATTGTTAATGTCTGGTCCAGTTTTAGACCGAAGTTTTTTTACACATTGTTTAGGAACAGGGGCTGCTCCCAATTGCGAGGGCCACCGTTCGTCCAACCAGATAGCTGAGGCTTTCCCCATTAGCATGACCTTGTTTTTCCCAGGGTTCAACGGGAGGCAGTTCTCCGTCATCCAGCTGGAGATTGCAAGCATACCGACGGAGAACCAAATGTTCTCTGCTTCTAGATTGGGGCTGATGGTGAACATAAGCTGAGTGTCGTCAGCATATGAAATTGACTCAAAGCCTAGCTTTTGCCAGAGGGGCCATATATATGTTGAATAAAGTCGGGCTTAGGCAGGAGCCCTGAGGTACACCCCTATCCAGATGCATTTTTCCTGACGGGTATGGCCCTAACATAATGGTTTACCTTCTGTCTGACATAAAATGCTGCAGCCATTTTAAGGCTGTCCCTTGGATGCCACAGGAGTATGGTCTCTCTGCGAGCGTGAGATGGTATCAAACGCCGCATAGAGAATTAATTGGATCAGTACTACTGATCCTCCCTTGTCCATTGTCTGCCAAAGGGAGTCCGTCACGGCCAGGATGGCGGTCTCAGTACTGAAACCCTGATTGCGAGGGATCCAAAATGTAATTGAATTCCAGGTATAGTCTTAGCTGCCCGTTTATTATACTTTCCAACTACTTGCCCAGTAAGGGTAGCAAGGAAATAGGGCAGTAGTTGCTGAGTATTTGAGGATCAGCCATGGGTTTTTTCAATATTGGGCGTACAAACGCATTCTTCCATGTTATGGGAGTAGTACCTGATACCAGATTTGGCAATTGACAGTGAGTTGGAAGCCGCCTCAAGCGTGGTTAATTCAAAACAGGAAAGGTGGCATGTAGTACCCTAGACTAAGTCCCCTGATCTGGTAAGAGATTCAAGGTTCTGAGACGCTGATGATGGAAAGTTTGCGTAGGTGTTAGATTTTTTTCTTGAAAAAAGATTGCTAAAGAATTGCAGAACCCTTGAGATTCCACTGGGGACTGTCTACAGACTTGTGGGGATACAAAATCCCTTACTATGTTAAAAAGGGCTTTTGAGGAATTGCTGGCGTGTTCAATTTTGTTTATAATAAAACGTCTGGCTGTTTTTAAATTCAGATAACTTGACAGACTGTTTGTACCGTAGTCTATTTTGAGCGTCCTCTCTAGATCACCAGAGTCTCTCTAATCTCTTACATTTGGATTTTTCAGTCTTTAACTCCAGGGTATACCAAAGGGCTAACGGCCGCGGTTGAAAAGAACCATAATTTTTTGTGTGGAATCAGAGTCCAATGCTGTCACAAAGACAGAATTGAAAACTTCCAACATCTTGGATGCTTCCATGTCATTCTCTGGTGATTTCAAACAAAAGGCCTCGTTAAAGGCTTCAAAAGAAAGATTCTGCCATGATCAGCTCGCCTCTTTCTTTCGTACTACATTTATATCTAAGCTTTTCGGGCACGTCAGTTGAATGGAAAACATGATCATGGAGTGGTCTGTCCATGTAAGGGGGTCCGGAGGGTTACAAATCAGATGATCAATATTAGAGAAGATTAAGTCGAACGAGTGGCCAGCCAGATGTGTTGGGCCTTTAACTCTTTGAGTAAGTCCAATTAAGTCTAGGTTGACATCAGGGTTGATATGATCTTCACCATGAAAGTTAAAATCTCCAAACAAAAGGAATTTTATTTGAAGCGAGCACATGCATGGCTATTTGTTCTATCAGTTGATCCGTGAAATTGTTGATCCGTGAAATTGATTCTAGATCCTGGATGACGATATAGTAGTGCCCTGTTCCAACTATCAGTAGGTGATAAGATGATCTTAAAGATTCCCAATTCTATGCTGTTCTTACGTTGCATAGTATACTGTTTAAACTGACTGTATCTCGATCCATCAATTCAGTAGGCTAACCATGGTCTGATCTCTTTGAAATAGACAATGCCTACAAGCTACTGAACCCTCCTGTATACTTGGAAACTTCCAAGGGCAGCATATGTAGGCTCAGCGCTTAGTTTGTTTGTGTGTTCTAATCTTAAGTAGGGATTTAGCAGTGTATGATATGCGGGTCAAATTTGATGTATTTACCTCATTTTGGACAGAATCTCTGGGCATTAGTTGGGCGCAGACAGGCTTGCCTTGGCGTGCAGGTGGTGGGCGCATATGCTGCGCGTGCCAGCATATATGGTGTCAGAAACTAGCCCGCTACCCTTCAATTCCCCCAAGATGGCTGCTTGCTCCACCGGCAGTCTCTGGGACCACGATCTCTCCTCACCTACCAGCGCCTAAATCAGCCGCGTTACAGTGAGTACCGTTTCCCCAACAGACATGCTTAAATTTATTAACAATTTTAAAATAAGTGCAAAATGTGCAACAAGACTGGTGCGCTAAAATTAAGCTCCTGGCTTTCCGCCTCAGGAGTCTATAGTGCTGAGTGTGCGCATTGGCGCCAGCATTTATGGCATCAGATGTGGGGAAACTAGCCGGCTACCCTTCAATTCCCCCAAGAAGGTTGCTCGCTCCTCCGGCAGTCTCTGGGACCGTGATATCTCCTCACCTCCCAGCGCCTAAATCGGCTGAGTTACGGTGAGCGAGTTTCCCCAACAGACAGGCTGAAATGTATTAACAAAAATTTAAAAATAAGTGCAAAATGTGCAACAAGACTGGTGCGTTTAAAATTAAGCTTCCGGCTTTCCACCTCAGGAGTCTCTAGACCTTTTCTTCAGAATGTTAAGGTGTTTTAACCAAGCACAACCATAACTTCATTTAAACTGCCATTTTTTAATAATAAACCAGTTGCTTTGATGTACCACATCTTTAAATTATTCCCTTCCACGGTGACTGCCTTTTGGTGCCCTTTATGCTTGTGTCTTTTGGCTGTGCACAGCGGGGACTAGATGTACGGTCTGGCCGATGGCCAGGTTATGCACCCACCACACACATGTAGCCCTGAACACAAAATAGCAATAAGGTCTTTAATTGATTTTTGTTGGTGGCTCTCAAAAGAAAATGCTTATTTTATGGGTATTGATTCTCAAAACTGTAATTAATTAGAACTTCTGGTAATCAGACCCCTAGTTTTTATGATATGGCTTTTTTCTTTTCCTGCCGATGTTTATCTCTTGTGTTAATATTTTTGAGTTTTGTTCTCTACACCATAAGTTGACCTTGCACTTCATATGATATAGTAAGATGACTTTGAGGTCCGGATTCTATTTTAGTTCTGACTAAGTGCTGAAGGAGTAGAGTCAGGCTTTGTGCTCAGCTTCCAGTTGCAAAGCTTGGCGGTGACCTGGCTTTCAGCTTCTTCCCACTTAAGAGATGGCTGAAGAACTCTCAAAGGATGGCATCCTTGACATTTGTCCCCGGTGCCACTGTCTCCCCAGCACGTTTCCTCTTCACCAAATGATCCCGCATTTTATTGCTCTGTCTTGTCTGCCATTACTCAAGGCTGAATGACAGTAGCCACAGCAAACCCCAAATTATCAAGTCACCTGCTCCTTACAAAAGGCTGGAGGTGCCAACTGTTGCGATGGGACACACACCTTGAGGTGGAACTTCCAGCTGTTGGAAAGCTCAAGCTCGTTAATATTAACCGGTAATAAGATCTTTTGGGTCCATTAACCCCCCTTAAAAGTTGTTATGGGGGGGGGGGGGTGCGTACAAATGGATATTTTGACTGATTTTGGTGGAGTAGAGAGAAAGGGTCCATGTCAAAGGGGGGGGGGGGGGGGGTCTTTCATTTTTTATTTGAAAGTCTACAAACAGACCTTAAACCAGAGTTTGATGGCGATTTGTGTCCAGATATTTCTTAACATTTTTATTGTCACAAAATAAGTGTCCGAAACTGCTAAACAAATTTACTCACAACCAAGTAATAGCACTTCCTTGAGTAAAGTTCTACCTTCATGCCATTTTTGGGGTAATTCGGTTAACTATTTTTTTCTCAAACAGAAGGCAACTATTCCAGTGAGTTTCTTTTTTCTAAAAGGATAGTTCAGATTTGTTAAATGGTGCCAGTGATTAATAAAACAAAATGGGTGTTTCAACACACTTCCTATTGCATATCTATTGGCCTTCCACCAAGCTCGGGTCCTGCGATGAGACAACGCCGGACAGAGCGGGGCCTCCTTTTTCCTGAGCTGGGTTCCAGGAGAGGTGAGGTACACTCCCTGTACTATTCAGATGTAAGAGACACCGTTTGGTACAGAGGAACACGATTTTGGACTATTTTATGTATATCCTTTACAGATTGTCGTTACGTTCACTTTATGTATGCAGTAGCTAATGCTTAGAACTCTGGCCCTGAAGAAAGCCATGGGATCTTGTCCCTACCGGCTGAAACATGTTGGCCTTGTAAATGCAGTTATATGTTTAGACTGCTTCCTCTGCATTGTTCTTGTTTGTTTGAGGGAAAGGACAAATTACATTAGAGTTTTTCGCCTATTGATCCTTTTACCCCTTGTTTTTAACTCACACATCTTTTGATTTTTGCACTGCACTCGATCCCATCTTTATCATTTGTTCATGGGTACCTTAGCAATTGATGGTGCGACCCAATTGAGTAAGGGCGATGGATGGGTCTCATTGATCAAGAGACATACCACCCCATTTTTGGATGACCAAATGAGAACACTTGATCTACATACCTATTTGATGGGAATCCAACACATCTCTGTACGGGTCTTACCAACAATATCAGTAGGTCCTTCGACAGGTTTGTCCTGGCACACATTCTGAAATAGAGACTTATGTAGCTCTATTAGCGCCTAACTCACTTATGTAGGAGTTTTGCAGCAGCTCGGAGTACTTGAAGCTCCGTTATAGACCCCCGGTTCTTTTGTTGTTAGGATATCTATTTTATTAACATCTCTGCCTGCAAACAATCTAGCTCCTTCGAGCCCGCAACTTGTTGATAAAGTAGCCCCATTGAGGCCAGTTTCCTATTGTCATCCTAAGCCTTGATCTGTAGGAAACCGCATTGACCTTGGGTAGGTGGTCCCAATAACTTCACCGAATCAGTAAATCTGTGCCACTCTTCATATTCGTGCTAAAAAAATAGAGGAATGGCTTGCCAGCTAAGCTATCCTAGGACTCAAGTATTTTAAACCCTTCGCTGCGGCGGCAATTCCGCCGCAGCGCTAGGGGGGCTGCGTGGCGCTCACATGCCGTCACGAGCCTCGGGTTGGCTGGGCTTGTGACAGAGCGGTTCCGTCACGGCTCCGCCTGCTCAATAGAACGCGCCGCGGCACCGAGCGGGCTGTGACGGAACCGCTCCGTCACCAGCACAGCCCACCCGAGGCTTGTGACGGAGCGGTTCCGTCACGAGCATGGGAGGGGTAAATGATATCCTGGAAGTTGGTTCTTTGTTGCAAGCAGGACCAGTTGTATAGGTGTGCATGACTCTTGTGATCACCTATGGTTTTGCATTGATAATCTGTTAACACATCCCAGTGAGCGAGCAGCAGTCATTAAGCATCTAGCCTGAAGAAGCCGTTCTACATTTTTTTGTTACATGTTATCATGGCGGACACCAAGCTTCACTAACTATACTAAATGTAATATTGTCAGATTTGGAGTGGGCTGACGGAACATGCCCTACCAAGTAATCTGTACCATTTGTACTTTCACATCTAATTTTGTTTCCTCTTTTTTTTTCTTCCCCCTAAAGGCGTGCATGGTAGAAAACGAATGTGAAGATCCAAGCCAGGAAACAATCACTTTTCTGTACAAGTTCATTGGAGGTGCCTGCCCTAAAAGCTACGGTTTTAATGCTGCAAGACTGGCCAACATTCCCGAGGACATAATTCAGAAAGGGCACAAGAAAGCAAGAGAATTTGAGAATATCACAGTTTCCCTAAGAATGTTTAGGTAATTATTCCTTATACGGTGGTCTAAACCCTAACTGTTTTATTGTTACCAATGTTCATTAAATACAAACCAGTTGTAAAACATTAACAAAACATACAAAAATATTTACATGACGTGTCACTCTTATAGGCTACTGACTGTTCTTCATTAAACTCTAGAGCTTGCTTCCACATATGAATTCCAGGTGATGACGGTCCTTGATGTGTGTTCTGACCACATGATCTGGAACAAACAAAGTGTAGCAGTGGCAGCCTGCAGATGCTCTTAAAGTTGAGGCTTCTCGAACGAACTGACATGGTCGTGTAAAGATGTCAAAACGTTGCTTTAGAATAAAAATGTCTTTCACAAACGTAGCAGCCCCACTGACGTGTTTGACACCCAATTATGCCCTAAATTGGATGGACGTAATCCGCATTTACTATGGCCTGTTCAAATCAGTCAGCCTGCACAACGTTTCTTGCTTCCACTGTGAATTTCCTGCTTTATTTTTCTTCTCCCCTTAAGGAGGGGGGGTCGAGAGTAGGGGAAGATGACCGTGAGATTAATTTGCAATCTTGTGAGTTATCTGTGCATACATTATTTACCTTTGATTCCAGGTCTAATTACAGTTTCAAGTCATTATTTTTTAAGATAAATTGCATGGGGAAAAAAACTCTGAACAGTTGTAGATGCAGGAAGATCAGCTTTTCACACACGTTTGTACAATTGGAGGAAAATCTGTAGTTGCAGGCAGATCTAGTAACCATGACTCATAGCCCGCATTTTGTTTTGGTTGTTCACTTATGTGGATGGTTATGAAGAACTATTTTCGAGAAGCCTTCTGTAGCAATGTATAATGATTCTCAATAGAACTCTTGCCATCAAGGAGCAGGAAGGTTAGCTGTGGAGCCACGAAATAAACCACTACTGCAGGTTCAATGTTATTGAGCATAAATGTGTGAATGTATTTATCCATGTGGGTGGCTGATTGGATATCCAGATCTAGTTATTCTTTAACCCATTTCGTTAGTCTTATACTGGCTTTGTTTTGCACACTCAGGCTTGAGGGTTTCCTGTGTATTTTCACCGTAAAGTATACTAGAATTGTCTTACTTTGTAGTCACTTCATTGCAGTCCAGTTTTGTTTGGGAAAACTGGTACCTCATTGCCAGAGCTGAGGTCTGTACTCTGTGCGCTCAACACATGCCTTTTGTTTAAAGAATGACTTTCTGCAAGATGAGTGGACAATTATATTTAAACCACCAAACATCTCACGTTTACTGCTGGGGGGGGGGGGGGGGGGGGAGAGATTACGTCATGCACACATTTGCTATCATTGGGCACCCGAGGCAGTGTGACTATTGGCATGATAGGCTTATTTTGTTATTAATCAAAAAAGTGCGGAATTAATAGGTAAAACAGGTACTTTGAAATGTACATCTGATGGTTGTTGCTAAATACTTGTACAGGTGAGGTAAGTGATTTATCCAACTCTAAATGCACAGCCCAATAAGTCTTGATTATTTCTGCATTTGTAAAAGTAGGGCTGAGTCTACAACCTGGTGAATATTGCAGTGCCCACTTAACTAATAACAATGTTCACACCCTTTTATATGGAATTAAATAAATTTTTTTATTTTGTGTCTTTACAGGGCAATATGCTTGGCAGCAGAGGGTTCAGTGTCTGTGGAAAAGTTGAAGAAGATCATCAATGAGCTGTGAATGGCCAAAAACCTAGATGGTCTTCATTCCAGAGAAGGCTGGGTTCCACACAATGTTATATGATCTAATAAAGTTTATTTTTTAAAAATGACCATTTTCATTTTCTTTCCTAGGAAATTAAACCCTTTAATTCATACCTACCCCCTCTACATAATGGTTATTGAATACTTCACAATATATTAAGTCTAGATGTTATGATACATGCATACACTTTCAGGCTGTTTAATTACCCACTGTCACCAATACACAAATGAAAAAATAAGCTAAGAAACTGTATAAGGCTGTATACATACTTTGTCTCAGCTTCATTATAGCAGGAAATAATTATTTGTAACTTCCAGCAGTTTACATGAATTTTACAATGTCCAAGACTGTTCAAATAAAATTATGAACAGTAATACTCGAGTGTTTTGAGGAGACCTTCTACAGTGTACTTAAAATAGTAAAACACACCCTGCACAAGAATACCACTAGTGGTTCCTGCAGCTTAAAATACTGTGTCTTACACAAGTGCATTCCTCCAAGGAAGTCTCAATAAAACATTCTTATTTTTCTAGGGCAATCTAACTATAGGGATGCGGAGCCAAGGACACCGTTTCAGAAGGATGCCAGAAATATTGCTGGATATAATTAAGATTAGTGTTTCTCTTTCATAGAAAGAACATATATACTGGGACATGAGTACAGCAGGGGGTGCTAAACAGAACAGGGAGACACATTCAAGTACAATAAGAAGTTTGCTTTGAGGAAAAAAAACTACATGTGCATTAAAATCATATTTTGCAATCTGAATACATGTTTTAAAAAAATGTAGAAGTGCTAGCTCACATTTTTTTTCCATGTTACAAAAGCAATTTGTACTCATGTTCCATAAAGGCAGCAGGAAAGAATGCTGCTTATCTACAGGAGAGTACTACTGCAAAACTAACTGCATTTCAATGCTTCCAACTTTATGAAGTCGGCATATGTACAAAAACTGCAGCGTTTTCTTCACTTCCAAAAGTCTACACAGTAATGCTGAAATGCCCAACTCTTTTTTTTTTTGTCCTGAGTCATATCGCCCTTCACTTTTTGTAAGGCAAATCTCCAGCATGTCAACTGTGTGTTAATATGTACATCCATGTTTCCAAACAGTCTTCTGCAGAAATGGGCACAGTTCGCTTTCTTCCCAAAAATAGTTCAGTTCTGACACAACGGCAGGATAAATCCCTTGAACAGATCAGTTGTGCTGCAATGTATTAGATTCTATAGGTGGAGCAGAGTCATATAATGTATCTGTATCGTGGGTTGGCTCTCCTGCCAATGTACAAGGATTGGATAACGTTCCAGCACCACAGTCACAGAAGAACCTATAATTGAAAAAGATAGATCAGTGTCTTATCCTAGCACAACTCCTCTCCCAACAGAACATTTTTTTTTTCTTTTTACAGATGTCTTATTTCACATACCTATCATGTCGAATAAACTCTACATCATGTCCTTGATGACACTTCTTAATGCAATTTACACAGATGGCATTACGGTCCGTGGTGTTACAAGTGTGACACCTGTAAAATAAAAAAGGTACTTTAATCTATGAACACACGTTCAGATAACCAATTACTTTAAACACCTCTCTCAATGGAAAGACATTTGCTACTCTTTGATTAGTCATACCTACTTTGGTCAACAATTTACTACAAGAGCTTAACTTTGTTCAGGTTTTTGTTTCTTTGATAGTGCTTAGCAGTTCCTACACTACGGGTTTTAGCCGAAGTGATCAAGCTATGTTTCATGTGTCCTCCTCCACCTCTCCCTCCATTCCAAAAACTCCAGGGTTACTCAATCTCTGCAGCACTAGTGAGGAGATAGTTTGAAGGACCAATCTGGATAGGACAGAGGGTCCCAGATCTGCGGACCAGGGAAGTAACCTCATCCCTTCCAGGCAAGAGGACCCCCACAAGTCAAACACGAGCAACCCCAAGAGGGATGTAGGAGGAAGAAGGAAGACTGAAGAGTCCCGTGCACTCACAGAGGAACCAAGGGCAAGGCTGGAGAGGCAGATGCATCCCACTCCACCCCCAAGGCAACAGAGCTTCCAGCCAATGCCAGGACAGGCAGAGGAAGAAGCCTAGAGGCCCCAAGGGCAATAAGGCAGCCCACCCAGAGGGAAGGCAACAGGCCAGCCCAAATGGCACCTATAGCCATAATCCGCCAGAACACAGAAGCATCTCAGCTCTCGCAACAAGAGCAGAAAGGAGAGGAAATACCCAGAGACACCACTACAAGGGGCCACACACACACAACCTCAAGAAGCAATAGCAACATACAGAAACGCCATGGGGAACAGGCACCCAAAGGCGACCAGCACTCCCCAGCAGAGTTTAGCTATATAACAGCTACCACTACCCCACATAGGGTATGGTAAATCCCAAGACATGAAAAGAACTTCTGCAGCAGAGGAAAAATCAAGATTCACGGGGGAAAACACCCTCCGCAGAAGGCTCGACAGCAGCCCAAAGAAAAACAGAAGGCCTAATCTCAGGGCCAAGTCTGTGTAACAACTCCAGCAAAAATACACACAGGCCGTCCGGCAGCCAACATTGCCAAAGTCCCTGAAAGGAGAACTCCATGGCCAGAAAACACAATCTACTGCAAGGGCAACCGGCCCCAAGAATGGCCAGAACCAGCTCAACTCAGCAGTCGCTGAGGAGGAAGCCCTGCAAAGGAACCTTTGGATGGCAGAGTCAGCCGGGGCATGGAACTGGCTGCCATCAAACGGAAGATTGAGGAGCCGCTCCCGAATATTTTCAGGGAACAAGCTGTCCCGAAGCCAAGCATGGCGACAGAGGAATCCATGGCCCGGCCCAGCACCTACGAGATGTCCAGAGGACAGAGCAGAGAATAAACGCTGCTAGCTCCCAGCCATCCAACGCATGATGCCGTAAGTCCACCTGAACAGTCTCTTGGGAATTTGCGGATCCCAGAGACTCGGAAGAGTCCCACAAACAAGAGGAGGCCCTAGCCAATACACACAAGGTGTTTAGGGCCCGCAGGGCGGTGCCGGTCGAGGGCGAACATGTTGCACCCCCAAGAGTCCAGCCAGCAGGCCTCCTGGGACGGCGGAGTCAACAGTGGCAGCAGGGAGGGAAAAGCAGTCCACAAAAGTGGACTAGAGGGAAAGACACACCGGGTCACTCTGCGCTGGAAGGTGCCGGTGCAGAGGCACCGGAAACCCTGAGGTAGGACACCTCCAAGCCCCCGTCAGGGAAGAAAGGTGCGAAACCTCAAAGGGAAGCAAGATCTCCCTCCCACGAAAGCCCTGGTGGAGAACCTCCAAGATATGGTCCGCAGGGAAATGAGCAATTGGGTTACCAATGTGCAGAATGCCCACAGCCGTGGACACTGTGTGAGAGCGAAGGACGTACCCACCTCTGTAGGGGATGCAGTGGAAAAAGCAGCTCCTCCTTGGGCGATGACTGTAAACTAAGGCAGCCGTCCCAGAAGCCAAGCGGGTCGGGCAAAGACCAAACCTGGAAGTCAGAAGGAACCGAAGAATGGGGGACTTACCGCTCCTCCGACGAACACCTCGGCCCCATAAATGGCGGGGAGCCACCCTTCAACAACGCCGGTGAAAAAGAAGCCACACAGCGGCCAGTCTCCGGGGAGGACGACACCAATATGCTGCCAACCTCTGGAGAAGAGGGAGCGTCCGAAAACTAATCCGTTGCACGACCTCAGTGTGGAGCTGTAAAGTCTGCCGTCTGAGGCAGGACGTCAACACCATCCGGCGCCGAGGGAGACGCCAGATAGGGGCTCCTCCAAGTCACACCGCACTGGGGACCAGAGTGGAGCCAGAGCTGAAGTGGCCAAGGGGCGGCGCCGGAACGACACGGACTCGACCTCTGGCCCAGACAACCGCCTGCGTGGAGCATCGAGAAGGACTGAGGGTGTAACACTAAGCCCTCCCCCAGCCTCGTCCCAGAATGTGGCGGAGGTGGCCCGGCGGCACCAGGGACGATTCAACCTGACTCGCCCTCTGACTAGGCAGCAGCCTGCGGGGAGGGACGAGAGGGACCTGGAGGGACGAGGGGGACCTGGAGGGACGAGGGGTCCTGAACCAGAGCGGGACAAGGAGAGGTCACCGACCCCTGTGGCGCTGCCCGGAGCAGCAGGCTCTGGCCTCGCGTCAGCTCAGCCGCGGACGAGGCTTTCGCCTGCCCAGAGGGCCGAGCAGGACACAAACAATGCAGTGGAATAGATACAGTAATTATTATTTCTATCTGATGGAAACATTCATTAGTCCATCAGAAAAAAAGTCAATCTCAAACCAACCGAATATCTATTCAAGAGCACACACACACACTAGGTTGTAGATCCGATTTTTTTTTTATTTATAAATACATATATACTAGCAGCCTGCCCCGACGTTATCCGGGAGCAATCGGGCTTCTGGGCTCCCGCCCGCCCCGACGTTGTCCGTGGGTCCCCCGGAGCGCACCTGCCACTTTCAGGGCCCCCAATGAGCCGCACACGGGCAGCTTCACCTACCTCAGCCGCCGCTCCTCCCCGCCGCTCCTCCCCACGCTCCTGATGTCAGCACGTCGCGGCCGGCGCTACTTCCAAGGGACTACTTTTTTTCCAATCGTAAATATTTTAAAGAACCTTTATTTCATTTTTTTTTATATAGCCCATGTCCATCTGCAGACCCTGACAATTACGATGTATCGGGTGTTTGGATTGGCGCTGTGGTTCCCGAGTTTACCCGCCTCAAAGGTTCAAAGTTCTCTCTTTATAATAGTAGTATGATATATACACATGTTTTTAAACACAAACAATACACATTTATTGACCAGGACATACACAAAAAAAAAATATATATATATTTTGTCTCCACATGTTTTCCCCAGATACGAGGCCGCACTCTGTAGCAGGTAGGATAACAACCCTTTATTTCAAAAACAGGCAGCTTCTCATTCTGTTTTTGTGTCCCCCGGCCTGACGCGTTTCAGGGAATCCTTTCCCTTTCTTCAGAGGCCAAAACACGAGCAGCCTTCACCTTCATGCAGCTGCACTGTCCCCTGCACGCTATTTAAATGTCTTTGGCCTCCGGTGTGCCAATCAGCAATTAGTTCAATCCAAAAGGTGCATGCTGGGACCTGCAGTACAATCTTTGCACATTTAACCCTCCAGTGGGTCGGGAGCTCGTGTTGTCTTTCCAGGGACCAATCCTTAAAGCCCTCCATTGAGCCCCGAATGGGACTCTGCCTGTTTAATTTGAGTTACCTGCTCCACCGATCATGAAGGGCACCAGTTTCCCCTCATGCAGACTCAGTTCTTTCAAAGGCGGTGCGTCGCCCCCACGGCCTGGAAACGCCGTGTTTAATTGTCTCCACATGTTTATATATATATACACAATATATCTGAAGACAAAACAGAATAATTAGGGCCTGAATATTAGTAGTGCTGCGAAACAACCTTTGGAGAACAAAAAATGTGATTCGCAGTTCACATTAATCAAGATAACCCTTGTGTCAACACCTCTCAGGGTATATATCATTCCACCCTTTTGCACTATAGACAGGTGTGTTGCAATTATTTCTTTTCACGCTCAAGTTCAGATAGTTAAGGGTTTCTTTTTATATCTGGTAGACACGTTTCAGCCCATTCAATCTGGGGCTCTTCAGAACTGTAGGCCAAAGGAAACCTTGCCCTAAAGTCGGTCTCGGCGTCTGCATAGAAATCTTCAGCCTCAGCCGAGCTTAATCACGGAAAAATATGTAATCCATCATATGTAAGAGGCAGAGTTGTCAGGCCGTCCGTATGGACAAAATAAACGCTTGGAAGTTTGTGGTCAATAATCCTCCGCAAACTGTCTCTAAATCGGCCTAATCCCACTCTGTAACGCTCTCGCTTCAGGTTCAGAGCGCCATCAACGCCGACTCAACCTCCTGCTTGGAGGAACGAGAAGGACCAAGGGAGTGACACTAAGCCCTCCTATCCTCGTCCCAGAATGTGGCGGAGGTGGCCCGGCCACCCATGCGGCGGCGCCAGGGACAATTCAACCTCGAGGTAGCCGTCTGCGTCGGGTGACAAGAGGGGACCGGAGGGGGACGAGGGGTCCTGACCCAGAGCGGGACGAGGAGAGGTCATGACCCCTGTGCCACCGCCTAGAGCAGCTGGCGCGGCGTCTGCTCAGCCGTGGACGAGGCTTTCGCCGAGCGGGGCTCAGGGATGAGCCCCGGCTACCTTCCGCAACACCACAGGGAATCCCACAGGAGTTTGCAGAGGCGCCGTGGTCTGAAGGAGGGACCCCTGAGGGGCCGCACCCCAACAGCACCACATCCTCCAAGCCTGGATGCGAGCCGCCGGAGCTGCGGGCCGGAGCCGCCGCCACGGAGGGCCCTGCGCAAGGCAAGGGATCCGCTGACGCCCAAGGAGGGGAAGGAGGAGCAGACGCCAGCGAGGCCTGCAAAGCCGCCGCGTATGTCTCCATCTGGACTCTTGACGCCCCATCACCAGGAAACGGTGGATAAGATGACGCGCAGGCTGTATCACCTGCGGAGAGCCCACGCCTACGGCAGGCCAGACACCAGCCCTCGGGGACTAACTGCGACAATTATCCACCAAGGAGTGACACTCACAAAATCTGAGATGGCCGAGGACTATGACCACAACCCTATCTGAAGCTATCTGCCAAGGCAGGAAGCCGACCTGGAGAGATGCACCAAGAGTAGATTCATCCGGCGTTACCGCCGCAAATTCGGCTTCAACTATTGGCATGCCTCACAATCAGTGGTGCCGTGATCCTCCCCTAAACACCACATACAAATGAGGTGAGGGTCCGTTGCCGACATAAGACGCCCACACGACATGCAAGTCTTGAAGCCCGAAGGCATTCTCACAGTTTCACCAAGAGAAGGGACAATGATGAAGAACAAGCATTTACAATGCAATAGGTCTCGCAGCATTAAAGTTTGAGTTATTGACAATATTTTTAACTTTCGCAAATGTGACACCTATAGCATTTCTATTGCAATTTGTGTTGTATTTACGTGACTTAGATGTATTGATATTACAAATAACAATGGCTTAATTTTTTTAAATAATTAATACTTAAATAAAAGTTATTATAATTTATAATGACAATAGCTTAAGATTTTGTAAATATCTTTTGTAAATTAGGTGCCATGCTTACCAGTAAAAGGCTGGCTCTAAGGGAGTTCGTTTTCGGTAAGAATGTCACCAGGCACCAAAGGCACGCAGCTGCCGAAGATAAAGTGCCGCGGCAGTTGTGCCAATTTTAATTAAAAAAATAAAATCATGATTCTGGGTAAATTATTTGACCTCCCTGTGCATAAAATTGTAAATGTGTGGAATGTAACGTGATTGTAAATATATAAAATGTAATATCACAAATGTGCAAATCTCCTGTTCATGCTTTGTTGCCAACCATGTGGGTTTTCTTCAGATCTATACAAACATACGTACATTGTGTGTGTGTGTGTGTGGGGGTGGGGGTGGTGGGTTGTGTGTGTATGTGGGTGTGGGTTGTGTGTGTGTATGTGTGTGTGTGTGTGGGGGGGGGGGGGGGGGAGTGGGTTGTGCGTGTGGGTCATGTGTGGCTGTATTTACAAAGTCCAGGCCCTAATTTATAGTCCCTTCTTAGGCATCCAAACCCTCTCAAACCAGAAAATGTTTTTTTAATATGGTCTGGTAGGTTGATCACAAAAGTTTGCTACAACTTACAGATTGTGGACATATCGTCTCAGAAAGTGTGGCACACAGAGTACAGTTTTTTAATTCTATATCGGGAGGTGCTGTGGAAAAGGTATTTGCGTGCTGTTTCAAAAAATGCTTTTACAGCTAAGCATTCACCATAATATAATGGCTTAAAAAACAATGTAAAGCCTGTATCCTTCGACTTTCACAAATAACTAATTATAATTCTACAAAAAAAACAACTTTGACTACACTGCATTTGGACACACAATAATCTTAGCCTCTAGACTGGAATACAGGAAGTGTATTGTTTGGTACTGGGCATGAAGAAAAATACAAAGCTACATTCTTTATGCCGCCTCCATTGAAACTAAATTCACACTTTTAAAATGTTATCCTTAACAAATACCGCTACATTACTTGACAATGAAAAGACTGGAAATAAGGGTAACATGAACTTCCTTCAAAACACACCTTTCTGCAGTCTTGTCTCCATTGGCGCACGCACCGTAAGTCAGGCAATGTCGCCTGTGACGGGGGTGGGGCCGCGTCCGGACCGGAAGAGGAGGCAGGCGGAGTAAATGCGTATCGCGGTCCGGGGCTCCTGTGAGCGGTGGAGAGCCCCGGGGCCGCCAGCAGGAGGTTACGCAAGTGTTGCGGGGCTCCCTTGACCAAGAGGGAGCCCCGGGAAAGGAGCTGGCAAGAGCCGCAGCGGCGGAGTCCCCAGAGATCAGCCCGGTAAGTTAAAAAGGGCTAGGGGGGTCTTGGTGAACTTGTGTGTGTGTCTCTGTGCGACGGCGGAGCACTCGTGTGTGTGTGTGTGTGTGTGGGGGGGGGTGTCTATATGTGCGTGCATGGGCGCTCGTGTGTGTGTGTGTATGCGCGACAGCAGCTGGCCACAGCGAGCACGTTCGCATGCCAGTTTCAAATCGCCTCCAAGGAGATGTGCGCAGCCAGGATTGTCTCCTGGAAAGCAGACAAGCCGACAAAAGGTCTTCGGCGAGAACACGCTTCCGCGCGCTTAGCCGAGACCTAAAAAAAGGGCCCCAAACAGGCCCGTAGCAAAGACCGGATCCACGTTGCACACGGAACAGGAAAAAAAACTGCTTTGGACTAAAGATTGTCTAGAAGCACACCAACCTCCACAGTTGGCACCCAGCATTAATGACTACAATAAGAACAAGTGAGTCTCAAGTTGCCTTAGCATGCAAATACTCAGATGTGTGGTCTTTTCAGGAGAGGACACAAGTAGATCAGACCAAGATCCTACCAGGAATAAGACTAACCTTTTTTCAGACTCCGTCCCGACCAAGTTGGTCAGAGACATTAGTCCATCTCCCATGCCTAACAAAGATGGAAAACTCCTCTATTAGTGTTTCTTGAAATGTGATTATCACTGTTCAAAGAAAAACAGGATGCAGGCCCAGAAAATGTGAACTATTTCGATAGCAATTAACTCATTACATAAAAGACCAGAATCTCCTTGAGGAACCCCATTTAGGATTCAGACTACTTAGCATAGAGACTGTGCTTCAGATAGATGTGCTTCACACCCTACTCACGTCAGAAGTTTTCAATACAGTTAATCACACCACACAAACCTTAGAGCAGGGAATGTGGATCTACAGCAGGGAATGTGGATCTACAGCATAAAATGGTTTCAATTGTTCCTCAATAACTTCGCCCAACAAACAAAACGTACTAACTTCCTACTAAGACCCTCCCCATTCTTCAAAGAGAACTTTCACAATCTACACACTATCCAGTGCCCTTAATAAATAGATCCACCACACTGTAAAGCCACCATTGTGAAAACCATTAAATACTTGAGGTTGTTTTCATGGTGAAGCTTTAACACTCATGCCTGCCCATATAGACACTGTATTAGCTAAAGCAGCTCACTAACCCATTAGATTCTTATGGCGACTAAAATCACTCATCCTAGCTAATAACGTAAAAAAATGTGTGCAAGCTTTAGTTACCAGACTAAGACATCTAACTGCCAGAAGCTATTGCAAAGTCCCACATGTCTACATAAAAATCAGCCCTAAATGCCACTGTTCAAATAATATCAGGTGTAAGAAGATAAAACCACATTTTCCCTGTACTGTTCATGGTAAGCTGGCTTCCTTTTGAAGTCTATGCAGTTGGCATGGGTTGTACACCATGTTCTCCCAATCATGCCAGGAAGCCAATCTTTGAGCCCCATGAAGTGCCGATTCTTATGACCTGGAAACACCGTCCTTTAACAAATCAAAGATCTTATCTCTAAAACAGTCTTTTGGGAAGTGGGCCGCGGGCCTGAACTCTGTTGCACCATTTGGGGGGGGGGGGGGGGGTAATTTGTCTAATATCACACACCTTCAAGAGAACTTAAAACTCAGCTCTTCCATGGAGGCATGTTTAATCTCACAACTTCATTAATTGTAGCTTTTGAGATTGTAAAATCCTTTTAATACATTTTTTAGGAGCTTATCACAGACTTACCACCACAGCAAGCTCTTGGTAATCTTATTCTAGGCTATTTAACAGATTTTTATTTTTTTCCTTTACCTTCAGATTGTTTCTAAGGTTTGATTATGTTGTCTCATCACTGGCACGCTATGTATTTGTTTATATATTACACTTGAAAAGAACTCTGCTTCTCTAGTGGGTCTAGGTCACACTATACAAAAAACTTGAAGGTACAAAAAGATTTCCTATTTTGTTGCCCTATGTAGCTATCTGCTACTGTTATCAGTAGTTCCTTTTCTGTATATGAAATTCCCCTTTTAATCTATGAAATCATTATTATGCTGCCAGCATTTTATAGTGAATATGTAATTTACTGATAATTGAGGATCACAGTATTACTGTATCTTCGTATTGTCTTTTTGATCTCTGTTAGATATATATACTTAATATGTGGTTAGACAACACCTTTAGAAGTGTATTTCTATATACTACACTTTGCATTGTTATAATATCTAGTTCTAATGACGGTTGAGTCTTTACTACTATTTAAACCAGGCTGTTCTGTTCGGAGGTTATTGTCCTATTCTAGATCATTCCTAAATAGTTACATTATTGCTATGTAATATCTTGAGAGTTATCACGAGGATCATAGCGATTGTAAGTAGGGCTTGTTGTGGCTCCTTTAAAGTTGGAAAGTCACGATCGTGAAAGTTCCCTTTTATTCAGCCGCTGTATCTTTAAGAAACACAGGTATTTGATCACGTGTCTTACACCTGTAGAATATTTAAGATTCAGGCCGGGTGTGTTTCGGTTGCTACCATCTTGAATCTTTGTGAAACGCTACCAGCTACTTTCTGTGTGAGCGTCCCTCCGTTATATAAACAGCCGCAATCTCAATGAGTTGACATTTTAGATATTGACTTCCGATATGAAGTCTACATTATGGCGCTTTGCCGTTAGTCCTCATATAACTTCACTTTAGTGTTTTTACGATATAATATTAGCTGCTTCGTTTTCCTTTTATTTTTAGACTCACATATCCTGAGTCTTGCTACTCGTAATCTGAACGAAGCGGCTTATTTTCGGTCTGTATCAGCACTTAAACACGTCTCTGAATATCCTTTTCGGAGTATTTTAAAATTCTTCTACCCCCATGTGGGCGCTATTTAAATATTTTCTTGGTGAGTGACATTTATTTTTATAACCAGTTAGAAAAGTTTCTCACTCCCTAAAAACACGTGGTTAGACATAACATCTTGTGTTACACTTTATTTTCTTTCAGACATATGTTTTGCAATAATTTGAAGCACGACTGTCTGGGAAGTGCACAGATCATTCTGTCTAATTGCCTGGATTATTTTGCTATTCTTATAACCGCAATTCTTATGAGAAAGGTGAGCCATTTAGGTCTACACGATGGTTTGAAATTGGGTACTCTCGAGTTTCACTACAGACCTTAATTGACATCTTTATTTTACCATTAGGTGAACGATTGAGGGAGTATAGGATCATATTGGAATTCCCCCTGACTAGTTCGCTTGATCTAAAGTTCTTCTATGCACTGTTAAGAGACTTGGGATTTGCTTCTCTTTTTAAAGTAAGTTATTGATTGTTAATAATGTGCATTCGATATATTTAGACCAGATGCGATTAACCAGTATTACACATGGTTATGTCTGTACATAGGGTTCTACAACGCTTGGAGATAATTGTTCATTTGTTGTTGTTATGAGCTTTAGACATGATATTTAGCTCTTGAAATGATATTCAATCATATATTGACGCACAGGGTTGCCCATCATGTCAATCTTACTGAAATAGTATTTGAATGCGAATGCTTAATGTTTTATTATCTTGATGCTCAGATATACGTTCATTCTGTATTAATTAATCATGCAACTAGGGACAAGGTTTATAATCTAGGAGGACCTTTTTTAGAGTGAAAAATGAGATCTGAATGTAATTCATGAAATGTTATATTGAATATGCTACTTACCAGTATGCATCTGTTCTTGGCATGTAGGGCTGCTAACATTCATATCTAGTGCATAGATCGCCGCCTAGTGTTGGGTCCGGATGATTGCACATTGTTGTCCTGGAAGAGTCTTCGAAGTATCACGAGATAGGTGGCTCCTCCCCTGGACTACAGTGCGCATGGGCATCGACTCCATCCCCAGATTGTTTTTAGCCATTGTGGCAGAGATGGAGTGAAATAGTGTAAAGGATGTCCATGCTAATGATTGAATGCAAGAGAGTATCTGCAGCTGCTATGGGCACCGGGGAGGAGGGCGGGCGATATGAATGTTAGCAGCCCTACATGCCAAGAACAGATGCATACTGGTAAGTAGCATATTCAGTTCGAGGCATGTGGGCTGCTAAATTCATATCTAGTGCATAGAATACATAGCAGTCCCTCCATTAACGGCGGCTGCCCGTGCCAGCTGCAGAAGTCTGAAAGAGTGTCTTGAGAACAGCCTGTCCTACAGCTGCTTGCTGTTTGGAATGCACATCTACACAGTAATGTTTGGTAAATGTGTGTGGTGTAGACCACGTAGCTGCTCTACAAATGTCTTCCAAAGGAATGTTGCCCAGGAAAGCCATGGAGGCCCCCAACTTGCGTGTGGAGTGCGCCCTTGGGGGTATTGTTAAAGTACGTTCAGCTTTTTGATAACAGATTTGAATGCACTTAACAATCCATCTGGCTATTCCTGCTTTGGAAATAGGGTTGCCTTTGTGCTGTGCTGAGAAGGCAACAAAAAGTTGTTGTGTTTTCCTAAAGTGTTGTGTTCTGTCAATGTAGTACATCAACGCCCTCCTAACGTCTAATGTATGAAGCATTCTTTCAGCTACCGTTTGTGGGTTTTGAAAGAATGCGGGCAGGTCAATAGTTTGGTTGATATGAAACTGTGACACCACCTTCGGAAGGAATTTGGGGTTAGTGCGTAGTACTACCCTGTTTGAATGAATTTGTATGAATGGCTCCTGGACTGTGAGCGCTTGCAGCTCACTAACACGTCTGAGCGATGTAATAGCAATGAGGAATGCCACTTTCCACGTGAGGAACTGAAGCTCGCAGGAGTGCAGTGGCTCGAAAGGTGGGCCCATCAGCCTAGTGAGGACCACATTGAGGTTCCACACTGGAGCTGGTGGTGTTCTCGGAGGAATGACTCGTTTCAGTCCCTCTAGGAAGGCTTTAATGGCAGGCACCCTGAAAACAGAGAGATGCTGCCTGTTCTGGAGATAAGCCGCTATGGCGATTAAGTGTATCCGAATGGAAGCGTACGCTAGATTGCATTTGTAAAGATGTAACAAATAGCAGATGATGTTAGGAATGGATGCATCTAGCGGGTTGATATCGTGTTCTGTACAGTAAATGACAAACCGCTTCCATTTTGCTGCATAGCAAGCTCTGGTAGTCGGCTTTCTTGCCTCTCGTATGATATCCATGCATTCCGGAGGCAGGTTGAGGTAGCCAAATTCTAGGACCGCAGGAGCCAGATCGCCAGGTTGAGCTGTTGCGGATCTGGATGCTGAATGTCGCCATGGTTCTGCGTCAAGAGGCTCGGGGAGAGATGCAGCCTTTGATGCGGTACCACGGAAAGTTCTAGAAACGTGGTGTACCATGGTTGGCGTGCCCACGTTGGAGCAACCAGGATGAGCGTCATCGAGTGTTGCTTTAGCTTTTTTGCCACCAGCGGAACGAGAGGCGCTGGGGGAAAAGCGTACGCAAATCTGCCTGACCAGTTCATCTATATCGCATTCCCTTGTGATTCCGGGTGAGGGAACCTGGCGGCAAAGCTTTGGCATTTTGCGTTTTCCTGTGTGGCAAACAGGTCTATCTCTGGATGACCCCACTGCTGGAAGTACGGGTGGAGTACTGATGGATGTATCTCCCACTCGTGCATTTGATGGCTGTATCTGCTGAGCAGATCCGCCATGTGATTGTCCTTGCCCGGGAGGTGTTCTGCCATGAGGAAAATGTTCCTCTGAATAGCCCACTTCCACATGCTCTGAGCCAGATGAGACAGCTGTGGCGAGTGAGTACCTCCCTGCTTCTGGATGTAGTACATGGCTGTCATGTTGTCCGTCCGGATCAACACGACCTTGTTGCACAGATGTACTTTGAAGGACTTAAGCGCCATGAAGATTGCCATCAATTCCAGGTAGTTGATGTGCAACTTCTGTTGCTGGGTGGACCACAGTCCCTGCACCGTGTAGTGGAGCACATGAGCTCCCCACCCTTGGAGAGATGCGTCCGCTGTTAGGATAATCTGTGGCACAGGCTCTTGGAACGCTCGACCCTTGCAAAGGTTGTGTGGATTCCACCAATGCAGAGAGTTGTATGCCCGACCGGTCACCAACACTAGGTCTGTCAGTTGTCCCTGAGCCTGTGTCCACTGATGCGCTAAGCATTCTTGGAGTGGACGCATGTGCAACCTTGCGTGCGGGACTATGAAGATGCAGGAGGCCATCATGCCTATCAACTGCATGAACACTCTCGCTGGTAGGGAGTGTTGTGGTCTGAACCTCTGGATCAGCGACTGAATGTTGTCGATCCTGACCGGGTTTGGCTGAGCCATAGCAGTCAGGGTATTTATTGTCGCACCGAGATACTGCCGCACATGGGCTGGTTGAAGGTGCGACTTTGGGTAGTTTAGCGAGAACCCCAGACTGTGGAGGAGGTGAATGGTGTGGGACATGTCCGCGGCGCACTGCCGTTCCGACTTTGCTTGAACGAGCCAGTCGTCTAGGTAAGGGTAGACATGTATGTTCTGCCTCCTGAGGTGCGCCGCAACTGTCGCCAGACACTTTGTAAATACTCTGGGGGCAGTGGTCACTCCGAAGGGTAGGACCTTGAACTGATAGTGCCTGTTTTGAATGGTAAACCTGAGGTATTTTCTGTGCGATGGGTGGAGTGGTATGTGGAAATAAGCATCCTTGAGGTCCAAGGTTGCTAGGAAGTCCCCTTGGTTCAGCAGGGGAAGAATCTGCTGCAGTGTAAGCATGTGAAAGTGTTCTGACAGTATATACAGGTTGAGGGGGCGTAGATCCAGAATGGGCCTGAGGGATCCGTCCTTTTTTGGGATAAGGAAGTACAGGGAATAGACCCCTGTGCCTTCCTCCTCCACCGGTACGAGCTCGATTGCGCCTTTTTGCAGCATCACCACAACTTCCTGCTGCAATAAGTGCAAGTGCTCTGCTGACATAGGACGTTGTCTGGGGGGAATGGTGGGTGGAGTAGATGTTAACTCCAAACAATAGCCGTACTGGATAAGCTGTCTTACCCACCTGTCTGTGGTGATGGATGTCCAGACTGGCAGGAACTGCTGGAGTCTCCCCCCGACAGGTGTTGGATGGTCGGGGGGCAGTGACAGAGAGTCACTGTTTGTTGGCGGCAGAGGAACGGGAGTTGTTGTTTCCTGTGCCTATGCCCTTGGCACTGTTACCTCTGTAACCCCCTCTACCCTGCTTGGGGTACGAGGATTGTGCACCACCTTTCGTGAATTGTGTCTGTTGACCCAAGTGTCCTCTGGTAACACCACGTGCTCCTGAGCGACGAAAAGTGCTCCCCCTAAATTGTTGAGACTGGAGCGCCCCCATGGATTTAGCGGTCTCATTGTCCTTTTTAATTTTTTCGAGGGTGGTGTCAACATCTGGGCCAAACAGTCTGTCAGGATTAACGGGCTGGTTGAGTATTGTTGTTTGAATGTCAGGTTTAAATCCTGATATGCGAAGCCATGCCTGTCGCCTTAACATGACGCTAGTGTTAATCGCCCTAGCCGCTGTATCAGCCACATCAAGTGCACACTTTATTGCGGCGTTTGAGATGAGCTTTCCCTCTTGTATGAGCATTTCGGCTGCCTCCTTAAACTCATCAGGTAGGTGTTGAAGGAGCTGTTCTAGGGTGTCGTAATGCGCTCTATCGTATCGTGCCAATAGTGCCTGTGTGTTTGATATACGCCAGATATTGGCAGCCTGCGCAGCAACTCTTTTGCCCGATGCCTCAAGCACTTTTGACTCCTTGTCTGGGGGAGGAGCTTCACCCGTAGTTTGGGAGTTTGCCCTCTTGCGGGCATTGGCGACCACCAGCGAATCCAGAGGCAACTGTCCCTGAATATATGCAGGGTCACCAGGTGCTGGCCTGTATTTCTTTTCGATACGTGGGTTTACCACTCTCGCCCTGGTAGGTTCCTTAAAGATCTCTGGGGCATGCTTAAGGACACCTTTTAGCATAGGAAGTGTCTTAACTGTTCCTTCTGAGACAGAGAAAGTGTCAAACAAAAAATCTTCCTCCACCGGGTCAGCATGCATGTCCACAGCATGATTTGCAGCTGCCCTCTCTATCAAAGCATTAAATGCTGCTGAATCCTCAGTTGGTGATGTACGTGCACCAAAACCCTGTGGGTCCTGTGCCACCTGATGTCCTCCTTGGTCACCAGTGTCGTCATGAGTCCTGTTGACCATCAGGGTCATTGGCAGCTGGGAAATTGTACTGGTCATATTGGTTATCATCCTCTCCCCCTGACTGGTTGGGGGAAGGTGATGGACTCCTCCTTGGTGGTGGCTGAATAGGTTCAACAAGGGCAGGAATGTCCTGGGCCACCCTCTTCTTTTTTAGTGGAATGACATAGGATTCCAATGGTTGGGAAGTGATCCTTCTTTTATAGAGGGTCAATTTCCCTGTTTCGGCATCGATGTAATGCTCAGATTGGTCTTCTGAGGCATTCGTCGGCCCCGATCTGGGTGCAAACGCCTTTGGTGCCACCTTAGGTGGCAGAGTGTAGAGAAGCTTGGTCGAAGTCTTTGCAGGTGTGTCCACAGGTTTCGGAGCCGACGGCGTGGGAGCCGTTGACGTAAAAGTCTTCTCCCGAATACGTTTGAGGGAGTCGGTGACCTGTTTTGTGAACGAGGCGGAGGGTTTGTTACCCGACGCCCGATGTTCGGTAGCGTCGGAGGCGCTTGGTGTTGACGAGTGTGCTGCCGACGAATCCTCTGCTCCAACGGCCCCTGGCTCCGTCGTAGGCTTAGGCGCCGACGCAGACCCGGCATCCGTGTGCCGATGCGTTGTGCCTCCGGCCTTCGGATCATGGCTTTTAGTTGACTTCGATTCGACTGTGCGTTTACTTGTGGGCGCCGCAGCTTTGTCCGAAGCCGCGTCAACAGCCTTAGTGGAACGTGCCGGAGCGACCGTGCTAGAGACGTGATGGACAACCTTCTTAGAGGACGGCTCCTTGGCCACCTTCTGCTGCGCTGTCGACTCGACAGTTTTCTTCGACTTCGGAGGGCGACGGAGTCGATGAGGGAGCAGGCTTTGAAATTTTTGTTGGGACGTCGGCCATTGTAGGTGTTGTCGATTCCGAAGGTTTCGGTTTCGTTTTTGGCGGGACGTCGGCCATCTTTGGTGTAGTCGATTCCGAAGGTTTCGGTTTCGATACGCGCAATGGCGGCTCCGCTGGAGTGGCCGTGGCCGGGCCAGAAGGCGGGGCCGGGGATAGCGGTGCAGGGTCGTGGGTAAGGCCGAGTGGCGATCCCGTGACCTGAGCCTGAGTCATGTAACTTTTGGGGCATAGCTCTTCCTCTGAGCTATCTTCCGCGGCCCCATAAACTTCTTTGTCGTCCCCTACCTCCTCGACGTATACAAGGTCTTGGCCCAGTCCTTCGACGTGTTCTTCGGGATCGGCCTGGACCTCCGTCGACGGGGGTGAAATCTGAAGATGATGGCTTTGGCCTTCCTCTGCGGGGTCGTCGAATATATCGTCGGGTGCCGGAGCCGCTCGCTGGGCCTCAAGGCGCACCGCGCGCCGAAGCTTGAGCGTTTTCTTGGACCTGAACTTAGAGCAGGCCATGCAGTTGTCCTCGTTGTGGTCCGGCGAGAGGCATTTATTACAGACTGGATGCACGTCGATATGTGGATATTTGGATCCACAGACGGGGCAGAACTTGAACGGACTCCGCTCCATGATAAGTTCGTCGGGCTCTTGCTGCGACGAGAGGGCCTCGATGTCCGAAGAGTTACTCGACTCCGCAGAATTCCGACCCGAAGAGTCAGATGATGCTCGAGACCGCACGCGAACAATACCGACGCAGGTAACGAAGGCCTTTTGGCCTTAAGAAGAGACTTTTACGATTCCGACACGGAGACGTCGAAATCACATCCGAACCCAATGGCGGAAAAAAACAATCTGGGGATGGAGTCGATGCCCATGCCCACTGTAGTCCAGGGGAGGAGCCACCTATCTCGTGATACTTCGAAGACTCTTCCAGGACAACAATGTGCAATCATCCGGACCCAACACTAGGCGGCGATCTATGCACTAGATATGAATTTAGCAGCCCACATGCCTCGAACTTTGTGTTTTAATTTGTTTACATATTAGATAATGAATTGTTATTTATTTTCTTTTTGTTGTTTATTATGTATTTCAGAAATGTGGCTCCTGAAGAAGGCGTTTTATTAAACGCCGAAACGTGCGTCGAATACATTAATTGCCACATTCCTTGCTAATTGTTTTTAACTGATTTCCTTGTAATTTTGTTTTTATGGTTTGACCTTCACTGTATATTTATTTATGCATGTATTATGTTCAATATGAATCATGATCTCATTTATATTTTAATATAATTGTTTATTAAACAGTATATGGTTTTATTTTAGAGTGTGCTCCTTTATGTCCTCCAGTCTACACTTGTTCCCTATGCTTATGTTGTGATTGCCTAGGAATTGATACACATAGGCTATCTGCTTTCATACACACATGAGACTTTGTTGTGGCATACAATGTTAATTACATTGCAGTAGTCGAGGCAAGACATGATCAGAGAGCAGTTTCTAGGAATAAAAGAATTTGTCAGAGAACTGATAGTTGGAAACCGCATTTATTCAAAAGAGAGTTGGGCAAAATGTAAAAGTTGAGCTCTTCACACCAGTTTGTCATCATTCCCCAGGGCTTTTGGCTAAAAGACTGGTGTTACCTTATGCTTAGCAATACCAAGTTTCCCAACACTGTATCTTTCATATATCCATTCCCAGTTTTCAAGCTGGGAATCTCATGAAAAATTAAAGACTAAAGGCCTCATCAATGTTGGTTTAGTAGTACCTCCACCTCAATTTGAAACAACCCAAACTTCAGACAATGAGGTGCAAGTGCTAAACTCTCCTAATCCCCACAAAGGCCCCCAATGCTCAGATGGCTGCATGTCATATGTGTAAGATTCCCGAAGAAGAGTTCCGTTCTAACTTCTTTGTGACCATATCCTGATACTTTTCTATTCTACCCTGGAGCCAGCCATATCTTCAGCTTTCAGAAAAGTACAAATAATTTTTAGGGAAATTTTCTGGGAAAGCTCAACTTTCTGAACCAGGAAGACCTTTCCTTTGCCACCAACGTTCATCACGACGGACTGAGAAAATCTCGTTTCAAGCCATGACCCAACTGCAGGCAAAAAAATATATATGCATATGGTCCACATGAGCAATGTTTTTGCCACAGTCTACAGCAGAAGCCTTCACCTTGTGACATTTGTCTAAGTGTCTGAAGAATCAGGAGAGGAGGCTTGCACTGTAGGTACTTGAGAAACCGAAATACCCTCCCTGCTATGGTGGAATAGTCCCCGGTCTAGAGAAGAGTCTATTAAAACTCCTCCACCAGGATCTTTCATGAAGGCAGTACCAAAAAAGAAAATTCAGAGTTTCTCAAACTGCATTTGAATACTAACGCACCTGTAGCCACCTCTTCACAGAAAGAAATTGTAGATTCTTCAACAAAACACTCCAGGAAGGCGAGCACCATCTTGCCACAGTCGTGGACAACAATATTGTTAACTGGGTCAACCTTCATTGACAACCATAAGGATATCATCCAAGACCTTTGCCTTGTCATGGAGGGTGATGTTGGCGACAGTCTTCAGCAACAGTGCCAAAGACATCTATCATTCTACCACCTATAGTGACACAGTCGATGATGGCCCATCACGCTTGCTTGACACTCCTGTGGGGAGTGGTCATAACCCTGTCTCAGAAGTCCTAATTCCACCGAAAACAGTTTGTGGAATTCTTCTTTGGTGGAGCACATCAGGCAACCCAGCTAGGGAGGGGGGGGCAGGAGGGGGGGGGGCAGGAGGGGGGGGGGCAGGAGGGGGGGGCCGGAGGGGGGGGGGCGGGGAGGGGGGGGCAGGACGGGGGGGGGTGACAAACCTGGTAGTTTACCATGGATACTTGCATAGCTAATTGCCCAACTGTCCTGGTACCAAATGGGCCTCAGGGGTGGTATCTCCTTGGTCTGGGGGAAGCCAGGGTTGCAAATAAAAGGCTTTGAAGCCCCTGGTATTGGTATGCTAAATTACTAGCCATCCTCCTGGAGGCAACAAAGCCTCTGCAGAAGGTATTGTTTCTGGCCTCAGTGGGGTCAGAAACATGTCTGTGGTGACAGGCTAGGCGAGACCAGTCAGCCAGCACACTTGATAGTGGTAGGTTTTCAGGGGGCACCTCTAAGGTGCATGTCATAATAAATCTTTTACTGGCATCAGTACAGATTTATCAAGACAAGGTGTTTGATACCAAACACCATAAATTTCAGTGAATCCATCATGTAGCTGGGGAACTTGTAATGACCAGTACATGTATACTTAAGATGGCGTCCCTGTTCACTTGTACAATCTAATAATTGAACTAGACAGCACAGAGGCATATTTGCTCTTGCAGATATGCCCTCACACTTAATATAATGCACCCTGCCTTAGGGCTACAAGACAAGGCCTGCTTTGGAGGTGACTTACACATATTCCATGCAGTGACTTTGGTATGGCACACACAGTGGATGTGCTATGTCTTGTTTTCACTCATGGGTTTGCACTATGACACTCAGTTTGCAATGGCAGGCTGCATGCAATTTGTATGGGGGTCCCTTAGGGTGGCATAACATATGCTGCAGACCTTAGGGCTCTTTGGTACATCATGCCCTACACCAGGAGTACCACTTACTAGAGACTTACATGGGTGCCAAAGTGTGTCAATTAGAACATTTTACCGTGTTTTAGGGAAAGAGCACTGACCCTGGTTAGCAGAGACCAGGTGCACATCAGTTGAAAAACATGTTATGTTATTTAAGTTTATAGAGCGCCTGGTTACACTGACCCAGTGTGTCCCCGCACTAAGGTGGCAGCCATGCACCAAAGTCACAAAAAAAAAAAATCAAATAACACACTAGATTAACCTACGGGGAATAGAAAGGTCTTCAGACCTTCACAAAAGAGATTCTGATTCCTCCAGTCTGAGTTTCTGAGGAAGGGTGTTCCACAACCGGGCTGCCACATATTGAAACGAGCGGCCACCCATCATAGCTCTCCTGATCTAAGGGATATGCACCATCCCTCTCAGCAGTCCAGTAGGTGCATACGGAGTAAGGAGGTTGTGTAAGTACACAGGTCCCTTTTTCTGTAGGATCCGGTGGCTCACACACATAGCCTTGAACTTCACTCTCTCCCTAATAGGAAGCCAGTGAAGGGATGCCAGCGCTTTCTTAGCAGACGCTCTCCTAGGTAACATAAGAACAAGCTTGCCGCTGCATTCTGGATAACCTGCAATCTCCGAATGCACTTGTCAGTTGCGCCCAAATACAGGAGAATGCAATAGTCCAGGCGCAAGATCACCAGGGCGTGCACCATGATGTTTCTGGATGCAGTGGGGAGAATATCTAGGGTCTTCCATAGACCTCGTAGGATGCCAAAACACACCTCTGTCACCCGCCTGGTGGGATAGTCGAAGGACAGTTTGTTATCCACCCATACACCAAGATTTTTTGCTTGTTCACACGGTGTCGAGGTAGGGCCCAACGTCTGGGGCCACCATGCCGATGTCCAGACAGATGGAACCTTCCCTATTATCAGTACCTCGGTCTTAGTACCGTTGAGCTTTTGTCAATTTCTTTCCATCCACTCGGCTAGTTCTTGCAGGCACTGCATAAAGTTGACGGCCGCATCAGACCAGGCCGGCCTGAGTCAGGGAGACCACTAGCTGAGTGTCATCGGCGTAGGTCAGGGCGTTAATCCCAAACTTATCCGCTACTTTTGCCTGGGGGGGGGGGGGGAGAAGAGACAAAGATTGAACAAAGTAGGACTCAGGGTAGAACGCTGCGGCACCCCCTGCATCAGCTTGATGTTCCTCGAATAGTGGGCTCCTTGCATAACTTGGAAGCTGCGCTCGGTCAGAAAAGATTCCAGCCATTTCAGAGCCCCATCAACAACACCACCTCTCTTCATTGCTTGCAGCAAGGTATGGTAGGCGACCGTATCAAACGCGGCACTTGGGTCTAACAAAATGAGTGCCGCTGTTTGTCCGTCGTCCACATGTTTCCGAATGATCTCGGTGGAATACAGTAGTCCCGACTCCGTACCAGTGGCAAAAAAAGTAGTGATACCATAACAAAAAGGGGTGTTTTCCTACAGTGGTCGGACGACACTGAACTACAGCCCGGACCCACACCAGGAAGCTTGGAATATTCATCAAAAGCAAACTGGACATGACCGCACAGGTCAACTCAGTCACTGCATCCTGCTTACAAACCCAGAAGATTTTCAAATGACTCCCAAGCAAAAAAAAAAAGGGGGGTCTCTAATGCCCTAGTTACTATCAAGTTGGACAACAGAAACACCCTTTACATCAGGATCACCATGCAACACACTAGAGGACTACAAACCATCCAGAACTCTGCAGCCAGAGTTCTCTTTAACCTCCCACACGGAACTCCCATTACACCGCACTTCACGGCGATCCACTGACTCACAATACACAAATGCACTCATTTCAAACTCCTCACACACATTCAAGACACTACACAACTTAGGCCCCACCTTCCTGAACAGTCTCATGTCCTTCTACCAACCACCTAGACATCTCTGATCCACAGGACTCCTACTCGCACACATCCCATGCATACTAAGAATCAGATCAGGATGACAGGCGTTCTTACATCACTCCTAAAGAGTGGAATGGCCTCCAGTCTCCATTCTGTTGCAAGATGCTGAAGACCTGCCTATTCAAGTACCATAGGCGGGGCTAGGCATATACCTGCTGAGCAGCAGGATGCCCTCGTGAGTGATAGTGTGCTGTACACATACCCATAACAGAGGCCTAGGTCTACCCCTATGAGAGGACCTGGACTTGTCCTGTGACGGTGCACCGTGCGTGCCCTCATTGACAGACTATTGTGCCTGTCGGGGGTTTTGAACATAGGTGGTGCCGAAAATGAATAGCATCACTACACATTTTCTATTTAGATCACCAAGGTTGAGGCCCCTACTTGCCCACCCCCATGTAACCATTTGCTTCTTTGTTTGCCCAGCGACATCTCAAGTGCGTGTCAGATGTGGCTGTGTTTAGCCAATGTAGCATATGCATGGTGTGTGAATGTAGAGTAATGAGGCCAGAGGGATCTATTCAGGATACCACTGGCCTGGTGTAGCAATAGATGGAGGTTGGGGAATGTGCTTCCAGACAGTGGAAGTGCACTGCTTACATTACCTGCAGCTGGAGGAAGGAGACCCAGACACAAGCAAGGGGAGGCGAGCCAGGACTCCTCTAGATATTCTATGAGACCTTTTGGTAAGCAAGGAGCTTTTGATTAGTCTCTGAGCACTGCCTTGTGGTGGATGGTAGAGGTGGAGCTGTAGACTGTTAAGAAACGTGAGGAAGACTCTAGGTGATGCCTACTCTTTTGCCTTTCCATTATTTAATTCTTCTGCTGGGAGGATGACAGCCAGGCACCGAAACTTCATTGCTCTTTGTGCCTCTGTGTGTGCCATAAGATACTCCTAGTGGGGCCTGCTGCATGAAACCTCACTACACAACAAGAACAACTTAGGATGGACACTCGAAAGAAGAACTAACTCACACAGCTCTGTAAATTGTGTATAAAAGTGTCACCCTCAAACTAGCGAGTTCTCCTCAGCGTTCTTGGGCTGCTTACAACCAAGAGCTGGTGTCTGCCTGACCGCCAGCCTCACATCGATGAGAGAGTCATCACTTGAAATCTTGATTTCCTGCTGGAGGAGTTGTGTCAAGACTTCATGTCTGCTGAAGGAAGGTGCTTACCTTGCACTGTAGGTGGAGGGAAACTTCAGAAAAAACTGAGGTCCATCATGTCCCCGTTAGATGTCTAGGAAGAAGCAGACTGGCTGAGAGTAATCTGGAAGGACCTTGATGCCGTTGGGCCTGCAGACATTCATTACGGTTCTTGATTACGAAAAGGCTAGTCAGGGCCAAGATTGCAAAACTACTGAAGGCCTGAGCGCAGTTGCAGCTTCACAATTACTGAAGTCCCAGATGGGGTAGCATCTGCAGAACGGGCAGCCTGAATATGGGCTAAAGCTGCTGATTTCACAGGACCTCCCCCACTTTAATAGCACTTACCCAGGATCTAGTGGAGACTCTACCACTTTAGAACTGTCGATCACCAAGCTACGGACTGCACCTGTTGCGGCTGGGACCACAACCATCCAAGTCACCACAGCTGGGTCCTAGACCACCTGGGACCTAGCACACTAACTGCAAGAAGAAAGCTGAGCAGACACACTGCATGCACCCAGGCCGCCAGTTAGCAACTGAGATCGCCCAGTTCTGTGCAACTTCCACTAGGACTGAACTCTTATGGCCATGAAAGGGTAAGATAAACACTGAGTGCATATTTTGAACTATAGGAGATTGAGATTGTACAAGAGCCAAATTAATACTACTCCTGATTTTCCTTGGAGCAAAAGCGGTTGGGGTGGGCGGTGGATCAGATGGGATGAAGGGGAGACAATGTAACTTGGGTAGATCTAAGCGAGGAGGTGCTGAAGAATCAGGGTGGGTGAAAGGACCCAGACTTGCTAATTACTTATGTTGCAGTGTAGTATTATGGTCACCTCTGTGATTGTTGTATTTTCTTTCGTACAAAAGCAAGCACTGTGCTGGACATTCATTATATTAGGTCTGTTGAGCTCTAAACTCTAGCACCCCCACACTATCTCCCTGAGAAGAGAGACTGCTCACCTTCAGAATTAAGTGCAGAGGGGGTTGTACTTGGCCCAGTTTGCAGAGCCATAGTAGGACAGACCCAGGGACATCATTGGCAAACAATCTCAGTCCCCACAGTCGAGGCACCCCCCTCCCCGGGCAGTGCCTGACTATTATCAATCCTTTTACCATATTCTTCATGCATACGCTTCTTAAAAGTCCAAGAAGCTTAAGTGTATAATTAATCTTAGCACGGTGTAAGAAAATGTGGTGGTCAAGTCATGTAACAGTAAAGTTTCAGGAATTACCAAATATTTCAATAGGCCTGTACATTTACATAATCCGTATACCTTGTGGCTCTCACACAAAGTAAAAAGGATCTAGTATTTGGTCACATTACCTGTAGAAGTCATGCATTGGATAGCTGGTATAACTTGAGATCTTATAGAGACACTGCCCCCTAGTGACTGCCTTTTCTATGGCATCTTGATTGTTCATTATTTTGTTATCTGTAGAAAAATGAAAAGGAAAATCTAAACACCTTATCTTATTGGTACATCTTCAAATGCTCAGTATTAAAGGAGAACAACATGTATACACTTCAAGCGGTCTATATTAAAAGATTACTAGCTAGTTCCAGAATGCTGGTTACTAGAGATTACAAAGGGTTGATAATCTGTTCTCTTGACAACACTTAAATACACTGCGTTTACATTATATCCTCTACACAATATCAGGACCATACACCTGCGTTTGAGAAAAGCAGGTAAGACCTTCCATAGAAATTAGTGCCCATGCTTTGGTCACTAATGGTATGCTCCTTCCAGGCTTACAAATGATTGTCTCAAGTCCTACACAGCAGTGGTAATGATTTAATAAAATGCAGTTAAACATTTGATATCAAGAACTCATTAAAGAACCATGATCAAGTTGGAACTGTAGCTCAACCAATGAAAGGGAAATGCCAACACAAAACAAATTAATCATTTTTTTCTTGAAGTGCTACTTTTATAGATCTTAACTGCCAAACTTGGCACAAATGTGAAAACACACCCCACCTAGGCATAACTAGTGGCTCAGGCTTATGTTCACTTAAGTGCCTAAAATCTTGCTAAACATTTTAAAACGAACTATCATTGCAAAACAGTCTGGTTGTGGGAGTGCCCTACTGCCAAATCTCTTGTAGCACATACTGTACTTTCACTTGTGGCATAAGAGTCCCCGGGTTCTTCTTTACTCCCAGACTGCTCCAAGATACCCCTGGGCAAAATAAAAGATAGCTCTTTAAAATTCATTTAATTTCTCCTTGTTTCCACAGATGTGGTATGGTGTTCATTAAGGGGTGTAAAACTACCTACCCAGTACAACGTAAAATTTGCAGGCAATTCTAATTTTGCTCAATACCAAAACATTGATGTGGAGCCTCGTCTCCAGTTACATAGAGTGGATGGAGTGTGATCTTGGTGGTATGCTCTACAGCTAAAGGGGTACAAAAGGGGGTGGTGATGGACGGAGCATCCAAACCAATCAAACACTCACACCCAGTCAAAAGATCTGGGTTTAATCCATCACCGTTATTAAGCCCACTCTGCCACCCCAGTTCAGACATGGCTATATGCAAATCAGTCTGACCCTGTGCCTCATGTGAACAGTCCAGCCCGAACTGCCAAGCCATGCCTTCCCTGGACCGGAAACAAGCTTCTGAGGACCGGTTTCTGGCATTACAGCCGTCTTCAGCCCGGCTTGCTTGAATCCAGTGGCAAAGTGAGCAAGGGACTCACGTCTGAGCATACCCTGCCACACTTATGGCGGCCAAAAGCGGTACAAAAGGGGGTGGTGATGGACGGAGCATCCGAACCAATCAAACACTCACGCCCAGTCAAAAGATCTGGGTTTAATTCATCACCGTTCTTTAGCCTACAGCTAAAGGGGGCAACATCCATTAACAGTGAGTGGATGGGAAGGTCCTTCTTGATATCAAGGATGTACCTCCCCCGCTACAGACCATTCATCAAGTCAGATGAACAATGTCCTAACAGTCCCCTGAATCAGGTACATTTGCAGCCTGAACGTGATCACTCTTAATATTCCCTTTATGAGGTGTGTACTTTTTCAGAGTAGACATAAGGAATTTAAGGTAACATCTGGTTCGGGACACCCTGTTCGGAATGGTTTCAGTAGGCCTGCTTATCTGATTTTACAAAAACTGGAGAAGGGTATGTGGCACAGGTAAGACTTACCAGGTCTGCTGGTTCAGAGAGAGTTCTGTTAAGTAGTATCCCTTAATTGTTGCCTCCAATACACCCGTTCAAATAAATGCCCTTCTCCCGATGGACCACCATTAATGATTACCACTTGGGAAGGAGACTCATGAGACCAAAGGCAAGCCCCTTAGGTGGTGGATGGTAACTGCTTATACTGAATTGTGTGTTTCAGATGGAATCTGTGTAGTTTAAGGAGCGGAGAACGGTCTCTGAAAGATCAGCCTACAGAAAGTACATTTAGTTTTCTTTGGTCGCTAGAAAGGAGTTGGATACTTCTTCAAATATCCTTTCATCTATAATTTGCTGACCTTACCACAGGTGTTTGATCCCTTTCCTGCTGAGGGAAACAAATGAGGAATGATAGGTATAGGAAAGTATCCCTTTTTAAGTCGAGCCAGAGTCAGCACGCATGTGTTGCTCTGCGAGACTCGTTTTCCTGGAGTATGGAGAGAAGCCCCGCCCACTCTCCACCCAGAATTGCCATTGGCTTGTGCTGTTGTCCTTCGTAATACAGGTTTCTGATTAGTCTTGTTAGTTCCTTCTTAGTACTACCTTGTCTTCAACTGTAACCTCCCAAGATGACTGGCCTCTTTAATTCAGTTGTTACACAGTACGTGTTTTTAGGTCTGTGAGCACTGTTTTCTTTAATGAGTGTCTCTATGTGCAGGCACGATGTGCGCTGCTTCAGCTGCTTTATTTTGGCAGCGCACCTTGCTATAACTATAGTGTCTGTGCACCTTTATTTTCCGTGCAGCTTGCTCATTTTAATCTGTATACGTGCAGGCACGATGTGCGCTGCTTCAGCAGGTCATCATATCTGGTCAAATAATGTTTTGTTTCTAATTGGAGGAGTGAAGATATAATTTCTTTGTTTTGTTTATTTTTTTTTTGCATGATTACATCTGGTTAGTGATAAGAATATACTTGTGTCTGGTGTTTTTACCGAACAGGATAAAAGAGGGATCCAAGGAAATTTTATATGGGAATCTAACAGTCTTTGTGAGAAGCTGATCTTTCTAGGCAGGCATGTCAGTGTTATTCAAGAAAAACAAAAACATGCTGAATGGAATCTCCTGAATGGATTTCAGCCACAGTTAAGAAAAAAAGTTAATCACTGTCTATACAAGAATACTCTCTTTCTGCAGAGACTTCAGCGCAAGATAGCAATATCGTAGGGCAGATTAGAAAAGCTCACTCAAGGGAACCATCAAGGCAGCTCTTGTTTAGCTTCGAAAGACTTAGATGGATGCTTGAACAGTAAATAGCCCAGATCAATTATACAGCACAAGTGCTTCAGACTTTTGCTGCACCTCACTGTGCCTCTTTAAATCTAGAAATTTCTAAAAGCACACTGGAGCACCACAACACTTTTTAGTGTTTACATTTCGGGGAATGGAAGGTTTAGGAGAAAGTCTCTGTCAGATGGTTGTTGTTGTTGTTAGTCTGTTTTTTTACTTAGGTTTATGGGGAATCTCTGCTGTGGTGGAGTATAGGATAGATCATTGCCTCTAGAGATTTGAATGGACAATATGCCTGTTAAGATTGTGAATAAGACTCCCCAGAGTCTAACAACATCTAAATGAGTGTAACTGATAACCTTTCCAATCAAGCAATTGCAATGAAATGGGTCTGGCAATTGCAAATGTTTCAGCTATTGGCATTGTAAATGACAATGTCTTGCTTATGTTTTTAAAAAATAACCTTCAATAATAGAAGGCATTGCCATTTACTCAACCAATAGGTAAAAGTTTCTAAAATGTGAGACCTATTGCATTGCAAATGCTTGTTTTTACATATTCACCCAGGCTTTTTGCCTATTAATAGATGTGATTTCGACTGGAAGTGCACTGGGTTCCTGCTAATCAGATTCCCTGTGCCAGAGGTCTTGTCCAAAACTGTATAATTGCCCCCCCGCACAATTGGCAAAGCCTTTAGCACTCTCTGTAAGTCCTTAGTAGATGGTCCCTTGGCCCTGAAGGTCCATAAGGGCAGCAGCACTTATTGTGCCACCCTAAGGGACCCCTCACCAAGCACATGCAAGGCTGTCATTGCAGGCTTGTGTCTTGGTGCAGACGAAAGTGAAAACATGTCACATATCCTTCTGTGCCATGTCCCCTTACACTGCATGTAATACTTCCAAGTCACCCCTAATACAGGGTGCTGAATATTACATGTGAGGGGAGGTCATACCTGCATGAGGAGATACGCCCCAGTGCTGGTCAGTCCCATTACTGCCAGTACAAGTGAGCAGGGAAGCCATTTAAAAACATGAGCTGCACATTGGTAAACACCAGTTCCCCCATCTAGCTATATGATGGCTTCACTGAAGATGGGGATGTTTGGTATCAAAAATCTTGTATTGATAAACCCCACAATGATTCCAGTGATGGATTTGCCAACAATACATGCACCCAGAGCTCACCTTAGAGGTGCCCCCTGAAAACCTTCCATCCTCGCTGTGCTCCCCAACTGGTTTCTGCCAGCCTGCCATCCGAGACACTGTTCTGACCTAGGGTGCCTTTTGCTCTCAGGAGACCCAGAATAAAAGCCTGTCCGGGAAGAAACGTCACACCCACTCCAACAGGATGACCTGCTGATTATCCTTCCTAGGCCAGCAAGGTTCAAAAAGCTGCCACATTTGAAATGCAAATCTGGCATCCCCACACAAGAGAGGAAGCTGACCCCCTTGTCCAGACCCACTTTGGTACCTGGATAGGTGGGAAAATTAGCTAGTTAAGTAGGCATGCCAACCCCAGGCTAGTACCACCCCTACGGTGGGCTAAACTGAGGTGGACATGACTTTTCAGAAGTAGCCATCTTTGTGATGGCATACTTAGAACTTTGGGACAGGGTTATGCCTACCTACCAAAGGAAGTGTCATATAGGGGTGTAGTGACCCCAAGGGTCAGTAACCCATTGGCTACTATCCTACACTCCCTAAGGCCCCTAAATTGAGTATTTAGGGGAGACCCTGACACCAGAGAAGCAGATCCAGACTACCTGAAGAAAGATGGAGATGAGTCTCAGCCTTTGCCAAGGAACCAAGACCTCCCGAGGGACAGAGGAACTGTTTCCTACAGACCGCAAAAGAAGGCCCAAGAGGAATCCGGGACCGACAAAACCAGACACCGCCCTGCACCCCTGCACCCGAACCCCTCAGCCTGTGTTGAAGTGGGCCAACAGTATCAGCGTGGGCCTCAAGTTACCGATACCACTGCGGAGTCACACCTTATGAACTCCCTGATGTCGCCTGCAGCCTCTGTTAGCAGGCCCCCTCAACCACGAGTGATGCCAGACAGAGAAACCTAACACCCTAAAGACCCTTTGCACCCAGACGCCCCTTCCCGAGGACAAGAGGACCGAAGGTGTGCCCACGTCCCCAAACATTCCAGGAACCAAAGTCACTCTGTTTCACCGAACTGGCCTCTCAGCCACCTCCTGCAACCTCTTTGTGACCAGACCAATTCCCATTGGTTTGCATTGGGCATCCGATGCTGTTAGCATCACTGCACCAGGCCGCCCTTGTGCCGCTGGAGGCGACCTGTTGGTGGTGCCTTAGACCTTGCCCTGTACTCACCTTTGACTCAAGACACTGGTCCTGTAAGTCCCTGATAAGCCACATATCATCCTTCCATAGGTTAACATTGCAGAACTGAAAATTATTTCTCTTTAAAAACGTACTTACCTGAATGATTTTCTTCTGTTGCCTAAACATATATTAAGATACTTGCTATTTTTTTTAATTGGGGTTGATCTCCTTGAGTCGTGGGTCTCATTTACTTACCATTGTGTGTATTTAAGATGTCTTTTACTACCCTGTTTTCAGCTTAATACTGGTCATATACACTACCCCCTAGCAGAGCACCTTGGGATTGCCACCGCAAATCCCCTCTCCCCTCATAAGGGAATCCCTGGACTCTTTACACAATACATCTAATTTTTATATATCATATAAAGAGCCAGATTCCTACAATTGTTTTTATTTTTTAACCCTTAAGTTACATCCTAAACAAGAAACTTGTGCTCCACTAGTGATGATCATCTTAAACAGCAGCATTTACTGGTTGGTCCATTCATTGAGGAAGTCATCATTAATCCTCTTTCACAGCCATAGAAACCCCATGTTAAAAGCATGTTGTATGATAGTAGGGCAAGGAGAAATATCCCTTGGTGGAAATGGCTTGACTGGCTATGGATCAGTATCAAAGTACATTGTGTGTGTGCCATGCATTTTCTTTACTTGGTCGAAGTTTCTTCCTCCAATTCATCTTCTTCATCCCAACCAGTGTGCATGAACCATGATGGCGAGCACAAAGTTGTTTCCTATGCTAAAAGTGGTACAGAGGGGTTGGTCTGAACACAATTTTGTATAGTTTAAACCCACAGTTCAGGAGATATGGCCTCTATGGAAATTTTCCTTTCAGTTCCCTTTGAGGTTTGTATGGTCCTTCTGAAGCATTCCCACCATATTCCCACTATATGATCAGTGCCTGGGTCTAAATAAATGTGTTTCTGGCTTGCGTCTTGACAATATTCCTTGTTATCAGAATGGGAAGGAGTGGAAGACTTTTTAGAGAACGAATGCAATCAAATGGCCGTTTTGACAGCTCTTTCAGTCCGCCCTTGTTTTTCAAGGCTGATATTTACTCAATACAGAAGCATACTTTCAAGGTCGCGTGCCTTTGGATCCAGAAGTAGATTTTTGTGGTCAGGCCCAGAGGTAATGCTGCTTCTTGAAAAACAAATTCATTTGAAATCTTGGAACAGTGAAGATCAAAGAAGGGGCAGTATTAGTTTGAAGGATCTTAAAAGCCTCCTGGTACCCAAACTCTTGCAAATGGGAACCAGCCATTTCGAGCTATGCCCATTATAAACTGGAGAAGAAAAAAATAAGTGGGGCACTGTTTCTTTTGCATGTCCACAACTAGGACACCTCTGATCATTGAGATCAGCAACTCCTGCCCAGCCAGATGTGAATTCACGAAGAGGAGTTTCAGTTCACTCATAACTTCTAGATGAGGGTGGGGAGCAATTAATTAGTATATGATTGTGTGCATCTCGGTAGGACAGCGTGTACTGGCAGCGTAGACGTGGTGCATTTGAAGTTAATTGTACACATAGATTTGATTATGGAACATAATTTAGCCTTCCACGTGTCATGGGTTTAAACACCATTCTAAGATGGCGGCGAAACTACATTTGTCAGCTAACGCACTAGTACACAGCATCACTTATACAAGTTATACACGTTTATTTAAGACACAGGTTGTTTCTTTATTAATTTAATTTAATTTTTGTTTCGCACAGTGTGATTTTTTTTTTTACCGAATTCGTAACATACTCAGGACCAATAATACACTTTAACCAGTGTTCATCACCTCAACTGGTGTTACCACTGTATTCCCTTTGATCACATAGCGGATCACATGCCCCAGGCATGGTTTTCACAATAGCAGATTTACATACATCATCCCTAAAATCCTTTCAGGTTTGTGAACGCAAAATATGAGTGTGCCGTCAGGGCGGTTCATTTATAAAACGCACAACCCGCTATTTGTTCCATTTGCTTTATCTTTTGCATACTCACTACATGTGATTCTTTTTACTTTTTGAACATGCATAGAACCACAGAATCTCTTTAACTAGGGTTCGCATTATATTTACATGTCACACATAGCGGCTGACATGGCCCACACACCAGATCATACCATCAACGCACTTTCCTTTAAATTCATAATAAAACATACAATTGCCATTCACATACATCCACTCCAAAACACAAGTAAAAAAACAGTGGTGTAGCAAGGGTGGGGCGAGTTTAGGGGGACACCGCTCCGCCCGCTCTTACCTGCTGCTGCCGTCGCCGAACGGAAAACGCAAGAATCACCGTAATTTACCCCTCCGCTAACCCCTCCTTCTTACCTGCAGCCATCGTGGGGTGACAAACGCAGGGACCGCCATGGGCAGCCAAAGTTCTAGTTACACCACTGTAAAATTCATTTCCATTACAATGCCAATAGCTATAACTCCCACAAAATTAATGCGAAACTTGTTGCATTGCAAATCCTGATGTAAAATGTTCTCCATTTCATCCTAGTGTGCTCTATCATACCTTGATAACAGACCTATACAGTTTGCATTGTCCTGTGTTTTATTGATGCTGCGTCAATACATTTACAGTCTTCTGGCTTTATGATTTGTTTTCCCTTAATGATTTGCAGCTCTCACAGGTTTGTTCCTGATGTCTGGGAGATAGGCAGGAATTCCACACCTTCTACAAGTCTGTATGCAGAAATTTAGAATGACAGAAAGGACAAATTTTAATGGGTGTCCATTCCCTCAACTTTTGGTCGTTTTCAAAGAAAAATGTATTCGAGAATTTCCGCCCGAAGGGCGCAATCGAATCGAGCACCTCGGACAAATTCGACATTAAAACCAACAGACGGGCTTGACACGAGTGTCAGTTTCCCCCCCCCCCCCCAATAAGACTCAAAAGACAACCCCAGGCCTCAAAAACGCCAAGATTACAGACTTCTTAATCCCTTCTACACCCTCTTTACCGTATTTATCTACTATATCTTCAAAGTCCATGACTCCTTCGTTGCGGCAAGCACAGACACTCAAGATCATCACCAGTAACAAAAGAAAGTCCCAGTCAGTTGGCCCGACAACGACAGCCTCAGAGCAACTCTACAAAAGACATCAACCAAAGTCCATGGCCAATCCCCAAAATAAGGGCTGACAAAGTAACAGTCAAAGCGCAAATAAACTCAAGAGAAGCACTAAACAATCCCAATGCCCAAAAAGAAACGTACACAGAAACATCGGTCCCACCAGAGGAAAAAACTTTAAACCTGTCAGCAAAGCCGGGCATAATAAATCAGGATTTTCTCTGTTGTACCGCGGGGCTCGAATTAGGGGCCGCCCACCCAATATCCACAGGAACTGCCATCAGTGATATGTGGGACAGGAGCATCATAGTCACAAAAAGTTCACAGGGAGAACGGTTGACTGGCAATGCACATACAAATTCGGAAAGTCGTAGGGCACAGGAAAGTCAAATAATTTCCAAGGAGCTATCTAACAATGATAAAACATCAAAATGTTCAGCAGGTTTAGGACCACAACTAACACCCGATTGCGCCAGCGAGACCAGCTTAATAATCAGCAGTGAAGACTCAGCAAAACCATCAAACAGTTCATTAGGAGATGCTCACCCCATCTCACTGTCATCTCACCAAACATAGTAATTTCATCAAAAGTTCCAGAGTCCCAGAATTCAGAGTACAATCAATCACCAACTCCGGTATCAGGTCCGGTAAGTGCTTCACAAGATCCCTGCCGGAACAAACCAGAGGAAAAAGCTTGGCACAGCCCCCAAACCAGTGATAATCAGTCAGATCTCTTTCCATCAGAACAGGCTCCATTATGGACTCCATTATGGACTCCATTTATAGGCATCATGGAAACCATCTCGACGGCGCTACTTCAACACTCCGTAAAACTGGAGTTACAGATAGACCTTTTGCAAATCGTGGCCTCTCATGTCGTAGGAATAGAAAGAAAAATAACCGAGTTTAATTCCCTCATCAAACGGGTGCAGAAAGACACGCACACAAAGTTCCATGAAGGCCAGTGCCTTGATATAACGACCCATCTAGCAGCACTGCCAAACATTTTAACAGACATTTTGTCAGAGGTTAGAAAAAACACAAATAAGTTCCACACAACCACTGAAGATCCATGTGCAAGAAATGCCCATAACCCCCCCGTCATGCACTACCAGCGGGGACACCCCAACCAGCGAAGACACAATTGAGGAACTAATGGGAGGAAGCCCACAAAATACTACCGCCAACATCGGCGGGGTCTCCTCATCCAGTGAGGACACAATTGAGGATCCAACGGGAGAAAGCATCTCAGCCACCATCGCCCATCAACCAATTGGCACCGACGACCCAATCAACCAAGGTAGTCAAGACCCAGGGCCACAAACCAATGAGCAACCAAAACAAACTAACTCCTTAAAAAACATGAAGGCAAACGCTTGAGGAAAGCTAGACAAAACAAGCAACAAGGGAAAAAAGGAACAACACTGCTCAAAAGGCATCTGCACCAAGAGACCTCATTGGTCAGCTATTCAAAACAAAACCAAACAATAGAATTAAAAGAGAACGGAAAAAAGGGCAAAGAGTCAATCACTAATGCGCAGGAAGACGAAGGGGAAATCTGTCTGTACCCTTCCCCACCAACCCCTCCACAGTTAGTAACTCAAAATGATTTCAAAAACACCGATAAAGTTTTCCATCCAGTGCAAGAAAATAAAAAAATAAAATCGGTGGTTGGTCTTCCTCTGCAAAAGTCTCAAAAAGAACAAAAAACCATCACACATTACTTCACAAAGTCGGTCACGTCACAACAAGAAAACTCGTTGGCCAAAGGGTTGCAACAAAGTCCTCCTACAGAAGGATAAGAGTGTCTAAGTCTCTTACAACCAGTATTCGAGAATGAACCAGTAGCTCAGACAAACATTCTATACCAGGGTCACCGAGCGAATAACCTAAAAACCATCCAAATCAGGCAGGTGGGGCCAAAAGAAGAGTTAGAGGCATTTCATCCAGCCGAGGTACTTGCCCACGAACGAATCCCACATTAGAGCTCCAGGGGGAACCACGAGATTCTTAACCGGAACGCCATTTTAAAACTAACAAACTCAATCGAAACATTGAAACACCTAAAGACCATACATATTGAAAGTATCTAATTCAAAATAATTCCAAATGCAAATGGAAGAGATGACCGTGGTAACATGGAAGGATCCCTCGAAGGCCAAAGAATTCTGGCAACATAGGGAAGAGTTCGCAAAATGGGGAATCGAGATAAGACCGGTCGAAATTGAAAGATGCCCGGGCCCGTTATCCACGCTGGCAGATGCAAATTCAAAGTCCGACATTGGAGTACTCCGGGGTGCAGTCGGCTGTTCGGACAGCAGCAAGGTAGGATGGGCCAACCTACGGATCATCCATCAAGGCTGGGCAGGAGTTACCAGCCAGATGCGGAAAGTTTTACCCCCAACGGTAAGCCCAGCGGACAACCAGAGGGATGAAGCATGAAAACCGAACTTGAAGGTATGCTCTTGGAATATAAATGGACTGGGAGGAAAAACAAATGACCCTGAACTAACAGCTTTCCTCAAACAATTCGACATTATACTATTTCAAGAGACTTGGTCAATTTCATCGGACCACATAAATGGCTTCAAAGAAATTCAACAACATGCCATCAAAAGAGGAGCAACGGGCAGGGCCGCGGGAGGTCTATCGATTTATTTGAACACCAGCATCCCATGGTCACTTAAGTCAATCGAGTCAGGTCGAACATGGATTCAATGTATCAAAATCACCCTCCCGCCAGACCCCAGTTCAAGACCACAGGATACGCAAGAGTGTCGGTCACTGGCCATATGCAATATCTCTATACACCCGGCATCAAAGAGCAAATTAGAGAAAATTCTGACCCTTAAAGCACTTCTCAAATCCTTGCAAGACACTTACCCACAGGCTGGTTTGGTGGTTTCTGGAGACCTGAACATGTTCCTACTACAAACAGATCCCGCCTACGATATCCAACGAACCAAGCTGCACGGGAAATCAATCCCCCCAACAATAACAGACCATCGCAAAAAAGACAAATATGGTAAGATGTGTGCCCAAATGTTAGCCGAAATCAGACTGATTACTTTGAACGGCCGATTCTCGCAGGACCAGCCGGCATCCTCGACCAGAATTGTCAAAAAGGCTCAATCCATTCTGGATTACACTATGGTGGACGTTGAGGTATTCCAAATAGTAGACAACTATAGAATAATCCATAAACTGGAGAGCGATCACAGCCTACAAGTAATAGAGATCAGATCACAACACTCAAGGGCCCCAGCAACCAAAGATCTGACTGTAACCCCGGCCCTTTACAATCTTAACCGGTTAGCTTGGAACGGAAAGAATGTAGGTGAAATCATGGTTCATGAGAAAACCATGTCGGCAGAAGCCAAAGAAAAAAACCCTCTAGCATACCAGGATAACTGGGAAAAAATGACCGAGAATCTAACTGACAAATTTGGTCAACAAAATCAGACTAACAAAAGAAAACCCTATAAGGTACACCAAGCGCACCTGGGAGCAATAGGGAGTAAAAAAAGGATTTTCAATCAGGAAGTCAGAAAACTTAAAGGGATAGACACAAAGAGGGGTGACGACATCAAGAGACAAATATATAACCTACGGCAAACATACAAAAAAGAAGTATGGACTGTAAAGAAAAAACATCAAACAGAAATCTGGCTACAAATATTAGAAGCCAGTAAATCCAATAACAACAGGAAATTCTGAGCAAAAATTAACAAAGTAGCAAATGGAGTAGCCCTCGATTTTAATGTAAATATACTACAGCAGTGGTTCCCAAACTTTTGACTCCTGAGGACCCCCATTGAGTCACCAATGGAAGCCGGGGACCCCCAAGCAATTTGTATGAGTTAAATTTCAAACATTAAAACAGTAATTCGAAAAAAATACACACGTGTGCACACAAAACTAATACTCAAAGTACTAAGGATTTTGGGGCCAAATGTACGACCATTACATTTAGCGCCTCGCAATTGGCGACACATTGCAAGTGGCAAATTGCAAGTCGCTAAATGTACAACAGTTTAACACTGTTTGGGATTCCCAATGGGGTCGCAAATTGCGAGGTTCATTAATATTAATGAGCCTCTCGCAATTTGCGAGCCCATTGGGAATGCCAGCCCTCCCAGCGATGGTGGCCTGCTGGGCTCTGCAGGCCACCATGTCTCGGACTGCTTTTAAATAAAGCAGTTTTTTTTTTTTTTATTTATTTTTTTTAAAATGCAGCCTGCTTACCATGCATTTTTGAAAAAAAAAAAAAAGAAAATGAAACGTTTTCGTTTCATTTTCTAAGGGCGGGCAGAGGTCTCTGGGACCACTGCCTGACCTTAAAAATATTTTTGCATGCATTTGCAAAGGGGAAGGGTACCCCTGGGGATCCCTTCCCATTTGCGAATGCATTACCATCTACTTGAAGTAGGTGGTAATTGTGACTGTTTTGCGACAGCAAAACATTTGTACATGGTTTTGAGACTCGCTATTTGGAAGGGAATGCCCCTTCCAAATAGCAAGTTGCAAAACCTATTTAGAGAGTCGCAACAAATTGCGACTCGCGAAATAGGCTATGTACATGGCCCAATAGGTTTTTGCATGCGCAAACGGGTTCGTGAACCCATTCGCGCATATAAAAACAGAGCGTACATCTGGCCCTTGGTATTTTATATTGAAGTAATAGCCCCTCTGTCACATGTATTTCATTTGTTTTGTAGCATCTCTCATACCATTGTAGGATGTCAGCACTTTACATCACACACATATAGAGACATTGAATCATACATGTAAATCAGTGTGTGTATAAAATGTTTAAAGAGTGCTTGGTCTGGAAAAACACAAACTCAGGATTCAGAGCATAACACAGTGGCTAGCATTGACTTTAACATTAAAAATGTATTTCCACCCAAATATATCTTTTTAGCAGCATCAGGATAATGAATAACTGGGCCAAAATATAAGTTACTAACTGGTACCATGAAGTTTGCAAGCAGCTCTTTGATGACAGTTTATAGGTCCCTCTACTAGATTACGATTGTCACTTTTGAAGTGCACAGAAATAAAGGAATCTGTGGAAAAAAGCAGTAACCACAAACCTAGGCACATAAAATGCTGCTTTTTAAGATGCATGTTACACGTTCTTTGCAGTACGCACATTAACCCCTTGTGCTACATTAGTTAAATCAAAGCTGCCACTGAACAAAACTCTCCTCGCTCTCCAGCAGGTACATTAATCACTGCCATTCTCTTGACACTTTTATTGTTGCTGGAAATTATACATGAAATGTTTCTGTGCTTTTAAAACTGTTGCCTACGGACCCCCTGGGAATGTGTCACGGATCCCTGGGGGTCCGCGGACCACAGTTTGGGAAACACTGTACTACAGGAAGACTGGATCCACCATCTAGAGCAAACACAAATGACCCATGCGCATGTAAGGAACCAACATCTCCTCACCCACCCGCTGAATGAAAAGCATAAAGAAGATCAAATCTTTGGTGCAAACTGGATTACGCAATGCCAAGTCCAAATGGTCTTGAAAAAATTGAGGTCAAAAGGTGCGCCAGGTCCGAACGGCTGCCTAATGGGCTTTTCAAACATGATCAATCGTTTTGGGCAGAACACCTCACCCCACTGTACAATCACGCATTTCAATCAGGAAGCATTCCCTCTTCATGGAGAGGGAGCATTCTGCACCCAATCTTCAAAGCAGGCGCGCGCACAGATCCAGCGAATTACAGACTGATTGCGCTTATTGACGTAGAGGCCAAGGCATATGCATCAAATCTCCTGAAAGCATTGGAAGATTGGGTCAGCCGCAACAACATCCTCCCAATCACCCAGACAGGGTTCAGGCCTGGAACCAACACGTCATGTAATTTGACAGCGCTGAATCTTCTTGTCGACAAAGCAATGGCCAAATCTACAAAACTGTACACCTGTTTTGTCGATCTAAAAGCGGCGTTCGACACAGTACCAAGGGAGATCCTATAGGAAAAAATGGCCAACTGGGGCATATCTCCGAAGTTGCTACGGGCCATTATAAATCTGTACTCATCAACCTAGGTTAAGATAAAACTTGGCAATGGGGACAGAACAACATCAAAAATCAACACCCACATCGGCCTCAAGCAGGGATGTGTATTGGCTCCCACCCTTTTCAACATCTTCACTGCGGACCTCGACAAGAGCATCTCAGAGATCCAAAGTGACCCGCCAAATTTAGCCCAATACAAAATAAGGAGCATTCAGTATGCTGACGATATAGTCCTTTGCAGCCAAACCCCGCTGGGTCTCCAATGCGCTATAACAAGGCTGCATAAAGACACCTGTACGCATGGGCTGCATTTCAACTACAAAAAAACGAAAGTGGTCTGCTTTGCGTCTCAGCCAGGGCAAACATTCAGATGGCACATCGCTGGAAACAACGTAGAGCAAAGTGCCACCTATAAGTATCTGGGAGTACTGGTTGATTCAAGATGGTCATTAAGAGAGCACACCCTGTACAGAAAAGCCCAGGCAAACAAATTGCGGTTCGCCTTAAACATACTAAAACCAAAAATAAAATGTCCATCTAATGAATACCTGCTGAAAGTGATTGCTGCCAAATTTTTACCTTCCCTTACGTACGGCTCCGACCTATATTGAGGCAAAGACGCAAATTTCCTGAACCTCCAACAGTCAGTGTTGTTTAAACACCTTTACCAAATCCCGCAGTTTGCATCACAGGCACGCCTCGAATTCGGGTTACTAAATCAGCACCAAGCCAGACAAGCTGCCATAATAAAAACATGCTGGAAACTAAGAGCAGCTCAAGGGGACACGCTGATGGGTCACTGTTGGTCTGAAATTAACAATCAAGCAAAAGGAAAAAAGGCATGGAAAACAACACTGGAAGAAGCATTGAAAAACTTAGACATGCAAGAGACGTGGAACACCAAACATTCCTTTGCGGCCTTTAAAAAAGTAGCCAATGGTGCTGCAAAATATAAATCCTGGATTGCTGACAAAGCAGCATTGGCTAAGAACAAACACGGCTGGATGGTACTGGCTAGGCTACGAATGAGAGATGCGTCCCGCAACCGTATCTAGTTAACTACATAACACCATCTGCGCAACAAATGCTACTACGACTGCGTCTGGGAACCTATATCTCAAAAGATCAGATCCCGGCATGGCGGCAAACATGGCCAACAGCACTGTGCAGACTTTGTGGTCTCTCTGAAGAAACATTGATTCACGTCCTGTGCATCTGTCCCTCTCTGAGCAACTTGAGACGGTATTATCTCCTTCAAATATTCCGCCTTTACCAAATCAGAACTTGTCGGTCGGCAGTCATGTTAGTACTGAACAGCCAACAGCTGCAGACAGCCTGCAGGGCCACCAGATTTTTTCAGAAAGCGAGCCTCCTACTGCTGAAAAAAAGGAAAAAGAGGCGATCAATGGGACAAAACCCAAAGTCTTAGTGAAATAAATGACTTTGAAGTTAGATAATGAAAGATAGACTTTATTACTCCAAAATGGTTATCAGTCTGTAGATGCATTTTATTTATTTATTTTATGTAATAAGTTCTTTTGAAATTTACTCTTTTGTAAAGGTTTTAACTAACCATACACAATAAAATTGTACTTACTTACTTGACATTAAAATAGTTTTTGTCTAAGAGATTGATTCTTGATCAAAAGCAATATTGATGGTGTTAGAAAAGGATCCTAACGGCGGTGTCGACCGGAGTAGAGGATTACACGACCGAACCAGACGGTGGAAAAAAACAATCAAGTCGATGACCATGTGCACTGCAAGCAAGAGGAGAAGACTTGAAAGACTTCTTCGAACAAAAACAACTTGCACACTTTTGAGCCCAACACTAGATGGCGGACTTAAGCTAAAAGCATGTGTATCTACAGCAAAACAGGCCATTAAAAAAATCTATATATCTATATCTATATACAATGTAAATGTACTCACGATGTTGTGGCAATTAGGTAATGACTCTCGACATACATACCTCAGAAATAAATGACAACCACTGCAAGCGGACAAGGGGATGGTTCGGATGACATGCCACAATGAATGTAAAGGAATACATGCAGGACTAAGTAGGGCAGGTGATTATAAAAGGGGGCATAGGCTATATCATCATGGGAGCGAGAGCTGGACTGGACAGTCAAGTTATTCATCATGGGCAAGGGTTTCAATCGTACCCTGCAGGCTAAGAGGTGGCAGAAGATCATATCAACAAAGGACCACTACTGCCTGAACTCTCCTTTCTCAGTAATAACAGTAGACTAGGAAGGCCTCACTATACCAACAAAGTACACAGCTGATCCATCGAGTCAATCTCAACCACAGAGCCTGAAGTTTACAAACACAGCACGTGGAAGTGATGGCAAAAAAAGGTCTATGTCCAGAAGCCACAAGCAACAGCCAAGTATGACCTCAAAACACCTAAGAACCAAATTAAGATCTAATGAGGCATGTTTAAGGGGTGGAGTGAGGGAGGCATGTTGAAGGGGTGGAGGGAGGGGGTACACTTGTCTCACCTTTCAGCTCAAGAGGTGATTTAAAGAGGGAAGGGTGGTCTGGCAACATATAAAGGTCTTACATGTAACCTTTAACTGTGTCTACTGCAAAGACTTTAAGAACTAATGACAAAACAACACATTAGATAACATCTGATACCTATGCCTACAAGTAGGACATCCTGTTTTAGGTTTCAGCCATTAATAAATAAGTCCACACTGAAAGGGAAACAGCCCTCATCAGTGTAAACTTATCAGCACTGATAAATAACTGCACAACCACAAATAACATGCCATCCAAAGAAAGGATAGTGAGAGATAGAACAAGTCATTTTTATTTCTTTCTGATATAATATAACTTTGTTATACAAGGTAACAGCAAGAAAGACTGGTCGAATATGTTTCTACTTTGTTTTTTTTGTTTAGGGATGTTGCTAAAATATTGTTTTTTTTGTTTACTACGGTTCTGTGTTCTTGGATTAAAGCTACAGGGTGTGGATGTATGTTTTAGGTCTTATCTAACTTTTGTAGCCCTGGATGTTATCCTGCTCCTGGAAACTCATCTAATGGGTAACAACTGTAAATGTTTGAACAGACAAGGCTATAATTGAATCTACCATGCTAGGTGCAAGGGGGATTTTTGTGATAATCAAAGGTACACTGAAGGGTCACACCTGGTCATTTCTGTGTTCAAATATATCTCCGCATCTGGTGGGCTCTTCCTTGACTGAATTATCGAATCAACTGACATCAATTCCGGCTTCCAGATTGGTGGTGGTCGAGGACTTTAATTCCATGTGACTGTGATGTTCGAAGGAAATGGCACTAGGACGAGAGACCGTATGGCCTTCTTTATACACTCCCACTACTCCTCCTCTCACTCGGATTTTTTCATGCCCGCAACTAACATGATGAGTGTGGGAAGTGAATACTCTCCCACTGAGTCTGTACAACCACTCCCTTGGGCTGGCCCACTGACAGAATCTGGAGGATGTAATTTCAACACATGGAGGGTCAATGACGGTGGGTTCGTTGACAGGCTCTGGAAGGAGGTGACATTCTACTCTGACTCAAATGTGGGGTTGGTAGACTCAGCGGTTTCTATTCAAAAAGTCTTTAAAATGGAGCTCATGCTTCTGTACTGGCTGGTGACGCGTGACCACAAGCACTTCATAAACCCTCAGCTTCATCAAAATTACGGCACAATGGAGACAGGAGCAGCATCTATAGCTGATTATACCATCCTGTGCTGTGCACGCCTTCCCTACCTGCTGAGCAACTTCACCCAATAGCGCTCTATTTGTCCCTAGATTCAATTTAAAAAAAGTGACCCTAACGCCACTCTGACCAATGAAATTCAAGAAGCGATTACCGCTTTGAACAATGGCAGGTTCCCGGGCTGAAACGAGTTCCTTGCATAATCCTTCAACAAATAATCTTCCATACTAGCCCCACATTTATGAATTATTACGAGGAGGCTGATTTGAGGGGGGCAGAGGGCATAATTGTGAAGATCCTCTAATAGGGGCAAGCCGAGTGATCCAACATTGCATACAGCAACTTCAGATGTGCTTGGTCAGGACAGCTGAGCTGAATAGGGCGACACTACTGCCTTGGTTCTGACTGACTTTGAGAAGGCGTTTGACTTGATCTATTTGCCCTTTATGTGCCATATCCTGAAATATATGAACTTTGGAGCACAGTATCTTTGCTATGCTGAGACCTTTTACCACACCCCTTTGGTGGGAATGCAGGCCAATGGGTTGTCGTCTTCCCAATTTGCTGATAGAGAGGGGTAGGAGACTGGAATGCTCTCTCTGTCCCCACTTCTCTTCACGCTCGTGGCTCAGCAACTGAGAGAATTGATTAGACATGATGCTGTACTGTTGGGGATTAAAATGCTCATAGGCCAGGAGGACCAGATTTCATTATACGATGATGAGCTTCTGGAGTACAAGCAAAAATCAGAATGGCCCATGCTGCGGTTACAGAACATGCTCAAAGTATATGGAGATGCCACTGGCCAAGTCGCTGAATTACAATGGATGGGCTCAGGGAGAGAACAGCTGCTACTTTTGATACATACTGATGGTAGCTAGAAATGAATAAAACAAACCAATCAAGAAGTCTCTGGCACATCAAACGAACCAGTATTGACAGTTCTTCCAGAGAATGATCGTGTGAGGAGGTGGTACCAGGCGTGTGATGCAAGTAAACCAATCACCTTTGAGGACAATTTAAAAGGGAGAAATAAGACAGGGGTGATCAAAATACATTGCAACAAGAGCAAGATCACGCGCTCTGTTTATGCGGAGGTTGTAGATGCTAGTTTCCGGTCTAGTGGGGACCTGGTTTGGCAGTTCGGGATCGACTGTTCCCATGAGACACAGGGTCAAGACTGATTTGCATATGGCTGGGTCTAAAGAGGGGTGGCACGGTGTGCAAAAGAAGGATGGATTTGAGCCAGATCTATTGACTGGTGTTGAATGTTTGATGTGCTCTGCATTCCGTCCTTCATCTGTCTCTCTTTTCAGGTTGTAGAAATAGACACATAGTCAGATAGACACATAATTAGATTGCACAAGTCAAATAACACAAAGTCAGATCACGCATTCTGACTGAGCTGAGTTTTAGGACACAGATTGCACAAACCAAATAACAGGTAGCACTTGGAACGCGTAGTCAGGAGGATGGGAGTGATTGCACCAATGGATGAAGGAGGGAGAGAGGCTTGGTTTTAGTTGTGTAATGTTGCTCAAATATGACGATTGTCGGTCACATAATTAGTATGTATGATTAATCAAAAATACACTATATAATGGGCTACTTGCTGTAGCCAATTTAAGATTGGGTGGCAATCCTACCTGGGTTCATCACTCTCCCAGCCGCTGTAAAATAAACCTATACTTTATCACTTACCCTTGCTTCTTTTTTTACTTCAATTAAGGCCTAAACAACATGTCACGATCACATTTTCACACCCTGAATTTCCCGTATGGACACAATTGAGAAGAGCAGGCACTTACTTCACATTTTGGGACAATAACACAACTACAGACCTGCAGCTGTGTTGGATACTAAACATGGCCTTCTGCTGGCACAAACTAAACCAAACCTGTTGGTCTGGGATACACTCGATTATGGGTCATGGGGCACTTGAAGATGGTGACACTCCCAAGGATACTCAATATACTCCAAAATGTTGTAGTGCATTCACACTGCCTGAAACTATTTAACGACTTTAGGAATGTGCCACATTTTATCATGGTCTCTCCCACTTTTTCCGACTGGTACTGATGTTTTACGACTGATGTGCACTTGGTCCCTGCTAACTAGTCACCAGTGCTCTTTCCCTAAAACAAGGTAAAATGTTCTAACTGTCACACAACTGTTACACACTTCGGCACCCCTGTAAGTCTCTAGTAAGTGGTACCCCTGTAACGTAAGGCAATGGTACCAAAGAGAAGGGCTGCACCATATATGATGCCACACTAATGGACCCCCAAACACATTTCATGCAGGTTGGTTGCAATCGCAGACTGCGTGTCATGGTGCAAAGCATGAGTGAAAACATGACATGGCATACTCACTGTGCGCCACGCCAAAGTCACTGCAGGGAATATATGCAAGTCACACCATACAGAAGTCCTGGTAGTCTTAAAGCAGGGTGTGTTATATTACATGTGAGGGCATACCTCCATCAGCAGCTAGCCCCTGAGCTGTCTATTTCAATTACTAGATGGTACAACTGAACAGGGAAGCCATCTTAAGTGCATCTACTAGGCACTAGTCCTTACGGATTCCCCAGCGGCATGATGGCTTCACTGAAACCTATGGTGTTATGTTTCAAACACCTTGTCTCAATAAATCTGTACTGATGCCAGTAAAGTATTTATTATGACATGCACCCAGAGGACACCTTAGAAGTGTCCCATGAAAAACCTACAACTACTGAGTGTGCTGGCTCACTGGTCCCGTCCAGCCTGCCACTACAGACATGTTTATTACACCCCGCAGATGACGGCCCACGCCCTCCGAGGACAGAAACAATGCCTGCTCCTCCAGCAGGATGGCTAGTAATTAAGCATATCAAGGCAAGGGGCTTCAAAGCCCCTGCGACTTTGATCTGCGACCCTGGCTTCCCCAGACCTAAGAGATGCCACCCTCTACCCGGAGGCCCATTTGGTACCAGGAAAGGTGGGAAATTAACTGAGCAAGTAGGCATGTTGTACTACCAGCCTAGTCATACCCCTAAGGTGGGCTTACCTGATGTGCTCCACAAAGGAAGGGTTCCCCCATTTTGCTTTTGGTGAAATTAGGTATGCTGTGACTGGGTAATGCCCATTCTCCAGTATTAGGGGTGTCTTTCATAGATTCACATGCCTGAATCATTCCCCGTCGTCGGAGTGGGAGTCCCACGGTATATAAAAAAGCAATAATATGCTATAATAACATTGGAAAAACCAGAAATTCCCAACCAGGAAGTAAAGTAGCCCAAGTCATTTTGTATAGTCCAAACTACAGCCAATTAGGCGACAGCACCCACCAGAATGTTCTCCCCAGAGGCTCAGGCTGTCAGATTTTCTACCCCACGTCGTGTGAAGGGAGTCTCCCTGAGCTCTGCTCAGTTCTTCTCTATTTTCCTTCTGGAATCTAGTGTTTCTTCATTATGTCTTTCAAGAAATCTATATTCAGACCTTGCGAATCTTGTGGGAAGCTACGGCTTTTTAAAGAAGATCCCCACAAAAAGTGCATTTATTGCCTATATCCTGAACATCAAGTAAAGGACTGCAAGTTCTGTAGAACCTTCCCTCAGAAGACCCTCAGAGACAGAGAGGGCCGCTTGCTTTTGTGGCTACAAAAGCTTAAGGATTCGGATTAGCCTGCGTCTGAGGTAGGCAGTATTGCTTCTGGTTCTACTACAGCCTCTAGGAAGAGAGCTGCTACTGAGGTGTTAACTTCTCCTGGGGCAAAAGTTGCTAAAAAACAACTTTCATCTAAGGGGTCTGAGAGGCCTTCCTCTTCCAAGACTACTCCCCCTGTTAAGGAAAAAGGTGGTCCATCTACGCCCCCGAGAAGATCCACCAAGAAGTTACCTCAGACACCTGAGAAGATTTTACCTCAGATTCAGCCCCGGTCGTCGACGACACCGTCGTCGACCCTTTCGTCGTCGTCTAAGATCTCCGTTGACGCTACTTCTACATCAGCGGTAACTTTTTCATCTCCTAAGCCACAGATGATCATGTCGACGGCGTCTTCATCGCCTACGATGGTCTATGTCACTGTTATACCGCTTTCATCGACGGCAGAATCTTCATCCTCTGCCATCGTCGGCGCCTCGTCGACAGCTTCCCTGAAGAAATTTCCGTCGACGACATCATCGACGCTGGCTCTACCGTCGACGAGGAAGCTACCGTTGGCGGGCTCGTCGACGAGTTCCGCCCCGTCGATGTAGGCGTCGATGAAGATAGTACCGTCGACGAAGTCAATTCCGTCGACGATGCCAAATCCGTAGACGAAGCCAATTTCGTCGACGAAGTCGATTCCGTCGACGAAGTCCATACCGTCGACGAAGTCCATACCGTCGACGAAGTCCATACCGTCGACGAAGTCCATACCGTCGACCAAGTCCATACCGTCGACGAAGTCCATACCGTCGACCAAGTCCATACCGTCGACGAAGTCCATACCGTCGACGAAGTCCATACCGTCGACGAAGTCCATACCGTCGACGAAGTCCATACCGTCGACGAAGTCCATACCGTCGACGAAGTCCATACCGTCGACGAAGTCCATACCGTCGACGAGGCCGGCATTGTCGACAACAACAACGTCGACGGCATCATCACTGTCGAGTTCGTCGTCGTCTAAGACCAAATCTAGTGCCACGAGTTCTGCAGCGGACCCACCGTCGACGCCGCAACTATCCTCTTGTACTACCTCGCAGGTGTAGTCACCGTCTACGGTTTTTCAGACACAAAAATCATCTTTGCTTCAGAGGCATAGTTCAGCAGTAACGTTATCACCACTGCATATTTCACCTCAAAGGGTACCCCTGCAGCTCCCAGACAAGCTTCTTGACTCTGAAGACAGTGAGGAGGATTCTGTAATTGGGGAAACATTTGGTGTGGCTACAAGTCCTTCCGAACTAAATATTAAGCTTCAGGAAGACGACCTAGAGGAACAACAGTCGTCTGAGCGGTTGACGTCCCCTGTAGCAAATGTTCCTGCCACTCAGGTGCCAATTGCATTGCTCACCAACCTCCAATGCACGCTTGACGATTATTGCAGGCGGTTTCCGCCATCTGAATCTACAGGCTCTCAGCTTCCTACTCCAGCGGTGGAAGCGCCTTTACCTGACTTTAGACCTCCAAGGTCTCCTCCACCGGCACCGTCTAATCAGCCAGAGGGACAACAGTCTTCTGACGAAGAAGAACAAAGAGAAGAAGGAGAGGTTGATGACATGTCGGAGTGGGATGAATATCAGGTGCAGACTCCTTCTCCGTCACCTCCGGCTACTTTGGACTCACCACCAGTAGACGTTGGTGGTTTTCACCTTTTAATGGAACGGGCTACTAAGCGATTTCATATAGATATGGAGCATACGGAGCAGGAATGTTTCCTTTATGATTTTAAGGATCAGCCTAGAAAACAAGTCAAATCTATACCTATTATACTCTTTATATGGCAGGAGGGTATTAAGGTGATGTCTACTCCAGCTTCCATTCCACCGGTCCTGCCACGGATTGACAAGAAATATAAGGCACCGGCGAAGTCACCTGCGTGCCTTATAGGGCAACCAAACTGGATTCAGTTATTGTTCAAGCTGCTCAGAAGAGGTCTCCATCTCAAATTGCAGCCCCACCGGACAGAGATGGTAGGCGCCTTGACGCCATTGGAAAACGTGTCTCATCGATGGCAGCTACCACGGTCCGGGCAGCTAATTAATTGGCCATCTTGGGCAGATATGACCGGCAGATGTGGTCGGATATTGCGCCATACATAGACCAGCTTCCGGAGCCCGCTAGTTCTGAAGCGCAAAAGATCTTACAGGAATGAGAAAAAATCTCATCTGAGATTATCAATTCGGCGGTGGGCGTTGCCTCCACTGGTTTCAGGCAATTAGCAGGTGCTGCTGTTTTACGTAGACAGGGGTGGCTACGATCTACGTCATTCTGTCAGGAAATTCAAACGAGGGTATTGGATATGCCTTGTGACGGAGATTTTCTGTTTGACCCGCAAGTGGAAGAAGCCTTGCAGACAATTAAAAAGGACACAGAAACAGCGAAATCCTTGGGCACCCTCCAATTTCGTAAACCGCCCTTTCGAGGAGCGAGAGGACGTGGATCGTCCTCTAACAGAGGTGGATACACACAGCAATCCTCCTACAGACAAGGAAATCAGCGCTACCAAACACAGCGCTATCAATCTTACGGCCAGCGTAGAAATAATTATTCCCAGAACAGGGGGAAACCGGCCTACCGCGGAAAAGATAAACGTCAATGAGACTTGTCACCTGCCATCGCTACTGCCCCACTCTCAGGAAAAAGTTGGAGGACAAATATCAAAATTTTACTTAAAATGGTCATCGATAACATCGGACAGGTGGGTCCTGGACATTGTGGCCAAGGGCCATGCCCTAGAATTCGAACAATTTCCTCCGACTGTTCCTCCAAAGGGCCCACCTCCAGCTCATTTGAAAGAGCTCTTTGCCCAGATAAATCTGATGCTAAAGAAGGGAGCAATCGAGAAAGTGCCTCAAAAGATGAGGGGAACAGGATTCTACTCCAGATTTTTCCTTATAAAGAAGAAATCCGGAGAATGGCGTCCGATTCTGGATCTCCGTGCCCTAAACAAATATCTGAAGAAACTAACATTCAGAATGTTATCACTACAGGAAATATTGCATCTTTTAGCAGCAGGGGACTACATGGTCACCTTGGATCTCCAAGATGCGTATTTCCACATCCCCATCTTACCTCGTCACAGAAAGTATCTGCGATTCAGAGTGGCTGGCAGGGATTATCAATTCAGAGTACTTCCTTTGGGCTGCGCTCGGCACCCAGAGTGTTTACAAAAGTCCTGGCCCCAGTAGCGGCTCACCTCCGGCTGGAGGGGATACAAATATTCCCATAATTAGACGACTGCCTTATCAAGGCCAGTTCGTACAAAGACACAGACTACCATCTTCAACAGTGTCTAAACCTCTTTCGGTCTCTGGGCCTATCCATCAACATCAGCAAATCCCAGTTAATACCATCACAGAGACGGGCTTTCTTGAGAGCAACTTTAGACACCCAGCTACTCCAAGCCTTCGTCTCGGACGAAAGGCAAGACAAGATACAGAATATGGCCCGGTCTCTGCTTTCAAAAAAGTCAGTTTCAGTCTGACTGTTCAAGTCTTTTCTGGGGATGGTATTGTCGTGCATTCCGCTAATACCAAATTGCCGACTCAGAATGAGGCCTCTTCAGGAGGAGCTCAGCCTACAATGGCTACAGGTCTCCGGCACCTTCGAGGATCTCATTCAGATTACACCTTGCATGCGGGATTCCCTCCGCTGGTGGACACAAAGAACAAATCTACGACAGGGTTGTGCATTCCTTCAGGATACGCCGAACTTTACACTCACCACGGACGCATCCCTCGAAGGCTGGGGAGCTCATCTTCAGGGCCTGACAATCAGCGGCAAGTGGAGCCCTCAGCAAAGGTGTTGGCACATCAACCTGTTAGAACTGAGAGCCATCTTCCTTGCACTCAAAGCATTTCGTGCAATCATCTAAGGGGCCAATGTGTTGGTGCGCACAGACAACACTACAAGCATGCACTATGTCAACAAACAAGGAGGGACAAGATCAGCTCTCTTGTCACAGGAAGCCCAGGAGCTGTGGACATGGTCAATACGACACAAGATCAATCTCCAGGCGGTTCATGTTCCTGGAACGGAGAATGTACTGGCAGACACGCTCAGCAGGACAACAGTGTCCACTCACGAGTGGGAACTTCATCAGCAGACTGTGGATCGGATCTTCGATCTATGGGGTCATCCAGACCTAGAACTCTTTGCAACCAAGACCAACAGCAAATGCTAATTGTTTGCAAGTTGGCATCCCCACAAAGACTCTCAGGGGAATGCATTTTCGATCGACTGGTCTCTGATATATGCGTACGCTTTTCCACCAATACCGCTAGTTCCCAGAGTCCTGCGGAAGATGAAGAAGGAACCATGTCGGTTGATTCTCATTGCTTCCAGGTGGCCTCGCCAGTACTGGTTCACCGAGCTCCTTCTCCTGTCAGAGTGCAAACCGATTCAGTTGACCCCAATTCCAGACTTGCTCTCCATTCAAGATGGCCGGATTTACCATCCAGATCCAACGTCACTGAGATTAGCGGCGTGGCGCCTGAGTACCGTGAGTTCGCCCATCTGAACATCCCTGCGGGCTGCAAGGAAGTTCTAGCCAAGGCAAGAGCACCTGCTACCATAAAGACATACAGTCTTAAATGGAAACGCTTTTGTGTTTGGTGTCGCTCAGCTGGCATTCATCCTTTTTAAGCTAAACCAGAAGAAATCCTGCCTTTTTTCCTCCATCTAGCAAGATCAGGATTGTCTCATGCAACCCTTAAGGTATTCCTAGCAGCGATTTCGAGATACCGACAAGATAGGACAAATTCTCTTTATTCTACAAAAATTATACAACAATTCTTTAAAGGCCTTTTTAGAATGTTCCCTCCGGTACGTCGTCCACCTCCAGCGTGGCATCTCAACGTTGTGTTGGCGCAACTCATGCGCCACCCATTCAAACCTATCATCGAGCAGATCTGAAATTTCTAACATGGAAGATTTCACTGTTATTGGCCCTAACTTCTTCTAGGAGAGTCAGTGATATCCAAGCGTTCACTCTTCACCATCCTTTCTTACAATTCACAAATGACTCTGTAGTGCTCTGCACTAATCCCAAATTCATTCCTAAGGTTCCTTCGGACTTTCATTTAAACGAACCCGTGATCTTAAAGACATTCTTTCCTAACCCACAAACACCTGCGGAAAGGGCATTGCATACTCTGGACATTAAGAGATGTCTGAAGTTTTATTTACAAAGAACATCTACATTGCACAGATCTGATCAACTATTCATCACTTATGGTGTAATTCGTAAAGGACAGGCAGTTTCCAAGCAAACAATCGCAAGATGGATATCTGCAGCTATTGCCTTTTGCCACGCACAAGCAGGAAGACCTTTACAAGCAGCTCCTAGAGCGCATTCTACGAGGGCAGGTTCTTCCTCTACGGCCTTATTCGCTGGAGTCCCTCTTCAGCACATCTGCAGAGCGGCAACCTGGGCCAGTCGCCATACTTTCACCAAACACTATTGTTTGGATGCAGCCAGCGAGGCCGATGCTTCAGTGGGTCGAGCAGTTCTACGAAATCTTTTCAACTAAGGTGAGCCTCTGTTTCCCACCTCCTTTTACTGCTGTCAGACGCTTATTATGTCTCTATGTTGCTTATGCTTTTAATGATCTGTTTATTTACATATTGAATTGCTATGTGCTGTTAATGTTGACAAGCTTAAGCTACCTGTAGCGTCTGCCAAGCACAAATATGTACTGCTATCTACTCTGATTCAGGCATGTGAATCTATGAAAGACACCCCTAATACTGGAGAAGAACAATAGTTACTTACCTGTAATCTGTGGTTCTCCAGTATTGGTGTCTTTCATAGATTCACATGCAACCCGCCCACCTCCCCTCAGAGGCTCTAAGGCTACTTTGGTTTACCATCACTCCTTGCGAGAAAATCTGACAGCCTGAGCCTCTGGGGAGAACATTCTGGTGGGTGCTGTCGCCTGATTGGCTGTAGTTTGGACTATACAAAATGACTAGGAGAGTCATGAGTGTGGAAGTTTTTTCTACTGTAGCTTGGGCTACTTTGCTTCCTGGTTGGGAATTTCTGGTTTTTCCAATGTTATTATAGCATATTATTGCTTTTTTATATACCGTGGGACTCCCACTCTGACGACGGGGAATGATTCAGGCATGTGAATCTATGAAAGACACCAATACTGGAGAACCACAGATTACAGGTAAGTAACTATTGTTCTTCCCCACAGGAAGTGGTCATATGGGGGTCTAGTGACCCCAAGCGTAAGTAGCCCAAAGGCTGCTACCTTTCACTCCGATTAACGACCCTAAATTCAGTATTTAGATGACCCCCTGACACCAGGGACTCAGATTCACCCGACCCAATAAGGAGGAGGACAAAAAAGAGCCGAAGAATGCAAGAGCTGAAGACTGGCTGTTGACTTGGCGCCAACCCCTGCCTGCTTCTGTCTGGACAATTTTAAAGACCAGACTTGTTCGGCAGCTGTGCATCCTCCAAAGGCCTCAGAGTACTACAAGCACTTCACCGACCTGTCAGTATCTCCCTTGAAGTGTAGCAGTCACATCCCTGCAGCCACAGATAGCAACGTCCAGTTCACCATCTGCTGACCACTGTCTCCACCGACGCAGCAACTGCCTAGCAGGAGGCCACGTGCTACATGAGGTCAGATGTCTCACCACCAAGTTTGGAGATGCCAAGACCCCCATGAGCCGCACTGCATCAATACCCAGGGTACAGGACCACCAGCAGCAACCAAGGCTTGTTCAGAGTCCAGCCCGGACACAAACACCACAAAGACTGACCTACCGACGAGGAACATCAGCATTACTGAGCCCAGGAATGAGAGTGGCCCTGCAGTCCTGTTTTGTCCCCATCTACAGGTGGTCCCCAAAAGTGAGAGCCTCCGACAAAAGCAACTCGCCAAACAAAACATCTCTGCACCTGAGCCCCACGGCCCAAGTCCAACATTATCAATGGTGCATCCTTGCTCCAGAGATCCTCAAGAACTGAGCCTTCTTTTGGGGTTCTTAATGACTTGTCCCCACTTAGAGCAATTTTCTGCTTATCAGTTTCTCCACAGACTTAAGAGGTAGTATTTAGGGATACCATTGCAACCAGTACCCCTGCACCTAGACATTGATGAAGACAAAGACCAGAGTGCAGGCTGAACGCTTTTTTTTTTTAACTCTTGAGACCTAATACAGACCCAGCGGTTATACTCGTTAGTGTTTAGTGTTTATGAAGTTTATTTTGCGGCGAAATTAATATTTTAAAGTGCGACGAATTACTCTTAAAGTTAATTTTTAAATCACTTACTACTGGAACAGCGTGAGAACACCTTGGAGCCCTGCAGTCTCCCCGGTCCACCTCCCGTCATTAGCGGACTTTTTGTTGTGGAGGGAGACTCCGGGGAACAGCTCCATTCAAGGTGACGCACTTCCAGCTAGGGACATCCACAGCCGCAACTTGGTTGGGTTAGCGGTCTAGCATCTCCCCTCCCAACCTGGCCCAGGCACTATAAGACCAGCAAATGGCGCGAGAGCGCAGCGGACGCGTGCAGCAGGCGCGCCAAAGGCAAGCCCGTCTGCGCCTCGACCGGGCCCAGGGCCTGTCCCCCTGGTCCATATGGCCCCCAAAAAATATCATTAGACATATTGGCAATCACCTACACAAGATCACAACTTATGGATTTAAAAACCTACATTAATAATCATGACTGTACCCTTTTTAGTCTGGACGTCTTTACTAACAAAACATCTGCCAGATGTCCCAACTGTTTGCTTAAATTGACCCCAAACTCTCTGTTACTATCCCTCAGTGAACATCCGTCTCACGTTAATACTAACCCCATTCATTTTGTGCTCATTAACGCTCGTTCCCTTTCTAAGGACAACATTTAAATACAGGAACTACTAACTAATCATAAGCTAGATCTTGATTTCACAACTGAAACATGGGGTGATTCTTCAGCAGGTCCTGACTTCTGTGCGGCTATCCCAGAAGGATACTGTGTAGTTAGACAGGACAGACTCTTAAAAAAGGGCGCTGGGTTGGCGATCATTCATCGAGATATATTTCCAATTAAAACCGAATCAATTAATTCATCGGTCTGTGAAGCACTGACCTTCTCCATTATGCTTTCCAACAATCAATCATTCAGAGGAATTTTGATCTATCGTCCACCAGGCCCTCGAGTGGTCTTTCTTAAAAATCTACATAACCTTTTGGAACCGACGGCAGGAACTCTCGATTATACTATATTGGGAGATTTTAATTTTCATTTGGAATCCTTACAGGATAAGGAATCCTCCTCCCTTATAACGGATCTACTGTCAGCAGGTTTACACCAGCCAGTTACAACACCTACTCATACAGCAGGTCATACCCTGGATGGATTATTCACTATTAATACTAACATCTCCATATCCTCCGTTTTACCCCTCACCTGGACTGACCACGCTGCAATAATCTGTACTATACAGAGCACAAAATCCAAATAAGTATATTATTTCTCGTACCCCCAAACACGTTCGAGCATGGAGGAATATTGAGATTAATCTCTTGCAAAAAACGCTGTCCTCTACTCAACACAAAGTTATAGCAGATCCCGATATAGTGGCCAATAACTATTCCTCCTGGCCACATAATGCCTTTAGCATAACAGTACCAGTCAAGAATGTCTCTATTAATCGAAATGTCCCTTAAGCTCCCTGGTTTTCAGAGGCTTTAAGACTGGAGAAACAACGGTGCAGAAATTTAGAGAGAAAATGGCGCAAACACTATGATAATAATGCTAAAGACTTATATAAGGATGCACTGACCAAATACAAACTCCTTATTGTGGCAGAAAAAAGCAAATATTATCGAACACAAATAGAGCTGGCTCAAAATTCCACCAAGCAGCTATTTCAGGTGGTAACCAAACTCTCTAATACACCTACAAGTACAGTTACAGACGTGTCACCTGCTCTTTGCTACTCTCTTGCGGATTTCTTTGAAGACAAAGTTCTTCAGATTTATTCAAATTTTGCTATGCAAGTGAAGTCAGATGTCCCTACTATAGATAGTTTGGCCAATACCCCAGTTACGGGGTTTGAAGAATTTAGTCAGGTCTCATCTGAACAAGTAAGAGAGCTTATTCTCTCCATCAAATCAGGATACCCTCTTGATTCTTGTCCTCCTTCAATGTTAAAACTCATTCCGGAGTTCATAGTCCCTATTCTTACCAACATTAATTCAATGTTCCATACCGGCTCATATCCTTCGATTTGGAAAAAGACCATCATTAAACCCCTATTAAAAAAAGAAAACTTGGATCCTACAGAACCCAAAAACTATAGGCCTATTGCATGCTTGCCTTTCCCATCAAAGATTATTGAAAAAATAATGAATATCCAATTATCCCAATTCATTGATCACAATAATCTTTTGGATGCCACTCAATTCGGGTTTAGGAAGGGTCATGGGACGGAGACAGCCCTCATCATTGCCTCTGATGAGATTAGGATGATATTAGATCACGGTAGTGCGGCGGTCCTCATCCTACTGGATTTGTCCGCGGCGTTTGACACGGTCGATCATTCCATCCTAATTAACCGTGTCTCGGCCATGGGCATTGGACATAAGGCCAAAATGCTATTAACCTCCTTTCTCGCCAATCGCACTCAGTCAAACTTGGCGAATCCTATTCTCCAATGTTTTCTCTCCCCTGTGGGGTGCCACAAGGATCCTCCATCAGTACGCATTTATTTAATATATACGTGTCGGACCTGGCCAGGGTCATTAAAGATCTAGGGATGAGAATAACCTCATATGCCGACGACACCCAATTGGTGTTGGCGGTACATAACGATGGAATACAATTGGCGGCCAGCTTTCAGGAGGGAATGCTAGCTATTAGCTCCTGGATGGCACGTAACTGCCGATAAAACGGAGGTAATGACTTATGGCAGTTTAACCCCTAGTTGGTCCTCTGTGTGGTGGCCAACTGATCTGGGACCTCTGCCCCAACCAGTCACTAAGGTCAGGGATCTTGGGGTTATATTCGACGACAAGCTCTCGTTCATTCACCACGCAAATGCGGTTGTATCCTAATCCTTCTATACTCTTAGAATAATAAGGAAGCTTCTCCCTTTCCTTCCCCCTGGGGCAGGACAGACTCATGTGTACGCTGGTTATGGCGAAGATCGACTATTGTAATGGTCTCTTTCTGAACGCTCAGGAGAGAGTTTTAAACAAGCTGCAATTAGTTCAGAATTCCGCAGCAAGGATGCTTTCCGGCATGCCTAAATTTAAATCAATCTCCCCAGTCATTCGCCAACTACACTGGCTGCCAATCAGAAGCCGAACCAAATTCTGTAGAACATATAAGGCAATCAACAACTCTGGACCAGAGTTCTTGAAAAAAAGCACTCTGCCTGTATATACCCACCAGATCCCTCCGTTCTTCTTCTGCTTGCTGCTTAACAATTCCACGCACAAAGAAATCACCATGGGGGGACAGATCATTCATAGTTGCTACCGCTAAATTGTGGAATACCCTCCCTCTACACATCAAGGCCAGCCCATCTCTCCTGACATTCAGGAAGTCGGTAAAAACATGGCTGTTCAACCAGTAAGCACTCCTCTGAACCTACGTTCTTTTATCTTCAGCGCCGAAACACCTCCGGGTATTTGCGCGCTATAAAAATTTCATAAATAAATAGACACCCCAGGGCAGGTAAACCAAAACTGCTGGTGGTACTTACCTTAAGTCTTAAAGAGCAGTCTTCTAAGTCGTTTGCAAGTGACCCTATGCAGTGTAGGTTTCTCCAATAGGACAACATTACTGCGTTCAAGATTCTTGCCTCAAATCTGACAGCTGTATTTTGTGTCTGAAAATCGCTAACTCGAAAAATATCTAAAAATACCTAATCTTGTACGTTTTGGCGTCTAAGTAGATCTAAAAATCAGTTATTTTTAGGTCGAGCCTGGGCAGTGCATATGCTGCTCTGTGAGCCATGCTGTGATCTAGACTGTGGCTTGAAGCACCTCCCATATTTTCCATTCCTTCCTGTTTGTGCCCTTTATAAATGCATTCTTTGTTTGGTCAGCATGCTGAATTAGTCCCGCCTTTTGATGTTCCGGACCCTCCCAGCAGACTGCCCCTGCCACATGTGGTCTTGCACTTTTTTTAAATTTAGCTTCCTTCTTGCGCACTATTTTTCTTTGGGGTCTGCATTGGGCATGTGCGTCGGCGCCCATTTCACAAATCGGCCTTTCATGTTTCGGATGTCGTTTCTCACTTAGTCTACCATGCTGTCCCCAATGCTGCTCCCACAACACTGCTTGCCCGCCCCACCATCCCTCCAAGATTGCCCGGCGCCGCTTGTAAGGAAGCCATTTTGGCGACGTATCCAAACTGCACTCTACACTACATAGAAATGTCGGCAGCAAGATCCCTAGCGTAAATGCAGGGGACCGAGAGGCGATGCAGCCAATAAGGAGCCATGATAAATCACTCCCTCTGCTCTAATTGCTCTTTAATCCTCAAGCCAGGCTTCTTTGTGCAGGCACTTTAAGAGGCTGAATGGGAGTGTCAAGCTGCATTAACCTGTGGCTCTCCGCGCTGCTTCTCCATTTTGCTTTAAACACAGTCAGTGTCCATGCACAGTGAGCGCCGCAGCGCCAGCGTGCAGGGGGTTAATGAGGCCTCGGGGGCACACCCCACTGCTGACCGTCTCTGTGCTTTGGAATACCGTGTGTATTCACATGAAAAGGCAGCTTTATTGCCCAGCAACAGCGCCTTGGAAATATTAGCATTTGTATCATACTCTGCTCTTCCCCCTACCTTTAAGAGTATGGGTTTCCAATTTAAATTTGGAACTTCAAATGCTCGCCTAAGGTGTGGCTGTAACTGCCGCCTGTTCTTTTTTTCATATACACAACCTTTCAGATATGCTGCCACTACTTCAACATAGAGTTAAACTGACAGCAGCATCAGCAGTATACAAGATAGATGAACTGATGTAGGAAGTGGTAATGATGTGTGAGTGGCAGATAAAGGGATTGAATAAGGTACACAGTGACAGACTGATTAATAGGCGATGCATGTAAATTGTTTGAAAGAAATGTAGAAACATTCAGTTCTATGTGTGGCCCTCTGTTTTTATCTTCTGTCTCTCAATGTGTGTCTTTTTCCATGTCTTTCTCTGGCCGATATGCTCCCTCTGCTTCTTCCTGCCTCTATCCACCCGTCTTTTCAGGGTTTTCTTTTTTGTTCTCTTCCTGTTTGTTTCTTTCACTGTTGCTCTCTCTTTACCTTACAGTCTGTTTCTCCCATCTCAACCTGTTGCCTCCTCTGTGTTTCTTACTCTTCCTTTTTGTCGATGCCGGTCTCATTTGGTCCTTCTGCCTGGTTTTATTTCTCGCACTGTCAGCGTTTCTATGTTCCTCCATTTCTTTTGCCTATGTATGTCTTCTCTTAATCTCTTTCTATCTTTCTATTTTCCCACCAGCTCTCGTCTCTAATATTTCTGTCTATTTTTGCCTCTCTTTAGCTTTCTCTCTGGGTAGGTTATTGGTATTTGAGCGTGGTTTTCACATTCAAACAGCCTACAATTCTTACAGGACACACTGAGGGTAATTTGTGGCCTTCCAAAAGCGTGGCCACTATATTTAAATGTCCAATCTAAAATATCTCCTATGAGTTATTTTGCGCAAAAATGAATAACCTCAGCTCCTATGAGCTGCAAACACTCAAGTCACAGGCATTTTGAGTTCACCAGCCCCAGAAATCAACCCTGTGGTAAAAGAATATCAGAATGTACAAGTGACCTACTAATGTGGCCTTTGATCTGGTAAAATGTATATGATCAATAATTTTGGGGCAAATTAAGAACAGGCTGATAAAAAGTGTAGGAAGCTGGCTCTGTATATGGCATCACCACTAGGTGGTATATCATGCACAAGGTCCTGGTGTTCCCCAAAATTGTACAGTGCTCAATGTAAAACCCAAAGTGCTCTATTAGTGGTAGTGTGGGCATCAGCCTTAGGCCTAACAGAGGAGTGTAAGATATGTACTGCACAACTGTGAGAAAGTTCCTCTTTTGCATGGTTAGTGCCTGGTTTTGGTGTGGTTTCAAAGATGTAGCGCACAGGGTCCCTGCCAACCAGGTCAGGTCCCCTGTGCCAGTGCTCCTTCCCTAAAAAAAAAATCCGTAACTGCCCTCTGTAAGTCCCTAGTAAATGGTACTCTGAGAGCCTAAGGCCTGGGAGTTGAAGACGGTCCCTTTGGACCCCCCCCCACACTGGGACCATGCGACTGCCCATTCAGCTTGCATGCCCCTGTGAGGGATCACACAACAAAATCAACATAGCACCCTGCATGGGTGCCATGCTAGCTAACATTGCCTTACTCGTGACTCTGACATGAATTCACTGTATCATCATTTGTTGCAGGAAGTACCAGATTTCAATACACTGGAGCTTAAAATTGTAATGAACGACTCAGAGAAAAAGATAAATACCGCTCCCTAGTGGCAGCAAATATGCAGGATCCTCCGCCACACCCAACAGACAGATGGCAAGTAAACATTCCTCGTCTTGAAGATGATGAAAGGACAGAGCCTAAAATGGCTAGGCGTTTAGCCATATCAGCCAAGCTTCAAATGATTCAATTCAAATTCTTCCACCAAATTTATTATAATTCCACCATGCTTTGTCTTACCTTCTCCTCAAAGACCCTTAAAGACCGGGAGGGACGTCTTTTAATTTGGCTGCAAAGGCTTAAAGAGAAAGACCATGCCTTGTCCTCTGAGGAGTGAGGGATCTACAAAATCTTCAAAAACCTCACAGAAAAGTCCCAGAGATGCTTCTCCAGGTCCTTCAACGCAGGCCCCTCAAAAGAAGACGCAGAAAAAGTCTTCAGAGGCAACACTTAAGGCTTTACCAACCAAGGTTTCTCCATAGAGGATTGTACACACCTTTAAAAAGCCTACTTCAGCCCCGTCGACGACTGCCTCGTTGACGGTGGCCTTGACGATGACAAAATCCCCTTCTACAGCTGTAGGAGTGACATCGTCGACGATGAGTCTCTACATCCCTGGCGTCCTCAGCATCGTCCACGTCATCGTCGACAGCTGTTGTGCCATTGTCGTCGACGATCAAGATTAGGAAATCAGCGTCGACGTCCAAGCCACCGTCGACGCCACGATCGATGACTAGCGCATCGACGAGTTAGACTAGGAGTGTTCCGTCAACGTCTCTTCCATTGTCAACGACGACAACGGTTCCGTGGAGGGTAGCTTCGTCGACGGCAGCTTCATCGACGCTACCTCCAGTTGTGTCTGTCGGTGTTTTACAGTTGACGACGCTACGTCGACGACGGGAAGAAGGAGCTCTGCATTAACTGGATCTTAAACGCTGCCTTAAATTGTACCTTGACAGGACAAAGGCATTCCGCAAATCCAACCAACTCTTTGTAGCTTACAGTCTACCTAGGAAAGGTTTTCCACTTACTAAACAAAGTATTTCTCGGTGAATCTCTGGAGCTAAAACTTTGTCACCAGCAAGCGGGCCAACCCTTGAATTCCACAGTTCATGCCCATGCCAATAGGGCGATTTCTACATCCACGGCACTCTTTGCAGGTGTGCCTATCGCAGACATTTACAGAGCGGCGACATGGAAGACGCCGCATACATTTGCCAAGCATTACTGCTTGGATACAGAACTCATGAAGGATGCTGCAGTGAGACAGGCTGTTACGTCATCTATTTCAATAGAGGTGATCCTTCTTTCATCCCACCATCCTTTCTGTTATACGTACATTTCTACATTGTGTTCTCTACTATTTCTTTGATTGCAGTTTGGTACTTGCTATTTTCACATTGATATGTGATTATCTGGTGAACTTGTACATTCTGTGCCTTCCGAAATATGCTTATCATTGCTTACTACTCTGATTCAGGCATATGAATCTATGAAAGATACCCTAATACTGGATAAGGAATGCGTTACTTACCTGTAACTGCAGTTATCCAGTATTGGTATCTTTCACAGATTCACATGCAACCCACCCACCTCCCCTGGAAGGGCTCACCTGGTTCTCTCAGTGGTACATCTACTTAGCACTGTGCGTACGAAAATCTGAGGAACTAGAGCTCCTTCCAGGAAGGTTCCAGAGGGTGGTGATAGCTGATTGGTTGTTCTCTAGAGTTTTGTCCTCTTTACAAAAGGACCTGGATATGTTACTAATGTTAGGCCTTTGGCCTATCTCGTTATATGTCTAGTAAGACATTACTTTTCTTATATACCGGGGACTCCCATCCCGATGACGGGGAATGTTTCAGGCATGTCAATCTATGAGAGATACCAATACTGGATAACTGCAGTTGCAGGTAAGTAACGCATTCGTTCTTTGCCAACATAAAGAGATGCATGATGGGCCCATCAGCTAACTCCTGGCTATCCAGTTCTTTAAAGATATACTCCAATATAATTTGCCTGCTGGCACTAAATTGACAGAGCAAAAAGGGGAGACTTCAATATCCTGGCAAATGAAACAACTGTCGACAACATGTCAAGGAGGGATCAAACTTATAGGAAGAATATCTCTGTGGCTCTTCAAGAGATGCAATGGCTTTAAATGCAAGAGGGATTTTGCTTTAAGACCCCGACATTAGTACATATAGCTCATTTATGGGTGAGACCCCCAGAATACTATAAGATGAAACTTCAGATATACGACCAATGCAGAGATCAGCATTCGAGGAGAAATAAGCTTGAGACAAATTACGAATTCAAAGGCTAGAGGTGGAAATATCAGCTTGCAATCTAACTTCACAGTCTTGTGGTATTCCACTGGGCTGGAGACTCTGTCAAGGCACCTTCTCAAGACCTTCAAATAATGTCTAAGAAAATTGGTTTGGTCTTGCTTACCACTTCCTACACCTGGATGCCCTTGAGTTATATATGTGCATTACAAATAACCAATGAAATTCCGCCAGTGGGCTTTCCTCAAATGTCTCAAACGTTAAGAGTAAAGGCTCAGAGTGCTAAAGTCATCTTGCGCAAAAGAAAGGTTCAGAAGCTTGCTTAACCCATTAAACATCTTTAGGACGTGATTTTCTAGTAATGTATACTTATCCAAAACAGAAATGTACCAAACAAGTATTCAATGTAATGTGCAGTGAAATAATCTAAAAAGGCCCCTAAACCTAATTTAATAATTTAATAAGTGCTATATTTATAAAATATTGAGTGTTTCCAGTTTCAAATCAACCTAAATCAAATACTTAAAAACCATGATGTGACTTGTATCCTGTGAATATGTAATAGCATTGGCCCTTCGGCGTGGAATTCTCAAAGTTAAAGAGATTTCCAACAAATTGGAAAAACACCTGACGGATTCACATCACAGATATTTACTTCGGAAAACACTAACAGAGTGCCACAATTCCCAGCAAGATTGATCCTTGCTACAGAAATGATCTTCAACAAACAAAAAATGAATCCACGATAATTGCCTATTAAAAGAAACACAGACTATAAAGTTCAGCCAAATTAGTTTAGCAGGTATTGGTTTTGCTGAACGGTAAACAAGCACTAATGCATTTCTCTTCCCAGATTACGTGCTCATCACTAGCGGCAGTGACTTCTATTTCAGCAATGAGCAGACTCCACAGCAAGAACTTTGAATCAACAAATAGCACTCATTTGCTTTTAGAATAACATTTTGTCTAACAAAACATTCAAGTAAAGAAAGAATGTAGTTTCAACAAACCACATCACAAATGTGTTAATTTTTCAGTTTAATGTCTGACCATTTTACAATATAATTTATGTTTACTTTAAATACAAGTTCCCTTTCCAGTTCTTTTACAGAACTCTTGCAGGTACACGTTTTGCGGAAAAGAATATGCATGCAAATTTAAGAAACTACAGGCATACATACAGTCTCCTCGCCCCACTCCATCACACTCATTAACTGGACAACACAGAGTAAAATATGTATGTTCTCCTACCTTTCATTGTTACATTAACACCAGAAGCTAAAAACAATCCTCCAAATCGGTTGTTGAAAATCTGATTGCCTTCGAGTGTTGCTGTTGCATGATTTGTGATTTCAATACCTACAGTAAACCAAAAATACACTCAGTGCGACAAATAAAAGAACCTTACTATTTTGTTCAAGGGCAAATGCTTTTTATTCAATATTAACACTCCATTGATGTGTTGCTTAACACAGCTACAGTGAGAGTTATTCGGTAGCTCCTGCATGATTATTTCACAGCTGCTTAACATTTTTCTATACACATTTTTATTTGCTTTTGCAATACAAGTGAATCCACAGTACAATCACAGCTCATTCACCACAGAACCAGCATGTACATTTACATGGCAATCTATATAGAACGATGATGGATTTTAACTCAGATCTGTGACTTGGGGTGAGTGTATGAAAAGGTTCTGTACCCCGTTCATTATCTCCTTGTGTTTAATCTATATATAATACCATAGATGCATCATCCGCCATGTCTGGAAATCATCAAAGTCCTACTAAAGATAGTACAATGCAGAAGCCCTCTTGGATATCATTAGGGTTGCATGAAAACAAGTACAGCATGAAAGGGAAATGCTACTTAACAGTATGCATCTGTTCTTGGCATGTAGAGCTGTAGAGTCACACACTGTGCATAGGTCGCCATCTGGTGGTGGGCCCAGATGATTACACTTTGTTGTTGTCCTGGAAGAAGTCTTTGTAGTCACGAGATAGGTGACTCCTACTATGGACTATAGTGCGCATGGGCATCGACTCCATCTCAGATTGTTTTTCGCCATGAAGGGAAATGGAGTTGTGTGAGAACAGAAAAAGATGTCCATGTATGGTGTATCTAAGTAAGATAATACTGGAACAGATAAAGGTAGCTGGGGAGGTGGGTGGGCGTGTGCGACTCTGCAGCTCTACATGCTTACAACAGATGCATACTGGCAAGTAGCATTTTCCGTTCGAGACATATCAGCTGCAGATCACACATTGTGCATAGATTGCATAGCAGTTCTCTACCTTAACAGCGATCACCAGTATCTATTGCAGTGGTCTGAAATAGTGTTTTGAGTACAGCCTGGCCCACACTAGCTTGTTGTTTGGCTTGCACATCTACACAATAATATTTTGTGAATGTGTGCGGTGTAGACCATGTAGCTGCTTTGAAGATATCATCTAATGGAATGTTTTCTAGAAAATGCCTTGGATGCCCCTATTTTACGGGTGGAATGAGCCCTAGGGGCAATGGATAAAGTATGTTTCGCTTTGTGGTAGCAAATTTGTATGCATTTTACAATCCACCTTACAATACCCGTTTTTGAAATGGGATTCCCTTTGTGTGGAGGAGAGAAAATACGATATAGAAAGGAAGAGCTCTTTTAAGGTCTAGTGTATGAAGAGCTCTTCAGCCACTATTGTAGGTTGGGAGAAGAATACTGGCAACTCAACAGATTGATTGAGGTGGAAAGGTGAAATGACTTTTGATAGGAATTTTGGATTAGTTCTTAGAACCACTTTATTGGGTTTCGCCTGCCGAAAGGCTGCGCTCTGCGCAGCTTTTCAGCGCAGGTGAAATCCTTTGTTGACTATAAGGACTTCTGGAACGTCCCCCGGCTCTCATTGGCTAGCTCCATAAATGGAGGCTAGCCATTGAGTGCCGGATCTGTCCGTCAAGGCCGGACCAGATTCGGGGGCGTTCCTGAGATTTTTTCCCTGGGCGGAGTTACGTTTTTTCCCGTTCCCTCCCCTTTCACTAAAAGTGATTTCAGATGCGCTGTCCATTCCCGCCCCCTCCGTGTGCCTTTCCGCCCCCCCCCTCGCTGTCCTGTGCACGTTTCCCGCCCCCTCCCGCCCCCTCCCGCCGTCCGTGTCCCCTCCCGCCCCCTCCCGCCCCCTCCCGCCGTATTTCAGATGCGCTGTCCATTCCCGCCCCCTCCGTGTGCCTTTCCGCCCCCCCCCCCGCTGTCCTGTGCACGTTTCCCGCCCCCTCCCGCCCCCTCCCGCCGTCCGTGTCCCCTCCCGCCGTCCGTGTCCCCTCCCGCCGTCCGTGTCCCCTCCCGTCCCCTCCCGCCGTCCGTGTCCTCTCCCTTCAAGAATGCTTCGAAGGGCTCAGGTGCCGCGGCGTCAGGCAAGTCAGCAGAGTCCTGTGGGGCAAGGGAGGGGAAACGGGGGTTAGGGTGAAGCACCGTTGGCATGGTGCGTGGGAGAGAAGGCCGGAAGTCCCGCCCCCGCCCGGAGACGCATGGAGCCCCGGAGGAGAAGTGCTGGATGGTGCGGGGCTCCCGTGTGCTGAGGGAGCCCCGGGGGAAGAGACGGCAGGAGCGGAGTTGTGTTCCTCCAGCTGACGGAAGTCCCGCCCGGAGACGCATGGAGCCCCGGAGGAGAAGTGATGGATGGTGCGGGGGCTCCCGTGTGCTGAGGGAGCCCCGGGGGAAGAGACGGCAGGAGCGGAGTTGTGTTCCGGCATCCATCTTTGAGACGGTGGGCTCAGTCCTTTTGGGAGCCAAAGTCAGCGAGACCATCCGCAAAGGGTTGATTGATGTCGAAATGTACAACACCACCCAAGAGCTACTGATGGCAGGATCTGTGAGTGCCATGTTTGGTAAGTTTGTTTCTGTCAAGCTTTTAAGTGTATGCCCAAATGTGCTTTTTGAATTGAGCCAACATTAAGCACCCGAGTCTGAGATTCGTTCCCCCAAAAAATCTCCACGTAATCCTTTGATTTAGCATCACAAAATAGGAACTCTTTTTGACAGTTGTCCATAAAGCCCATCTATCAGTTTTTAAGCACTTGCGTCCTTTGTCCAACACTCAATTAAAGTTAAGCCTGTATGTCAATTGTATGACTTTGCTATGGCATGGAAACTGCTGCACAAACAAAATCCACTTTACTTTCTGCTACTTTGAAAAGGTATCTAAGGAGGTCGCTGCCTCCGGGGTGCCGAGGGGTGCGTAGGGTGCCTGCATTGACTTACTAAGCATATCATTCAGGCGGTGTGTCCCCAGTCTCAATAGACTGCTGGTGTGTGTGTGTCCCTTATGGTGTCATCTCAGCTGAGACTGCAGACACCTCCCGCGCATTCTGAGTGGGGCCCCGGGGCCCTCTGCAGCAGGCTGTGTGTCCGCAGTCTCAATAGACTGCTGGTGTGTGTGGTGTGTGTCTCTTATTCTTCTCTTTGCTTCTCTCTTCCTCCATCATTCGACCCCCTCCACATTTCTCTCACCAGTGTGTTTTTCTCGCCGGTTCTTTCCTTCCCTCATCCATTCCATTGCCCTCCCGATGTTGCTGTCTCACTTTGCCCCTTTGTCTCTCTCCCTGCTTTGCACGCTTCTCTTTTCTGTGCCTCGCCCTCGTTTCTCTGCTCCCCGTCTCCCTGCCTGTCACCCTCCGTAACGTGCCTCTCCCTCCTCATGCCTCACTCTTACCCTCTTCACTGCCCTCTCCCCCTCTACTCTCTGTGCCCCCCCCCCGCAGGCACCCCTCGTTTTCCTCTCTCACTGCCTGTTTACTGCCTCTCGCTTTCTCGGTCTCGCCCTGCTCTCTGCCTCTCCCTGACTCTTTTCTCTGCCTCTCCAAACTGTCCCCTGTGCACCCTCTGCCTCTTTCTCTCTTTCCACTCCACCTCACGTCCCTCTCTTTCTTTAAATCCAGTGTTGTCTGAGTTTCCTCCAGTCTCCCCTTTGAATTTAATGACCCATAAATGCCTACTTTCTCTGCCTTTCCCGTTCTCTCCCCTCCTTGCTGTCCTTTCTTCCTCCCCGGCCCTCTTCACTGTTTCTCTCCCTCTCCGTGCCTCTCTGTGCCTCTCCCTCTCTCCGTGCCTCTCTGTGCCTCTCCCTCTCTCCGTGCCTCTCTGCGCCTCTCCCTCGCTGTGCCTTCCCTCTCTTTGCCTCTCTCTGTCCAGGCTTTCTCCCTTGCCCCATTCCCGTCACAGCTGGCCAACTCGACTGCGCGGTTTGATCTTCAACGGGCTGGCCGTGACCTCAGTGGTCGTGACATCTCTGCCCTGCTGTGTTCTCTAGCTCCGTGACCTCAGACGCCAGCAGCCCCGTTGCTGTGGTGATCAGAATGCCACCTACAGACAGGTTTGTGGCCGTTGTGGAGGGTTTTGCTGGACTTCACTTTCGGGTTGTGTAAGAAGCAGGACCCTCCCATCAGAGGCCGCTACGCCCGATCACAGATCATACCAGCGAGTGGTCACACTGAGAAGAAGAACCCGGAGGAGTGTGCAGGTATGGGCGTGAGTGCAGCAGCGTGTGACTGTTGGATGAAGTAATCAGAGCAGAGAAATAGCCTTCTCTGGGGGTGGGGGCAAGAAGTAAATCGTGTAGGCTGGGCCTTTAGTGGGATGAAAAAAACTGGGGGTCTCTCCAAAGGGCATGACCAATATAATTAAGGACGTGGCTTAAAAACTTGTAAACTAAAAGTCTGTGCTTAATAGTATAGTGTGCCGCTCGGCCTGTATTTTGCTGTTTCTGTCATTACATCCAGATATATATAAAAGTAACATATCTACAACAAGTCGAGACTATTGACTTTGTCAATAGTCGTTAGTTGCATAAGATAAATAAGCAGCAACTATGGGTTGCATATAATATTGGAAAAGCTTTGACTTAAAGCCCTGGTGACACAAGACCATGACCAAGACAATGTTGCTGCTCCTTCGTTTAAAAAAGAGAAGGGAAATCCAGAGAGAAAATTACTCTCTTTAAAGGATTCCCCTTCCCCTACACCGCTCACCTGGCATGTCCTCATGCCGTAACTTCTCCACTAGTGAGAAGTGAACAGTGTGAGCACGCGCATATCAATGCTCTGCTATTGCCATTGTAAATGATTGCAGAGTGATTGCAGAGTGCTAGGGAGTGCTAGGGAGTGCAGAGTGACTAGGGAGTGCTAGAGAGTGCAGAGTGACTGCAGAGTGCTAGGGAGTGCAGAGTGACTAGGGAGTGCTAGGGAGTGCAGAGTGACTAGGGAGTGCAGAGTGACTAGGGAGTGCAGAGTGACTAGGGAGTGCTAGGGAGTGCAGAGTGACTAGGGAGTGCAGAGTGACTAGGGAGTGCAGAGTGACTAGGGAGTGCAAGGGAGTGCAGAGTGCGAGGGAGTGCGAGGGAGTGCAGAGTGACGAGGGAGTGCAGAGTGACTAGGGAGTGCTAGGGAGTGCAGAGTGACTAGGGAGTGCTAGGGAGTGCAGAGTGCTAGGGAGTGCAGAGTGCTAGGGAGTGCAGAGTGCTAGGGAGTGCAGAGTGACTGCAGAGATTAAGCTAATGGCAATGTAAATGACAATGCCATTTATTTATCTGTTTTCAAAACCAACACATAAATACACATTTTGTCATTTACAATGCCAATAGCTCTAACTTTTCCAAAGGCGAAACCATTGCATCGTAAATGCTTGTTTTTATGTATTTGTAGGAATGGTTCCTCAATTGTAAGTGCCTGGAGCTCACTTACTCTTCTGAGTGATGTGATGGCCACTAGAAAAGCGACTTTCCATGTAAGAGATTATAGCTCACATTTGTGTAGGGGTTCGAACAGAGGACCGATAAGTCTAGTGAGAACAATGTTTAAATTCCACACTGGTGAAGGTGGTACCCTGGGAGGAATCATTCTTATGAGGCCTTCCATGAAGGCTTTGATGGCAGGAACTCTGAAAAGCAACAGATGTCCGTTTTGAAGGTAAGCTGCTATAGCAGCTAGATGTAACCTGATGGATGTATATGCTAAATGACATCTGTGAAGATGCAGTAAATAGCATATACTATGCTGGATGGAAACATCTAGTGGATTGATATTGTTATTGTTGCATTAGGTAACAAATCTTTTCCATTTGGCTGCATAGCAGGATTTAGTAGTGGGACGTCTCGCTTTTTGATGACATCCATGCAATTGGGAGGTTTAGGTAGTCGAATTCTAGGACCTCAGGAGCCAAATGTCTAAGTTCAGCTGCATGTGTTTCGGATGCATGATCTCTCCTGGTTCTGTGTTAAGAGGTGTGGAGAGAGGCGTAGTTTTTGATGTGGTACCACAGAGTTGTAGCAGGGTAGTGTATCACGGCTGTCTTGTCCATGTTGGTGCGATTAAGATGAGCGTCAGTTAGTGCGGTTGCATCTTGCGTACCACTAATGGAATGAGTGGGAGAGACGGAAAAGCGTATGCAAATATGCCTGACCAACTCATCCATATCGCATTGCCTTTGGACAATGGGTGTGGGTACCTGGCGGCGAAGCTTGGGCATTTCGAGTTCAAGTGTGTGGCGAACAGGTCTATATCTGGATGTCCCCACCTTTGAAAGAAAGGCTGAAGAACAACAAAAGTTACTTACCTGTAAACTGTGGTCCCGTTATACCGAAGAGCCGTGTCCACCGCCCCCTGCCACACGATGAAGAGGTCATCAATATACCGATGCCACTGAACTTATATATATATACTCCATCTGGATTAACTAGCTATATTCCTAGCCCTGAAATCCTTCCAAAGTCACGTCTCAGGCAAGGCTGTCTTAGTTCGGACAGACAACATGACCGCCATGTACTATCTACAAAAACAGGGGGAGACGCACTCCTGACAGCTCTCACAGCTAGCACAGAGCATATGGAGATGGGACATTCCTCAAAACATTTTTCTCCTAGCAGAACTTCTACCAGGAGTTCACAATCAAATTGCGGATCTGTTGAGTCGCCAGAGACAACAAATCCACAAGTGGGAACTGCATCCACAAGTTCTCCAGTATTATGGGTGTCTTTCATAGATTCACATGCTTGAATAATTCCCCGTCGTCGAAGTGGGAGTGCAATGGTACATAAAATAGTAGTAAGAAACATATATACATAAAGAAATATATATAGCAGGTGACCTCGGAAATGCCAATACAATGCAGGCACTAACACTTTGTATGTCATTTCCTGCCCGTGATCAAGGTTGCCCGGCCAAAACTAGTTGGGACACTGGAATTTTGTGCCTTTCGTTTCATTAAATGCTGTTTGAAATCTGAAGAGGGCCTCTGCTCTGGTGCTTCATTGTGTGGAACTCAGCCGAGGCTCTCGGTGCCCGGTTTTCAGAGGCCGCCCTGAAGGGTCGGGGGCTCCCCAAACGGAGGTGTTTTGGAATAGATATGGAAGGAGCATGACCCACACGCGGCCATTCGACCCACTGAGGTGTCACTATGAATTACGAACGGCAGCGCTGGAAGGGATTTGGGTGGGGGATGACTCCCCTTCCAATCCTTCAGACGACAGAGGCATTTTAATGGAGCAGGACGTTATGTGAGCATTTGCCTTTTATTTGGAGTCCTGCTTGTTCGCCACTTGGATTAATGAATGTGACCCACTTTGCATGCATCAGAGTGCTGAACAGTGTATTACACTATCAGCAAACACAACAAACTTTCCATCACTTATTCGTATGTCATGGTGCATTCTGGGACTTTGATGTTTTACCCAGCAGGTGACCTCGGAAACGCCAATAAAATGCAGGCACTAACACTTTGTATGTCATTTCCTGCCCGTGATCAAGGCTGCCCGGCCGAAACTAGTCGGGACACAGGAATTTTGTGCCTTTCGTTTCATTAAATGCTGTTTGAAATCTGAAGAGGGCCTCTGCTCTGGTGCTTCATTGTGTGGAACTCAGCCGGGGCTCTCCGTGCCCGGTTTTCAGAGGCCGCCCTGAAGGGTCGGGGGCTCCCCAAACGGAGGTGTTTTGGAATGGATATGGAAGGAGCATGACCCACACGCGGCCATTCGACCCACTGAGGTGTCACTATGAATTACGAACGGCAGCGCTGGAAGGGATTTGGGTGGGGGATGACTCCCCTTCCAATCCTTCAGACGACAGAGGCATTTTAATGGAGCAGGACGTTATGTGAGCATTTGCCTTTTATTTGGAATCCTGCTTGTTCGCCACTTGGATTAATGAATGTGAACCACTTTGCATGCATCAGAGTGCTGAACAGTGTATTACACTATCAGCAAACACAACGAACTTTCCATCACTTATTCGTATGTCATGGTGCATTCTGGGACTTTGATGTTTTACCCAGCAGGTGACCTCGGAAACGCCAATAAAATGCAGGCACTAACACTTTGTATGTCATTTCCTGCCCGTGGTCAAGGCTGCCCGGCCGAAACTAGTCGGGACACAGGAAGTTTGTGCCTTTCGTTTCATTAAATGCTGTTTGAAATCTGAAGAGGGCCTCTGCTCCTTCATTGTGTGGAACTCTGCCGGGGCTCTCCGTGCCCGGTTTTCAGAGGCCGCCCTGAAGGGTCGGGGGCTCCCCAAACGGAGGTGTTTTGGAAAAAATATATATATATATATATATATATATATATATATCGAGCTCGAAACCCTGCAGGTATTCAGGAGCACTCGCAGACGGGTGCGTGATGCGGTCGCAGGACCCGCATAGTATCCAGCTCACGGTTTCTGCCAGACTTGTCCGAAGAAAAGAAACCACGCACTCCGGGGGTCGTTTTCAATAGTTTATTTTACAGTTTGTAACAGACGCGTTTCGGCGCTCCGCCTTCCTCAATGTCACAAACATTGATGGTGAGCGCCATGTTTTTGTTAGCGTGCACACGTGATTTTTGGGAGAAACAAACAAGGGACAATCATTCATTCCTCCATATTGGAGATGTTAACAGTGAACGACATGTTGCGAGTCACATTACACTACAAGGGCTATCCTGCTTGATTACGCCCCCGAAATGCTAACATTAAATCCCAGCATGTTGTTGACATTTGTGATTGAATGCTGCTAGAATTACGCGCTAGTTCGCTATCATGTTTGATTGTATCTCGCCGTGAATCGGCAGAGAACCTCTATGTACTGGCACATATTAAAGTACCATACTTAGATCACAATGTCAACAATTAAAAAATCAATGTGCTGAACCGCAAACAATGCCGATTAAAAACCATATCGCCGTGGATCGGCAATTCACCCTTGAATCATTTTATGTTCCGTCCCACTATTTAAACTATAATCTTCAATATCATTTCTTATTCTCAAAATTCACACTTCTGAAGTTCCACAAAAAAGCAAAGTTTAACGAAACAAAATACTAATAAGTGAACCCATTATCAGTGACTTATAATTCATAACCATAACTGCACTTAGTCTTCTAATCCATTTCACATTATCACTATTTTGCTGCACCCAGTTTTAAATCCTATTATACATGTTGCTTCAACAAACCTATTTGGTATCACAGATTCAATCATTTGTAAGGCTTATAGCTACATTTATACATATATACACATTTGCAGTTCTTAGTTCATCATAGATGTGCATATTATACTGGCTTCTTTTCTTGCTACTGGCCTATGTGAGAGGCCAGTTCCTCACCCGCATTCAAGCCTTTAGGGTATTTTGTCATTAAATCAATAATGTATCGAGACTCCAGTCTCCTTAAACTTTGCAGTCTATCACCGCCCCTGGGATTTTCCGGTATATGATCAAGCCCAAAATATTTTGCCAGTAGCAAGAAAAGAAGCCAGTATAATATGCACATCTATGATGAACTAAGAACTGCAAATGTGTATATATGTATAAATGTAGCTATAAGCCTTACAAATGATTGAATCTGTGATACCAAATAGGTTTGTTGAAGCAACATGTATAATAGGATTTAAAACTGGGTGCAACAAAATAGTGATAATGTGAAATGGATTAGAAGACTAAGTGCAGTTATGGTTATGAATTATAAGTCACTGATAATGGGTTCACTTATTAGTATTTTGTTTCGTTAAACTTTGCTTTTTTGTGGAACTTCAGAAGTGTGAATTTTGAGAATAAGAAATGATATTGAAGATTATAGTTTAAATAGTGGGACGGAACATAAAATGATTCAAGGGTGAATTGCCGATCCACGGCGATATGGTTTTTAATCGGCATTGTTTGCGGTTCAGCACATTGATTTTTTAATTGTTGACATTGTGATCTAAGTATGGTACTTTAATATGTGCCAGTACATAGAGGTTCTCTGCCGATTCACGGCGAGATACAATCAAACATGATAGCGAACTAGCGCGTAATTCTAGCAGCATTCAATCACAAATGTCAACAACATGCTGGGATTTAATGTTAGCATTTCGGGGGCGTAATCAAGCAGGATAGCCCTTGTAGTGTAATGTGACTCGCAACATGTCGTTCACTGTTAACATCTCCAATATGGAGGAATGAATGATTGTCCCTTGTTTGTTTCTCCCAAAAATCACGTGTGCACGCTAACAAAAACATGGCGCTCACCATCAATGTTTGTGACATTGAGGAAGGCGGAGCGCCGAAACGCGTCTGTTACAAACTGTAAAATAAACTATTGAAAACGACCCCCGGAGTGCGTGGTTTCTTTTCTTCGGACAAGTCTGGCAGAAACCGTGAGCTGGATACTATGCGGGTCCTGCGACCGCATCACGCACCCGTCTGCGAGTGCTCCTGAATACCTGCAGGGTTTCGAGCTCGATTTAACCTCGGGAGCACCGCCACGCTGAGCAAAGGATTTAAAACACCGACTTCTTCGCTACTGGTTGGATTGGAGCAGCGCTTCGGAGGGAGAGCTGTCGACGGACAACAGAGTGGTGAGAGGACATCGGTTTTCCTACTATATTAAGCATACCAGGCAAGACAAAGGGGTACTACGTTTTCAACACAAGATTTACAAACGCAAACTCAATAATGGATGGCGCCATGTTCTGCGAAGCGTCACGGCATGAAGCCGTAAAAGGAATGTTCAAAAAGCACACGGAAGGACCACAGCCCTCCAAAGTTAGCCCACCTAACAAAATAACTGATCGCATGTTATCTCTGGAAAGACTCTATGAAAGAGAGGTGAGAAAATGGTGGGAGGCAACTAGCCTTCAACACTATTGTGATGAGAAGATGGTACCAAGGGGACTGAGGGTGTATACGGTGCCCTCTTATGAGAATCCCGACCCCCAATTACTAACGGATTGGGAAGAGCTGACTTCACACTACTGCAAAGGAACCTTAAATCTTCTCATTAAATACGCCTGGAGTGATCGGGAAAAGGCGTTACTGGAGATACGGAGCATCGAGGAAGATATGGCTAAAATGGAGGAGAGCAAAGAAACGATTGATACTATGCGAACACAGATGAAAATAAGACTTGGCAAATATGAGCAAAAAATAAGAACGCGGAAACAGGAAAAATTTGACCGCGATCAAAGAGATTACTCCATGGGCCGGGTTCTCACGTTTGCGAGAAAATTTGATGCTCCAAGAAAGGAGCTCAACAAGAAGAGAGGACAGCCACAGACACGGAGAATAGAAACCTCGGAATCCAGCGCGACTGAAAATGAGTCCGCGGACTAAACAACAACGAGGGAACGAGGCCAAGCAAGCACATCTGGGTTGACACCTTTTCAGGGCGAATACCAAGTAATACAGTACACATGGCTACGGGGAGGAAAGAACAAACCCCCGGAACAAGAAGAAGAAAGACAAGACGAGGAGGAGGGGGCAGGAGGCGGAAGAGGACGCGGGAGGCCCAAGAGATCGAACTGGGTGAATCGCAAGAAAGTACAGTAGATAGCATAACTGTCATAAATTTAACATCAAGAATCCTCAATGAGACCGAGAAGAAAGTTCTGAGCCTAGGTCTTAGTTTCTGCCCCACCAGCCATTTGGAGTACACGCAAACGCGTATTGATCTCTTCAACTTCGTCCGAAGATTGAAACTGCACAAGTATTTTAAAACAAGACCATCCTTGCAAAATGTAGTAAGACCACAAAAAAGAGCGTCCGTGACTGATGCACTAAGAGGCACAGATCTACCAGCGGTGGAAATAGCACAGAGCCTAGCCTTGGAAGAATATGGCAGCCAACTTCCATCCACCACTGAGGATGAAGCAACCAGAGCATCAACTATTGGCATTCCACAAGAAAGGGAGGAAAGCGGTTATAAATTAAGATCTCATTTTAATCCGCAACTAACATTGGATGCAATAGACATATTCTCTGAGGCAATGACCAATGATCTATTAAGATTCAGAATGAAATGTAGTAAAGATGTGAAGAATAAAGGACACAGCAATATGAATGCAGATGAACGAAAGGCAATGCTTGATTTAATGCAAGATAAGAACGTGATAATCAAGCCTTCAGATAAAGGTGGGAACGTTGTTCTTCAAACCAGAGATAATTATTGCAAAGAAGCAATGCAACAACTAAGCAATGCAGTAAATTATGAACGGTCCTCCAATGAAATGTATATGACAAGCATACAGGAATATGATACAATGATCTCGGAGTGGTACCGCAAAAACATGCTGGGCAAGGATGAGTATTTATTCCTAAGGAGCAACAATCCAACTATCCCAACCTTTTATCATATTCCAAAGATTCATAAAAATTGCAATAACCCACCGGGTAGACCGATCATTTCCTCTCAAAATAGCCTAACCGAACATCTCTCTACTTTCATAGATCATTTTCTTCATCCGCTGGTGGAGCAATTGGATTCCTATGTGAAGGACACAAAGGATTTTTTATCTAAACTTGATAAAATTAAATGGGACTCCAATTACAGGATGCTAGTACTGGATATAGCAAGCCTGTATACTTGCATCAGTCACGAGAAAGGCATCAGAGCAGTGGAACACTACTTGAAAAAACGACAACTGAGGTTTTTGGAGCACAATCAAATGCTGGCAATCTTTGTAGAATTCTGCTTAAAAAATAACATCTTTTTATTTGAGGACGTCTACTACAGACAAGTGTCTGGAACTGCGATGGGTACTTGCTTTGCCCCCAGCTACGCGAATTTATTCGTGGGCTGGTGGGAGGAGCAAGTACCCAGGTCGCTGGAGATCGATGGTGAAAAAGGCAGTGTGATCAAGTGGTGTCGTTACATCGACGATCTGTTTATAATATGGCAAGGATCGGAACACACCGCAAAGGCCTACATAGATGTCCTCAACATCAATGATATGAATCTCAAGTTCAGTGGCACTATAAGTAACACCTGTGTAGAATACCTAGATTTAAAAGTATTCATTGTGGACAACAACATAGAAACAGCCCTTTTCCGCAAAAGTACAGCGGGCAACTCAATATTATATGCCACGAGTAATCATCCACCGGCATTAATACAAAGCATACCTTATGGAGAGTTGCTCAGGCTGAGACGGAACAGTTCTAGAGATTCAGATTTTAAGATTGCAGCATCTGCATGCATCAGTAGATTCTCGCAAAGAGGATATGCAATGTCAACGCTTCAAAGTGCGTTACAAAAGGTGAATGCACTGAATAGATCAAATCTACTGACAGAGCGAGATTATTCTGCCATGGATAAAAAGAAAGAACAGGGTAAATTCCGGCTGGTAACCCCCTATTCGGCGGAAGCAAATTATTTGAAACGCATGATGAGAAAGAACTGGCACATTTTAAAAACCGACAGTTGCATCAAGGATGACATTCCGCAGCACCCTCTGGTAACTTTCAAGAAATCAAGATCATTGAAAGACATGTTGGTTCAAAGTCATCTAAAGAAAGCTGAGAAGAAAACCAATAGACTGGCAGACCTAAAAGGCTTCCACCCATGCTACCATTGTAAAGCCTGTGCACATAGCAGAAGGGTAAAAACCTATGAGATTCCGGACATAGGGATAACAAAAACAATCAATAAATATATCACATGTAATACACCCTATGCAGTATACTGTCTTAAGTGCCCATGTGGATTAATGTACATCGGGAGTACAATCAAACCCTTGAAATTGAGGATTTTAGAACATTTACGAGCAATCGACAAAAATGATCAGTCATATCCCGTGGCTCGACATTTCCAGCAGGAACACTCAAGCAATAGAAATCAACTGCAATATTTTGGGCTTGATCATATACCGGAAAATCCCAGGGGCGGTGATAGACTGCAAAGTTTAAGGAGACTGGAGTCTCGATACATTATTGATTTAATGACAAAATACCCTAAAGGCTTGAATGCGGGTGAGGAACTGGCCTCTCACATAGGCCAGTAGCAAGAAAAGAAGCCAGTATAATATGCACATCTATGATGAACTAAGAACTGCAAATGTGTATATATGTATAAATGTAGCTATAAGCCTTACAAATGATTGAATCTGTGATACCAAATAGGTTTGTTGAAGCAACATGTATAATAGGATTTAAAACTGGGTGCAACAAAATAGTGATAATGTGAAATGGATTAGAAGACTAAGTGCAGTTATGGTTATGAATTATAAGTCACTGATAATGGGTTCACTTATTAGTATTTTGTTTCGTTAAACTTTGCTTTTTTGTGGAACTTCAGAAGTGTGAATTTTGAGAATAAGAAATGATATTGAAGATTATAGTTTAAATAGTGGGACGGAACATAAAATGATTCAAGGGTGAATTGCCGATCCACGGCGATATGGTTTTTAATCGGCATTGTTTGCGGTTCAGCACATTGATTTTTTAATTGTTGACATTGTGATCTAAGTATGGTACTTTAATATGTGCCAGTACATAGAGGTTCTCTGCCGATTCACGGCGAGATACAATCAAACATGATAGCGAACTAGCGCGTAATTCTAGCAGCATTCAATCACAAATGTCAACAACATGCTGGGATTTAATGTTAGCATTTCGGGGGCGTAATCAAGCAGGATAGCCCTTGTAGTGTAATGTGACTCGCAACATGTCGTTCACTGTTAACATCTCCAATATGGAGGAATGAATGATTGTCCCTTGTTTGTTTCTCCCAAAAATCACGTGTGCACGCTAACAAAAACATGGCGCTCACCATCAATGTTTGTGACATTGAGGAAGGCGGAGCGCCGAAACGCGTCTGTTACAAACTGTAAAATAAACTATTGAAAACGACCCCCGGAGTGCGTGGTTTCTTTTCTTCGGACAAGTCTGGCAGAAACCGTGAGCTGGATATATATATATATATATATATATATATATATATATATATATATATATATCACACACACATACACATATGTATAATATAAAACGATAAAATACTATGCATATTGAAAAGTTATTTATTTATTTATTTATTTTGGGTACCATAGAACAGGATTGACCCATAGGAAGCATTGAGGGAGAGCTCACTTTAGCAACATATCCATGTCATTATAAGGGTCCACATTCCAGCCAATCAGGCTGTAGCACCCTCTAGAACCTTCTCCTCAGAAGCTCAAGCCCTCAGATTTTCATAGCACAAGAGTGACCAAAGAGTGCATGAGTAGAAGCGAGCCTCTGAGGGAAGGAAGAGTGGGTCGCATGTAAATCTATGAAAGACACCAATACTGGAGAACCACAGTTTACAGGTAAGAAACTTTTGTTCTCCAGTATTAGGGGTGTCTTTCATAGATTCACATGCTTAAATAAGAATAGAAAGCAGTTAGCCATAATATAAGAATCATAAAAGGCAGTAATGAAAAAAGCAAGCATAGAAATACATACTGGTAACATGTATTATTTGCACAAGAGAAACCTTTTATGAAAGGAGGCGGGAAGCAACAGAGGCTCACCTTTATCTGAAGAGATTTCGTAGCACCGTTTGACCCACAGCAGTGTCAGCAGCATCAGCCGACTCCAGACAGTAGTGCCTCGTGAACGTGTGCCTACTGGACCACGTCGCAGCCCTGCATATCTGTGGTAGAGGCACTCCAGCAAACAGGGCTGTAGAGGATGCTACTGCTCTCATCGAGTGTGCTCGCACCAGAGCAGAAAGAGGCTTGCCAGCCCGTTGATGGCAGAAGGAAATGGCAGACGAGATCCAGCGAGTGATGGTGACCGGATGCCTTTTGTGCATTAGCCCATAGGCCACGAAGAGTTGGTCTGACTTTCGAAAAACAGCAGTGCGCTGAATATAGAATTTAAGGCAGCCTTTAGATCTAGTGAATGAAGAGTGAGCTCGGTGGGAGACTGAAGGTTAGGAAAGAAAGTCTTGAGTATTACAGGTTTATTAACCGCATGCGCGCTAGCGGTTTTCCCGCTGCGCGCTGCGTTTACGAAATTACCGCGTTACATGACGAGCTCAGCTCGTCATCAGCGTAGGGCACGTTACGCTCATGACGAGCGGAGCTCGTCATCCGCCCCGAAGGTGTTAAGGTGGAAGTCTAATGGAACCTTTGGTATAAACATAGGGTTTGTACGCAGCACAACATCCTTTGTAAACTGCAGAAAAGGTGGCTGGATAGTAAAAGCTTGTATGTCGCTAACTCGCCGGGAGGATGTAAGTGCGAGTAGGAGGGAAACCTTCCAAGAAAGGAATTTTAAATACGCTGAGTGGATTGGTTCAAATGGAGGCTTAAGCAGCTGAACCAAGACGAGATTCAGGCGCCATGCAGGAGGAGGACGCCGGATAGGTGGAAACATACGGAATAGACCTTTAAAGAATTGCCGAATAATCCGAGAGGAGGATAGAGACGTGGAACCATCATGTCGAAAACGGGAAAGTACAGCCAGAAGACCTTCAGAGTGGAATGAGAAAGGCCCGACTTTGCCAGCAGGAGGAAAAAAGGTAGAATATGCTCAGGGGTGGCGAGCATATGGTCAATGTCTTCAGAGTGGCACCAAATACAAAAGCGTTTCCATTTTAATTTGTACGTTTTGATGGTAGAAGGAGCTCGTGCATGAGCGAGGATCTCCCGACAGTCCGGTGCAATAGTTGAATGGGCAAACTCAAGGTGCTCAGGTTCCAAGCAGTGAGGTGGAGAGATGCCGGGGCTGGATGGCAGATCTGCCCATGGTTCATGGTGAGAAGGTGAGGCAGAGGGCGAAGAGGGATCGGTTCGCATTGAGAGAGGAGAAGGAGGTCCGTGAACCATGGTCGGCGCGGCCACCTGGGCGCAATTAGCAGGATGTGACACGGTTGTGCTCTCATCTTGTGCAGGAGGCGAGGCAGAAGAGGGATCGGCGGAAAAGCGTATGCAAATTTTTTGGACCAATTGATCAAAAATGCATTCCGACTCAACCCTTTGTGGGGATGCCAACTTGCGTAGTGTAGGCATTTGCGATTGAGTGGAGTTGCAAATAGATCCAACTCCGGCTGTCCCCACTGGCGAAAAACACACTCCAGAGTTGGTTGGTGAAGTTCCCACTCGTGGGTTCCCCTGTCAGATCTGCTGAGAGAGTCCGCAAGGGCGTTGGAAATGCGGTGATCTGTCACAGGCCGCAACTGCTTGCGTCTCTGCAACGTAATTAACGCTAAATCTTGGTTTAGCACTGGCGAGTGGCCCTGGTAGGAGATCGGGTGCAAGGATCTCGCTTTGAAGAGAATGGTTTCCTTTGTCTTGAAGTCCTGCACACATACCAAGATATCGGCAGGTGGAGCCTGGGGGCCGCCGGGCGGACCCACTATGCGCCCTGTCCAGGACAACGTCCGCTGTGTGAGAGTCACCCAGGATGTGCCGGAAAAGGCCAGTGGTGAAGGCAAATAGATCCTTGGTGTCATCAGAGTGCCTCACCCCTCAGATGCGAATATTATGCCTTCGGGATCGATCTTCGATATCTTCTAGGTGTAGCTGCATGTCTATGTTCTGGTCTTGAAGCCTGAACCCTCCTGTTGGAGGGTTGTCAGGTCCGCCACTGTGGTATCACTGTTCTCCTCAAGTGTGGCTACCCGTTCTCCAAGAGTCCACGTCGTGGCGTACCTCCTTAAGTACCGAGGCAAATTCGGTTTTTACTGACTGGATATCCTCAGGCAATGTGAGGAAGAGGGACTCCAAAAAGTCCTTCGTTATAGGTTCATCTCCAGAGGCCGTAGGCTGCTTGGATGCCACGGTGTCTTAGCCCGCCGTCGCCATATCTGGATTGGACTGAGTGCGGCCAAATATGTCCTTCAAAGGCTTCTCCTTCTCACTCCGGGCTTTGGACATGCTGCTTTATGGCTTGTGATGTCTGAGCAGTGCGAATGGTATCACCCAGTTGGACACAGATCAACTTGTGGGGGGCCCTGCAGAAGCGCGTCCCCGGCGATAAGGGCACGGAGGGAGTCGTAGTCTGCTGTGGAGCGCAAGAGGCTGGTCCCAGGACTGTCGCCCCAAAGGCGGGCGAGGGGGCGCAAGGACCGTCGGTATGCAAGTCTTATAGGCCCGGCAAGAGCACCACTCACCGGCAGTGTGAGGCCCTGGAGACCTGGGCCCAGTACGGCAGAGGGCGATATTTGGGCTCAGGCCCTAGAGGAATCGGTCAATTCCACTCAAACTCTTGTCTAGTCCCAGTGTTCCAGGCGCCACGAAGCTGAGGCCCCACAGTCCCGCGCCAGGTCTGAAAGCGATGCGCGTCGGGCAGGTGAGTCGACCCCAACCAAATGAAGGATCCGCCAGACCAGGGAGCCCCTCAAGAACAGCCCGCAGATCAGGCCGACGAACTTCCTACAGTGCAACTCCTGCGTGGGGGCAGCGCTATCTCCAGGTCGGTCTCCCGCCGCCTAATCTCTTCCACTGCACAAGACCGATGCGCCGCGTGCAATTGAGGGTCGTCACCACCCCGAGCCGTGGATCTCCGCGACACGGCCCGCCGACACCCAGGGCCGGCCGCAAGTAGCGCACTCGACCCGTGCTCGGAGGGGAGGTCGCAGGAAGGCCCCTCTTCAGACCTGTGGCGTCGCTGGGAAGGCCCCAACCGGATCCACGCCGCATCTGTCACCGGGTGTGGCAGAGCGTCTTCAAAGTTGCCCCCAACTGCTTGGTCGCCCCTGTCGTCCCGCATGCTGAGGGGTAGTGATGTGGAGCTCCCATATCGCCGCCACCAGGCCGGGAATCTGCGCGCCTTGTTGCGGCGTGCCCTCGCGCAGCACTCAACCCAGATGCGGGGGGCGTAGGCAAACAAGTTGTCGGAACCTCGGGGGGGCGGGGGGGACCCCCCCCTCGCGTGTCAAGGCCTCCGTGCTCCGGGCTCTCTGGGCTCAGTTACATTCAAAACTTGGGTCATCCAACAGTTGCGGGCTATGGACCGCCCCACCAGACCCCGAAGGCACACCGGGTATAAATTCGGGCAGCAGGAGCGCTTCACAGGAGGCAATGCAGGTCACAGCGGGCGCGCCTCACTACAGGGCCCCTCCGAGGCCTACGAACGGCCACAAAGGCCCTGTTGCTCACGTGGGCCGCCGCCGCCTCCACCCCACACCAGGCCGGCTGGGACGCACGCAAGGCCAGTGACTAGGGCAGCCCAGTGCACCAGGCAGGGCTGCGGCTCTCCCAGTACGATCCCGCCAGGCGCGGCAACAACTGCAGTCCGTGTCCGCTGCTCCGTCCCCCGAGTGTCCCTGGCCAAGCGGGGTTCTGCAGGCAGGACCAGGCGGGCGGCTAGGAAGGGGACAGCAGGCCTCGGTGTCCGATTTACGGGCACCACGTTGTCGAGGTCACGCGGTAATGGCGGCCAGGTGCACTCACCGTTCCCCCAATCCCAGCGCCGTCAGGGCCCAGGCGAGGCTGCAAACGGATCGGCAGGCACCTCGGGGGCTCACCGCTCAAAGCCCCGCGCTAAGCAGGTCCCTGGGGAGCCACGCTGTGCTGTGCTAGGCGGGCGGCAGGCAGGAGCTTGAGAACGAGCGTCCTACTGCGCCGCCAACTTGACCACGCCCCTGTTTACTTTAAAGGACTTAATTGTATATTCCTATCCCAACTTGTGCCCGAGAGTTTCGCTGTGGGTCCATACCCACACATTCACAGGGGTTGTTTGAGTTCTCACCTGACCTGTGAGCACGGTGTTTAATCTAGTATTTTCATATCCACTGCTTACCTGCCAGAGCGCCAGTCTTCCTGTTCTACTTAAAACCCTACGCAGAATCACTAACAACCACAGTCTACTTCTGGCACTGGCACCCTTCTCAACAGCCCATTTGGCCAAAAGGGCTTGCACTTCCTGTTGCAAAATGATAAAGTGGCCCTCTACTAGTCACTGGGGGACAGTGGAAGATGCAGCGAGGAAGAAAGGAAGAGTAAGGAACAACCCCCATGAATGATCTGTAGAACACACCTGTCCATAGTTATTACCTTCAAATCTCGGTAGAATGAGGGCCTGTCAGAGCCGGCCACATGAGAAGGGTGCCAATATGTAGTAACTGCGACGGGAACATTCAAAGTGGTCCCATGCCGGTTTAGACAGCTCAGTAAAGCAACACCCTCACCGCCCTCAGTACACTACGCCAGAAATGGGAGGAAAATCTGGGAGAAACAATTGTAGACAAGGCATGGGGGGAATTGGTGGAGCGAGTGGGCAAGGTCACAAGAAACACTAGATTGCAACTTGTTCACTTGTAGGACCTCCACAGGACTTACCTCACGCCAGGTCGTACTAATAGATACTTTGCTGTAAAGACGGCAGTATGCTCACGCTGTAACGAAGATACCAAACTTCCCTGACTTCAGTAAAGCCATCATGAAGCTGTGGAGTTCATGTTGACAAACTCTGAGCCCATGGATTCAAAATGGCTTCACTGCACTTACAATATCTGTGAATGGCACAGACACTGTAGGGACATACTACTTTTGCAGCTATGCCCTCACCTGAATATGGTGCACCCTGCCTTTTGGGGCTGTAAGGCGAGCCAGAGGGGTGACTTACCCATGCCCCAGGCAGTGTTGGTGGGCATGACACACAGGGATGTGTGCTATGTCGACGCTTTAGTTTGGTCTGCACCATAACACAGGCTGCATTGACAGGGTGGGGATGTTAAGGTGAGAGATCTCGGAGGGTGGCATTAATACATGTTGCAACCTTCAGAGGCCCTCTCTTGTCACAAGGTCCTTGGTACCAGCGGTACCATTTAAAGGACTTAAGGGAAGCCCAGAGGTGTGCCAATTGTGGGCACAAAGGTACAGTTTTAGGAAAGAAAATAGGTGTTTAGGCCTGTTTAGCAGGAGCTCAGCACACACTCAGTCATGTTGGCATCAGGTATCTGGCCAGAGTGAGATTTATTAAAACACTTATTCAGAGGGGCCCCCTGAAAAACTGCCAACTCTGGTGCGGTCACTGACTGACTTTAGGCAGCCTGCAAAACACACACGTTTCTCGACCCCAGGGTGGAGAGCCTCTGCTACCTGGGACCAGAAACAATGAATATCCTGGGCAGAGCTGTCTCACCTCTTCCCCTAGAATTGGCCCAGTGCTTTAAACGGAACGTTCAAAGGCCTGCCGTCCTTGTAATGCAACTCCCAACCTCTTCTGCTATCAGCAGATGGTAGGCCCCCGTTTACACCCCTACTTTGGGCAGCAAACCAGCAAGAAAACTTAGAAAGGCTAGGTGTGCCAACCTTTGCCAACTCCACCCCTCAGGTGGAGGAGGCAAGCACGCTTTTCAGTCCCCTCCATCTTGAAGATGACTCCTCCAATCAGGGCTAGCTCTGATAGTTGTTGTAGTCACGTCAAGCAATATGCCCATTGGCCCTATGTGCTACTCCCCTAAAATGACCCTTAAAGCACAAGTTACTTACCTTCGGTAACAATATATCTGCAAGAAACATTAGTTAGTTAGATTGCTCACCTTAGAATAACTCCCAGGTGTCAGACTGGATCCGGAAAGTTTTCGTCTGCAGTACCCCTGCGCATCGGTAGGCGTCGTCTGCGGCTCCGCGTTCATCATCGGCATCGCGATCGCCAGAGTACTTAAGACGCCGCCCGCGCGCACGTCAGTTCTGTACATAGCTTTTCGCGCCAGGAACGCAGAGCCATGCAAGAAACCGACACTGGTGCCATGAAACTGGGGCCCTGAAAAAGATGACCTTAACCCTAGATATCAGTTCGCAGAATGAGGAGGATGGGTGGGGCGGTAAGGAATCTAACTAATGTTTCTTACAGATATATTGTTACCGAAGGTAAGTAACTTGTGCATCTGAAAGAAACGTGTTAGTTAGATTCCTTACCTTAGAATAGATACCCCAGTAATACCAACCCCGGTGGTGGGTCTGCGAACCAAGATCACACCAGAAAGTCCTGGAGGATCGAACGGCCAAAGAAGCCATCCCTCCGGACTTGGCTGTCGAGGCAAACGTGTGCAGCGAGGCCCACGTAGATGCCTGACAAATGTCCTGCAAAGGGACTCCCCCTCCCAGGGCAGTAGGGGCCGCCGTGGAATGGGCGCACAGCCCCTCAGGAGGATCCTTTTTAGCCAAGGAATAACAGACCTTGATGCACAAAACGACCCACCAAGAAATGGTCCGTTTGTGCACCGCCCGTCCCTTCTTAGCGCCCACGTAGCCAACAAAAAGTTGGTTGTCCACCCGGAACGGTTGTGTGCGGTTCAGGTAAAAAGAAAGCGCACGTTTTGGGTCCAGCCGGTGGAGCCTCTCTTCCTCTTTCGAAGGATGCGAAGGCGGAAAGAAGGTGGGCAAGGTAATAGTCTGTCCGATGTGAAAGGCAGTAACCACCTTGGGTTGGAAAGAAGGACGAGTCCGCAGAACAACTTTGTCAGGACGGACAGAGACGAAAGGTGGCAACGAGCCTGGAGCTCACTCGCTCTTCTGGCAGAGGTGATGGCAACCAGAAAAGCAGTTTTGAGAGTCAGAAGACGAAGAGGGCAGTTGTAGAGTGGCTCAAACAGAGCACACAACCGGTGCCGGCGTCGCTAGAGGACGGCGCCGGAGGTGGCTCAGTGGGGGTCGGCGCCAGCGGAGGAGTCGTAAGGTCAACCAGTGTCGACCGGGATCCAGGCCTGGATCCCATGGGGTCCTGCGGCACTGGGACCAAAATCGCCGGCGGCGCCGGGGCCGAAGAAGCCGGCAACACAGGGCCCCAGTTGGACCCGCGTGGCACGAAGGCGCGCCGGCAGGGCCCCACGGCGGAAAGAGAGTCCTCATGGCCACGAGGAAGTCTCGAATCTGCTCCGGAGTCACATTGAGCCCAGGGACCGGAGGGTGTGGGGCTGGATGCAACTGCGCAGGCTCCGCGAAGCAGCGCAGGCGGCGCCACCACCTGAACTCTCGGCTGAGTCGCGCGACCGGCGAGGGGAGGTCGAAGAACGATGGTGTTTCTTCAACTACTTCTTCCCATGCCTCGACTAACCAGAGTGCGAGGACTTCGATCCCGACGAACGGTGATTACTCCGGCTCCTCGACCGGTCCCTCGACCTCCTCCTCGACCAGGACTTTGAGCGGCATGGAGCAGACTGACGGATCTCGAGCAGCTTACGGGAACGCTCCCGTCTAGCCTTTGCCGTCAAGGCCCGGCAGTCAGGGCATGACTTGTCGTCGTGGTCGGCCCCTAGACAGTAGACACACCGGCGGTGGGGGTCGGTAACCGACATCAGTCGGTGACAGGCGTCACACGGCTTGAAACCGGGCATCCCTACTGGCACCAGGAGTCTATGTCGACTCGAAAAAGATAGACCAAAAAAGTCCAAAAGTTTGTCAAAAAGTGACTACGGGTATGCTCTTACCGGATCTGCACTGGCTGGCACGGAAAAAAGAACAGACATCAACACACAAGGGCGGCGTCTAAGTACTCGGACGACGTCATCCCGGCGATCACTGTAGGGATCGAATTTGCGATAAACGCATATTATTGGCCAAATATGTCCAATATAACCTTGTAAACATATACTCGATTAATTAGAATAAAGTGTAGTCATTTAGTTTCCTAAAACTCACTTTTAGTAGGTTAGTACTATTGACACGGCTAAAGCCATTTTGTTTCGTTTCTTGGTGTGCAAATGCGGTTTCCCTGAAATCACGTGACTATGCCTTTCCCTCTAAACCATGGCGTCAGTCAAACCGTGGTGGATGTCTGCTGACCGGTAGCTCAAGGGAAACTCAAGGTCGCACCTGCCTTCTTTGTGGGATGCGTACGTTCTCACAAAGCCTGTTTTTCTCCTCCCCGTCTCTAGATAGATTGGGAGGCACCCGGTTGACCTGCCCCCGGAATAGCTGAGGCCTAGGATACTAGCAATCAATTGTGCCTTATATGGGTATTCCTCTTGGCCTGCTGACAAACTGTGTTTTTCCTTGTAAGGTGTCATTCTCGATGTGTGAAACGTATATATGCTTTGTACTTTGAACATGTAAGCAGTCTCCTCTGCGCACCTTCGAGGATGTGTAGACCGGGGCTCCCCTGTCAGGGTTTTGTTCTTTGATGAATAAACGATTGAACCTTCTCCATTGCCGACTGAATTATTAGTTATTATTAATCTGTATATGGGTTATTGGTAAGTGTGACCCATTAGAATTAATTTGATTCCTTCATCACGACGCAGACGACGGACGCGGAGCCGCAGACGATGCCTACCGACGCGCAGGGGTACTTCTGACGAAAACTTTCCAGGACCAGTCTGACGCCTGGGCGTTATTCTAAGGTAAGGAATCTAACTAGCGTGTTTCTTTCAAATCTTTGTATTTAGGTGGCTCCCCCAAACCTGGAAACGAATTACCTGCGACCTAAGAAAGTCAAAGAAGAAGCTGTGCAGCGAAGCCTGAAGGCGACGAATGACTTGGCCCCAGCCCTACCGGCATGGCTTCAACTAACAAAACCCTGCATCCAGTGACTTCCAGAACCAAAAGGGGGTGCATGAATATTTTACTTTGCCTACCATCTGGCACCTACGGGAGCTCAACTACTGGTGTGGACTCTCTGCTGAACCCAGCATCAAATTCTTCCACAGAGTCTGCCTCTTAGCAGACTTCAGTTAAAGGAGAGGAGTTGGCCGAACGGCTAGGGCGTCGACCTCAAATCTGGGGAATTGGGTTCGAGTTTCTACAACGACGAACAACATCCTGCGATTCTGGTTAAATTACTTAAACTCCCCAGGCCCAACAAAAAAAATTAATGTGTCCTCATTTATCGCAACTGGTGCTCGTGTAAAGTGCTCTGATACCCGATACATTTGGGTCAAGTTTGTGCTATATAAAACTCTGTTAAAAAAAAAAGAAGAAAGCTGGAAGAGCAGCCCTCTGGGAGGAATTGATGAAGGTTGGTTTAGAGGTTAAGAGCCTTTGAGTTGAGACTTGTTCGCAGCTGAGGAATGTTCTCTGTGCTGAAAATACTCCAAGACTGAGATGGAACCTGAAGGTCGATATGTGTCCATTCTCGGGCTAGATGCCTGACTGTCTGGGGAGCTGTGCTCACCTCTGGTAGACTGTTTTTGAGATCAACCCCCAGAAGGTGGGGAATGAGGTCTTATGGTGCAGTCTTTGTCTTTAGCCCAGGTGTTTGCTGTGGTTGAACAGGTTCTTCCTTGACATTGGAGCCCTTCAGAAGAAAGGATTGTAGAGCTCCACTCTTGACCCACTGGGACACAAGACTGGACATAAGCTTCTTCTGTCTGCTCAGAGCGGAGATTGGCCAGCATTTCATTGGGGTTTTAGTGCTATATATTTTAGTATGCTTCCTCCAATAGCAGAATAGTATGTTTCCCCCTGAAAGACTCCTCGTGGTCTCGATGAAGACAGAGATGAACAAGTTACTGATCGGCAATAGCACACTTTCTAAATGCAGATGGCACAAAATCTCTTTGAATATGCCACAGGTGATAAGACTGGATCCAGAACCTGTTCTTAAGCAGTGTGCCGATAGGTGGCACGGTGCTGTTTTGCATTGGCTATATACTGCCCCACAAGTGACAGTGGGGCAGCATATAAGCGCAACAAATGCGAGCTGCAAAAAAAATCTGCGTTGACGATCAGGCTGCTACCACTAAGTTTGCTTGTGCAGTGCCTATCCTGGACATCTGCCAGGACATTTTAATTAACCCAGTATGCCATTGACCGCAGCATAGGATTTCAGATACAAATTAAACTATTGCTATTTTGGCATTAATCAGGGATCGAAGGTGGAGGAAATAAGTAATGTGCTGATCCTGCAACAAACTTCCAGTCTTATGATTAGGGATGCCAGCTCATTATTTTGAAGTCTCAGATGGTACAAAAATAAACAGTCACCTAAAGCATTTTTTCAGCACCTATCTGGGCATACTTCGAACAGCAAATATAAATAGAAAGCACTTGTGTTCCAGGGCTGCCTGAATGATTCATGACTGATAATTAAAGGAAACAAAGACAGAAAAGTCACATTACAAATGAATACATACTTTTTTATTTATAATCCTTTTTAGTGTCACAACGAGGTCTTTGCAGGCTCTTTAAACAACACTTGGCGGGCTTTTTTCTTTTGGCAACCCTACGTTATATTCCTTTTCATGAAATGCATTATATCAATACAGCAGTAAATGTAAAATACAAATGTAGGGAATAGGAAGAGTGGGGGCCCAGAGGGTACTGGAACCAGAAAAAAAAAAACCCTCGGTAACCAGTTCGCAATGGTATGCAAATATGCAAACGGTCTTTAAACATCTGTGAAAAACCCGGGCGTGCCTGAGATAAGACTACAGACAGTGCCCAGCCGAGCCCCCAGCAGCTCAAGCAGCAGCTGCCTAGGCTGACACACAATGAGGGGGCTGAAGCCCTTTTAGCCCTATGAGCGTTGCACGCCTGCTGCCCTCCCACCTGCCTGTTCTGGGGAGTGATAACCTGAGTGGGCTGGGTATGCTCAGACGTGAGTCCCAGGTTCTCCACACCACTGGAGTCAAGCTATCCAGGCTGATGAAGGCTGATAGCCAGAAACCGGTCCTTGGGTGCTTGATTCCGGTCTGGGAAAGACATGGCTTGGTAGTTCAGACTGGACTGTTCTCATGAGGCACAGGGTCAGAGCTGATTTGCATATAGCCAATGTCTAACCCAGGGTGGTATGGAGTGGAAAAAAACGATGGATTTAGGTCCAGATCCTTGTACTGGGGTGAATGTATGACATTGTTCTACATTCTGTCCATCAACTGTGTTTTTTGCAATTTTCACCCCGAGTGGGCTGGGTATGCTCAGACGTGAGTCCCAGGCTCCCCACACCACTGGAGTCAAGCTATCCAGGCTGATGAAGGCTGATAGCCAGAAACCGGTCCTTGGATCCTTGATTCCGGTCTGGGAAAGACATGGCTTGGTAGTTCGGACTGGACTGTTCCCATGAGGCACAGGGTCAGAGCTGATTTGCATATAGCCAGTGTCTAACCCAGGGTGGTGTGGAGTGCAAAAAAACGATGGATTTAGGCCCAGATCCTTGTACTGGGGTGAATGTATGACATTGTTCTACATTCTGTCCATCAACTGTGTTTTTTGCAATTTTCACCCCGAGTGGGCTGGGTATGCTCAGACGTGAGTCCCAGGCTCTCCACACCACTGGAGTCAAGCTATCCAGGCTGATGAAGGCTGATAGCCAGAAACCGGTCCTTGGATGCTTGATTCCGGTCTGGGAAAGACATGGCTTGGTAGTTCGGACTGGACTGTTCCCATGAGGCACAGGGTCAGAGCTGATTTGCATATAGCCAGTGTCTAACCCAGGGTGGTGTGGAGTGCAAAAAAACGATGGATTTAGGCCCAGATCCTTGTACTGGGGTGAATGTATGACATTGTTCTACATTCTGTCCATCAACTGTGTTTTTTGCAATGTTCTGTGGAGTGGCCTCTTTTTAACATCAAGAAAGTCCCAAGTTAATACTCAGAACACTGTTAAGAACATTTGTTAACACTTGCATTTTAGGGCACGAATGAGAAACTAATGTCAGCAAGAGGTGATGGCACTTCTATGCAGCTCCACTTTGTGACTTCCAGGCTGGTATGGAGCCAATGTGGAGCTACACAGCACCATCTAGTAGTGAGCGGGAGCTCTGCTGAAGAAAAAGTTCCAGATCCCGTCTGGCATCTGGGGACTATCCTAAGGTGAAGAACCTTCAGTTAGAGGCATGCATAAGAATATCGATCATCATCGGGTCTAAGTATGGGAATTTTTAATTAGACGTAGGGCAGAACTGAAATGGTGTAAAGATTGAAGAAGTGGCTCAATGGACTCAAAGTTAAAGCAGAATGTCCAAACCCAATAGCTGAAAAAAACCAATCTTTGTTCTGGTGCACTGTGGGTTTCAGAGAGGCGTCACAAGATAGCTTGAGACCGAAGTCTTCTATGAAGATAAACAACTTGCAAACATCAGCACCCACTAGATGCCAGAAGTATGCATAGCATGTAATATATAACAGCAAAATAATGTATTAATATATCCACCACTCAAATTACTTTCATATTTCACTATACTAATTCACCACTAATCCTTTATGGGTTATGTAGTAGTATGCTACTCGCCGAAAAAGCGATTCAGCGCCTTGTATGGGGTAGTAAGCGCTATATAAATGCAATTACAATAGAATACATGTTACCAAAAGTCACTTACTGGTGTCAATTTCTCTATTGTGGGTCTCTGCATTACAGGTTACGTCCATTTCTATAGCAATAAACTTAGAATAGTGCCTCTGCCATCACAGATCTCAGCTTAGAAACCAAAAGGAGTTAGGTCCTTGCGGGATGAGTGCAGGCTGGACCATTCATGAATAAATGCAACAACAAAATGCCTGTGGCCCTCTTATTTAGTAAACCGTAATCATTTAAATGTAGACCACACCAATAATTATTTTTGGTTGATCTGGTACCTCAATTTGTACCCTTGACTTTTTATTTTTGAAAGAATTTCATACGTGTATTCAAGCACATCAGGGCCTTTTGATTAATCTGTGTGAGAGGTAAAATAATAAACACTATTTAGTAAAATCATACTGTTCGTCTCGCTCTTGTGCCATTTTTCAGTCATTGCCCAAAGTGTACCTGTAATTCGATTCGCTATGGGAGTGGTGTTCAGGGGCTTCTCGATTGGAAGGGCTGTCTCTCTTGGTTGTACCAGTGCGCCGCTATTTGTGGGGAGAGGAGATAATGAGCCTACCATTGTGCAACTGTTAGATGTCAACAATGATATATCCTCAAACGCTATGTGGCGGCTGTGTACTGAATTACGTTCCACACGCCTCATACCGCCATATTAGGTTCACAAAGTCCTAAGTATATTTAATCAAAAGGCCCTGATGAGAGTTTGGGAACCTTGGAGGCCCCAACTCGAAACGCGTCGGCTTATCAACAGGAACATATTAGCATATTAAATATACTTAGGACTTTGTGAACAAATTTCTAATGTTCCTGGGCATTTGATGAATCATTGGTTTAAAATCATTAATTGACATTAATGATGGAAATGTGAAAGATTGTTGTATTGTTGTTGCGAATATGTGTGTTGTTTATGTAATGAATATAATTTTGTTTTTTGTATGAAATTTGTATATACATTTAGTGAGTTAGTTAGGTATGTCAGTGTATTTGTTTATCTGTGCTTGAATACACGTCTGAAATTCTTTCAAAAATAAAAAGTCAAGGGTACAAATTGAGGTACCAGATCAACCAAAAATAATTATTGGTGTGGTCTACATTTAAATGATTACGGTTTACTAAATAAGAGGGCCACAGGCATTTTGTTGTTGCATTTATCACAGATCTCAGAGCAGAAAAAGATTAAAAACATACCAAATAAAAGCAAAAACTGAGTAAATATAAAGCAACATTGGCTTTCTATTTGTAATCTATGTTTATATTTTTAATACACGCGTGAGAAAAAATATTTAAAAGCCCGGTACAAAACTAAACATAGGTCCACAGCACATAGAATCATTGTTGACCAAAACGTTTTCCTCTTGAAAAAGAAAAAGGAAATGGAATGTTACCAACAGGCAAGCAGTCTCGCATATAGAAAATAAAATCAATGCTGCCAGTTTGAACTTCCTATGAACCTCCATAACCCTAGCATCTAGCAGACGGACAGTTAGCCCCTTAAGTCTTCTATTCCATTAACCCCTTCGATGCTGATGCGTCGGTTGAGCTGTGCTCATGACGGAACCGTTCCGTCATGACTCCGCCCGCGCAAGGCGGAATCAGCATGGGCGGGGAATTCGCGCCGCACGCATGCGGTTAATATGATAATGATCTAAGTACACAGCTTTTAATATTTGTTTTTAAATGTTGGGTTTTTTTTGCCAGGAATTTTCTATGCTTCACAGGATATGCTTTATTTTGCACAAGATACTGAACTCCTTTACTGAGAGAAAAGTGTTGGAATATACATTTTTTATTCATTTGGCTTGATCAGTGGAAACCCTTTTTTTGACAAGGATATGCTAAGAATGTAACTTGGTGGTAAAAACATATAATTTTGCACAGATTTTCTGCTGACGGCACAGTTTGTGGAGAAAGGAAAATGCTACTTACCAGTATGCATCTGTTCTTGGCATGTAGAACTGCAGAGTTACACACTCTGCATAGATCGCCACCTAGTGTTGGGCATGGATTTTTGCAGTTTGATTTTGTCCTGAAAAGTTCTTTGGAAGTCACGAGATAGGGGACTCCTCCTTTGGACCACATTGCGCATGGGCATCGGCTCCATCCTCAGATTGTTTTTCGCCATTCGGGAAATGATGGAGCTTTGCAAGAAAAGGAAGGATGTCCATGTAAGCTGTATCTAATTAAGATAATAGTGGAACAGACAAGAGTAGACGGGAGGGGGGTGGGCGTGTGTAACTCTGCAGCTCTACATGCCAAGAACAGATGCATACTGGTAAGTAGCATTTTCCGTTCGAGGCATATGAGCTGCAGATTACACACTGTGCATAGATTGTATAGCAGTACCCACTCTTAGCGGCGACCACGCCTATCTGTTGCAGTAGTTTGAAATAATGTTTTGAGAACAGCATGGCCCACATTAGCTTGTTGTTTGGTTTGCACATAAACACAATAGTTTTGTGAATTTGTGCGGTGTAGACCATGTAGCTGCTCTGCAGATGTCTTCTAGGGCAATGTTCCCTAAAATGCCATTGAAGCCCCTATTTTCCTTGTAGAGGGGGCTTTAGGAGGAACAGATAACATACGTTTAGCTTTGTGGTAACAAATCTGTATGCATTTGACAATCCATCTAGCTATCCCAGATTTTGAAATGGGATTACCCTTATGTGGTGGTGAGAAAGACACAAAAAGTTGTTAGGTCTTACAAAAGGGTGGTGTTCTCTCGATGTAGTATAGCAATGCTCTTTTGACATCTAGGGTATGAAAAGCTCTTTCTGCAACTGTCTGGCTGCGAGAAGAAAACGGGCAGTTCCACAGATTGATTGAGGTGGAAGGAAGAAATGACATTGGGTAGGAATTTGGGATTAGTACAGAGAACGACCTTATTATGATGCATTTGTAAGAAGGGTTCTTGAATGGTTTGTGCTTGTAGTTCACCAACTCTCCGCAGAGAAGTAATAGCTATTAGTAACGCAACCGTCCATGTTAAAAATTGTAGTTCACATTTATGTAAGGGTTCGAAGGGAGGTCCCATTAGCCGTGTGAGAACAATGTTTAAATTCGACACAGGTGAAGGTGGTACTCTGGGAGGAATTATTCTCTTAAGGCCTTCCACAAAGGCTTTAATAGCAGGCACTCTGAACAGAGATAGATGTTGTCGGTTTTGCAGATATGCTGCTTTTGCAGCAAGATGCAGTCTAATAGACGTGTAGGCTAAGTTACATCTTTGGAGGTGCAGTAAGTATCCTATGATGTGTTGAATAGGCACGACTAGGGAATTAATATTGTTGTTGTGACAATATATTACAAAGCGTTTCCACTTAGCTGCATAACATGCTCTAGTGGTTGGATGTCTAGCTTCTTTTATGACATTCATGCAGTCTGGAGGAAGTTTAAGATATCCACATTTTAGGATTTCAGGACCCACATCGCAAGGTTGAGCTGAGCTGGGTCCGGGTGCCTGATCTCTCCATGGTGCTGTGTTAAAAGGTGTGGAGACAGGTATAATTTTTGGTGCGGTACTACAGACAGTTGTAGCAGTGTGGTGTACCACGGCTGTCTGGCCCACGTTGGAGCAATTAGGATGAGGGTCAGAGAATGCTGCTGTAGTTTGCGTACTACTAGTGGCATGAGTGGTAGAGGTGGAAAAGCATACACAAATTTGTTTGACCAGTTCATCCATATCGCATTGCCTTTGGACAGTGGGTGTGGATATCTGGCGGCAAAGCTTGGGCATTTGGCGTTTTCGTGGGTGGCAAAGGTCTATCTGAGGTTGTCCCCACATCTGAAAGAATGGTTGAAGAACTTGCGTATGAATAGGCTTTCCTGTTTTCAGTTTCTATTTTTGGTAAATTCTGGTGGGGTTTTTTCAGTGTTTTCAATATCTTAAACAGTTGTTATCAGTGGTTACACATTTTCGTGCCACTAAAAACAACAGAAAAAGTGTTTTTCCGGTGTTTATGGAACGTTTTGCTTTTATAATTGCTTGCTTTCTGCACTGAAAGAACATGGTATATAGACAGTGTACTTATAGTGTATATGAGGTCCAAATAGATTTTTGCAAATTAATCTTATTGTAGTACACCATACAATACTTCTTCAGTGAGTATTTGGGTCATGTGCGCTCACTCTTTCCTTCCCATGTAAACTTCTGTGAAAAGGCCCTCTCAGCCTTCTTAGCCCATTAGGCTGAGAACCATCAGCTAAGGGACACAGTTGGGATGACTCTTTCCACATAAAGCACGAAATTATAAATATGTGCGTTTTAGTTCCTATGCATTAGAAACCAGTGCACCAGAATGGACTAAAAAGTCAATAGCATCCCTCATTAACTCTTAAGATTGTAAAGATGCTTTCAGCATACCATCTAACAAGTGGCAAGGATCTACTACAGGGAATCACTTCAGTTCGGGTATCAATTTTGACAGGTCATCACACAACTTTTTTTATATATGTAGCTGAATCACTGCAAATACAAACAATATCACTCCAATCTTTGTTGAACTTGGAAAGAACCTTTTTTGCAGAGCATTACAAGTGACACTGCGTTCCATGTTTTCCAAAAGTCTGGTGTCATGTTTTCACCACTATCCCAGATGCTTGGTGATATATATACTTGTCACTATACGTTGCATTGAATGTTTAAAGCCTGAGGTGTTGGCAATTCACCTACTATCAATACTGTCCCACTTGAAACTATGGTCTAAGGGTTTGTACCCATTCTCTGTGGATAAATGTGATGACACATATTAGGAAAGATTGTTATGAAACCAGCCATTTTACCTATCGGTGAAAGAATCAAATGCAGCCAAAATATCAAATATGAGTTTGATATTTCCCGATTGTCTATAGTTTATAAAATAATTAAACTAGACCTAAAACATGAAACTAAACCCTGCATCTTTAGACCAAAGGCCACAAAACTGAAAAAGTAAAAGGAAGAAGAAACAATATTTTAGTGGCATCCCTAAAGAACAAAACTCAAGCAGAATAATGTTAGCCAGTCTTTCTTACTGCTACTTGTATAACAAAGTTACATTGTATTGACCCCTTCAGGAAGAAAAAAATGACTTTCACTCTCTTTTTCCTTTCTTTGAATGGCATTTAGTTTGTGGTTGTCCAGGTGTTTTTTCAGTGTTTATATGTTTTCACCGGTGGGGGCTATTTTTCTTTCAGTGGGGTTTTATCAGTTATTATAGGTTTAAACCTAAACCCCCACAGCCTACGTATGAAGTTCCCGCTCGTGGGTCTGTTGTGTCTGACGACTTAACAGATCTGCTATGGTATTTTGTACTCCTGGAACATGCTGGGCTATAAGGAATATGTTTTGAGGTATAGCCCACCGCCACATGTGCTGTGCTAGTTGAGCAAGTTGCAGGGAGTGTGTTCCGCCCTGTTTCTGTATAAAATACATGGCTGTCGTTGTCCGTGCGGACTAACACAGCTTTGTTTGTTACTTGCTTTTGGAAAGCTTTCAGTGCTAGGAATATAGCTAATAACTCCAGGTGATTGATATGGAGTAACTTTTGTTGTGGTGTCCACCTGCCTTGCATGGTGTGTTGCAGTAGGTGGGTTCCCCATCCGGAGAGCGATGCGTCCGCTGTCAAGACTATTTGAGGAACTGGCTCTAGGAACGGTCGCCCTTTGGAAAGGTTTTTGGTGTTCCACCACTGCAGAGAGCGAGGAGTCCAACCGTCTACCAACACTAGGTCTGCTAATTGACCTTGAGCCTGGTTCCATTGACGTGATAAGCACTCTTGAAGAGGAGGCATTTGAAGTCTTGCATGGGGCACTATGAAAATGCAAGAGGCCATCATCCCTATGAGTTGCATGAACACTCGTGCTGGAAGGGAGTGTTGTGGCTGAAACTTTGTGAGAAGAGCCTGCATGTTGGCTATCCTTACTGGAGTTGGATAAGCTAGCGCTGTTGAGGTGTTTATTGTGGCACCGAGGTACTGTTGTACTTTGGATGGTTGCAGATGAGACTTGGTGTGGTTTATTGTGAACCCCAAGTTGTGTAGCAGTTGGATCGTGGCATGGGTGTGTTTCACACACTGGTTGTATGAGCTGGCTTTTATGAGCCAGTCGTCGAGGTACAGGAAGACATGGATGTGCCGTCTTCGTAAATGTGCTGCCACTACTGCTAGGCACTTGGTGAATACCCTTAGTACTGTTGTGACTCCGAATGGGAGTACTTTGAATTGATAGAGCTTATAAATCTGAGATATTTCCTGTGAGCTTTGTGAATGGGAATGTGGAAGTATGCGTCCTTGAGATCTAGAGTAGCAAGGAAGTTGTTTTGTAACAGGAGAGGAAGTACTTGTTGGAGTGTGACCATGTGAAAATGGTCTGACTGTATGTATATGTTTAGCGGTCTGAGGTCTAGTATAGGCCTTAGAGAGCCGTCCTTCTTTGGGATAAGAAAGTATAGGGAGTAAACTCCCTTGTTTGATGGTGCAGAGGAACTGGTTCTATTGCACTTTTTTCTAGCAAGGATATTACTTCTTGCTTTAGCAGTGATAGATGCTCTTGTGACATTGGACGCTGTTTCGGTGGTATGTTTGGGGGGTAGATGTTCGTTCTAGACAGTAACCTGATTGAATAATTTGTCGCACCCACCTGTCTGATGTGATGTTGGTCCAGGCAGGAAGGAATTGTTGTAGTCTTCCCTCCACAGGAGTGGAATTGTGGGGGGGAAGCGGAGGAAAGTCATTGGGTAGGGGTGGAGGCAGAGCGGGAGTTGTTTCTTTTGCCCCTGCCTTTGTTGCGGTTACCCCTATAACCCCCTCTTTGATAGCCATAAGTGAATGTGGATTGACTAGGTGTTTTATAGGAAGTGGAGAGGCTATCGGAGGCATAGCCTCTTGTGTTGCCTCTATATGATGAGCGACGAAAAGAACGTCTGGGAGCTTGCAATTGCAAGGCTCCCATAGTTTTGGCTGTGTCAGTGTCTTTTTTTCATTTTCTCTAAAGATACATGGACATTAGGGCCAAATAGGTGTTTCTCATCAAATGGCTGATTGAGGATGGAATTTTGCACTTCAGGTTTGAAACCTGAAATAGGTAGCCAGGCATGCCTACGCCGAAGGACACTAGCATTAATTGCCCTTGAGGCAGTATCTGTGGCATCTAGGACACAACAAATGGAAGTATTGGTGATATTTTTACCTTCTTGTAGGAGTTCATTGGCCCGGTTTTTATATTTATCTGGTAGATGCTGCATTATGGATTCTAGTTCATCATAATGTGCCCTGTCATATCTTGCCAATAGCGCTTGAATATTGGCAATGCGCCATATGTTAGCTGCCTGTGATGCTACACTTACCAGAGGTGTCAAGGAGTTTAAATTCCTTATCTGGTGGTGAGGCCTCACCTGATGTTTGTGAATTAGGAAGTTTACGTGCTTTGAATTTTTTCTTAAGTGTCCAATAGGAAATCTTCCTCCACAGTATCAGTGTGCAAGTCAACCCGATGGTACTGGGCAGCTCTCTGGACTAGTAGGTTAAAACCTATAGTGTCCTCTGGTGGGGAAGGCCTGGACGGATATACATCGTCTTGGGGGACGTGAGGCACATCAGGGGTGTTATAATCATCCCATGGATTAGGTGACTGAGGGGGGACTATTGGCCCCTACTGGGTCGTGTGCACCCCCACCTGCGTCATCAGAGTCTGTATCTACATCATCATAGTGTAGGTGAATGATGTGGTGGAGGAGGTGTAGGAGGGGGAATAGTATGGGGAGGTGGTGGAGAAGGGACCCTTAATGGAGAGGTTGAAATGTCTCTTCTTTAGAGGAGGAGGAGGTGGAGGCGCCTCTAGTGGTCTCTTCTTGGAGCTAAGAGCTAGTTGACCAGTCTTAGTATCCTTTACAAGAGTCTTTTGAGTAAGATCTGGTGTAAAAAGCTCTTCGGTGTAGGGCAGATCCTTTAGCGTCAAAGTTTTCAGTTCCAGAGGTTTTTTTGGCACTGACTCAGTAGCTGGTCTTGGGTCTTTTGGCTTAGAAGTATGACCTTTCGAAATGTCTTTTACCGGAACGTGTTTTTTCGGTTCCGGGTGTTTTTCGGCTCCGAAGCGTGTGCGTCGGGACCTTTAGGCGTTTTTTTACTCTGCTCCGAGTGCAGTTTTGGCATCGATGAGCCGGTGCCAGTCTTCGGCGCAGAGTGCTTAGGTGTCGGAGAAGCGGTCGGCGTGGTTGAGGAAGATGGGTTCTTCTTCGGTGTCGGTATGGGATCGGCACCGGGAATAGGCTGACTCAAGCCCGAGCCGCCTGAAGGCTTAGTAGGCTTCTTTGCGGGGCCGGAAGGCAGGGCGTGGGAAGCAGTCTCTCGGTGTGCACCCCGGCCCAAAGGTGAGGGTGTGACCGAAGCCTTTTTTGAGGGTGTTGAGGAAGGGTTGAGATCGACGGTCTTACTTACGACCCGTTGAGCTGGAGTGATGTCCTCGACGTCTGAGTCTTCGGCATCAGAAGAGCTGGCACTTTCATCGGCTCGCTGGTTTTCTGGCACATCGACGCCCTCTTCAAAGATGTCCTCGGGGATCGAAACGGACAAGCGAGTCATGGTTCTTCGAGCTCGTCGGTCCCGAATCGTCTTTTTGGAGCGGAAAGAGGCACAAGCGGAACAATCTTTGGCCTCGTGCTCCGGTGAGAGGCAAACATAGCACACCTCATGTAGATATGTGTGGGGCAACTTCAAACCACATCGAGGATACTTCTTGAATGGCGTCCTTTCCATGAGCCAGAAAGTAAGTCCCAGGTAGGTCCGAAGGTCTTCGTCGACGACCGGAATCGAAGACTTCGAAGTGGTGAAGAATCGCGTTGGTGGGGAGCACGATCGAAAAAATACCGTCGAACTGGGTGAGGATTACGCGCCGAAGGAAATTCGGTTCCAAACCGGAGCGCAGAAAACTCATCCGAGCCCGATGGCGGAAAAAAACAATCTGAGGATGGAGCCGATGCCCATGCGCAATGTGGTCCAAAGGAGGAGTCACCTACCTCGTGACTTCCAAAGAACTTTTCAGGACAAAAACAAACTGCAAACATCCGTACCCAACTGTAGGTGGCAATCTATACACGGTGTGTAATCTGCAGCTCATATGCCTCAAACAGGTCTTTTCTTTACGATTATAAAAATGCAGCAGGGAAAAAGTATGTTTGCATATATTCTCACTAGGTTTCACTAGGTGTCCTTGTTGGGTTGTCACAGACTATTTGTCTTTGTATTCTCCAACTCAAAACTACTGATCCTTCATTCTGCCATGGTGAAGGAATACAGGGCCGTTCCTAAGCAGATAAAAATGCTAACATGTTCAAAGAGCCTTTTAATGGCCTATGAACAAGTTTATTTTCCAGAAGTCTAGCAGCTCCCCCAACAACCTCTTCAATATGTTCGGAAACAGACCCACACTTATCACATCTTCCACCAACTAAATTAAATCTCTCACATTCCAAAATATACTACCCACAACCGCCACCACATAGATGGAGCAGAGATAAAGGTTAAGATAATATGCCCGCTGGCAGACCGTAGCTGTGCTGATTGTGGAGGTCCATGGGCAGTCATAAAGTGATGGTGAAGGTTTTCCTCCAAGAGAGGCTGCATGCTTATGGGAATCCTTTCCTTTTTATTTTTATGGAATAATTGGGGAACAAAAATGAACCAAATGCTGCTAAGTGATTTAGAGGTTATGATACACCAGATGCATCCAATTATGTTAAACTCAAAGCATCATATTAAGTGCAGCTCCTTGGTTTTATTTTATGCATGCTTTTGAGTATTGGCACTTAGCAGTCTGTGCTGCCCACCTGGGTGCAATTTTATGTCAATTGAACCATGTGAATCCTAATCACGATAAATGTTATAAATTGTAACAGTTTGAATTAATGTGGTCCAAAAGATCAATATCTTCAATCACATCTAAGGTGCAGCTTAATGTTTATCTGTGGCAAGTCCTATATTACAAAGGTAAAAATAAATCTCAAACCTGCTGCAAATCCATCAAAAATCCTGTTTTTTCTTAAGACTGGATGGCTGTTGGTACTGATGAGCACACCGGCCTGAGCATTTCTGAAGATGTCATTCTCTTCCAGAATTCCTAATAAAAGTAACACCAACTTTAGGAATATAAGTACTTCAACATTAATAATAAACAAGGTACATATATTCACATGTGGCAAGTTTAGACTCCCCAATGCAACCATTTATCTTTATCTGGGGGTTGCAGTTTTCATCCTGCGTTTGAAGCTCCACAAAACTACTTAACTCGCCCATAGCTCAGCTGGCCATCAATCTCCAGTGATCAGTGGCTACAAAAGACAACACTACATACAGTGGTTATTAATATATATATATATATATATATATATATATATATATATATATACACACAAATGTGCACAGTAGCAGGAATGTAGTGAAAGCGGACTTTATGGAGTATAAGCAAAGCACTTTTTGATCAACATTAAATTTGACCTATTATGATAAATTTGCATATGTTGTTAAAATAAATGTGCTTGGTCTTCTAAAATGCATCTTGGAAAGATATGTGCAAAATAAACAAGTTGTTTGTGCAGGAAATGAATTTATTTATTTTTAGAGTTTTATATAGCGCGAACCAGACCCAAGCTAGGGTATCAGAGCACTTTACATAGGGCGTACTGAGAAACAATGAAAATGGGAACATTCAAAATAAGTCACATGGAGTAACAACAATGAGAAAGCTTATTCTGAAAGACAATTCAAAGATGATTCAAGTTCGTGTGGGTCATAAGTTCTTGAGGCAGCAATGATTAGAGTGTTCAACCAACAAGAAAACAGGTTTAAGGTAGGAATTTGCTCATCAGGAATGATTTTGTTTCCTTTTTGAAGAGAGGGATAGAGGAGATTTTTCTGATGTGAGGTGGAAGGGAATTCTTGGGTGTTGTGGTGCAGCACCTTGTGTGTGATGCAAGCCATCTTTAGGTGAATTCGAGCTTCGTAGGGTAGCCAGTTGAGTGCTTTCAGGTGTGGCGATATGTGCTCAAATTTCCTGGATCCTGTTATAAGTGTTGCTGCAGCGTTGAGACAGGCTTTTAGAGGAGCGGTTGAAAGTTTGGGAAGTCCCACGAGGGTGGAACAACCGTACTCAAGTCTAGAGATAACTAAGGATTGGACAGCAGCTTTGAGGTCCGCGGTCTCAAGAAATGGTTTCATTTTTCGGAGATAGCTGAGATGGAAGCGGGCATTTTTAGCCAGTAAGTCGACGTGGTTGTGCATATTCAGGTTCTTATCTAGAGTGACTCCAAGTGATATGGAGGAGTACACTACTGTTGGCGTACAGTTCAACGCCGTGATAGTTTTGATCCATTCCTTTGTCTCAGTGGCGTTCTTAGGGGGGGGGGATTAGGAGAAACTCAGTTTTTTGCGAGTTTAGCTTGAGGAAGTTGGTTGATAGCCAATAGAGTGTCTTTTCAAGGGCTGTATTCATTGACCTTATATCTTCAATAGAGGAGATCTTGATATACAGTTGTGTGTCATCCGCGTACATGTGGAATGATATGTTCTCCTGTTGAAGTAGCTCGGTGAGTGGTTCTACGTATAGGTTGAATAGCATGGGCGATAGTGTGGAGCCTTGAGGAACTCCCAGTAGGTTAAGGGAAGAAGCTGAGAGCTTGTTATTGATCAAGTAGGATTGCGTTCTATTTTCCAGGAAGGATTTGAACCACTGAAGGACTTTACCAGAGAAACCCATCCTGTATTCTAGTCTTCTTAGAAGTTTGCGTGGTTGACCGTATCGAAGGCTGAGGAGAGGTCGAGTAAAACTAGCAGACATGTTTTGTTGCGGTCCAGGGCTTGCAAGGCGTCATCCACTATATGTAGAATGGCTGTTTCTGTACTATGCCCAGGCCTGAAACCCGATTGGTGCATATTCAGTAGATTGAAGTTCGAAATGTGTTGGTTTAGTTGTTGCTGAACACATTTTTCCAAGACCTTGGCTAGCATGGGAATATTGGTTATTGGTTGGAAGTTGTTGGGGTCGGAGTTATCTGCAGTAGGTTTTTTAAGGATGGGGGTGACTTGTCCTGTTTTTAAGCAATCTGGGATGAGACCTTGTGTTAGTGAGGCATTGATGATATTGGTCCAAAGAGGAGAGATGATATGGAAGAGGTGGGGTATATAGTTCGAGGGGACTGGGTTGTTGAAGTGGTTGTTAAGTTTAGTCGTTGCAATAATATTGGTGATTTCATTGAGATCATAGAGTTTAAACGTGGCCCAGAGAGAGTTATTTTTGGGCCGTGGTAACTCAAGCATAGCAGGCATATTGACTTGATTGCTCTTAGGGGTTGCTGAATTGAGTGCTGCAGCACTAAGTTCGAGTTGCAAAGAGTTAGTTTTAACAGAGAAAAATTAGGAAAATTCATCACTGCTCAACTGCGAATTCGATGTTAGGAGCGAGGATTTCGCTAATTTGTTAGATTGTTGTTTTAGAATTTCAAAGAGTTTCTTTGGTCTATTCTTGGCCTTGTCAAGTTCTGATCTGAAAAAGTCTCTTTTTGATTGTAGGATACTTTTATTGTAGTAGTTTTTCGATTTACGGAGCAGTTAAAGCGGATTAGGGGAGGGATGTTGCCTCCATTTCCTTTCCGCTGATCTGAGCTTACGTCTCTCTTCATTTAATGCTTCGCTGAACCATGGATTACTGTCTTTTTCCCGAATCCTTTTGAGGTTTAGTGGAGCGGCTTGCTCGAAAACTTCAGTCATTACGGAGTTGTAGTGAGGTCATTGACGTCTAATACGCTATTGGGGGGAGTAAAAACCTTCTCACAGTGCGTGGCTAGGCTGCTCCAGTCGATGTTTTTTAGTGTCTCTTATCCACTGTTTATGCTTACATTGTTGTGGGAAGATTTTCTTGGTGGCAGGTGGAATTTGGAAGGTAATAATGTGGTGGTCTGACCAGTCACATGGCACAACCGCAAGCGAGTCAATAGTATTTTGATTAGATATGATCCAGTCAAGAGTAGAACCCTTTGAGTGAGTTGGCGTTGCGATGACTTGGGTCAGGGAATTGTCTGCTAGGAAGGTTTTAAGGGCGTTAACCTGCTTGTCCAGGGGGTTGTCCCAGTGAAGATTGAAGTCACCTAGGTAGATGTCTTTGGGGTGAGGGGAAAAGTTTGAGGTAATAATTTCCATCATCTGTTCAGTGAATTCAGCATTCGACCTTGGAGGATGGTAAAGAATATGTAGTTTGTAGGAGTGGGTACTAGAGGGATTAACAGAAATCCCCAAGTATTCACAGGAGACTAGAGGTTCTGCATGAAATTTCGAGATGGCGAGGTCGGACCGATGTATTCAGGCTAATCCTCCGCCTGTCTTGTGCGTTCGGTCTAATCTAATGATGTTGTAGTCAGGTGGGACAAGATGATCTAGGCAAGGGGAGGAAGGCTCCTTAAGCCAAGTTTCTGTGAGGATGATTATGTCAATTTTGCCGTTGAGGGCAAGGTCTGCGATGTCCGATGCGAGTTTTGGTGCTGACCGGCAATTCAGTAGAAGACTTGTGAGCATGTTTGCAGCGCTCTTTACAATTGGTTCAGGGATCTCTACGTGTGCGGTTAATGATTGAAGATTATTCAAGTTTATTCCTCTAGGCCTTGGATGAGAAGTTCGCCTTCGGTCGCTAGGGACTGGGAGTATAGCGAATTCCTCTTTAATAGAAGTAGGACTGGCCACGGTATCATATTGCTGAAGAAGTGATAGGATATCACAGTCAGATATGTTATTGTAGGGTCTGCAAGTGTGCAAGAATCGATCCGATAGAGGAAGTGGGATAGTTTTTATCCCCTTCTTGCCTGTACCTAGGGATTTTTCAAGCTGTTTCAGTGTGGACAGAGAGTTTTCAGCGAGGTGTAGGATGTTTCTAATTTCAAGGGTAACGTTTTGTAAGTTTCGGACGGTGACGTCAGTCTGTGTTTTAAGAGAATCTTGATGGGGCGGGGGTGCGCTGAGATAGGGTGCTGATAGAGGGGCATAAATGTGGTTGTTCTTGCTAATTCTAGAGGAGGGAGTGGGTAAGGTGTGTGCGATGCGTGGGGAGTTGCTACCACTATTTTCAGCAAATATAGGAGGCGGCACGGGCCGAAGTTCCTCCGAAGGCGCTGATAGGGTGGGGGAGGGAGTTAGATTAAGAGATAACTTGGATGGATTGACGGGCTGGCTTTTTAAAGCACTGCATTGATGGGAAATATTAGTGCTATTAACAGTGGTTTTGGGTGGGGTAGTCGGACGTTGGTTTTCATGGTAGGCTGAGGGGGTGGAGGTTGGACCCTGCGGAGCAGACAGAGGGTTGCTGGCCTGGCAATTTAAAACACTGTGATGATGGTGATTGCTAGAGCTAATGCTACTAGCCGCAGTTCTGAGTAGAGTATGGGGTCGTTGATCATCCGTAGATGAAGGCGTAGTAAGACTGGTAAGGTCCTGCGAGACGCTCAGAGTGGTGGTGGTATGGGTTTTTAGGGTGAGGAAGTAATTATAACACATGGAAAGAACTATTGCCTTTCAGCTGGAAATGGTATAGTCCCAAGCTCTGTTTTTAAATATAAAATCATTATAGAATGTTTACTGTATGTTGTGCTTCCTAGGACCAATAACAAAAAGAGAAACAAACGAAGAACTCGACATTAAGGACTGACATTGGCAAAGAATATATAAAGCTTCACATACAAGTAGCAGAGCGAGGGGTACGGCAGCCCCTGCTTCTCTCACGCGTCTCGCACACACGAGCACGCGCTCTCTCGACAGCTTACAACCTAACCGATGCAGTCCATGTGAGCGCTGACCCTTCAACCTGGTGGAGTAGGCACAGAATAAGCGCTGGAAGTAAGGTACTGCAGCACCCCCGGAAATAATGATGCTAGAGTTCAGAACGTTATAAGCAATAAAGATGCCTTTAAAAGTGGGTTTACCTTGTCTCATTTGCTGCACGTTCAAAGACAAAAGTCAAATATCAGGCTACGTCTTACCCGCACATATACTGTCTAGGTTACCAACACACCTGCTTGCGCGTGTCTGTTAGTAATTCCTGCACAATACTTTAAAGTACACACATGTTCCTATTTTGAAGTCGGTTTAATCGTACAAACAAATCGTCAGAGGCGCACAGGCCGCACGAAGGAGGACAGACGATGGACTCGACTTAACAAGCGCGGTCCCGAAAGTGAAAGAGGAGCGCACTGCAGTCGGAGCATGGAGATCTCTTGTCTTTAAGGGGCCATGTGTTTTAGAAACATATGGCCCAATGAGAAAAGAAAGTGCTTTGCGACAGCAGCAAAGCAGGCAACCCAGTCCGGCTTGGAGGCCACAGGGCATCTACAGAAAACCCTAATTTCCAATGACAGACGCCAGCCAATGGAAATGAGGAGCGGGGCTTAAAGCCCTTTTCTAAAACTCCTTGTTCACAATAAATCTCGCTGAGGCGATTAGCGCTTGGCGCTGCAGCGCCACGCGAGACCTAAAAACTTGGGCCAACCAGCCCTGCCGTGCATCATAGGGAGTTCCCTTCGTCGAGCGATCAATTTAATGTGTGTGCCTTCGGCCACAGTAGTCTCTCTCACACAGGACTTTTCATCCCTTGTCTTCTTTATTGGGGTGCATGGTCCCACAAGGACACCCCATGGTAGATTCTATGTTGGGAGCTTCAGGGGAAGCTCCAAAGCCGCATGACCCCAGCCGGCTCCCCAGAAGCCATTGTTCTTGGGCATAGGAGATGGCCGCCTCCTCTTCCACTCCGGCAGGGTGGGAGCAGTTTGAATCATTTGCTTTTGCACCCAGTAGAAGCAAGGTGCCTGGCCGCAAGGAGAAAAGCATGACTGAAGGTTCTAAAAATGCATGTGCAAATCAAACATCCATAGTCCTTTTTGCTCACACATCAATCACCTGATAGCACTATACCAAACCAGCACTAAGGTACTGAGGTCCAACTTGAAATCCATTTTATTAACGCACAAGTTACTACTTGTTTAATGATATATCTGTAAGAGACATTAGTTAATGATAGATTCCTTACCTTAGAATATCCCCAGGCGTCACACTGGATCCGGAAAACTTTTGTCAGCAGTACCCCTGCGCGTCGATAGGCATCGTCGTACGGCTCCGCGTGTGTCTCTGGCGTCGTATTCGCCAAGAAGACGTCACTGGAGCTACTTAGACAGGCCCACGAGCACTGACATCAGTTCTGTACACAACTTTCCGCGACAGGAACGCAGAGCTATGTAAGATACTGAACACTGGTGCAGAGAAACTAGGACCCGAAAGGATGACTTTAAACATAGAAATCAGTTCACAGACCGGGGAGGATCGGTGGGGCGGTAAGCAATCTCTCACTAACTAATGTCTCTTACAGATATATTGTTACACAAGTAACATGTGCATCTGAATGTGACACGTTAGTGTTAGATTCCTTACCGTAGAATAGATACCCCAGCAATACCAACCCCGGTGGTGGGTCTGCGAATAAGATTACACCAGAAAGTCATGGAGAACAGAACAGCCAAAGAAGCCGTCTCTCCGGACCCGACTGTCAAGGTAATAATGCTTTGTAAAAGTGTGCAGCGAAGCCCAGGTGGCAGCCTGACCGATGTCTTGCAGGGGGACACCACGTCGAAATGCAGTAGTAGCCGATGTTGCCCTGGTAGAATGGGCACGCAGCCCCCACTGGAGGTTTCTTTTTAGCCAAAGAATAACAGGCCTTGATACACAAGACGACCCAACGGGAGATAGTCCTCTTGTTAACAGCCCAGCCTTTCTTGGCACCTGGGTAGCCAACAAAGAGCTGGTCATCCACCAGGAATGCTTGTGTGCGATTCAGGTACAAGGACAGCGCACGTTTTGGGTCCAGACGGTGGAGCCTCTCTTCCTCTCTGGAAGGGTGCGGGAAGAAAGTGGGCAAGGTGATAGTCTGCCCGATGTGGAAGGCAGTGACAACCTTTGGCAAGAAGGAAGGATGAGTGTAAAGCACAACCTTGTACGGATGAACAGACAGAAAAGGAGGCTTAAAAGAAAGAGCCTGAAGCTCACTCACTCTCCTGGCAGAGGTGATAGCCACCAGGAAGGCAGTTCTCAAAGTCAGAAGACGTAAAGGACAATAGTGAAATTGCTCAGAGGGAGAGCAAAAGATAAGTTACAACAAGATTCAAGTCCCACTGAAGCATTATGAAAGGACAGGAGGGAACATATGCGTAATACCTTTTAAGAATCTCTGTACAACAGGGGACTTGAAAAGAGAAGGCTGATCAGAAGAAAGAGGGACAGAAAGGGGATCCACAGCCTTTGCTGTGCACCATGCCACAAATTTGTTACACTTGCAGGCGTATACCGATTTAGTGGAGGGACGCCTGGCTACCAGAATAACATCACAGACTTCGGGAGGCAAGTCAAATGAAATAAACTGTCGCCGCTCAATCTCCACGCATGTAGGTGGAGGCTGGGCAGGTTCGGGTGGAGAAACGTTCCCTGCTGCTGCGACAGAAGATCCTCCTGCAGAAGCAGTCGGATTGGGGGATCCAGGCTCATAATGAGTAGCTCGGGATACCAAACTCTTCAAGCCCAGTCTGGAGCCATAAGGATGACTTGGACTCGGTCGTGTCTGATTTTCTTCAGCACTCTGGGTAGAAGAGGTATAGGCGGAAAGGCATACAACAGACCGCAGCTCCACTGGCGATGAAAAGCGTTGCAGAGCAATTAACGCCTTGGAAATTCCAACGCACAGAACTGTGGACATTGCGCATTCTCTTTTGTGACCAATCGATCTAACCAAGGCTCTCCCCACTGTTGAAAGAGGCCTTGCACCACCTCCAAGTGAAGACGCCATTTGTGATCCATCAGACACCGGCGGCTGAGTTTGTCTGCCCTGGCGTACGAAGAACCTGCCAGGTGTATTACCGTCAAGGAACTGTTGTGACGTTCCAGCCATGTCCAGAGGCGCAGGGCCTCCTGACAAAGGGTCCAAAACCCCACCCCGCCCTGTTTGTTGCAATACCACATGGGGGTGGTGTTGTCCGTGAACACCGGCACCACCTTCCCCCTGACAGAGGGAAGGAATGCCTTCAGTGCAAGAAGGATTGCCTGAAGCTCCAGAAGGTTGATATGGAGCCGGGACTCCGCTGCAGACCATAGGCCTCTCATCTTCGCCTCTCCCATGTGGCCATCCTAGGAGAGGCGGAGACATCACCACTGTATGCTCCCGTTGGGGAAGGGAGTGGGATCTGCCGCTGAACAAATGTGAGTTTGTGAGCCACCACTGCAATTGCTTAGCAGTGCCCTCCGAGATCTGGATGTAGTTGAACAGGTTCCACTGGTGCTGTGCCCCCTGGAACTTCAGGTCCCACTGCAGAGCCTGCATATGTTATCTGGCACGGTTGATCAGCAGGATGCAGGAGGCCATGAGTCCCAGTAGCCTCAAGGTCGTCATGACCAAAACCCAGGACAAGGGCTGAAAGATCGGAATCATAGCCCGAATGTCCTGGACTCGCTGTTCGGAAGGATAAATCCGAAACTGCGCTGTGTCTAGCACCGCTCTGATGAAGAGGAGCTTCTGAGAGGGAATCAGGTGCGACTTTGGCACGTTGATGGAGAACCCCAGCAAATGCAGGAGGTCGGCCGCAGTCTGGAGGCGGGAGACGACTGTCTGGGGCGAGCCCGTCTTGAAAATCCAGTCCTCGAGATAGGGGAAGACTGAAACCCCTGATCTGTGCAGATGAGCTGCGACCACCGCCATCACCTTCGTGAACACCTGAGGGGCGCGGGTAAGGCCAAAGAGGAGCACAATAAACTGAAAATGCTCCTGGCCCACCGTGAATCACAGGTAACGCCGATGGGCCGGCAGGACGGGAATATGAAAATAAGCGTCCTGTAGGTCCAGGGCAAACATCCAGTCTTGTGGGTCGAGAGCAGACAAGAACTGTTATGGGGAAGGACACTCCTTATTATATCTCTGGTTGTCCTCTATGTAGAAAAAATATACTCAAAGTGTGCTGCTGAGGTGTGCGCAATGTCCTAATTGCGCCTGAAACTTGAAATTATGAACCAAGCCAAACCGCTTGTCCTCTGCGCACTGTTGCTCATCCCAGTTGGGTATGCAAAAAGTTCAACAAATATGTATCAGAAAATTCCACACATGATTCAGTTTGAATTTTGATCAATGTTTTTTACTAGACGTTAATAATCCATTAGAATATTATTCAAATTCATAATATCCGATGTGCAAATACATTGCATTCATTTTTGGAAATCCATTGTGTATGTTTTTTTACAAGAAATGCTCGGATGCCCAATGCATTTCGGGCCCCATGGCCCTTCGTCAGGCACTATACCTTTGTTTAAAATGGACTATTCGACGATGTCAGTTTCACTTAGGAAAAATATTCCATGCTGCCTTACCAAGGCGTGTGTCACCGGTCTTGATCGGCAAAATGCCTTTGTTTCATGGACTCAGCCGCCCGCGGTGTTTTTGCAACATCGCGGGCGGCTGAGTCCATGAAACAAAGGCATTTTGCCGATCAATACCGGTGACACACGCCGTGGTAAGGCAGCATGGAATATTTTTCCTAAGTGAAACTGACATCGTCGGATAGTCCATTTTAAACAAAGGGCCATGGGGCCCGAAATGCATTGGGCATCCGAGCATTTCTTGTAAAAAAACAAACAATGGATTTCCAAAAATGAATGCAATGTATTTGCACATCGGATATTATGAATTTGAATAATATTCTAATGGATTATTAACGTCTAGTAAAAAACATTGATCAAAATTCAAACTGAATCATGTGTGGAATTTTCTGATACATATTTGTTGAACTTTTTGCATACCCAACTGGGATGAGCAACAGTGCGCAGAGGACAAGCGGTTTGGCTTGGTTCATAATTTCGAGAGGAGACAAGACCTGAGCCAGAGTGAGCATCTTGAACTTCTACTTCCGGAGAAAGCGATTTACGTTCCGAAGGTCTAAGATGGGACTTAGACCCTTGTCCTTCTTTGGAATCAAGAAGTAGTGGGAATAACAACAACAACCTACTTCTGGCGTCGGAATACGCTCAATGGCCCCCTTGGCCAAGAGGGCCGTAACTTCCTGCTGGAGAAGTGCCAAATGATCCCCCGACATGCGGTGGAACTGTGGTGGCATGGCTGGGGGCGTAGATTCGAAGGGGAGGGGGTAGCCCCTTCGAACAATTTCCAGAACCCACACCTATCTGATGTAATGTCGTGCCAGTGGGGGAGGTGATGACTAATCCTGCCACCCACTGGCGTCTGGTGGTCTGAAACACCGGACTAGGAAGGTGTGGAGGCACTGGCAGCGGGGGTGGTGGTGGACTGACCCGCACGCTGGCCCCGCAACCTGCCTCTGCGAGTCCCACGTCCGCGCTGGGACTGTTGCTGCGCAGGCCTGGTCTGAAACGAACGTGTTTGGACGCCCGTTCCAGAGCTACGAAAGGAACGAAAGGTAGAAGGGGAAGGAGTACTTGTGGCCTAAAGGCCCAAGGACTTGGACTTGGCCTTGGCGCGGGAGTCCTTGAAAAGCTCCAATGTGGAATCCGCCTGATCACCAAAAAGGCGAATGTCATCAAAGGGCATGTCCACCAATGTATTTGGGACATCCACAGAAAAACCAGTCATCCTCAACCAGGTATGACAGCATAGCACCACCGTTGTGAAAATCGCTCTACCCAGGGAATCAGCAGTATCAAGACCACAACGATTGTGAACTTGGCTGAATCTCTCCCCTTCGCAGAGCGCGAGAGAGAACTGTCCAAACCTCCTCTGGACACTGAGGCAGCACCTGCCGAACCACATTCCAAATGGAATGGGAATAGCAGCCCAAGATACAGGCAGTGTTCACAGACCGCAGTACAGAACGTGTGTTAGACCTAACATCCTTGGCGTGGGTCCCCCAACCACTTTTTCGCCCTCTCACGTACGACCCCTTTCTTTTTGTGCTGGACTACGACGGGCTGCGTACTGCACCCCCGCTAACCAGGGCCACGGTGCGAGTGCTGCCTTTCAAAGTATAACCACGAACAGTGTATCTGACCCGGAGTAAATGGTAGGAGCTCCAGATTAGTGTCCCTAACGTCAGGGGAATGTGAGATATTCTTGTCGAGGAATGCAGGTTAGAACCGGAGCATAGAAATAACCCTTGCAGAGAAATGTCCAGATTCCTAACCTTGTAGTGGGCCCCAGATGTGTAGTCAAATGTCTGGGCTATCTCCCACAGCCAGGGGGTAGCTGGCTGCCGCCAGATCAGAGAGGCCTCCCTCCTTCAAAGTACAATGGTGCCATCTGGCCGAAAAGACCGACAACAGAGACCTGGGTGGAGGGGAACACCCTACCGGATCAAAGACTTCAAAGACTTAATGGGATATAACTAGGGAACCCTTGAACTGGAGGGCAGATCGCTTTTGGGACACAAGAGAGCCCTGCTGACCCCGTCGCGGCTCGGACCTTGAGAATCAAACCTCCGGTACTTGAAGCCTTTCACCATCCCGAGCCCTGCGGACTGTGTCGCGGCTCGGACCTTGAGAATCGTACCTCCGGTACTTGAAGCCTTTCACCCTCCCGAGCCCTGCTGACTTTGTCGCGGCTCAGACCTTGAGAATCGTACCTCCGGTACTTGAAGCCTTTCACCATTCCGAGCTCTGCTGACTGTGTCGCAGCTCGGACCTTGAGAATCGTACCTGAGGTACTTGAAGCCTTTCACCATCCCGAGCCCTGCTGACTGTGTTGCGGCTCGGACCTTGAGAATCGTACCCCTGGTACTTGAAGCCTTTCACCCTCCCGAGCTCTGCTGACTGTCACAGCTCGGACCTTGAGAATCGTACCTCCTGTACGCAAAGCATTTTCCCATCACGAGCCCTGCTGACTTCGTTGCGGCTCGGACCTTGAGAATCGTACCTCCTGTACGCAAAGCATTTTCCCATCACGAGCCCTGCTGACTTCGTCGCGGCTCGGACCTTGAGATTCGTACCTCCTGTACGCAAAGCATTTTCCCATCGCGAGCCCTGCTGACTTTGTCACGGCTCGAACCTTGAGAATCGCACCCCTACCCTTGGACTGTGAGTAACCGAGTCGCCCTAGCTACTCGAACCCCACCCGAACCGACTTATTGTGGAAGTGTACTGCCACTGGGCCTTGTGTTAAATCAATATATAAAGATACTATATTTTCATAGAAACCCGGTGTGGTGTCCGTTTGTAGTGTGGCAAGATATCACTGTATATGATCATAAATGCTTTACACTGGCCCTCGAGGTTCAGTCTGACTGCTTGGTGATACTACTAAGGGGATAACCCCCTATCCTAACTAGAGGAGGCCGGTCCCGGCTGGGACAGATGTACTCACCTCTGCCCCCCAGGGACCGCAGAATCTAACATTGGTGGGATCCAAACTTGCATTTATGATTTATGTACAGTGATTTGTTGACCCACTACCTAGTAAGTGCAGGCCATAACAAAACCACTTAATCTTTGGTCGAAATACTGAAACCCTCCCCCCCCCCGGCAACATGAGTCTTACAGGACCAGCCGCGAGTCCGAGCTTTGAGGAAGAGCAACTAGAGAATTATGCCCATAAGGAATTAAAGAATTTTTGTAAAGAATTTAAAATCTCCACCACAGGCCTCAACACAAATGAGGATCATCAGAAGGCGCTAAGGGCCTGGTTAGCATCTGGAGATCCACCCAGCCCACGTAGAAGGAACTGGTATGGGAGATGGGCAGCAGGAAGGGCCAGGGGAGCAGGAGAGAGGGAGAGCAGCTTACACCACGCGTAGTAGTGTGTCAGACAGGGGCCTGTCACCAGAGGAGCTAGCAGATGGGGAGAAAAGCAGAGCCCGCGAGTTACAACTCACCAAGTTAAAAATGGAAGGAGAACTGAAACTAGCTGAAAGGAAGTTTACCCTGGAGGAGATGAGGTTTCATGGGGAGCAGGAAGAGAAAAGACTGCAGCGGGAGCACGAGGGGAAGAGATTGCAGTTGGAACATGAGGAGTCTACGAGAGCTAGAGCTCAAGGCTAGGAGTGGAGAGTCTGCTTCCCTAGGGAGCAGCACGCACCCCCGCTAGTAAAAGGCTAGGTACACATCCCCAAGGATGTGGTAAAGGAGTACTATAAGACTGATGACATCCAACAATGGTTCAAGGCGTATGAGGTAGCGATGACCTCCCACTGGGTCCCTGAGAAAGATTGGGGAGCGGGGTTGTGGGGGAGATTTCTTAGTGAGGGGAGGGATACCTTGCTAGACCTACCGTCCTACGTACTGAACTCCTACAGCCATATGAAGGACGCCTTAATTTCGAGGTATGGTCTGACCCCTGAGATGTATAGACAAAGATTCAGAGTGCAAGAAGATCCCTGGCACGACCTGGGTAGAATACGTGAACTTTTACAACAGAGCCTTAGAAGGCTGGGTCAGGGGCAGCATGGTCACACCTTTGTGGAGCTCTTTGACTTAATCGCCTGGGAGCACTTCTATGTAAATTGTTTTTCAGAGTTGCGCCAGCACCTGGTAGACCGCCGACTTACTAACCCTAGGAAGCTTGTGGTGGAGGCAGATCACTGGGTGAGCACACGGCTCCAGAAAGGTCCTGTGGGAGACTATGCCACGGGTGGGCAGGGTCCCCGGCAGCGAGGAGGGGGGGAATCAGGGTAAACAGCGGGAGAGCCCACCAGGGCACCAACTTAACACCCCCGGGAACCAACCGCGAGGTTCCCAGCTTCCCCCTAGGACCACCACCGAGGCCCCTACCGGTAGGCCAGTACCCAGGGCACCCGTCCTTGGAGGGCCTGCTGGATTTCAGGAGAGCTATAAAAACGTACCTTTTTCCACCACAATAGTTCTCGCTGCTGGTTTTTATTGGTGCTCCTCGCCGTGGCTCTCTGGACTGGTCGCTATGAGTGAAACCCCCGGGACGCCCCTTTGCTGGGTCAGCCGAGCGCTATACAAACATAGTTAACATAACATAACATCCTTTGTTATCAATGCCAACAACAGGGGCACTACGCCAGTGACCCCCAGTGCCCCCTGTACAAGCAACCAGCACCCTCGGGTGCCCCCACCCGCCAGGTAGCCAATTTAGCACTGGGGGAGGAGTTAGACACCCCGGAGGAATGGAGACCCGTAGCTATGTCCCTGGTCTCCTAAGGAGACGGAGAAATGGTCCCCCCAAACCCAACTGCCTGCCAACACTAAAAAATACAGACAGTGGGTGGCCATCAATGGGCAGAGGGCGGGAGACACTGGTTCAAGTGTCACTGCGGTCAGCTGTCACCTGGTCTCTGAAGACCAAATTGTACCTCACGCTTTTTGCCCCGTGGTGGGTGCAGATAACTCAGAGTCTCTGTCGCATGGCCCAAATTCCCTTTGAGTGGGGGCCGGTCTCCTGCACCCTGCAAGTAGCTGTCCGACCATGATTTAGAGAGCTCCCAGTGGGCTCGGGTGGAGCGAAAGGCTCACCTAGAGATGCTGGGATTACCCGAATGGGTGTGCGTCACCACCCGGTCCATGGCCGTGAGAATAGATGATCAACAGGGGCTGGAGCCTGGAAGAATGGCCCAGGGCCCTACCTAAGAGGGAGAGGATCTCAACATTCTGGCGCATCCGTGGCCAATAGAAATGCGTGACAAGCCGGTGATGGGTCCTGTCTTGCCTCAGATGCCCGGCTAAAGGTATATCGTGAGCCAGGCCCAGTAGGAAGTCCCGGTAACGAAGGGGTACTACCAGCACCCTGGCGGACCCCAGCTCAGTGGACTTAGGCTCACTATATAGTAGTCCGTTCTCCCTATAGACCCAGTGTGAACCGGACTGATCACCGGTGGCTTGGACGATGGCCTTCTGCCGTTCGCCCACGAGAGATGGGCAGACATTAAGGAGGAGGTCTCCAAAATGTTCGCCCTCGGAGTAATTGAGTCCTCTGACAGTCCATGGGCCAGCCTAGTGGTCTGGTCCGCAAGGCTGCCGCGCCCGGTGCCACCCCTGAACTGAGGTTCTGTGTGGACTACCGTGGACTAAAAGCCGTTACCCGGACGGACGCTCACCCTATCCCCAGAGCCGACGAGCTCATTGACCACATGGGTGCTGGCCAGTACCTCAGTACCTTTGACCTCACCTCTGGGTACTGGCAGATTGCCCTCACAGAAGAAGCGAAACAGCGGACAGCAATCTCCACCCCCGATAGGCACTACCAATTTCGGGTAATGCCCTTTGGAATGAAAAATGCCCCTGCCACCTTTCAGAGACTGGTCAACCGAGTATTGGCAGGGCTGGAGCAATTCAGCGCCGCCTACCTAGATGACATTGCAGTGTTCAGTACCACCTGGGACGAACACCTGCAACACCTCTGGGAAGTATTGAAGGCCCTGCGTCGAGCGGGCCTCACCATCAAGGCTAGTAAATGTCAGATAGGTCAAGGGTCAGTAGTGTACTTGGTACACCAGGTCGGGAGCGGCCAAGTGGCGCCCCTCCAGCCCAAGATTGCGGCCATCTTGGCCTGGGAACCTCCCACAACCCAAACCGAGGTAAGGGCCTTCCAAGGACATAACGTCTACTATAGAAGGTTCGTCAAAGGATATGGCAGCATTGTAGGGGCCTTGACGGAACTCAACTCCAAGTGACAACCCAAAAAAGTCCTTTGGACTCCCACCTGTCATAAAGCGTTTGACGCCCTGAAGGCGGCCATGTGCACAGCATCAGTACTTCGAGCCCCTGACTTCTCAAAAGAATTTGTTATCCAGACGGACGCCTCAGAGCATGGCATCGGAGCGGTCCTCTCACAGCTGAATGTGGAAGGCCTAGACCAACCGGTAGCCTTCATTAGTAGAAGGTTACTACCCCGGGAACGGAGATGGAGTACCATTGAGCGGGAGGCTTTTGCGGTGGTCTGGGCACTCAAGAAATTAAGGCCATATCTCTTTGGGACTCACTTCCGGGTACAAACGGACCACCGGCCCCTCTACTTATGTAGATGCTGACCCAACCCGCTCCCAGAATTTGGGTCACACTGTGAGAAAGTGGCTCTATATATACTGGACCAGAACAAGGTACAGTGTGTATAGAGTCCACAAACCCCAGAGGTATAACAGAGGTTAAAGCCAGGTGTGACCTTACTATCTAAAGTGGTAGCTTGGTCGAGCAGTAAGGCAGTACCAGAGGACAGTGCAAAGCATTTGTTGTACACACTCAGTCAGCAAAGGGTTTCACACACTCAAAGACTGAACTCCAGGCCAATTGTTTTTATATCAAAAGATATCGTTTTATTTTTAGAACCAACAGGTATCAAAATATACTGCTCTCAATATGAGAGGTCTCAGATGAGTACTTTGCAGAAAGGCAATAGACTTTGTAAACACAATAGGTACAGGGGTTGCAGTAGGCAACACAATTCTACACACACTTTAGCATTGAGCTCAATGGGTTATTCTATGTAAACACAGTGGATTACTTTGTAGATTACTTTGGTAGTTCCAGGACTGGATCCTAGATTCGGTCCTGGGGTCTAAGCTGAAAACAATTTAGTAAAAACGTTTTAGTGGTTGCAGTGATTTTTCTGGAATATAAAGCTATTTTAAAAGTTCACACTTAGTAACTTTTCAACAGAAATCTGGCAATGTTATCCAATGGGAGAAAATACAGGTTGCAGGTAAAGTACGATCTCGTTACTTTTGTAATCCAGTACTGGGCTCCTGGGTCCAGCACTGGGGTCTTAACTTAAGACAGGTAAGTAATTACGTTTCAGTATTTCGTATGCTTTTTAAAGAATATTTCAAGTTTTCAAAAGTAGACAGAAGAAATTTCATAGAAAAGCAGACAATGGATTCCTAGGGAGAAAATACAGATTAAGGGTAAACCCGGTTCGGATTACTTTTGTGGTTCATTACTGGTCTACAAGGTACAGTATTGGCTTCTCTACTCTAATCACAGGTGAGTACTTCGGAATTTGTTACTCGGCTGATTTTATAGGAATATTTAAAGTTTTCAAAAGTAGGCACTTAGAAGATTTTTCGAGCCAAACCAGTCAATGTTATCCAATGGCAGGTAAGTGAGTTACCGGTTTCCAGGGGAGTACTCGGTTGGTGAAGTTAAGGTTCTGGGCATAGACTCGGGGGTCCCCCAGGGTCAGGTAGGTACAGTTGGTTCACCCTCAGCGGCATAGCGGTGGCCGGGTGCAGAGGTAGTTAGGCCCAATGTTATCCAATGAGGGGGCCTCCGCTGCTGGTGAGCTGGCCACGCGGCTGTGGGAGCTGAGCTCCTGTTCACTTACTCAGGGCAAATGGGGAAGTAGGATAGGGCAAATGGGGAAGTAGGATAGGGCAAAGGTGGCACGGCCAGCGGCACTCTGGCGGCTGGGTGCAGGGTGCTTTTGAGCCGTCGGGCGCTCAATGTTGTTCAATGGGAAAGGTCACAAGTGAACAAAGGCTGCAGGCTCGGGGATGGAGACTCTTCAGGGGCGACCATCACTTCGAGAGGTAAGTTGTGATCTTGGAGCACAGGTAGGTACCCCCAAAGGAAGGCATAGGGGGCTGTAGGGCGCACGGTGCAGGGATGTCTTTAGGTGTCGGGAAAGCTTACCCTCGGCTGGTCGCGGTTGGAAGGGCCCCTGGTCTGAGTCTGCAGGCGTCGCCTGGGAGTGGGCTGGTCCGGAGCTTCCTGGCTGCCACCAGGGGTGTTGTTGCGGCAGAGCCTCTGCTGATGGGAGCTCCAGTCTTTAAGAGGGTCAAGGCAGGCAGGTCCTCTGGGCGTCCCTAGGTTGCTGTCCGCAGGAGTCGCCGGGGTTTGGGCAGGAGCAGGTTCCAGGATCGACAGGCCGGTAGGGCTGGGGCCAAGTCAGTTGAGGTCGTCCTGTTAGCAGCTGCATGGCGGGTCTTCCTCCTCTTGATCTTCTTTCTTCTTTTCGTATCGGGATCTGCGGAAGGAAGGTTCAGGGAGCCCCCAAACACTGAATTTAGGGGCGTTACAGTTAGGTCAAAGGCAGGGACCAATAGGTCCCTGTCCTGGGGTGGGTACACCCCCTAGCCTGCTCCTCTCCTGTGGGAGGGGGGCAGGAGCCTAGCTGTGATTGGGCAGGGCTCACCATCTTCAAGATGGCCGGAGCCCGGGGTCATGCTTCACCTTGTCTCCCCCACCTGAGGGGTCGAGTTGGCACATGTTGGCACACCCCCCTTCCTGACGTAGTTTTTCCCGCCAGTCTTCCCACCAGGACTGGTGGGGGCCAGTTGCTGGGTACAGCAAATGGTCTGGAGAAGCTCACAGAGGCGGCAGGCCTTTGAAGCTTCCCCCTGCCCATCCTGGGGGAGGAGACCTAGCACCTCGTCCAGGATATGCATTGTTGCAGGCCCAGGAGAGCGGGGGCTCTCCACCCAGGGTTCAAGCAACATGTCTGCTGTGTGGCAGCCTAGGCAGCCTCTCAGTCCACACGTGGGTTGTGGTTAGGTTTCAGGGGGTATCTCTAAGATGCCCTCTGTGGTGCATTTTCCATTAAATCCCACACTGGCATCAGTGTGGTTTAATGTGCTGAGAAGTTTGATACCAAACTTGTCAGTCATCAGTGTAGCCATTATGGTGTAGTGGAGTTCGTAAGGTCGATCTCCCAGCACCATATACTCTTAATGGCATCACTGCACTTACAGTGCCCAGGAATGGCCCTGGGTACTGTAGGGGCACAGGGCTCATGCACCTGTGCCCACACCACTGGCATAGGGCACCTAGCTAGAGGGGTGACTGATGTATGCCAGGGCAGTGGGTTTGTGGGCATGGCACAAAGGGATGAATGCCATGTCGACTCTCTGTTTAGTTCTGTACTTAGGCACTCAGCCTGCAAAGGCAGTGTGTGAGTGCCAGGGTACAGGGTCCCTAAGGGGGGCACAATAAGTGCTGCAGCCCTTTGGGTTCTTCTCTGGTCACCATGCTCTAGGGTACCATTTACTAGGTGCTGCTGACAGGTGGCCAGAGATGCCAATTGGGTTTTGTTTCAACACAGTTTTAGGGAAGGAACACAGGCCCTGGGTACCTGGTAGGCAGGAGCCCAGGGCACACTCAGTCAAAGCACATCAGCAGTCAGAAAAAAGTGGGGGCATACCAATGCAAGAAAGATGACACTTTCTCACCCACACCCTTCCACACAAACCCGCTGAATGGAAAAGAAGAAGAGTGAGGAAAATGCTACTTACCAGTATGCATCTGTTCTTGGCATGTAGAGCTGCAGAGTTCCACACTGTGCATAGATGGCCACATAGTGTTAGGCCCGGATGTTTGCAGCTTGTTTTTGTTGTAGAAAAGTCTTTAGAAGTCACAGGATAGGTGACTCCTCCTTTGGATGATACTTGCATGGGCATCGGCTCCATCCGCAGATTGTTTATCGCCATTAGGGAAGTGATGGAGCTGCACAAGAAGTAGTGATGTCCATGTGATTTGTATCTAATTAAGATAATACTGGAACAGATAAAGGTAGCCGGGGAGGCAGGTGGGCGTGTGTAACTCTGCAGCTCTACATGCCAAGAACAGATGCATACGGGTAAGTAGCATTTTCCGTTCGAGGCACATGAGCTGCAGATTACACACTGTGCATAGATTGTATAGCAGTACCAACCTTTAGCGGCGACCACCAGTATCTGTTGCAGTCGTTTGAAACAGAGTTTTTAATACAGCCTGGCCCACAGTGGCTTGTTGTTTAGTTTGCACATCTACACAATAGTGTTTGGTGAATGTGTGCAGTGTAGACCATGTAGCTGCTTTGCATATATCATCTAGGGCAATGTTCCCTAAAAATGCCATTGAAGCCCCTATTTTTCTTGTAGAATGGGCTTTAGGAGGAATTGTTAACGTACGTTTAGCTTTGTGGTAACAAATCTGTATGCATTTAACAATCCACCTAGCTATCCCCGATTTTGATATGGGGTTACCTTTATGTGGTGGTGAAAAAGACACCAAAAGTTGTTTCGTCTTATGAAAAGTTTGTGTCCTTTCGATGTAGTACAATAATGCTCTTTTGACATCTAAGGTGTGTAGAGCTCTTTCTGCGACTGTTTGTGGCTGCGAGAAAAATACAGGCAGCTCAACAGATTGATTTATATGGAATGGTGAAATGACTTGTGGAAGGAATTTAGGATTAGTACGGCGAACCACTTTATTATGATGCATTTGCAGAAAGGGTTCTTGAATGGTAAATGCTTGTAGTTCACTAACTGTTCTGAGAGAAGTAATAGCTACAAGGAAAGCTACTTTCCAAGTTAGAAATTGCAATTCACATTTTTGTAACGGTTCCAAGAGATGTCCCATTAACCGTGTGAGAACAATGTTTAAGTTCCACACTGGTGAAGGTGGTGTTCTGGGAGGGATTATTCTTTTGATTCCTTCCATAAAAGCTTTTATAGCAGGTACTCTAAAAAGAGATAGATGTTGTCTATTTTGCAAGTATGCTGCAATGGCAGCAAGGTGTAGTCTGATAGAAGGGTAGGCTAAATTACACTTTTGAAGGTGTAATAGGTATCCTATGATGTGTTGAATAGACACATTTAAAGGATTTATGTGGTTGTTTTGACAGTATATCACAATCTGTTTCCACTTAGCAGCATAACATGCTCTATTAGTGGGACGTCTAGCTTCTTTAATAGCGTTCATGCATTCTGGAGGAAGGTTGAGGTAACCAAACTCTATGACTTCAGGAGCCAGATCGCTAGGTTGAGCTGAGCTGGGTCCGGGTGTCTGATCTCTCCATGGTTCTGTGTTAATAGGCGTGGAGATAGGCTTAGTTTCTGGTGTGGTACCACAGATAGTTGCAGCAGCGTGGTGTACCACGGCTGTCTGGCCCAAGTTGAAGCAACTAGAATGAGTGTTAGGGAACGTTGCTGTAGTTTGCGTACCACTAACGGAAGTAGTGGGAGAGGAGGAAAAGCGTACACAAATTGTCCTGACCAGTTCATCCATATCGTATTGCCTTTGGACAGCGGGTGTGGATATCTGGCGGTGAAGTTTGGGCATTTTGAGTTTTCGTGGGTGGCGAAGAGGTCTATCTGAGGTTGTCCCCACACTTGAAAGAACGGTTGAAGAACTTGCGGATGAAGTTCCCACTCGTGGATCTGCTGTGTCTGTCGACTTAGCAGATCTGCTATAGGTGTTTTGTACTCCTGGAACGTGTTGGGCCAAGAGGAAGATCTTTAGTGGTATAGCCTATCTCCATATCTGCTGTGCTAACTGAGAGCTGCATAGAGTGTGTTCCCCCTTGCTTGTTTATGTAGTACATGGCTGTCATATTGTCTGTGCGGACTAAGACAGCTTTGCCTGATATTTGTTTTGGAATGCTTTTAGGGCTAGAAAAACAGCTAGCAACTCCAAGTGGTTGATGTGGAGTAACTTTTGTTGCGGTGTCCACCTGCCTTGCATGGTGTGATGCAGTAGGTGAGCTCCCCAGCCGGAGAGCGACGCGTCCGCTGTCATGATTATTTGAGGAACAGGCTCTAGAAATGGTTAGCCCCTTGCAGAGAGCGATGAGTGCGACTGTCTACCAACACTAGGTCTGTTAATTGACCATGAGCCTGGTTCCATTGGCGTGCTAAGCACTCTTGAAGCGGACGCATTTGAAGTCTTGCGTGAGGTACTATGAATATGCAAGACGCCATCATTCCTATGAGCTGCATGAACACTCGAGCTGGGAGCGAATGTTGCCGTTTGAATCTTGTTAGGAGAATTTGTACACTTGTTATCCTGGCTGGAGAGGGATAGGCTAGTGTTAGTTGGGTGTTTATTGTAGCGCCGAGATATTGTTGTATGTGTGACGGTTGCAGATGTGACTTGGTGTGATTTACTGTGAATCCCAAGTCGTGAAGCAGTTGAATTGTGGCATGAGTGTGTTGTACACACTGGCTGTATGAGCTGGCTTTTATGAGCCAGTCATCTAGATATGGGAAGACGTGAATATGCTGTCTTCTTAAGAGTGCTGCCACTACTGCTAGGCATTTGGTAAACAGGAGCGGAAGGACTTGCTGGAGTGTGACCATATGAAAATGATCCGACTGTATGTAAATGATTAGAGGTCTGAGGTCTATGATAGGCCTTAGAGATCCGTCCTTCTTTGGGATTAAGAAATATAGGGAGTATACTCCCTTGTTTTGCTGGTGCATTGGGACTATTTTTATTGCATTTTTCTGCAGGAGGGATATAACTTCCTGTCTGAGCAATGTCAAATGTTCCTGTGACATTGGTCGCTGTCTGGGTGGTATGTTTGGGGGGGTGGATGTTAGCTCTAGACAGTAACCTGACTGAATTATTTGAAGCACCCACCTGTCTGATGTGATGTTTTCCCAGGCTGGTAGGTATTGTTGTAGCCTTCCCCCGACAGGAGTGGAATGGGGAGGGGAAGGGGAGGGAAGTCATTGGGTAGGGGTAGAGGCAGAGCGGGAGTTGTTGTTTTTACCTCTGCCCTTATTGTTGTTACCTCTGTAACCACCCTTTGGTAGCCCCTGCTATAGGTAGATTGTGTGGGGGCTTTGTACGAGTTGGAAGGTGTGTCTGAAGAGTATCCCCTGGTGGCGCCTCTGTAAGATGAGCGGAAAAATGAACGTCTGGGAGCCTGCGACTGCAGGGCTCCCATAGATTTGGCTGTGTATGTATCCTTTTTCATATTTTCAAGGTATACATCTACATTGGGTCCGAATAAGTGTTGCTCATCGAATGGTTGGTTAAGTATAGCACTTTGAACTTCAGGTTTGAACCCTGATATGCGAAGCCAAGCATGTCTATGCAACAAAACACTGGTGTTAACTGCTCTGGAGGCAGTGTCTGCTGCATCTAGTGCACAACGAATGGAGGTGTTTGTAATATTTTTCCCTTCTTGGATAAGCTCATTTGCTCTATCTTTATACTTATCAGGGAGGTGCTGCATTAGTGACTCTAATTCGTCATAATGTGCCCTATCATATCTTGCCAATAATGCTTGTGTATTGGCAATACGCCACATGTTTGCTGCTTGAGACGCAGTTCTTTTCCCTGATGCGTCAAGGAGCTTAGACTCTTCATCTGGTGTGGGAGCTTCACCTGATGTTTGTGAGTTTGCTCTTTTGCGTGCATTGGAAACCACAAGTGGTACTGGGCCTTTAATATATGCTGGGTCTGAAGGGGCAGCTTTATATTTTTCTCTATTTGTGGGTTAATGACCCGAGTTCTAACTATGTCGTCGTGAGGGACATTTGGGATGTCTGGGGTGTTATAATCATCCCACGGGTAAGGTGTGCCTGGAGATGGATCATCTCCATTACCCCCTATATCATCAGAGCTATCATCCCTGTTGTCATCATCTAGTATGATAGAGGATGTAGGGGAATGTTGTGGTACGGGAGCAGGTGATGGTATAGGTGGAGGAGAAAGGGAAGAAACTCTTAGAGGAGAGGTAGCCATCTCCTTCTTCTTTGGATTAGGAGCCAGTGCAGGTGTATCCAGTGGTCGGTTTTTTTTTAACTTAGAGTTAGTCGACCAGTGGTTGGATCTTTAACTAGAGTCTTTTGTGCAGGGTCTGCGTGAAATAAGTCTTCTGCAGGAGGTCGATCTTTTGGTGCAGAGGGAGGTTTCGGCACCGAACTGGCTTCTTTTGGTTTTAAAGTTTGGCAACAGGAGAAGTAGGAGTATTTTTCGGCTCCGATGGGTTTTTCGGATCCGATGTTTTTTCGGTTCTGGTGGTCTCTTTTAATCCGAAGTTTGTTTGCTTGGTTCCGACCTGGGTTTGGGTGCCGAAGGACTAGCAGTATGCTTCGGCACCGATTGTTTTGATGCCAGCATGGCAGCCGATGATGTCTTTTTCGGTGCTGGTAGGTGTGCGCCGGCACCGTGTGGAGGCCGACTCGAGCCCGAGTCGCCGGAAGGCTTAGCGAGCTTCTTAGCTGGGCCTGAAGGCGGGGCAGTAGAAGCTGTGTCCCGGTGTGCACCCGAGGGCGAGGGTGTGACCGAAGCCTTTTTTGAATGGGTCAAGGAAGGATCGGGGTCGACGGTCTTACTCATGCCCCGCTGTGCTGGAGTGATGTCCTCGACTTTGGAATCTTCTGCCTCGGAGTGGCGGTCGACGCAATGTTGTTCTGGGACGTCGACGCCCTCTTCGAAGATGTCGTCTGGAATCGGAGCTGAAGATCGAGCCATTGTTCTCCTCGCTCTTCGGTCCCGGATCGTCTTCTTGGAGCGGAAGGAGGCACTAGCGGAACAGTCTCTGGCCTCATGCTCCGGGGGGAGGCAAAAGTTACACACCTCATGAAGGTCGGTGTGGGGAAACTTCGACCCACATAGAGGACACTTTTTAAATGGCGTCGTTTCCATGTCGAGGCCTAGTTAGGCCGCAAGGCCGACGACCGGAATCGAAGTCTTCGATGTTGAAGAGTAGCGTCGACTGGAAACGCGTTTGAAACTATATTGTTGAAGTTGGTGAGGACTGCGCCGAAGGAAATCGGTTCCAACACAGAACGCTGGAAACACATCCGAGCCCGGTGGCGGAGCAAAGCAATCTGGGGATGGAGCCGATGCCCATGCGCAGTATCATCCAAAGGAGGAGTCACCTATGCTGTGACTTCCAAAGACTTTTCTACAACAAAAACAAACTGCAAACATCCGGGCCCAACACTAGGTGGCCATCTATGCACAGTGTGTAATCTGCAGCTCATATGCCTCGAACATAACTTTTCCCTGCATGGAAGTTCAAATGCAAAATCCAAATATGATAACATCCAACCAGCCAAGAGTTTCTTACTGCAGCTGTGGACCTAATTTTATAAAGGCGAGTACTGGCGGTTAGCACTCAAAACCATTTACCAGAGTGTGACTCAGTTAGCGAAACTCACACACAGCAGAGATCCAAAAACTGGGTGGTCCAAAAGCAAACATTCAGGGGCTAAATGGTTCAGAATCTATTCTTCCCACATGCCCCAATCCTTTTTTAGGTCGAGGACCTAAAGGCTGCGCTTGCGCAGTCTTTGGTCGGAGATTTAATGTTTTTTAGACGGGGCTTGAACCCGCCTCTCTCCTCCATCTCTCCTCCATTGGCTGGCTTCCAAAACGGAGGCCAGCCATTGGAGGAGAGTGGCATCACTCCAATCAAGCCCCGTCTCTTTCGGATTCGGGGGCGTGTTTTTGGCGTTCTTTCCACCTGTGACGTCATCTGTCACTCAGAATGCCAAAAACACGCCCCCGAATCCGAAATTTTCGGATGTTTGCGGCCGCCATTTTTTCACTCTCTTAGCAGGGTGTAATAGACGCTATCAGTAATGCAAGGCTCTCTTCTTGAGTTTGGAGCTTAAATCTGGCTAAGATAGACACCGACCAGGAAGCCCCTGTGTTGTAAACCCTTGCTGGAGAACTGCGAACATCAATTCCGCAAAAAACAACACCCCTCAGAGACCGCCGGCTGCTTCCACTCACGGCTCAGTCGGATGGCACCTCACTCGGCGCGCTACAAGACAGCCTCTCAGACAACTAGAAGAGATAACACCGGAGCCGGAATGGCCCTCAACCCGAAACTGGATGGCAGCCCAGTCTGTCCCGTTTCCTCTGAAGCCCGAAAGAGAGAGGCTGTGGGACGTTGGAGCTGGGGCGGGCGGGTGGGCTGATTGCTGTCCGGTCGCGAGTTTGATCGGGAGCCTGTCCCCCTCGTGCGATAGCCGTGCCTGGCGTGGCTCGCCGGGAGGAGCAGGCCGGGTTGCCTTGTGGCGTGAGGGTGTCGAGATCGGGGTCTGGTCTCCTGCTGATGGTTGCGGCAGGGCCCACGGATGTCCCCTTTATTCCGCTTGCCAACGTTCTTAAGGGGCATTTGGTGGAATGATTTTAGGGGCTTACTTAGCCGGGTTGTTAAAATAGGAAAATAAAAAGTACGATAGTTCGCTAGCGGAACGTGCCATCCGAGCAATTATGCTTTTTTTTCACACCATAACCGCATTCCAGTCTGCCCTCTCTCGCGTCTGATTGGTGGATTTGTATCTTAAATATGTTGTACATTAGCTGAAATAGACAGTCTTCAAAAAAATTTTTTTCCTTCAGTTTCAGCATCGCCCCCCATTGAATACGCCCAGTTTCCCTTCTACCTCAACGGACTGCATGAAACGTCAGACTTCGTGGAAGCGATTGAGAAAGTGCGGGTAATCTGCAACAACTTCTCCAGCCTAGGGGTGGTCAGTTACCCCAACGGCTATCCCTTCCTCTTCTGGGAGCAGTACATCGGCCTCCGACACTGGCTCCTGCTGTCCATCAGCGTGGTGTTGGCCTGCACGTTCCTGGTGTGTGTGTGCCCTGTTCCTGCTGAACCCCTCGACAGCTGGAATCATTGTAAGTTTATAAGGGCCTCTGTGGCAGTCGAATTCCTTTTCAGCATAGCTCTTGCTATAGTCGGCGAGAGTTTGTTTATGTCTGGGCCTCTGCTGCAGTGTGGCTCTTACATCATTCATGAAATGTTTATTCGACCTTGGATGAGGCAGGGAGGGGCCTGGAAAAGAGATGGGGTGAACTTCAGCGCTGAAGTAACTGGGCCGTGAGCGGGGTACTGCTGCCGAGAAATGTTGTCCCCGTGTGCGCCATATGAGCAGCACTTTTCTAAAAGGAGCCTTTTAGCAACTTTATTTTATGTTGCCTTGCATAGTTAACTCCATGGGGAGGAGTTTAACTGTTGTGTTCTCGGTAATGCACGTAGGATAGTGAAAGAACAAAAGCTTATTTGTTGGTTAGTTGTACCCTGTCAATCATTAAATGCCTATCCTGATGCGGAGATTGATCACCAGTGCCAATAGAAATTGGACTTATATCCCACATGTACTTCATATATGTGTAGTCATAAAATGTCAGAATGGTGGAAGGAAATTGACTTTTCACATTGTCTTCTACCACTAATAGTTCTATATGCTTATAAAAGAGAATGGCAAATGTCAAACTATCAAATAAATGGATCTGTGCTTGGTGCCAGGGTTGTCCAGCTGCTTATTTCTCAGCATCTCTCTAGCAATAGGATTTTTTTTCATTGCATTACAGATGTGTTTTCATACCAACTCATTCACCATAAGTCTAGCGTTAATGTTCACTTTGGGCCTTGACTGGATAGCTAAGCTGCTCCAGGGGAAATCAGTTTGTGAGATTGAGCAGTCAGATTAGCAGAAACCCCAGCACCATTTTTGGACTGGTTTGGTCAAGGGGTGACCTGTGTATGTCGTGGATTTTACGTCTTTTGCAGTAGGCATAAATTGACCATAAAATGTTTGTTCGGCATGCAGAGTGTTTAAATGAGCAGAATCTGCCTGCCCTGCATTCTGTCACACTCTCACCTGTTCCTGATAGTAACTTGTGTTAGGATGTCGCTTTTTCAGAGTAACTTTGTTCTTTTTAACTGTGATATACCAAGTCCATGTTAAACTGTACTTCATTGTTTGGGGAGTCAATGAAAAGCACCGCTGTATAATCTGTTCCACGCAATAAAGGGTGCGGTCCCCATTCCATGTGGGCGAACTTATCGTTTTTATTCAAAGCACTGGTCACATTAGAAAGTGTTTAAATTCATGCTTGCACTTGTTAGCTGGCCATTCTGGTAGCATGCACAGGCTAACTTGAGCAGAACATCGGATCACGGTTATCTACTTAAAATAAAACATTGGTACTCTCTTGCTCCTCATTATATTGTACTTAAAGTACTGATGGCAAATCTTGAAGTAATTCCTAGACGGAAGCTGGCCCAGTAAGCATGGGCTATCAATGTCTGCCACAAGCAAACTGTTGTGCGCTCATCTGAGATTACTTATTTCGTTATTTAACTTGTTGGTCCATTCATTGGTTCTTGGTGGTCTGACCAAAGAGTTTACAGTGTTTTTTGCGTCCTTTCAGGTGATGGTTCTTGCTCTGATGACAGTGGAGCTCTTTGGAATGATGGGGCTGATCGGGATAAAGCTGAGTGCTGTGCCTGTCGTCATCCTTATTGCATCCATCGGTATTGGAGTGGAGTTCACTGTCCACGTTGCTTTGGTAGGTACTTTCCAATACTTTTGCACGTTGATGTGAATTTGCCAACACAGGGTGCAAAATCTTTTTAAGACCTTGGGAGGAGTGCTGTAGGAACATTGGAGCCAGAGTCTTTTTTTTTTTGGGCAGTTCAGTTTGCAAATATTATTACTTATTTTGGGGAGCTAGGTTCAATCCTTTGTCACCTAAGCTTGGATGTTAATTGCAGCTGTACTCTTTTGTAACACTGTCTGAATACTATGCATAATGTGTATATTTTCTTTACTGGTGGTCAGTTCAAGAGTAAAATATTCTGTAAAACGGTTGGCTTGTCCTGTAACCAGTTGCGGTTGGAACGGTTGGCCCACCGCAAAATCCCTTGTGCCCGGTAAATGGGAGAAATAACAGAGATTTTACCCAAGCATCACTCCCAAGTAGAATAATGTTACCGACGGGTCCACGTGCACGGAAAGTGAACGTCCTTCTCATACAGAGCCATTTCGGCACATAAATTGAACTTAAACGTAGCAGTGTCTCTGTGACTTATGTCCCTAGAGCAGGCCTTTATGTGGGATGAAGAAACTGGAGGGGCTCTCAAACGGGCGTGGCCAATGTAATTAAGGGTGTGGCTTAAAAACACGAAAGCTAAAAATCTGTGCTTAGCATAGTGTGCCACCCAACTTGTATTTTGCGGTTTCTGTCATTGCATCCATATATATGATACACCAAGTAACTTAATACCAACACCAAGTCAGGACTATTGGCTTTGTCAATGGTTGTTAGTTGCATAAGATAAATAAGCAGCAACTATGGCTTGTATATTATTGAAAACGCTTCCACTTAGAGCCCTGGTGTGTGTGGGTGGCTCTATGTGAATGACTCTGTGTGGGTGGCTCTGTGTGGGTGGCTTTGTGTGGGTGGCTCTGTGTGGGTGTAAATGCAATAGGTCATGCATTTGCGAGCGATTAAGCTATTGGCAATGTAAATGACAATGCCATTTATTTATGATTTAAAAAAAAAAAACACAAACAAAAAAAAATTTCATGAGCAATGCCAATAGCTCTACCTTTAATAATGCCGAGACCATTGCATTGTAAATGCTTGTCTTTTGTGCATCAGTGGCTGATGTGGTGAAATCTTTCTGGAACCTTCAGGTATCGTATGTGAATGACACCCAGCTTATTGAGTCTGCGGGGTCTGCCAACGGAGATGCCAATTTTCAGAACTATATGGCTGCCGTTGCTGACTGGATTCATGCTAATTGTTTGATGCTAAACGCCAATAAAACTGAGATTCTTCTGTTGGGTAACCTTTGTTTTTCTTCTCTGAATTTCTAAGCTTTTTTAAATAATAGTTCCCAAGTATAGCTTCCCTGTAACCTTTGTTTTTTTCTGTGAATTTCTATTTTTTTAAGTAGTCGTTACGTTTGCAGAGTGGTGGAGAAAGTGCGCTGAGCCTCCGACTAGCTCTCAGGATTACAGCAGAGTAGAACCAGGAGGGCTACTTGGCCCTCAAGGTCTCTCAGGAGTAAAGTGGACTTCATTCCCCAACCAGTAGTGTGTCAGAAGGCACGTTTGCAGAGTGATGGAGAGAGGGGGCGTGGCCTCCGAAGACCTCTTAGCAATCCTACTGTGTGAGACTTACTGGGGAGGCAACAGGAGAGGAAGTTGGCCCCCAAGGCCATCCTTGGGGGGGGTGTGGAGGGGGGGGGGCAACTACCCTTCCTGTTACCTCCACCACTCTGCAAACACCTTCTGATGCACTACTATTAGGGGTCCTTGGGGTCCAACTATCCCTCCTGTACCTCTAGTAAGTCCCACACAGTTGGTTTGCTGGGAGATTTTGGGTGGCTAAGTCCCCTTTCTCCACCACTCTGCAAACGAGACTCCTAGCGAACTACTAGTTGGGGCTTTTGAGGGACCTGGGGTGCCAACTAGCCCTCCTGTTACGTCAAGTAAGACCCACACAGCAGAGAAAATATCATGGGACACTGGAGTCTAGTAAACTTTCTATTCAGGATGTAATAGACACAAAGCTACTTTTATCGTTGACAGACTGTGAGGATGAGCTGATAACTTCAGATACAGTTTCAAGAGATTTGAATGTAGTGAGTGACTTTTCAATCAAAGTGGTCTTAAAGAAAGGTCCGAGTGCACACCCACACTGCATACAGGTAACAATGTAGATATTGTCCACAGACTTGTACTTTTGGACCTGGACAGACACATGGACAAGGAGAGACAGACTTCTAGTGGGAGAGACAATTTAACATATAATGAACGACAAGCCCTAAAGAATCTGATGAGTGATGACACCATTACTATTCGTGAGGTAGATAAAGGGGGAATATAGTAAATCTGCAAAGTACAGATTATGAACAAAATATTCTTTCCCAACTTGATGGCCATGAGTGTTATGAGTGTTATGAGCAGCTTCCCAATAATCTGATTTGGATACTTAAGGACCACATTAACAGACACTTGAAACAATGGCACAGGCAGGGTTTACTGGATGAGGACGAAGTGGCATATTTATGAGTTGATCGTCCAAGATACCCGTGTATTTATACGTTACCTAAGATCCACAAGAACCTCCCATTTCCACCTGGTAGACCCATCATATCTGGCAATGATGGGCCAACCGAGACAATATCGGAACAAGTGGATATTTTTTTAAAACCTATGGTGAGCAACTTGCCTTCCTATATCCGCGACACCAAGCGTACCTTAGGGATTTTGACAGGCTTGAATTGGGAAGAGAACATGACTTTGGTGACTTTATACGTCGCATCTCTTTACACTGGCATCAAAAGAGATATTGGGTTGTGTGCAATTAGAATTATTTTCAACACTAGATCGGCTAGTGCATGAGACCATACTGAAATGTTGATCAACATGTTTGACTTGATTATGGACAGTAATATTTTCCTATTTAAAGAAAAGTGGTATCGGCAAAAAACAAAAAAGGAGTAGCCAAGGGCTCCAGATTCTCTCCCTCGCATGCCAACCTCTTCATGAGTTGGTTCGAGGAGACGTGGATCTGGGGTCCCATGGCACAGAATGGAATGATTCCATCCTTTTTTGGGGAAGGTATATTAATGACTGCCTAATCGTCTGGACTGGTGGCATAGAGAAACTTGTGGAGGGTTTTTAACACCTCCATTACGAATGAATGCAATATTAAGTTCACATTTGAATATAGAGCGAGTCGGATCAATTTCCTGGATGTAGAACTATATATCAGGGATAATAAGATCCACAGCAGACTCTTTCCCAAAACAACTGTGTGCAATGCAGTGCTGCATGCCTCTAGTGCACACCCTGCACATCAAATTAGGGCTATCCCCTTTGGGGAACTAATTCGGGCGAGACATAATTGCAGTTATGTCCCCGAATTTGAAGAATGCGCAAAAGGAATGTTGGCTCGCTTCAAAAGAAGAGGCTATGATAAGAATACACTTACACGAGCCAAACAGATCAAGAGACAGGATACTATGAGGGAGCGAAATAAGGTAACCAAGAAGAATAAAAAGATAGGTATTGGTCACAAATTACAATACTCTTTCTAGGATACTTGTACGTAGCTTAAATAGACACTGGCATATTCTGAAGGCAGACAGATCTCTACGTGGTTTTATTACTGAAAGACCCGATATTACTTACAGAAGGGCTGTCTGCCTCAGGAACCTTTTGAGTCCCAGTTACCCTATTCAATATCCTTCTTCATTTTATCCAATGAAGTGTCTACCACAGGTCCAAAAAGGCGTTCCTTGTCAAAGGGTGCATTTAATATGGAAGTTTGAACTTCCGATTTAAACTCTGATATGCGCAGCCAGGCGTGTCTTCTTAAAAGAACACTAGCGTATTCAGCTCTGGCAGATGTATCAGCAGCACCTAGAGAGCATCTAGTTTGGTTGTTAAAAATTAAATGCCCCTCACAAACGAGGTCTTGAGCTTTTGATTTGTGTTCTAGTGGGAGAAGATCGATGAGTTGCTCCATTTCATCCCAGTGTGCGCGGTCTTATCGAGCTAGTAATGCTTCTGTAATGGAAATACGCCAGAAGTTAGCAGCCTGGGTAGCTATCCTTTTCCCTGAAGCATCAAGGAGTTTAGACACTTTATCGGGTTGTGGTGTGTCTCCAGTAGTCTGGGAGTTTGCCTTTTTCTATGCATTAGAAACTACTAGTGAATCTATTGGTAGTTGACCTTTTATGTATACTGGGTTTGATGGGGCAGGTTTGTATTTTTTGATCTACCCTCGGGGTAAGAATACGTGCTCTAACAGGATCCTTAAAAATGTCGTCCACATCTCTGACCATGCCTTTGAACATGGGCAACATGTGTGTAGATTTTTGTGTATTTTTGAAGAGTTTCAAAAAGAAAGTCCTCTTCAAGGGATTCATTGTGTAGTGGGACTCCATGGTAAGTAGCAGCCCTATTTAATAACTCGACAAACCCTACACTGTCATCTGGTGGAGAGGGTTTGGTAGGATATATGTTCGGGTCGTTATCAGTGGGAGAATCATTATTATAGTCATCCTCATCAAACTGATTGTCAGGTGTGTGTGATGGTGAGTGCTCGGTGAAGGTGGCACATGTATAGTCTGGGGTAGAGGAGGTGAAGGAAGAGGAGAAGGGGAAGGGGAAGGATTTGTCCCAACAGTTTTTTACTTCAAAGGTATGTGGTATTCCTCTTCTGTAGTAGCGCCTCTTTTTAAAGTCACTTTAGTGGCGATATGTCCAGTCTTTGGGTGTATAACCAGGATTTTTTGTTTCGGATCAGATTTGTCGATTGGATCACCGAAAACATGTTTTTGGGAGACTTAGGAGTCTCCGTGTTTCAGCACCAATGGTTTCTTGGCCGAGGTTACCGGATCCGAAGTTTGTTTCGGTGCGGACGGAGGATGTTCGTGCCAGACATTTTCTTCGGCTCCGAAATCTTTGGCTCAGTGCCCGATTTGGCATGGGGCTTTTCTGAGCCGGAAGGCTTTTTAGTATGCTTCGGTGCCGAGCCCGAAGGCGGAGCTTCAGAAGCTTGTTCTCGGCGCCCAGCGGGGCCCGAGGGTGCAGGTCGGTGCGGAGCCTTTTTCTTGGATGGAAGTGAAGGGTGTGGTGAGGTAGGGGCTGTACTAACAGTACGTTGACCCTGCGGGATGTCTTCCACCTCATCGGAGCGATCTTCGGAAACTAAGATTATGAGAAAGTGGCTCTATATATAATGGACCAGAATAAGGTTCAATGTGTATAGAGTCCACAAACCCCAGAGGTATAACAGGTTAAAGCCAGGTGTGACCTTACTCTCTAAAGTGGTAGCTTGGTCGAGCAGTAAGGAAGTACCAGAGGAGAGTGTAAAGTATTTGTTGTACACACTCAGTCAGCAAAAGGTTTCACACACTCAAAGACTGAACTCCCGGCCAATTGTTTTTATATCAACAATATAGTTGTTTTATTTTTAGAACCAACAGGTATCAAAATATACTGTTCTCAATATGAGAGGTCTCAGATGAGTACTTTGCAGAAAGCCAATAAACTTTGTAAACACCATAGGTACAGGGGTTGCAGTAGGCAACACAATTCTACACACAATTTAGCATTGAGCTGAATGGGTTTTTCTATATAAACACAGTTGATTACTTTGGTAGTTCCAGGACTGGACCCTAGATTCGGTCCTGGGGTCTAAGCTGAAAACAATTTAGTTAAAACATTTTAGTTATTGCAGTGATTTTTCAGGAATAAAAAGCTATTTTAAAAGTTCACACTTTTTCAACAGAAATCTGGCAATGTTGTCCAATGGGAGAAAATTCAGGTTGCAGGTAAAGTACGATCTCGTTACTTTTGTAATCCAGTACTGGGCTCCTAGGTCCAGCACTGGGGTCTTAACTTAAAACAGGGAAGTAATTACATTTCAGTTTTTGGTATGATTTTTAAAGAATATTTCAAGTTTTCAAAAGTAGACAGAAGAAATTTCCCAGAAAAGAACAATGGATTCCTAGGGAGAAAATTCAAGTTACTAGTAAACCAGACTAGGATTACTTTTGCGGTTCAGTACTGGGCGACAAGGTGCAGTACTGGCTTCTCTCCTGATCACAGGTGAGTACTTCGGAATTCTGTTGATTTTATGTGAATATTTTAAGTTTTCAAAAGTAGGCACTTAGAAGATTTTTCGAGTCAAACTAGTCAATGTTATACAATGGCAGGTAAGTAAGTTGCCAGGTGAGTACTCGGCTGGGGAAGTTAGGGTTCTGGGCATAGACTCAGGGGTCCACCAGGGTCAGGTAGGTACAGTTGGTTCACCCTCTGCGGCACAGGGGCGGCCGGGTGCAGAGGTAGTTAGGCCCAATGTTATCCAATGAGGGGCAGGGGGCCTCCGGTTGGTGGCTGCTGGCTAGCAGGTCACGAGGCTGTGGCAGCTGGGCTCCTGGTCACTTGCTCAGGGCAAATGGGGAAGTAGGATAGGGCACAGGTTGCGATGCCAGGGGCACTCTGGCGGCTGGGTGCAGGGTGCCTTTGAGCCGTCGAGCGCTCAATGTTATTCAATGGGAAAGGGAACAAAGGCTGCAGACTCGGGGACGGCGATTCTTCAGGTGCGACCACCACTTCGAGAGGTAAGTTGGGATCCTTGAGAAAAGGTAGGGAGGCACAGGGGGTCGCAGAGTGCCTGGTGCAGGGGTGTCTTTGGGTGTCGGGAAATCTTACCCTCGGCTGGTCGCAGTTGGAGGGGTCGCTGGGGCTGCAGGCGTCGTCTGGTTCGTCGAGGAGGTATTTGGGCACTGGACTTCGGGTCCCAGTCGCCGGGGGGACGTCCTCGTGGTCTTGGATCACACGGGCATGGGTCGGGCGGGTGCAGAGTGGGCAGGTCTTGAGCTTCCTGGCTGGCACCAGGGGTTGGTTGTTGAAGCAGAGACTCTGCTTATGGGAGTCCCAGTCTTTAAGAGGGTCAAGGCAGGCAGGTCCTCCGGGTGTCCCAAGGTTGCTGTCCACAGGAGTCACCGGGATTAAGCAGGAGCAGGTTCCAAGATCGACAGGCCGGTAGGGCTGGGGCCAAGTCAGTGGGTGTTGTCCTGTTAGCAGCTGCATGGTGGGTCTTCTTTTTCTTGGTCTTCTTTCTTCTTTTCTTATTGGGATATGAGGAAGGAAGGTTCAGGGTGCCCCTAAATACTAAATTTAGGGGCGTTACAGGTAAGGCAAGGGCATGGACCAGTAGGTCCCTGTCCTGGGGTGGGGTGCTGCTCCTCTCCTGTGGGAGGGGCAGCAGCCTAGCTGTGATTGGGCAGGTCTCCCCATCTTTAAAATAGCAGGAGCCCGGGGTCGTGCTTCACCTCGCCTCTCCCACCTGAGGGGTGGGGTTGGCACAGGCTGGCACAACCCTGTTCCTGACGTAGGGTTTCCCGCTAGTCTTCCCGCTAGAGTGGGGCTTAGATCCAGTGGGGGTCAGTTGCTGAGTACTGCAAATTGTCTGGAGAAGCTCACAGAAGCTTCACCCTTCCCATCTTGGGGGAGGAGATCTAGCACCCCGCCCAGGATGTGCATTGTTGCAGGCCCAGGAGAGCGGGGGGCTCTCCACCCAGGGGTCCAGCAACATGTCTGCTGTGTGGTAGCCTCTGCAACCACTCAGCCCAGACGTGGATTGTAGGTTAGGTTTTCAGGGGGCATCTCTAAGATGCCCTCTGGGGCATCTTACATTAAATCCCACACTGGCATCAGTGCGGGTTTAATGTGCTGAGAAGTTTGGTTCCAAACTTGTCAGTCTTTAGTGTAGCCAATATGGTGCTGTGGAGTTCCTAATGACAACCTCCCAGCACCATATACTCTTAATGGCATCACTGCACTTACAGTGCCCAGGAATGGCCCTGGGTACTGTAGGGGCACAGGGCTCATGCCCCTGTGCCCACACCTCTGGCATAGGGCACCCAGGTAGAAGGGTGACTGAAGTATGCTAGGGCAGTGGGTTCTGTGGGCATGGCACACAGGGATGTGTGCCATGTCGACTCTTTGTTTTGTTCTGCACTTAGACACTCAGCCTGCAAAGGCAGTGTGTGGGTGTCAGGGTACAGGGCCCCTGAGGGTGGCACAATAAGTGCTGTAGCCCTCAGGGGTCTTCTCAGGTCACCATGCCCTGGGTACCATATACTAGGAGCTGACAGGTGACCAGAGATGCCAATTGGGTTTTAGGTTCAACACAGTTTTAGGGAAGGAACACAGGCCCTGGGTACCTGGTTGGCAGGAGCCCAGGGCACACTCAGTCAAAGCACATCAGCTGTTCAGAAAAAAGTGGGGGCATACCAATGCAAGAAAGATGGCACTTTCTCACAAAGATGTTTTCCTTTCCCTCATTGGCTCCGATGGGCTTGTCGCCTTCCTCCTCTTCTGATTGGGGTCCGAAGAGGTCCGGAATGGATGGAACCTACTTGTTGTCTCTGCATGTCGCGTCATAGAACCAGACGATCGAGAAGAGTTTTTTTGGAGCAGAAAGCTCCGCACGTTTCGCAGTGGTCTTCACTGTGGTCGGGTGACAAGCACAAATTTCACACCTCGTGTGAGTCGGTGCGCGGGTCTTTCGGTGGCACCGAGGACAGAATTTGAAAGGAGTTTGTTACATCGACTGCGAGTTGAACCAGGGGCTAGGCCTGACGGCCTACCACGAGCTCTCCGATCGAAATTTTCGTAGGACTAACGATCCACAATGAAAGGGGAACACGAACGGAAATAATACAGTCGAGTGTGAAAATAATACGTGCCGAGAAGGATCGAAGTCGAACTGGAGCGCAGTGAGGTACATCCGAACCCGATGGCAGAAAAAAAACAATCTTAAGATGGAGTCGATGACCATGTGCACCATCACCTAAGGGAGGAGTCCCCTAACTCGTGAAAACTTCTTCCAGAAAAACAAAGTGCAAACATCCGGACCCAACACTAATGGGGATCTTATGCAAAGCATGTGATCGACAGCTCACGTGCCTCAAACATATCTTTTCATTTGCAGATCATAGACCTGGAGGATCTGATTAAGATAGTCATCAAACATGGATTTGGGATTGCAAACTTTACAAAGCGAGTAACTTCCTATACAGTTTTGAGGGGTGGAATTATCACCACAATAGAAGTAGGTGTTAACGTTGTATGTTTGTGTACATTGGAGATCACAGATGAGATTTGGCTTTAGATGGATGTAGCTTTTCTGATCACTACGAATGGCATTTCTTCTTTTTTATATAGATCTGGACAAGTGATATTTGAGGCATTTGTAAGATCTTGCATTTTCGTGTGAGTGTCTTGGCACTGGCTGGTGTCTATTGCACTTTTCTGTATTTTCTTCTTGCTCTGACACATTACTGATATGTGGTTGATCATGCATCATATAGCTGTTATATTAATGCACATTTCATTTTTCAACAGCAGCGCTGTGGGCTTTTTTAACATCAGGAGTATACGACCGTCTGTTATCACCTAATTTCTACGGTTTTGTAATTGGGCATGAGGTATCCACACTGCGCATGTTTTGTTTATATGTCTCCAATCTGTGATTGGAACTATACACAGGCACAGTGAAATGTTTGGAAGGATCGAAAGTACGCCAGTGTAAGTACAGTGTGACATTGGCTATTCATTCTGTGTTTATTTACTTTGCCTTGAAAAGGTTGCAGGACTATTCTCCCAGTGTGGCGACGAAACACGTGTTGGCAGGCTAAGAACTTTTTTAATAAAAGAGGAACAAATAAAGGAAAGAAGGATTTGACTACTGTGTTTCTGAATTGCGCGCACTATAGCATATTACTTTGTGTTTTCTTAAAACTTGAAGACGTGTGCTGGGGATTGTATTTACATGTTGTGTTGGCCTAGGCCACAATTTTGGGGAGGCTAGTGGTTTTCTTAACCTTGGAGCACCAATATCTGAAACTGTTCTATTTGTAAATACATGTGAGACATCTCTTGAGTGGCGCCAGCTCACCTATCTATATACCGCCAATCGTTGGAATCTTGCCTTTTTACATCTGCAGGGTCACTGTGGGACACCCCCCCAACCCTCAAGAGGCCTGAGGGGTCAGGGTGTTTCTACCTTGCCCCCTTTTCTTTTTTTAATGGTTTTTTCAGTTCAATTGAGTCACAGGATGAATGCCAACACTTTCTGGTTTAAAATGTTAGCACCCATCAGATCTCAGCACAAGCTCAGAAGGAGTCGAGGATCCTCCGCATCCCCAGATATAAAACTGGCAATTTCTTTAAATAACTCCCAAACTACTGAACAGATTTACACCATTTCACAAAAAAGGAGCTTTCTGGACCAACATCTTAGAAAATGTGTTTTGGGAACCCCCTTTCTCTCTGCCCCAGCTGGACGGATCACCCTGAAATTTTCAACACAGCAGCTGAAGTGAGTGGCAAATTAGTTTAGAAAATTTCAGGATACAACAAACGATGCCAAAGTTCTTGTCAAATAAAAAAACGCTTTTCCTGTGGAAACTAGGTCTTAACTAGAACTATCTACTGGCAACCGATCATGCAAGTACTCACCCACCCATACAGCCACTCATACACCTACTCACTCACCCATAGTCAATCATACAGCCACTCACCCATACACCCACTAACACATTAACCCATGCAGTCACTCACACCCACGCACTCATCCAGCCACTCGCACAACCCATCACTGACACACCACTGACAAACACCACTGACGTATCCACACAGCCACTTAGCCATCCCAACAGCCTCTCACTCATCGAAACAACCACTCACACACCCGTAGTGCCATTCAGACACCTACTCACACATGGATATACACAGTCACACAGCCACTCACATAACATATGTTAGAAATAGTTTCAGCACAGACGCTTCAGAGTGGGGACTGTCTGATGCTCTGTGGATCCACATCCCTATGTATATAAATTTGATTTTCTCTTACTATCTCCAAAACTACTAAATGTACTTACACTAAATTACAAAAAATACTTTCTGGACCACGTGCTACCTTTCTGCCAAATTTGGTATAATTACATCCAGCGGTTCGGGCTGTAGTCGCGTTCAAAATCCCTATGGGAATTAACATGTGAAACACAGTCCTAACTATAACTACCTACTGGTGATTATCGGTGCAGCCACTCTTACAGTGGTCTCTTGTGTAGTCTTGTGCATGCCCATAATTTTTCCCACTGTCCTCACTATGAGACACAGACCCTTACGGCAAAGGTAACTTTGATCTACCAATGCTTTGACTCTTGTTAACTGAGAAGCCCCTTGTGTGAGAATTTAGGGTTACCTTCAGACACATTTTCTTCATTTCTAGTATAGTTGATGATTTTTTTTGAAGGTGATGATAACCAAAGGTAGTTTAACATATCCATGACCTTGCTGATGTTTTTCCTGCATTGAATGAACGCAATTGCCTTCACTACCCAGTTGGCTAAATAGGAGTACACATGTATTTCCTTTTCGTCTGAGGTTTGCTGCTACATGGCTAGATATTTTGTGAATTGGTAGTGTGTACTGTCCACTACAAACTCTAGGAACTTTCCGTGTGAACTGTTCATTGGTATGCGCAGGTATGCATCCATGAGTTCTATAGTTGCCATGTAGTTTTTTTTTCCTATAAGAGGGATGACCACTTATAGGGTTGTTATCTCAAATGTTTGTGTTTTGATTGATCTGCTAACTGCCCCTGAAATGCAGGATTGGTCTTAGGGTGTTGTCTGGCTTTGGCAGCAGGATGTAAGAGCGTAAACTCATTAGCTTCTTTCTCTCGAGGTGGCACAAGGTCTATAGCTCCTTTGATTAACAGCCTGGCTTCCCCTAGACCGTGTGGGAGGGACCCCCTTACCGCAGGACAGGTATGAAATTAGATAGTCAGGAGGAGTGTTGCGCTGCCAGGCTGGACAAACCTCTAGGGTGAGCAGTCTGAAGTGTACACAAAGGAAAATATTCCCCATCTTGAGTGTGGTTGAAGTAGGAACCGGGTGATGTCCACTCCCCACAGGAAGTGGTCATCTAGAGGGTGTAGTGACCTCAGGGGTATGTAGCCCACTGGCTACTACTCTTCCCTGCCCTTAACACCTCTTCGTTGAGTATTGAGGTGGCCCCTTGACACCAGGAAATCATATTCGACAGACAAAAGAAAAGGAGGACAAAGAAAGCAAGAACTGAGGATCAGATGCAGAATTTGTGGTGCCAAACCCTACATGCCTGAACCTGGCCCAACAATTTCTACAAACCGACTCGTCCTGCTGCTGTTCATGTGCCAAGAACCTTGGTGGGCTGCCAGCTCTTTGCAAATAACCAGCAATCTGCCTTGGAGTAGAGAAGCTACTCCCCTGCAGCTAGCAGGCACCAAACAGCAAATTCCGGTACACCGTTCTGTCCCCCCTCCCCCCCCCCCCCGATTCCACTGACACAGCTGCAGCCCAGGAAGAGATCTCTGTTCTCCAGAATGTCAGATCAGTCTCCCCTACCAAGTGTGAAGACACCATGACCACTGGAGCCGCTCGGCACCAATACCTGGGGTACCTGATCTGTAGAACCATCCAAAGCCTGTTTGAGTCCTATCCGGACTCCAAGACCTAGAAGCCGTCAAAGAACGATAGCACCGTAGAGACCTACTTCGAGAGTGGCCCAGCTGTCCTCCTTTTGTCCCCATAACTGGCGGAGACTGAGAGTCGTGACTCACAAGCCCAGCCAACATAACCACTCTGCACCCGAGCACCCCCCTCCTTGGTGTAGCGCGCAAAGCTATCAACCAGACCAGCACCTCTGCGCCTGAATGCTCCAGGGCAGGAAAAGACTAACTGCTGGTGGTTCTTTGGACCATGGCCCCCTGAAGGGGACCCCAGGAACCTAATGCAAGTAACTGTATGCAGTATATGTCTGTTTCCCAAAGAAATGCATTGCCACATAAAGATGCATTTAAGTGAACATTAAACTTACCTGTAAAAATCAATATCTCGGAAAGTACTTACTTGATCACAAAGTTCTTGGTGTTGAAATTTATGTAAAATCCTAATTATTTTTATATATTGGTCTCGGATTTATTCTTGTGTACGTCTCATTTATTGCCTCGGAGTAGTACAACAAATGCTTAGCACTACCCTCTGATAAGCCTAAACTGCTCACCCAGACTACCACAAACGAGAGAATTTCCATTTGTTACTTATGCTTATGTAAACCATTAAGGGTTGCCTGGACTCTGTACACTGTGTACCTCGTTTTGGTGCACTATACAGACAGACAGCTTCCTACACTATGCAACAACCGTCTCTTATGATATCTATTCTCCATTTGCTGAGGTGACCTTTCTTCATTCCTCTTGGAACTCTCTGACCCCTCCTCCCACTTGATGACTCGTGTAAGAAAGTGCTCCCTGCAAACTCACTTGTTTGTGTGGTTTCCTACCATGAGGGTGCCTCCTCTTCCTCGAAAAGGCTGTTTTGCTGATGCCCATTATTATGGTACTGTTTTGGCGCTACTATGTTGACTGAAGACTGTATGCTTAGAGCTTGGATACATGCCTCCTTTGTAGGGTACTCTCTTCCTTTCTGCTGTATCCCCTCTGAATGGGACGGGACTTTGTACTGTAGGGATCCCACGGTCTTGCCCGTTTCGTTGTCCTTTTCACGAACTGTAATGCTCCGTCAACTGTTTCCCCAAAGAGGACGCATTCTCTGAAAGGCATGTACTTCCTGTTTACACCAGGAGATTCTCAGCCAAGCAGGTCTGTGCAGGGTAGAAGCAGTGCAGACTACGGTGTCCACCAGATGGAGTAGTTTCTGTTCTGTAACTCCAGTTCTGTAGTAGGGGTATCTCTGTTATAGTCATAATCTAGTGAATAGTCCCGCCCATGTGCGTGGACCCCGGCAATCAAAAATAATCTCTTAAGTTGTCAAAAAATTGCAGAACTGCAAAGACACTTAAGAGAAAATTTAAAGACAAATAATGCAGCCTATATCCACAGGCTACACTGTCCAGTACTTCAACTAGAAATTCCACCAAAAATCCACAAACAGCAAAGCCTGTCCAGATTTCCCATGCTTTTACTGCAAAAAAAACCCTCAGAATGATAGAGAGGAAGGCCTGGACAGACAAGCCCCATAGGCTGCCATTATGTGGTTTAAACAGGATACTGTGCCTTTAAGGAAACCTTCTAGAACCTTCTCCCAGTATCCCAGAATGCATAGCAGGTCCCACTGACTTCAGTTCTTTTTGAAGGCGTAAAAACGCCAGACCTGTAGCATTACTTACATGAACAATTCTCCACCGGGGAGGAGGGCGGGCGCTTATGACTATAACAGAGATACCCCTACTACAGAACTGGAGTTACAGAACAGAAACTACTCCTTCTGTAGTAGGGGATCTCTGTGTATAGTCATAATCTAGTGAATAGAATGGCAAGCCCATCCCCACACCAAAGCGGCGGTGGAGAAAGAACATAACGCCACTACTGTGCGAACAAATTCCGCAGCGAAGCCTGCCCAACCTGAGCGTCTGCCCTGGCATCAGAGTCCAGGCAGTAATGCTTAGCAAAGGTATGAACCGACTTCCAAGTGGCGGCCTTGCAGATTTCTGCAATCGGCACATTACGGAGCAAGGCTGTCGTGGCAGCTTTGCCCCTGGTGGAATGAGCCTTAGGCTTACCTCCTAAGGTCTTATTAGCTTTTTGGTAACACAATTGAATGCAGGACACAATCCACCTAGAAATGGACTGCTTAGAGGTAGCAAGACCCGTCCTGACTGATCCATAATTGACAAACAATTGGTCTGACCTACGAATATCTTTGGTCTTATCCAGATAAAATTTCAACACCCTCCTAACATCCAGGGAATGCAAAGATCGTTCCGCCGGAGAGGAAGGATTCTGAAAAAACGTAGGTAAAGTTATGGTCTGGTTGACATGAAAATCAGAAATAACCTTGGGAAGAAATTTAGGGTGAGTACGCATCACAACCTTAGCAGCATGAAACACAGTATAAGGTTCAGTACAACACAACGCCTGAATTTCACTCACCCTGCGGGCCGATGTAATGGCCACGAGGAACGCCGCCTTCCAGGACAGGTGCTGCAACGAAGCCTTGTGAATGGGTTCAAAAGGCTCCTTCATCAATCTGGACAGCACCACATTCAATTCCCATGAAGGCGAGGGAAGCCTGACAGGAGGGAACACCTTCTTCAATCCTTCCAGAAAGTCTTTGATCACAGGGATCTGGAAAAAAGAAGTCTGTGAAGGGCATTTCCTGTAGGCAGTCAACGCAGCAAGATGAACCCTAATGGAATGAACATTAAGGCCAGACTGCGCCAAATGTAAAAGGTAAGGAAGAATGACATCTTCCTTGCAGGTTGTAGGGTCATGGTTCCTAGACTGGCACCAGATACAAAACCTCTTCCACTTGTAAGCATATGAAGTCCTAGTGGAAGGTCTCTTAGACTCCTTCAGTATGTCCATGCAATCTTCGGGCAGATTCAGATGTCCATACTGCACTATCTCAGGAGCCATGCCGCCAAACTCAAAGACGAGAGGCTGGGGTGTAACATCCGCCCCCCGAACTTCGTGAGAAGGTCCGGCCTGCACGGCAACCGGATGTGAGGAAGGAGAGATCGGTGAAGCAGGTCCGTGAACCACCACTGCCTGGGCCACTCCGGGGCAATGAGAATCATCCGAGCCCTGGACCGGGCCAGCTTGATGAGTACCGCCGGAATCAGGGGAATGGGTGGAAAAGCGTACAGAAAGCTGTTCGACCAGCTGATCCATAGCGCATTCCCCAGCGACCCCGGCTGGTAGTACCTGGAGGCGAAGTCTCGGCATTTGCTGTTTTCGGCGGTGGCGAACAGATCTACGTCTGGAGTTCCCCACCTTGCGAAGACTTCTCCCAGTACTTCGTCGTTTATGACCCATTCGTGGTTTTCCTGAATGAGTCTGCTGAGTTCGTCCGCCTGAACATTCTGCACACCTGGCAGATGGGCAGCCGTTATCGTCAGTCCTCTGGCCAGGAGCCAGTGCCAGATCGCCTGCGCCTCCTGTGACAGAGTGCGAGATCTCGAGCCCCCCTGCTTGTTGAGGTAGTACATCGTGGTAGTGTTGTCCGTTTGCACAAGCAGGGAGCTGGTTTGGAAGGACGGAAGAAAGGCCTTCAGTGCCAAGTGAACAGCTCTGAGTTCCAGGAAGTTGATGTGATAAGTGGCCTCCACCGGAGACCACGTTCCCTGAATCTGCAGAGTCCCGGAGTGCGCTCCCCATCCCAGGAGAGAAGCATCCGTCACGACAGTCTGCGTGGGAATGTCCTTGTGAAAAGGAACCCCTCTGAGGAGATTCTCCGCCGAACACCACCACTTCAGAGACTGAAGAGCATGCAGAGACAGTCGTATCCTGTCGTCCCAGGATCCTTTCCTCTGATCCCACTGGTCCTCCAAGCACTCCTGCAGCGGTCTCATGTGCAGACGTGCATGCGGCGTCAGGAAGATACAAGAGGCCATCGAACCCAGTAGAGAAGACACCGTCCTCACTGTCGTAGATGGAGTCGACATAAGAGCCTGAGCCTTCCGAAGGAGAGATAATCGTCGCTCTTCCGAAGGAGACACGCTTGCTGACAGCGTATCGATGGAGGCTCCCAAGTACTGTATGCATTGGACCGGAGTCGGGACCGACTTGGCCATGTTGATGTGCAACCCCAGCTTGTCCAAGAGAACGCACGTCTTCTGGAAGTGTGCTCGCGCTTCCGAGAAGGAGGATGCCTTGATCAACCAATCGTCCAGGTACGGGTAGACAAACACCTTGTTCTTCCGCAGGTGCGCTGCCACCACCGCCATGCACTTCGAGAACGTTCTCGGCGCAGACTTCAGTCCGAATGGGAGTACTGTGTATTGATAGTGATTGGTGCCGACTTGGAACCGCAGGAACTTCCTGTGTTTGCGTGCAATGGGCACATGGAAGTATGCATCCTGTAGGTCTATGGCACAGAGCCAATCCCCCTGTTGCAACTGAGGATAAATCTGATGCAACGACAGCATGCGAAACTTTTCCCTGCGAATCCACTTGTTTGCCTGTCGCAAGTCCAGAATGGGCCTGAACTCGTTCTTGTCCTTCTTGCGAACCAGGAAGAACCGGGAGTACAGGCCTCTTCCTCTCTGGGACAGAGGCACGTCTTCTATCGCCCTTTTCCTTAACAGGGTATCGGCCTCCACCTGGAGCTCTAGCAGCTGAAACCGCGAGCTGACCGGAGGAATCGATGGAGGCGGGCTGGTGAACCGAAGACTGTATCCATTGCAAACAATATTCAGCACCCACTTGTCCTGAGTAATTTTTCTCCACTCTGCCAGAAAAAATTGGATGCTTCCCCCTACCGGAGTGGGTAACGGATCCGGGGGAAGTAAGTTCCTAGGGCCTAGACCCGGCCTGGCCCTTGGGCGCCGGAGCCGACTGCTGGCCTCCCCTGCCCCTCTGGCGCTTCTGGAACGGCTTACGGAACTGCTGTTGCTGTTGCGAATGTCCCGAAGCCTGGCCACGTCCATGGCCTTGTCCACCGGACCGCCGTTGGAAAGGGCGGTACGGCTTCTTCGTCTCCTTAGGCTTCTCGAGGCCCACCGCCGTGAGCGTCTCGGCCTCCGCTTTCATGCGGGCCATCTCGTCGTCCGCATGCTGCCCAAAAAGAGACTTGCCGGAGAACGGCAGGTTGGCCACCCTCTGCTGTGCGTCCGGTTTCAGGGACGTAAGACGGAGCCAGGCGTGACGCCTCTGGTTGACCCCATGGCAAAACCCATGAGCAGCCAACAGGGAAGAGTCCGCTGCCGCACTGATGATCTGGTTGGCCACCAGCATCCCTTCACTCAGCACTTCCTGAAAATCCTCACGCTGTTCACGAGGCAAGTGCTCCGCAAAACGCTCAAGGGAGTCCCAGAGGGCGCGGGCGTACCGACCCAACAGCGCCGTGGCACTCGCAGCCTTCATGGAGGTGGCGGCTGTTCCACAGACCTTCCTCCCTGCCGAATCCATCCACCTGGACTCCTTATCCGGGGGGACCGTGGATGACGGAGCGGAGGCATGTTTGCGTGCCGCCGTCACAATGACGGAGTCCGGAGGGAGTTCCGCTCTCAGAAACGCCGGATCCGAATCCGGGGCCCGGTACTTTCTCAGCAACCTAGATGGCGCCGCCTTTGCCACCGCTGGGGTGAGGAAAAGATCCATAGCTGGTTCCTCCAGGCCCGGTACCAGAGGCAGGAGAGGGCGAGACGAGTGTTTTTGGTGCAATGTCTCAAAGATCACTGACGTCTTCGGCGTGGGCACCGTCAGGGGTATGCCCAGCTTCGCAGCGCCCCTCAAGAGGACATCCTGGAACGCCACCAGGTCATCAATTGGGGACACCCTCGTATCCGGTGATCCTGACAGGGTAGGGGAACGCTCCCTGGAACCAGAGGATCCCGTGCGGGAGCGAGACTCGCGCCTCCTATGGCGGCGTCTCGACCGCGTGGATGATCTGTGTCGCGACCTGTCCCGCCTCCAAGAGCGAGAGCGAGAGCGAGACCTGCCAGTCCGTGGCCTCCCCACCGGTTTCCGTGGTGGGGTCCCCCTCGGAGCCTCCTTGGGTGCAGGTTTAGGGGTCCCCTTGGGAGGTACAGGCAAAAACGGCAGCGAAGTGGACCTCGGCGGAGGAACCTTCGGCTGCGGTGCCGGCCCACGCGGAGGGACCGGTGGCGGCGGGTCGTCCGCTGGAAGTGGAGGCAGTGTCGGAGGATCCTCTTCAGGCAGATGAGGAGTGACCGCCTTAGGAACAGGTGTATGCGTCGACCGAGGCCGAGAAGGAGTGTACACCGCAGAGTACACCGTGCCCTGTGATCCTTTAGGCGAAGGGGGCTGAGAGCCCGCCCCTTCAGCCGGAGACCGCTTCCTCTTGCGTCCCCCACTGGAAGCAGTGTGACTCCTGGGACTAGAATCCCTCTTGCGACGCTTTGGAGATCCTGACCGACTCCCAGACGTCGACCTCCGTCTGCTCGACGTCGAGCGTCGCTTTTCCGGCGTCGAAGGACGTTTCCTTGACTCCAGCGTCGAACGCCGCCTCCGCGACGTCGACCTCTTCTTCCTCGGCGTCGAACGCCGACCCCTCGATGCCGAACGCCGACCCCTCGACGCCGAACGCCGACCCCTCGACGCCGACCTCTTCCTTCGCGACGTCGCATGCCTCCGCGACGAGCGTCGCCGCCGTCGTCTGGATGCTCTCGACGTCGAGGATCCCCTCGACGTCGACCGGCGGTGTCGCCTCGACGGCGAGCGCCGATGCCTGCTCCGTCCATGACGTCGGGATGCAGCCCTCGACGTCGACGACGAAGACGACGTCGACGGCGGCTTCGTCAGCGGTGGCTTCGACGTCGAGTCGTCCCGATGTCTCGACCCGGAGCCCCGGGGAGAAGGGGAGCACACCGCCGTCATCCCTCTCGACGTCGACGCTACTGACGTCGACGGAGAACTGGATCGCTTGCTGGGCTTCCTGCCTCTGGGGAGCCCCCCAGAGGCCTCAGCAGAGGCAGAGGGAACCCTCCCTGACTGCCCAGACCCACCTGCAGCCTGCAGGCGCCTCTCCTCAAGGCCAGACAGCCTGATCTTCGCCCTTTCCTTCAGAGTGCGAGTTGTAAACTGCTGGCAGATGACACACTCCTCAGGGACATGATCTTCAGGGAGGCAGACGATGCAGATCTCATGGGGATCACCTCTGGCCTTCTTCCTCTCACATGCTGGACACTTCACAAAGAGTCCAGGCATTTTAGAGCCCTAAAACACCTGAAGCAGCACACAGAAGAGAAGAGAAAACCAAGAGAGTAAACTGCAACACTTTTAGAATACAAAAGTGCCAAAACATGCAATAAACCCTTGAAACAAGGGAGAGCTCAATGCCAGGGTCCTGTAAGCTGGAGCCGGAAAAAAGAACTGAAGTCAGTGGGACCTGCTATGCATTCTGGGATACTGGGAGAAGGTTCTAGAAGGTTTCCTTAAAGGCACAGTATCCTGTTTAAACCACATAATGGCAGCCTATGGGGCTTGTCTGTCCAGGCCTTCCTCTCTATCATTCTGAGGGGTTTTTTTGCAGTAAAAGCATGGGAAATCTGGACAGGCTTTGCTGTTTGTGGATTTTTGGTGGAATTTCTAGTTGAAGTACTGGACAGTGTAGCCTGTGGATATAGGCTGCATTATTTGTCTTTAAATTTTCTCTTAAGTGTCTTTGCAGTTCTGCAATTTTTTGACAACTTAAGAGATTATTTTTGATTGCCGGGGTCCACGCACATGGGCGGGACTATTCACTAGATTATGACTATACACAGAGATCCCCTACTACAGAACTTTAGTGCCTGTGGAGGCACCACTGGAAAGCCTCTAGTGTACATGCACGACCAGGAGAATGCAGGAAGTTAGCAGGCCCAGAAGGCAAACCACCATGAGAACTGAAATCCGAGTCTCCTAATCACAGGCATCAGAACGGAAATGTCCCAGATCATTAGTGAAGGAGAAAAAGCCTGGAGCAAACTTGTATCCACTACTGCCCCTATGAACAGGAGGTGCTGAGAGACCTCTTGGTGAGACTTGGGCACACTGACGGAAAACCCAAATTAAACAGCTGGGCTGTGGTTCACTGTGGGTGGTGAAACACCTTCTCTGGCAAAGCAGTTTTGCACAGCTAGTCATCCAATTATGGAATCCAAGAGATCCTTGATCTGAGACTGGTCACGGCCACCGCCTTCACCTTTGTGAAGACTTGAGGTGCAGATGTCAAACCTAATGGAGGACCGCAAACGGTAAGATAGGTAAACGTTAATACTGAAGAACATCATGCAGTCTCCATCTTCCAGCATCAAAAGAACCTGCACCAACGACAGTACTCTAAAATGTTGCTTTCGGAGGAACAAATTCAAAATCCTGAGGGTGGACAATGGTCCAGATGATGACCACTGTTCTCCTTTGGAACCAGCAAGTCCTGAAGAGTAGCACCCATACACAATTTCCTGCTGTGGCACCATGTCCACCACTCCTTTCTGCAGAAGATCTACCATCTCCCTACTGCAAGATTAGAAGGTGGCCCTCCAACTGACTGGACTGCTGAGGGCAACGGGATGGGTCTTGTGGAAAATTAGAAGTCCCTTTATACAATCTGAAGGACCCACTAGTTTGATGTTACAGCCTTTTAGGCTTGTAGAAAGGAGGCTACCCTATTCTTGAAAGGAGGCTACCTTACTCTTGAAAGAACAAGCTAAAGTAGCTTTCCAGGTTGTGCTGGAGAGGATGAGGAGGAAGAGGAGGAGGGCTGTGGGGTCTGAAAGCCCGACTTTTGCCCCTGCCTCTATGTTGTCTGAAGAGCTAGTTCTGTTGGTGGGCAGACTGCGAGGGCCGACGCTGACAACAATGAAACCCTCATGAAAATCACAGAAATGTTCTAACCTGCTAGTAATCTTCCATCAGGGACTAAAGGCTCAATGATCAAGATGTTGCAATGATTAAGCGTTCAAGCAAAGAATCCACTTTGTCCTCAAAAAGCTTTGCTCAGTTGAACAGCATGGCCACCAATGCCAACACAACAACTCCACAGAATAAGGTCGATCGGAGCCATGCATGCCTACTCAGACACAAGGCTCTGGCAATAGAAGTTGACGTGCCAAGCCAAACTCTAATGGCATGTCTAAAGGCATATTGGCCATCCCTAACCACCACAGCACAGTGGCCATAAGGATGACCAGATAAATTGGGGACCATGTCCCATAAGCAACTTCCTATTCTGAGGCACTACTGTGAAAGATGCCAGATTATGCTTAGTGCAGAAGGATGTTTGTACCACCTCATCTTTCCAGGGACGAGTGGACAGAGAGAAAAGCTGGGTCCCAAGATGGTGGTTTCTATGCATCGCAAACAGTTTGCTTACTGCTGGAGCAGTGATGGGCTTCTCCCATGCTGCTAATGCTGGGTGCATTAGGGCTTCATTAAAAGGCAGTAAAGGCTCAGAGGTGCAAGAGTTAGATTGCAGGACTTGTGTCAAGATGTTGGTCTTAGTCTCAATTGTAGGCAAAGGGCATTGGAGTACACCAGCTGCTTTCCTCAACCCATAACAACAGATGCAACCTTATGGGAATGTGTCCCTGAGGTATAGACCATTTCTACCTCAGGGGAATCCAGTTCAAAAGTCTGCTGCAAGTAGTCTACCCTTCTCAGACGACTGAGGAGACTCAATGTTAGCTGCCTCATTGATATCATATGGAATATGCTACTTACCAGTATGCATCTGTTCTTGGCATGTAGGGCTGCTGACATTCATATCTGTGCATAGATCGCCGCCTAGTGTTGGGTCCGGATGATTGCATATTGTTGTCCTGGAAGAGTCTTCGAAGTATCACAAGATAGGTGGCTCCTCCCTTGGACTACAGTGCGCATGGGCATCCTCTCCATCCTCAGATTGTTTTTCGCCATTGTGGCAGAGATGGAGTATAGTACAGTAAGAGATGTCCATGCAAAGAGTGAATGCTACAGCTGCGACAGGCACCGGGGAGGTGGGTGGGCGATATGAATGTCAGCAGCCCTACATGCCAAGAACAGATGCATACTGGTAGGTAGCATATTCCGTTTGAGGCATGTGGGCTGCTGAATTCATATCTGTGCATAGAATGTATAGCAGTATATCCCTTAGAGGTGGCTACCTGTATCAGCTGCAGCAGTCTGGAAAAGAGTTTTGAGAACAGCCTGTCCTACAGCAGCTTGCTGTTTTGAGTGTACATCTACACAGTAGTGTTTTGTAAATGTATGAGTGGTTGACCATGTGGCTGCTCTACAAATTTCGTGTAAAGAACTATTTCCTAGGAAAGCCATGGATGCCCCTAGTTTGCGTGTTGAATGCGCCCTAGGGGGAACTGTTAAGGTGCGTTTTGCCTTCAAATAACATATTTGGATGCACTTAACTATCCATCTGGCTATACCTGATTTTGAAATAGGGTTACCCTTGTGTTGTGGGGAGAAGGCAACGAACAATTGTTTTGTCTTGTCTTCCGAAAGGTTTTAGTTCGGTCTATGTAGTATAGCAGAGCTCTTTTGACATCTAGGGTATGCAAGGCCCTTTCAGCTACTGTTTGTGGGTTCTGAAAGAACACTGGCAGTTCTATAGTTTGATTTATATGGCAATGATATACCACCTTTGGCATGAATTTAGGGTTTGTTCTAAGAACTACTCTATTTGCATGTACTTGAATGAATGGCTCTTGAATAGTTAGGGCTTGCAGCTCACTAACTCTTCGAAGCGAAGTAATGGCAATAAGGAAAGCTACTTTCCAAGTAAGAAATTGTAGTTCGCATGAGTGTAGTGGTTCAAAAGGTGGTCCCATTAGTCTGGTTAAGACAACGTTTAGATTCCAGACTGGTGAAGGCGGGTGTCTTGGAGGAATTACGCGTTTAAGTCCTTCCATAAACGCTTTAATTGCTGGCACCCTAAATAGTGAAAGGTGTTGCCTGTTTTGCAGATATGCTGCTAACGCAGCTAGGTGTATTCTGATGGAAGAAAAGGCTAAATTGCACCGTTGGAGGTGCAATAGGTAGCAGATGATGTTTTGAGTGGAAGCATCAAGTGGGTAATGTCGTTGTTGTTACAGTAAACGACAAAACGTTACCACTTTGCTGCATAGCATGCTCTGGTAGTGGGCTTCCTTGCCTCTTTGATAATATTCATGCAGTCTGGAGGCAAGTCGAGGTATCCAAATTCTAGGATTTCAGGAGCCAAATCGCTAGGTTCAGCTGTTGCGGATCTGGGTGTTGGATTTCGCCATGGCTCTGAGTTAGAAGACTGGGTGTGAGTCGCAGTCTTTGATGAGGCACCACTGATAGTTCTAGGATCGTTGTGTACCATGGTTGCCTCGCCCACATGGGAGCAACTAGAATTAGCGTCAGGGAATGTTGTCGCATTTTGCGTGCCATCAGCGTTATTAATGGAGCTGGGGGGAAAGCGTACGCAAATTTGCTTGACCAGTTCATCCATATCGCATTGCCCTGCGACTGCTGATGTGGAAACCTGGCGGCAAAGTACTGGCATTTTGCGTTTTCGCTTGTGGCAAACAGATCTATTTCCGGGTGTCCCCACTTCCGGAAGAATGGTTGGAGCACTTTGGGGTGAATTTCCTAAAGCTTTTAGTGCTAGAAAGATGGCCATCAACTCTAGGAGGTTGATATGCATTTTCTTTTGCTGTATAGTCCAGAGTCCCTGTACTGTGTAGTGCAAGACATGGGCTCCCCATCCTAGTAGGGATGCGTCCGCTGTTACAATTATTTGTGGGACTGGCTCTTGGAACAGTCGTCTTTTGCAAAGGTTTTGTGGGTTCTACCAATGCAGAGTGTTGTATGCTTGACTGGTCACCAACACTAGGTCTTTTAATTGCCCGTGAGCCTGGTTCCACTGCCTTGCTAGACATTCTTGTAGTGGACGCATATGTAGTCTGGCGTGAGGGACTATTAATATGCACGAGGCCATCATGCCTATTAGCTGCATAAACACTCGAGCTGGTAGTGAGTGTTGGGGTCTGAATTTTTGTATCAGCGTCTGCATTCCCTGGACCCGTGCTGTGTTGGGATATGCTTTTGCTGACAGTGTATCTATTGTTGCTCCCAGGTACTGTTGGAAGTGGGAGGGGTGCAGATGTGACTTTGGGTAGTTTAGTTAGAATCCTAACTTGTGCAGTAGGTGTATGGTCTTTGACATGTTGTGGGCACACTGCTGGGCTGTTGTGCCTGTATTGGCCAGTCGTCCAGATAAGGGTACACATGGATGTGTTGCCTTCTGAGATGTGCTGCCACTGTAGCTAGACATTTGGTGAACACTCTTGGAGCTGTTGTCACCCCATATGGCAGGACCTTGAACTGGTAGTGCTGCGCTTGAATGGTGAACCTCAAGTACTTTCTGTGAGCAGGGTGTATTGGAATATGAAAGTATGCGTCTGAGGTCTAAGGTTGCTAGGAAGTCTCCCTGGCGAAGCAATGGTAAGACTTGCTGTAGAGTGAGCATGTGAAAATGCTCCAACAGAATGTACATGTTGAGGGGCCTGAGGTCCAATATTGGTCTGAGAGACCCGTCCTTCTTTGGAATTAGGAAGTATAGGGAGTATACTCCTGTTCCCTGATGTTGCAGTGGGACTGGTTCTATGGCCCCCTTTAGCAGCATACTGATGACCTCTTGCTGAAGGAGCGTTACATGTTCCTGTGACATGGGACGGTGCACGGGTGGTATGTTGGGTGGGGTTGAGGTGAGTTCTAGGCAATAGCCATGTTGGATAATTTGCCTGACCCACTTGTCTGTGGTGATATTGAACCAGACATGCAGAAATTGTTGTATTCTTCCCCCGACTGGTGTTATGTGGTCTGGGGGTAGTGTGAAGAAGTCACTGCTTTGTGTTAGTGGAGGATCTATTTGCATTGCCTCCACAACCTCTTCCCTTGGTATTGTTCCCTCTGTAACCACCCCTGTTGGTGTTTTTGTTATATGTGGACTGTGTGTTAGTCTTGTAGGTGGAGGACTGCTGTGATGTTCCTCGTGCTCCTCCTCTATAGTTGGAGCGACGAAAGGAGCCCCGGTGTTGTTGGGACTGAAGAGCTCCTATAGACTTTGCAGTTTCTGCATCCTTTTTCATTTTGTCCAGGATTGAATCAACTGCTGGACCAAATAAAAAGTCTGGGTTGATTGGCTGATTAAGAATTGTAGATTGGACTTCATTCTTAAATCCTGATATACGAAGCCATGTGTGGCGCCTAAGTAGCACGCTTGTATTGATGGACCTGGCAGCTGTGTCTGCCGCGTCCAGGGCACATTTAATGGATGCATTGGTGATGAGCTTTCCCTCTTGTACGAGTTCATCTGCCTGCTGTTTGTATGGATCAGGCAAGTGTTGGAGAATTTCTTCCAAACTGTCGTAGTGCGCTCTATCATATCTGGCTAGCAAGGCCTGTGTATTGGCTATCCTCCAGGAGTTTGCTGCCTGAGCCGCCACTCTTTTGCCTGATGCCTCAAAGATTTTAGACTCCTTGTCTGGTGGTGCAGCCTCACTAGTAGTCTGTGAGTTTGCACGCTTACGTGCGTTGGATACAACCAAGGAATCTAGGGGTAGCTGCCCTTTGATGTATGTAGGATCTGTAGGTGCAGCCCTGTATTTTTTCTCAATTCTAGGGTTTATGACCCGTGCCCTAGCAGTGTCTTTAAAAATGTCACTTGCATGTTTTAATACTCCTTTCAACATTGGGAGTGTTTTAACGTGTCTCTCAGATGTTGTTAGTGTATCAAAGAGGAAGTCTTCCTCAACAGCATCAGAGTGCATCTCTACATTGTGGTAGGTTGCTGCGCTATCCAGTAGTGAATTAAATGCTACTGTATCCTCTGTGGGTGATGGCTTAGTAGGGTATACTGCAGGGTCTGTAATGGGCAGAGTCCCTTCAGTGTCTGGTTCCCCTCCTCCACCCCATGGCTGTGTATTTGGCTCTTGAAGAGGGTTTTGTGGATAACCAAAACCTACATCTGTATCCTGATCTTCATCAGGGGTGTAGTCAGAGCGTGCTGGTGATGTGGGGATATAAGGAGTGGTAGGCATAGCAGGAGTGATAGGTTCAAAGAAAATGGGAGAGGTAGCACAGTCTCTCTTTTTCTTTAGGGGGATCCTAGAAAGATCTTCAGTTGGTAGAGCTCTTTTCTTTTTGGTATAGACAGACACTTTACCAGTTTTTGGGTCAATGTAGATTTTTGACTGGTCTTCTGTGGAGGGATCTGGGTGAAGAAGTTCCTCTTCCACAGTCTTTGGTTTTGGCGCTGTAACCTTAGGTTTTTGTGTCTTTGGGTCGAGGCTTTTCATGCTTTCGACTGTTTTTGGTGGTTGGATTGGTTTTGAGCGTTTTTCAACAGCTTTTGTTGGTTGAACATCTTTGGCTGGCTTCACAACCTGTTTCGGACCGAGTATTTTTGTCCGTTCGGCAGTGTCTTTATGTTGTTTTGGAGCCTGCTGTTTTGGCTCGATGCCCGTTTTCGGTTCGATGGGCTTCGGCACGACCGTTTTCTTTTCGTCCACCTTCGGTTTCGTTTTTGGCTCGACTGTAGTTTTAGGCGTAGGCCTTGTTCTGTCGTCGACCTGTTTCTTCCGCTTGTCGATACCTGAGGCTGTTTTGCTCGAATCGACGTGCTTCTTGGGGGTTGATTCGACGTGCTTTTGTTTTTGCGTCCAATCGACGTGTTTTGGCTTCGAGGTTGACTCGACGGCCTTTGACCTTGAGCTCGACTCGACTGTTTTGCTCTTCGATGTCGACTCGACGGTCTTTGTTTTCGAAGGTTGTAGCGGTATTACGGCCTTCGGTTCGACACCCTTCGGCGTCGATACTTTCGGTTCTACGTAATTCGGTCCGAAGACTGTATTGTCGATCAGTTTCGGTTTCGATGGAACCGATGTCTTGTGATGTGTCTCAGAGGGCTCTTTTGATATGTTCTTAGCCGGGCGGTATAGCGGAGCTGTAGAACGAGGAGGTTGATCTCGGCTAAGGCCTGCTGGCGATGCCTTGACCTGAGTCTCTGATAGAGGTGTAGTGTCTATATGGGGCGGTGTACTCACGGTTCGCCCAATGTCCTCATCGGAGTCATCTTCAACTGCTACGATGTCCTGATCATAGACCTCGAGATCGACGATCAGTTCTCCCTCCTCGGGGTAATCATCGGAGTCTGGCTCCGAGTATTGTCTGTCGCCTTGATCCGAGTCTTCGACGCTCGCTAGATCTTCTTCGTCATCGAAGATGTTATCGGGCTCTGGCGCCGACCGTTGCATTTCTTGCCTCGCCGCCCGTCGATTCCGAATAGTCTTTTTCGATCTGAACTGGGCGCAGGCTAAGCAACTATCTTCATTGTGATCTGGAGATAGGCATTTGTTGCACACTGGATGCTTGTCTGTGTGTGGGAACTTCGAGTTGCACTGAGGGCAGTACTTGAATGGACTTCGTTCCATCGACGGTCGGTCCACGTGTTGTCGAGAAGGCCTCACGACCCGATTCGACGACCGGAGTGCAACAAAGTTGGAAAAGTGTTTCGGCACAGAGCGCTGAACAATACCGACGGATCCGAAGGCCTTTTGGCCCTTTGAAAAAGTTTTTCTTGATTCTGAACTTGGAGAGTAGGAAATTACATCCGAACCCAATGGCGGAGAAAAACAATCTGAGGATGGAGAGGATGCCCATGCGCACTGTAGTCCAAGGGAGGAGCCACCCATCTCGTGATACTTCGAAGACTCTTCCAGGACAACAATATGCAATCGTCCGGACCCAACACTAGGCGGCGATCTATGCACAGATATGAATTCAGCAGCCCATATGCCTCGAACATATCTTGCCAGATGTCAACTTGCATCTAGATGGCAGGCTGAGCCATACAGGTCATGCATGGTCTCCAGGTATTCTTGCCATAAAATATCCACCTGTTATTCTCTAAATCCCTATGTCAACCTGCAAAGGATTCAGTGCTGGGGAAACCTCCAGATGGCTTTGGTTGTGTTCTCAGAGGAACTAAGGGAACTAACTGCCTTGAAGGAGGACCCGCCAGTGGTACTACGAATGGAGCTCCATGGGTCCAGTGGGTGCTATAGAAGTGACTGTAGCACTACTAAATAGTTCTTGGTGTCGGAGACTCATGGTAAAAAAAAAATATATATATGGTAAACTTGAAGCAGCTCCAGTGCAGCCCCCTGTGGCACCGGAGGAGGACCTGGACCTGACAAAGGCACAGGGCTAAAATGGTAGAGATGCCCCAGAAGGAGTAATTGAATATACTACTTACCAGTATGCATCTGTTCTTGGCATGTAGGGCTGCTGACATTCATATCTATAGCATAGATCGCCGCCTAGTGTTGGGTCCGGATGATTGCACATTGTTGTCCTGGAAGAGTCTTCGAAGTATCACGAGATAGGTGGCTCCTCCCCTGGACTACAGTGCGCATGGGCATCGACTCCATCCCCAGATTGTTTTTAGCCATTGTGGTGAAGATGGAGTGTAACAGTGAGAGCGATGACCATGCTAAGAGTAAGTGTAAATTCTGCAGCCGCTACAGGCGCCGAGGAGGAGGGCGGGCGATATGAATGTCAGCAGCCCTACATGCCAAGAACAGATGCATACTGGTAAGTAGCATATTCAGTTCGAGGCATGTGGGCTGCTGAATTCATATCTATAGCATAGAATATATAGCAGTCCCTCCATTATCGGCGGCCGCCTGTGCCAGCTGCACACGTTTGAAAAAGTGTTTTTAGAACAGCCTGCCCTACAGCTGCTTGGAGTGCACATCTACACAGTAGTGTTTAGTAAATGTGTGTGGGGTAGACCATGTGGCTGCTCTACAAATGTCTTCCAAAGGGATATTACCAAGGAAAGCCATGGAGGCCCCCAACTTGCGGGTGGAGTGGGCTCTGGGGGGGGACCGTTAAAGTACACTTAGCTTTGGGATAGCAAATTTGAATACACTTAACGATCCACCTGGCTATACCTGCTTTGGAAATGGGGTTGCCTTTGTGATGGGCAGAAAAGGCAACAAAGAGTTGTGTCGTCTTCCTAAAATGTTTGGGCCTATCGATGGACTACATCAAAGCTCGTTTGACGTCAAGAGTGTGGAGCATTCTTTCTGCCACTGTCTCAGGATTTTGAAAGAACACAGGCAGTTCAATGTCTGATTGACATGGAACTGTGAAACCACCTTAGGAAGAAATTTAGGGTTAGTGCGCAGCACCACCCTGTTTGAGTGAATCTGTATGAATGGCTCTTGTACAGTGAGCGCCTGGAGCTCACTAACACGTCGCAGGGACGTTATGGCTATTAGGAAAGCCACTTTCCATGTTAAGAACTGAATCTCGCATGAATGTAGAGGCTCAAAAGGTGGGCCCATCAGTCTGGTGAGGACCACATTAAGGTTCCATACAGGAGCTGGCGGGGTTCTGGGAGGAATAACCCGTTTCAGTCCTTCCAGAAAGGCTTTAATGGCAGGCACTCTGAAAACGGAGAGATGCTGCCTGTTTTGGAGATAAGCCACTATGGCGGATAAGTGTATCCGAATGGAAGCGTACGCCAGATTGCATTTGTAAAGATGTAACAAATAACAAATTATGTTGTGAGTAGATGCATCAAGCGGGTTGATGTTGTGTTCTGCACAGTAAATGACAAACCGCTTCCATTTGGCCGCGTAGCATGCTCTGGTGGTGGGCTTCCTTGTCTCCCGTATGATATCCATGCAGTCGGGAGGTAAGTTAAGGTAGCCAAATTCTAAGACCTCAGGAGCCAGATCGCCAGGTTGAGCTGTTGCGGATCTGGGTGCTGAATGTCGCCATGGCTCTGCGTCAAAAGCCTGGGTGTGAGGTGTAGCCTTTGATTCGGTACCACGGAGAGTTCTAGAAACGTGGTGTACCATGGTTGGCGGGCCCACGTTGGAGCAGCCAGGATGAGTGTCATCGAGTGTTGCTTTAGCTTTTTTGCCACCAGCGGTATGAGAGGTGCTGGGGGAAAAGCGTACGCAAATCTGCCCGACCAGTTCATCCATATCGCATTGCCCTGCGACTGTGGGTGCGGGAACCTGGCGGCAAAGCTTTGGCATTTTGCGTTTTCCCTTGTGGCGAATAGGTCTATCTTTGGATGACCCCACTGCCGGAAGTACGGGCGGAGTACTGATGGATGTATCTCCCACTCGTGCATTTGGTGGCTGAACCTGCTGAGCAGATCCGCCATCTGATTGTCCTTGCCTGGGAGGTGTTCCGCCATGAGGAAGATGTTCCTCTGAATGGCCCACTTCCACATGCTCTGAGCTAGATGAGACAACTGTGGAGAGTGTGTACCTCCCTGCTTTTGAATGTAGTACATGGCGGTCATGTTGTCCGTCCGGATCAACACGACTTTGTTGCACAGATGTACTTTGAATGCCTTCATCGCCATGAAGATTGCCATCAGTTTTAGGTAGTTGATGTGCATCTTCTGTTGCTGCGTTGTCTATAGTCCCTGCACCGTGTAGTGGAGTACATGAGCTCCCCATCCCTGGAGAGATGCGTCCGTTGTCAGAATAATCTGTGGCACAGGCTCCTGGAACGGTCGGCCCTTGCAAAGGTTGTGTGGATTCCACCAATGCAGAGAGTTGTATGCCCGACCGGTCACCAACACTAGGTCTTTCAACTGTCCTTGAGCCTAATTCCACTGATGTGCTAAGCACTCCTGAAGCGGACGCATATGTAGTCTGGCATGCGGGACTATGAAAATGCAGGAGGCCATCATGCCTATCAACTGCATGAACACTCGTGCTGGAAGCGAGTGTTGCGGTCTGAACTTCTGGATCAGCGACTGTGAGAAGTTAGCCTGATATGCAGTGCTCACTATTCTAGTGATCACTATGCATCATTCCAAACGACCCTTATTGAAGATTGGTTGTAAGTCAACCTGATAGACCAGCTATCCTAGTAGCATGGACAAGAGCAGTCTTTAGGCTAAACTCTAGAGGGCGTGTTAAGCCAGCTGTTTTACCATCACATTTACCCTTTGAACACCAAGTGAAAGGACACCACACAAGTTGTTATGAAAATAAAAGTATATTTATTTATAACAAGACTACCCTGAACTCTTTATGAGTCAGGGAGCTAAGCGCAATACAAAACTCTTAAGAAAACACTTTAAGTTGCACAATTTACACAAATGCCCGAGGGGCACGAAAAACCATATACTACAAAAGTGGAATGCGAATTACTAGCAGGTACGTAACTATTCTCAGAGGCTTTGGGATCGCTAGGACTAGACTACTGAACCTTTAGATTACGAGCAGGAGGCCTAGGGAGATCGGGTGCAGAGTGTGCACTCTCACGCGGGATGCGGAACAAAGTCAATGGAGGCTAGTAAATGCAAAGTTACAGTTATCGGACGAATCCGACTAGATAGGCTGAAAACGACAAAGGATCTGGACACTTAGATAGTTTAAGCTATGCTGGAGCACCGAAATGCTCAGGTTACCTAGCCCAGGGGCTGCGGCTGCATAGGTCTGAAAAGACGTCGGGAATCCTCGTTACAGTCTATGGAGCCTGAAAGAAGAAGTTGCTGGCAGGCGACCAGTGATGAAGTTCGATGTGATCCAAGCCTGGATCGATGAAGATGGATATCTGTAAGCAGAGGGGACCAAGTCCTGAATCACTAGCCAGTGATTAGGTGGGCACCAGGATGGCACCGGGCGAAGTCACCTCGACCAGGTGAGTGGGCGACGCTGGGCTCTGCAGTCTCTCGGACCAGGAGGCGTTGTCGGCGACCAGGATGGAGGTGCGAGCTGTCCCACGAAGGTGTCTGCTGTCGACGTCGCTGGACCCAGGATTGGGGCAACAACTCTTGGCAAATGCAAGCCCACGCGGTGGACTCAAAATGGCGTCTGGAGTGGACCAGGAGGATCCGGGGTGCTCCTCTGTTGGAGGGGAGCAAGGGCCAGTCTGGAGCAACCAGACCAGCGGTGTTGTCGTCGTGGTTCGTCGTCAGAAGGGCCACTAGCCAACGGCAAGTGACCTGGACAACGCGGTGAGCAGCAAAGAGCTGAAGGGCCCCACGCAGATCTCGTGGATGCTGGAGGGCTGGACTTCGGTGCTGGAGCTGCTCAGGGTTGGGGCTTCCCAAACCCCAAAGCACTCACTCGAGGATCCCTCGGCGGTCGTGCTGGGCAAGCGTTGTGCAGTCTTGAAGATGGCCGGTCCCTCGAGGTCTCGTCACACCCACGAATCTCAGCTGGGCTGATGATGCAGGTAGAGGTCAGAGTTGCCAGGGAAGCCGGTTCTCGTCGAGCTGGGCAGTCTTGATCCTGAGGAGAGACTTACAGCAAACCGCGATGCTTGGATGGTGCCTGCGGGTGCAGGGTGGCTACTCCTTAGCCACAAGGGAGAGTCTTCAGAAGTAGTTCAAGAGTCCTTTCGTGGAAAGTAGTCAAGATTCAGAATTATCTCATTTGGAAGGGGGCCTGCTCCTACCTTTATTCTCAAAAAGGGGGCTGGCAAGCGACTAGGTCCTGCCTAGGAAGGGGGGTGGTTACACCCCTCTCCCCTGCCGGACTTTCCCCAGCTCAGGGGCTGGTGGGACCCTGGAACTGGTTCAAACCGGCCTATGCACAGTGAGCACCGGGGTGCCACTTGCAGTCACCTTCCTCTATAGCCCTGCCTACCTGGGATACACATAACCCTGTCTGGGATGGTGCTAGCACCGCCCCTGACAGGAAACCCTTTGTCCAAGCCTCCCGCGCTGGGAGGACTCCCAGCAGCAGGAGGGCAGACTTGTGTCCCGGTGGCAGCATCCATTTTGTGGAGCTGAGGCTATGTTCAACTTTAACCGGGGTTACAGGCTACCAACAAGTCTTCTCCCTCTAGAGGGGTGGAATGCTACCCCCGTCGCCAGAACTGGCGAGGGGGTAGTATTCCAAAGCGCATGACACCTTACACGACATGTTTAGATAATGTCAGACCAAAGTTACCATAACCACGAGGATTATAAGGCACTTAAGAGTATATGGTCTGATGCTATCATGGAAACGGCTAAGGGATAGATCCCGAAAGCCGCAGACAGGCTCAGCTCATGCCAGAGCACCATCTCACACGATTCCAAGCACTCTGCCTTCAGGATTGTTAAGGCCTGCCATAGGAGTGACTGATAGGAGATCTGTGTGCCCATTCTAGGTTTTAGATATAGGTATACTATATCTAAAGCAAGGGGTGATTACACCACCTTGCCCCCAGCTGTCAAGCAGCCAGTTGTGTCTGTTTAGTTAGTCAGCCCAGGGGTGGCATAATACATGCTGCAGCCCCTGGGAGACTTCTGGGTGCACCTCTGCCCTATGTACAGGGACTTGGAGAGGGCCCAGTGCCAATTCAGTACCTGGGTACAATTTGGAATAGAGAGAACAGCTAGGCTGTGGGTCTGATTAGCAGGCCCACAGCCAGGGAAAGTCGTAAACCAGTGAAGCAAAAAGCAAAAATCTGGGTGATCATAGGATTGCAGACCCTACTCTCCTACAGCGACTGAATGCTGTTGACCCTCACAGAATTTGGCTGAGCCGTGGCTGCCAGAGTATCTATTGTCGCGCCCAGATACTGTCGCACATGGGCCGGCTGAAGGTGCGACTTCGGATAGTTCAGTGAGAATCCCAGAGTGTGAAGAAGGTGAATGGTGTGGGACATGTTGGCAGCGCACTGCTGGGCCGACTTCGCTTGGACAAGCCAGTCGTCCAGATAAGGGTAGACGTGAACGTTCTGCCTCCTGAGGTGCGCAGCCACTGTCGCCAGGCATTTTGTGAAGACCCTGGGCGCTGTGGTCACTCCGAAAGGGAGGACCTTGAATTGATAATGCGGATTCTGAATGGTGAATCTGAGGTATTTTCTGTGTGATGGATGTAGTGGAATGTGAAAATATGCATCCTTGAGATCTAGTGTTGCGAGGAAGTCTCCCTGATTGAGCAACGGAAGAACCTGCTGCAGCGTGAGCATGTGAAAGTGTTCTGAGAGAATGTACTGATTTAGGGGTCTGAGATCCAGTATGGGTCTGAGGGACCCGTCCTTTTTCGGGATCAGGAAGTACAGGGAGTACACTCCGGAGCCTCTGTCCTCCACCGGCACGAGCTCTATTGCCCCTTTTTGCAGCATGACGAGCACCTCCTGCTGCAATAAGTGCAAATGCTCTGTTGACATAGGACGGTGCCTTGGTGGGATGTTGGGTGGAGTGGACGTTAACTCTAGACAATAACCTTACTGGATAAGTTTTCTGACCCACCTGTCTGTGGTGATGGATTCCCAGACTGGCAGGAACCGTTGGAGTCTCCCCCCGACAGGTGTTGTATGGTCGGGGGCAGTGACAAGGCGTCACTGATTGTTTGCGGCGGAGGATCGGGAGTTGTTGTTTCCACGACCTCTGCCCTTGGCGCTGTTGTCACGATAGCCGCCTCTACTCTGCTTGTTGTAAGAGGTTTGCGCCCCGCTTTTATTGTACTGTGTTTGCTGGGACATCTGGCCTCTGGAAACACCTCTATTGCCTGAGCGACGAAAAGTACTACCCCTGAACTGCTGGGACTGGAGAGCCCCCATGGACTTTGCAGTCTCGGTGTCTTTGTTTATTTTTTCCAGGGTGGTATCCACCTCAGGTCCAAATAAGCGATCAGGGTTTACAGGCTGATTGAGGATGGTGGTTTTTATCTCCGGTTTGAACCCGGAGATCCTGAGCCAGGCCTGACGCCGCAGCATCATACTCGTGTTAATTACCCTGGCCGCGGTGTCTGCTGCGTCCAGTGCACACTTAATAGAGGCATTCGAGATGAGCTTCCCTTCCTGAATGAGCATCTCCGCTGCCTCCTTATACTCATCGGGCAAGTGCTGTAACAGGGTCTCAAGTGTATCATAGTGTGCCCTGTCATATCTGGCCAGGAGTGCCTGAGTGTTTGAAATACGCCAGATATTGGCCGCTTGAGCCGCCACCCTCTTCCCTGATGCTTCTAGCACTTTCGATTCCTTGTCAGGGGGAGGAGCATCACCAGTAGTTTGAGAATTTGCCCTCTTCCGGGCATTAGAAACTACCAAAGAGTCCAATGGCAACTGGCCCTTGATGTAGGTAGGGTCGCCAGGTGCCGGCTTATACTTTTTCTCGATCCTGGGGTTTATAACCCTGGCACGTGTGGGTTCCTTAAAAATGTCTGCAGCATGTTTCAGAACCCCCTTTAGCATTGGCAGAGTCTTGACAGTTTTTTCAGAGGTGGAAAAGGTATCAAAGAGGAAGTCCACCTCAACAGGGTCAGCATGCAGCTGGATGTCATGATTTTTAGCCGCCCTTTCAATGAGAGCATTGAATGCCGCAGAATCCTCAGTAGGGGAGGTTTTGACATTATACACTTGAGTGTCCTGGGCAGTGTGCGGATCATCAGGGTCCCCCGCATCTGCCCATGAGTCCTGGTGATCCTCAGGATCAGTGTTGGCAGGGAAGTTGTACTCCTCATCATCCCCCTCCCCAGCCTCCACATCTGAATAAGTGGGCGAGGATGGAGCCATGGTCTGAGGCCGTGGAGCAAGCGGCTCCACAAGAACTGGGGAATCCGCAGAAGGCTTTTTGCACTTCAAGGGAATGATGTAGGACTCCATAGGCTGAGCCGGCGTGATCTTTCTCCTGTAGAGTGAAAGTTTACCAGTGTCGGCGTCGATAAAGTGTTCAGACTGCTCCTCCATCTGGGGTAGTCGATGCTTCAAGCTCACCACTGGCTGTGGAGGCTTCGAGCCCGTGGACACCTTGACGGAAGCGTCGTCGACCGTTCTTGGTGCGAACGCCTTCGGCGCCACTTTCGGTGGTAGAGTGAACTGGATTGGCGCAGAGGACTTCGGCTTCACGGCAGCGGGTTTGGGGGTGGAAGAATCCTTTGGATCGACCCCGAAAGCCTTGCTCTTGATGCGTTGTAAGGAGTCCGACACCTGCTTTGTGAAGGAGGCGGACGGTTTCGTCGACCCGACAGGCGTCTTAGGTCTACCAGCATGTGCCGACTCGAGCGCAGAACTTTTGGCCTTCTCCGGTCGATGTGTAGGAAGTGCCTCTTTTGGAGCGCTGAGTCCTCCGGCCGTGACGACGGCCTTCGGTGCCGACGGTTTCGGGTCAGCGGCCTTGACAGTCGGCTTCGGTGCCCAAGTCTTCGGCTCAACGCCCTTGAGCGATTTGGGCTCGACGCCCTTGAGCGACTTCGGTTCGATGCCCTTGGGCGCTTTAACCGGATCGACAACCTTCTTCGGCTGCCCCGACATGTCGGAAGACTAGGAGGCGACTGGAGCGACAGACGTCTTCTGTTTCGATGGCGTCTCAATCACTTTCTGTTCCGTCGAGACCGAAGCTTTCACTTCCGGTTTCGATTTCACCAATGGCGGCTCCACAGAAGTGTCCGTAGTCGGGCCCGTAGGCGAGACCGTGGATCCAGTTGTAAGGTCTTGGGTAAGGCCATGTGGCGATCCCTCGACCTGAGCCTCAGTGATTGTTCGATCGGGGCATAGCTCTTCGCCTGAGCTAACTTCCGTGGACCCATAGGCCTCATTGTCGTCTCCTACCTCGTCGACGACTTCTTCTGCATCGATTACTTAGACGTCCGCGTCGTAGTTGTAGTCGATCTCCTCTTCCGGAGTAGAAAGCGGCTCTCGAACTTCCTGCTCGTCCGTTTCTTCCCCCTCGAAAATGTCCACCGGTGCCGGTGCCGACCGCCGGGCCTCCTGGCGCGCCACGCGCCGAAGTCGAATCGTCTTCTTTGAGCGAAAACGGGAACAAGCCATACAGTTGGCTTCATCGTGATCCGGCAACAGGCACTTGTTGCACACCGGGTGGACGTCGATGTGGGGATACTTAGATCCGCACACGGGACATTTCTTGAACGGGCTCTGTTCCATGATGTGTAGTCGAAAGTCTGGTTGCGTCGACTGGGCCTCGAGCACCGAAGAGCCACGCGACTCCTCTGGAAGTCCGACTCGGGAACTGAGCTGGAACAGAGCTGGGCACCGAACGCAAGACAATACCGACGCTAAGGAAAGGCCTTCGGGCCTAAAGGAAAGTTTCTATCGATTCCGATCTTGAGTGATCAAATATGCATCCGAACCCAATGGCGGAAAAAAACAATCTGGGGATGGAGTCGATGCCCATGCGCAATGTAGTCCAGGGGAGGAGCCACCTATCTCGTGATACTTCGAAGACTCTTCCAGGACAACAATGTGCAATCATCCGGACCCAACACTAGGCGGCGATCTATGCTATAGATATGAATTCAGCAGCCCACATGCCTCGAACCTTTACCAACCCTACAACTCTAGAAGGCGATGTCTCACAAGATAGAGATTGTTGAGGAGACTTACCTCTTGAATGAGAATGACATTTTAGAGACAAGTCTTTATTAATCTTCTTCCTCTTATGTTTTCTTCTCTTTAATTCTTAGAAGACATGAAGAAGGGGGCGTAGATTGGGATCCAGACATAGAACATCAATGTCATTGGGCCCTGGCACATGCCATGAAAAAGCTTAGCTTTCTGCTTCTCGATGGCCCTGTGATGCATATCGAAACAAATACCGCAGGAGTTCGAGTTATGCCTCAAGCCTTTGCATCATAAGCAACATTTTTGCGGGTCAGCGATCAACAGTTGCCCATCACAAATGCAACAGGGCCTCAATCCGGACTTTTTAGTGAGTGAAATCCCAAAGCACTTTGCAGTCATTTGAAAGGCAGTCTCTGAGGAGATCATCAAAAGACAGGGGGAGAAGGGTGCAGCAAAAAAAGGGAAACGACATTGATACGCTGGTGTGGGCGCTTTATAGTTCCATGTCATTTCCAGTGCACAGATGGAGTTAAAAATTAGGAAGTACTATTTTAACGAACACTTCCGCCAAAACCTCTACAATATAATATGATGAATAGCTAATATCTTAAACATCCAAAACACTTTTCAAAACACCATCACAAAATTGAGTAAAAAACGATGCATATTCCCAACTAAACACATGCACAACAAAATCTGAAAAAGGATTGTGAAATGCACACATTCCTCTTCGCTCACGTAACCAGCATACTTTATTCTACACAAAGCTTTATGGTCCCGATAGGTTACACTGAGAAGGACTCTATAAGAAACCATCTTGTTGGCAATGCCAAGTAAACATTGCAAAGCTAGAGCCCGAGTCCAATCTTTGCACACAATTGCAATAATAATGATCTGTGGCCTCAAAGACGATAACTGACATTATATCACATTATGAAGAACTCTTGATGCAGCTTCTCTAATCTACCCAAGACATCAATCCACTACATACTAGCTCTAAACCCATGCAGCATTATCACCTTCTGGCAATTGCCCTGCAAAGAATGACAACCATTTGGAAGTGCCTAATCACTGTTGGAATGCTCTTTGCCATTCCTAGGCTGAAAAGTAGCTTGACAAACGCAATTCAGAAATGAATGAAAAGAACCCTTATCACATGCAAACAGAATTCCAAAGCAGAAGACTCGGAGACAAAATTTGCAAGGAAGATGGTTGCACAATGCAAGTTGACAAACTCTCTCACAAACTCCCTCTTGAGACATTTGATTCTTATAGATAATGGAATTCAAGCTTCCCATCTCCCACTATACTAACTCCTGGTACTTGTACTCTCAATTCTCTTAGTCTCTCTTACTGTCACTTTCTGCAAACACAAATTCATAGTCACTATAATCATACTTCTGGTTCTGTCCCATGAGTGCAAAGACATACCAGATCTCCATTCACAAGACTTTAATGTGCTCCTTTACTGTTATGGTTTTGTATAATAAACCCAGTTTGCTCCACAGCTACGTTACCATTTTCACAAGGATTTTCATCTTGGAAGTAAACTTCATAAGAGAGAATATTTTTTATTGTGAAAACATTTCAGTTCAGAAAACAAAGATATGAATGTAATAAATAAAAAGACGACCTGCCAATGTTTATGCAAGGAGAGAACATTACCTCTTCCGCCATTAAAAATACAAATGCCCCCATCTCTTCCATCATGGATTTTATTCCTTCTCAATGTTGGGTTGCTGTCTGTTTTAATCCAGACTCCAGCCATCGCATTGTCGAAAATTTCATTGTCTTCAATGAAGCCAAGACCTTAAAAAGTAGAACACAAATTTCAAAGGATGTAGTTTAGGAGCTCTTTCAGAAAATGTCTAACTATACATACTGTAAGATATAGAATAACACATACCAGAATTATAAACCAGAATTCCACCATTCTGGCCACCCCAGATTTTATTACGTCTAATTTTGGGGTTGCTTCCAGTTCTACAGAAAACAAATGGGAAAAATTATTTTCACAGCTACAAAAAAACACGCGTTAAAAAAACTTCATTCACATAACAATCTTTTGATTAAGGAAATAAACACCATATTACATTACGCCAGTGACTTTAATAATCCGTTAACATATATCCATCTATTAGGGAAAACTACCTCCACCACGATTCCTTTTGAATGTTTCTAACAATATTGAAAGATCTAAAACAAATATGTTGAATGCATACTCCTATTCCAAGGAAGCAATAAAGTTACAGTTCATGTTTTGACTTTTCCTCACAATATTGGCTAAAGTAAACAGAGGGTCACTTGGACAAACTTTTAAAAACATTGAGCCAGTTCAACTCTTTGGAACACTGTAGAAAATCGGGTCATTAATTATACAGAATGGGAGGCCTGCACAAGTAATAAGTCTACAATTATCCCCTCACTGGGAACCAAGCAGCCCACTGTAGTGCTTGACTCTCTAAGGATAGCGAAGCAGAGCTTACTCAGGACAAGTGCTGTAGGCAAGTAATCATCATTTGCTGGCACGCAATAAGACCAATTAATAAATGGGTGCCCTGTCTGTGTCTTTCCTTTGAAAAAGAAAAAGTTAAATTATCATACCCACTACTAAATGCTACACACTATTGCAGAAATATATACTTACGATAGTAGGATATAGCTTTAGTATTATTCTGGAATCATATTTGACTCCTATGGGGTCAAAGCACACATAATACTTTCTCTTCTTTACCAGATGGAGCAACTCAATATAAGAGATTGTCATTATCAATAGCATAAACAGATTGACTTTGCCACAGTGGGGTCACCACACCAGTATATCAGGTAAGCTGATTGGCTTTGTCAAGGTCACTACACTGAAAGATCAAAAACCACATGTTCGAAAATCACCACTGGAACCAGTTGCCATTACAGTTAATAAAAAGCATTAGATGTTCATCAGAATCACTGTTAGCAATACATTTTAAATAAAGCCTGTAAATTCCACATAGCTTGTCTGAGTCTTTCTTGAACCATTTTATATCACATAGAAAGCAGTCAAAGAATCCACCACTAGTGGTCCCTGCGCTCCTGAGCTGTAGAGCAAAAGCTTCAGGCAAGAGTGTTTGAGACTGAAGGCTAAACAGCTTGGTGGACACTGATTCCTTGAACCCGAGATGAACAAAAACATTTGGCAAAATATCTTCTGGGGGACTGCTGTCACTCCTGCAGATCCCCACAATCCTCTTTAGATTGTTGGCGGAACTTCTGTTATCCTTGGAGTCACTATAGATTTAAACAAGCATTTGCAATGCAATCGGTCTCGCCTTTGGGACCTTATATGTATTTAGCTAAGAAGCACATTAGCCTGGGTACTGAAACATCAACTGTTCTTTAACATTGAGGAAAAGTAAGCACCAAACTGCGTGACATGCCAGGTATTTATTTATTTTTGAGTTTTATATAGCGCGAACCAGACCCAAGCTAGGGTATCAGAGTGCTTTATATAGGGCGTACTGAGAAACAATGAAAATGGGAACATTCAAAATAAGTAACATGGAGTAACAACAATGAGAACGCTTATTCTGAAAGACAATTCAAAGATCATTCAAGTTCGTGTGGGTCATAAGTTCTTGAGGCAGCAATTATTAGAGTGTTCAACCAACATGAAAACAGGTTTAAGGTAGGAATTTGCTCATCAGGAATGATTTTGTTTCCTTTTTGAAGAGAGGGATAGAGGAGATTTTTCTGATGGGAGGTGGAAGGGAGTTCCAAATTCTTGGGGCTGCCCCCGAGAATGCTCTGTTGGAGGTTTTAGACTTTTTGAAACATGAGGGTTTCAGAAGTAGATTATTCCCACTCCTAGAATGACTTTCCTCCAGATAGGCTGAGTTTTTGGGATAAGTACTGAGGGGTGTTGTGGTGCAGCACCTTGTGTGTGATGCAAGCCATCTTTAGGTGAATTCGAGCTTCGTAGGGTAGCCAGTTGAGTGCTTTCAGGTGTGGCGATATGTGCTCAAATTTCCTGGATCCTGTTATAAGTCTTGCTGCAGCGTTGAGACAGGCTTTTAGAGGAGCGGTTGAAAGTTTGGGAAGTCCCGCGAGGGTGGAACAACCGTACCCAAGTCTGGAAATAACTAAGGATTGGACAGCAGCTTTGAGGTCCGCGGTCTCAAGAAATGGTTTAATTTTTCTGAGATAGCTGAGATGGAAGCGGGCATTTTTAGCCAGTAAGTTAACGTGGTTGTGCATATTCAGGTTCTTGTCTAGAGTGACTCCAAGTAATATGGAGGACTCCACTACTGTTGGCGTACAGTTCAACGAAGTGATAATTTTGATCCATTCCTTTGTCTCAGTGGCGTTCTTAGGGGGGGAAATTAGGAGAAACTCAGTTTTTTGCGAGTTTAGCTTGAGGAAGTTGGTTGATAGCCAATAGACTGTCTTTTCAAGGGCTGTATTCATTGACCTTATATCTTCAATAGAGGAGAGCTTGAAATACGGTTGGGTGTCATCTGCGTACATGTGGAACGATATGTTCTCCTGTTGAAGTAGCTCGGTGAGTGGTTCTACGTATAGGTTAAATAGCATGGGCGATAGTGTGGAGCCTTGAGGAACTCCCAGTAGATTAAGGGAGGAAGCTGAGAGCTTGTTATTGATCAAGTAGGATTGCATTCTATTTTCCAGGAAGGATTTGAATCACTGAAGGACTTTAACAGAGAAACCCATCCTGTGTTCTAGTCTTCTTAGAAGTTTGTCGTGGTTGACCGTATCGAAGGCTGAGGAGAGGTCGAGTAAAACTAGGAGACATGTTTTGTTGCGGTCCAGGGCTTGCAAGGCGTCATCCACTATATGTAGAATGGCTGTTTCTGTACTATGCCCAGGCCTAAAACCCGATTGGTGCGTATTCAGTAGATTGAAGTTCGAAATGTGTTGGTTTAGTTGTTGCTGAACACATTTTTCCAAGACCTTGGCTAGCATGTGAATATTGGTTATTGGTCGGAAGTTTTTGGGGTCGGAGTTATCTGCAGTAGGTTTTTAGGTCGAGCGACCTATCTCAATGCGCATGTGCGCATTGAGAGCGGGAGCTCGATCTATTGCGGCTTAAACAGAGCTTACCGAGATCAGGCGATTCCCAGGCGATTTCTTCCAGTGCACGTGAAAGCGCGTGCACAATGCCACCAGCCGCTTGCCTCGCATTACCACATCAAAGGCAAGGCGGCCTCGTCTCAGGCCCCTGCTGCTTCACACCCTCATGCCGCTCTCCCCGCTCCGCCCCCTCCCCTGCCCGCCGTGTCGCATTTCTCCTCGTACTTTCACTTTGACGGCCGCAGGCCGTCTCTCGTGTTTCTCCTTGTTACTTTCTTCACATAGTTTCTGTCCGTCTCACATCCCTCTCGCCCCATCCCCCGCTTCCTTTCCCCCTTCTCTCTGCACCCCTCTCTTTCTTCTATCCCTCGCCTCCTCCCGGCCGCTCGGTATATTTTCGTCCGTCTCACATCCCTCTCGCCCCATCCCCCCGCTTCCTTTCCCCCTTCTCTCTGCACCCCTCTCTTTCTTCTATCCCTCGCCTCCTCCCGGCCGCTCGGTATATTTTCGTCCGTCTCACATCCCTCTCGCCCCATCCCCCCGCTTCCTTTCCCCCTTCTCTCTGCACCCCTCTCTTTCTTCTATCCCTCGCCTCCTCCCGGCCGCTCGGTATATTTTCGTCAGGTGAGCCCTCAGGGAGCGGCCGCTGGCTCCGCAGCCCTGTCGTGCACCCCAGGCCTCACACTGCCTGCTCTGTCAGTGGAGTCTTACTGTGAGGGATCGCACACCTCAGGCCACACCATCTGGCGGACAGGTGACACCTTTATCTCTCTCCAGACACCCTTGGTAAAGCCCCCTAAGCCCACCACCTTAAACCCTCTCCCTTTCACTCGTGGATTTATACTTCTCCTCACACGTGTCTCACGTGTCCCTTTCATTCGCACACTTAAATCTACCTTAAATAGGTGCATCACGTGGTGTTCAAATATCTTGATTCAGGGTGCAGAGCAGCCAGGAGCATTTGACGATCAGTGGAAGCAGACAAGAGACCCTCGACACAGAATCCATTGTTTTAAGATTATAAAGTCTGGCCAAGACTCATCTTTCTTCGTGAGCAAATTTATTTCCCCCAATACGACATCGTGATTTTCTTTTCTAGGTAAGTGTTTGGCACATGAACACCCTTCCTTCTCCGTTTCATTTTTTTAATGAAATAATATAACACAGGTTGGTGAGAAAAATGTGTGGTCTACTGGCAAAGATATTTCTTTAATGTTCTGTACAACATATGTTTTTATATTCTTGATATAGTTATATATGCATAGCACTTTGCCAAAACAGTTTGCCTTTACGTTTTATTTACAGTTATTACAATTCAATCGAACTTGGTTGATCTTGTATAGACCTCGGAAGGATGAACGGTCGAGTCTACCTTAGCAGGATTCGAACCAACATATTACACACACACACACATACCTCAACAGTAGCAGTAAGCACTTGACTCGCAGAGTTATTTCAAGTTGTTGTATAAGCCTTAATAGTGATAGAAAAATATAGAACGGTGCCTTACATGTAGAAAAACAACAATCAGAGATTGCCTTTAAAATACAAAATGCTACTTCTGCATTTTGACCGCATGTGTGATCCTCGGCAAACCACTTTTCCTAACCGGCTTCTTTCTATGGTTGACACTGCTTTTCATTCTAGTATTGAACTCTTGAAATTGTAAATGTACCTATAAAGCGCTTACAAACCCCGCACGCGACATTGAAGCCCTTTTAATGCCAGTGCACGCTACCCCGGAACCCAAGATTAGTAGTTAGTAGGTTAGCACATTTTTTTTCTTGTGCATTAGTTGTGTTAGGCACTTGATTTTATGCGGCGTTATCGAAGTTGAGAAAGAAAGAGCCCGCACAATATAACAAGTGTTGGTCACTGAGCATGACTCTCCAAAGAAGGAATAGCAAAATGAAAGAAGAAAGAAGACAGAGCCTGACATTTTACCTATGTCTTTGAATGCACAGCAAATGTAAAAAGATAAGAACAACATTTAAATGTCTAGTTGCAGAAAGTGATTTCGTGGAAGAATACCAAGAGTGGTGGTAACTAGGATATGCTCCACGTGTGGGACTAACTCAAGCTAGACAACCTAAAACAAATAAAGCTATAAATAACAAGCATTGGCATAGCCAATAGGTCTCGCTTTTTGGACCCTATAAGTATTTACTTATGCAGCAGAATATCCTTGGAGCAACAACACCAACTGTTGCATGGCTAAACACTTTTAAGGCCCCAAACGCGAGACCTATTGGCTATGCCAATGCTTGTTTAAGGATGGGGGTGACTTGTCCTGTTTTTAAGCAATCTGGGATGTAACCTTGTGTTAGTGAGGCATTGATGATATTGGTCCAAAGAGGAGAGATGATATGGAAGAAGTGGGGTATATAGTTCGAGGGGACAAGGTTGTTGAAGTGGTTGTTAAGTTTAATCGTTGCAATAATATTGGTGATTTCATTGAGATCATAGAGTTTATACGTGGCCCAGAGAGAGTTATTTTTGGGCCGTGGTAAATGAAGCATAGCAGGCATATTGACTTGATTGCTCTTAGGGGGTGCTGAATTGAGTGCTGCAGCACTAAGTTCGAGTTGCAAAGAGTTCGTTTTAACAGAGAAATATGAGGAAAATTCATCACTGCTCAACTGCGATTTCGATGTTAGGAGCGAGGATTTAGCTAATTTGTTAGATTGTTGTTTTAGAATTTCAAAGAGTTTCTTTGGTCTATTCTTGGCCTTGTCAAGTTCTGATCTGAAAAAGTCTCTTTTTGATTGTAGGATACCTTTATTGTAGTAGTTTCTCGATTTACGGAGCAGTTTAAGCTGATTAGGGGAGGGATGTTGCCTCCATTTCCTTTCCGCTGATCTGAGCTTACGTCTCTCTTCATTTAATGCTTCGCTGAACCATGGATTATTGTCTTTTCCCCGAATCCTTTTGAGTTTTGGTGGAGCGGCTTGCTCGAAAACTTCAGTCATTACGGAGTTGTAGTGAGCTGTGAGGTCATTGACGTCTAATCCGCTATTGGGGGGAGTAAGAACCTTCTCACAGGGCGTGGCTAGGCTGCTCCAGTCGATGTTTTTAGTGTCTCTTAGCCACTGTTTATGCTTACATTGTTGTGGGAAGATTTTCTTGGTGGCAGATGGAATTTGGAAGGTAATAATGTGGTGGTCTGACCAGTCACATGGCACAACCGCGAGCGAGTCAATAGTATTTTGATTAGATATGATCCAGTCAAGAGTAGAACCCTTTGAGTGAGTTGGCGTTGCGATGACTTGGGTCAGGGAATGGTCTGCTAGGAAGGTTTTAAGGGCGTTAACCTGCTTGTCCAGGGGGTTGTCCCAGTGAAGATTGAAGTCACCTAGGTAGATGTCTTTGGAGTGAGGGGAAAAGTTTGAGGTAATAATTTCCATCAGCTGTTCAGTGAATTCAGCATTCAACCTTGGAGGATGGTAAAGAATATGTAGTTTGTAGGAGTGGGCACTAGAGGGATTAACAGAAATCCCCAAGTATTCACAGGAGACAAGAGGTTCCGCCTGAAATTTCGAGATGGCAATGTCGGACCGATGTATGCAGGCTAATCCTCCGCCTGTCTTGTGCGATCTGTCTAATCTAATGATGTTGTAGTCAGGTGGGACAAGAAGATCTAGGCAAGGGGAGGAAGACTCCTTAAGCCAAGTTTCTGTGAGGATGATTATGTCAATTTTGCCATTGAGGGCAAGGTCTGCGATGTCCGATGCGTGTTTTGGTGCTGACTGGCAATTCAGTAGAAGACATGTGAGCACGTTTGCGGCGCTCTTTACAATTGGTTCAGGGATCTCTACGTGTGCGGTTAATGATTGAAGATTATTCAAGTTTATTCCTCTAGGCCTTGGATGAGAAGTTCGCCTTGGGTCGCTAAGGACTGGAAGTATAGCGTATTCCTCTTTAATAGAAGTAGGACTGACCACGGTATCATATTGCTGAAGAAGTGATAAGATATCACTGTCAGATATGTTATTGTAGGGTCTGCAAGTGCGCAAGAATCGATCCGATAGAGGAAGTGGGATAGTTTTTATCCCCTTCTTGCCTGTACCTAGTGATTTTTCGAGCTGTTTGTGTGGACAGAGTTTTCCGCGAGGTGTAGGATGTTTCTAATTTCAAGGATAACGTTTTGTAAGTTTCGGACGGTGACGTCAGTCTGTGTTTTAAGAGGATCTTGATGGGGCGGGGGTGCGCTGAGATAGGGTGTTGATGAAGGGGCATAAATGTGGTTGTTCTTGCTAATTCTCGAGGAGGGAGTTGGTAAGGTGTGTGCGATGCGTGGGGAGTTGCTACCACTATTTTCAGCAAATATAGGAGGCGGGCCGAAGTTCCGCCGAAGGCGCTGATAGGGTGGGGGAGGGAGTTAGATTAAGAGATAACTTGGATGGATTGACGGGCTTGCTTTTTAAAGTACTGCGTTGATGGAAAATATTAGTGCTATTAACAGTGGTTTTGGGTGGGGTAGTCGGACGTTGGTCTTCATGGTAGGCTGAGGGGGTGGAGGTTGGACCCTGGGGAGCAGACAGAGGGTTTCTGGCCTGGCAATTTAAAACACTGCGATGATGGTGATTGCTAGAGCTAAAACTGCTTGCCGGAGTTCTGAGTAGAGTAGGGGGTCGTTGATCATCCATAGATGAAGGCGTAGTAAGAGTGGTAAGGTCCTGCGAGACGCTCAGAGTGGCGGTGGTATGGGTTTTTAGGGTGAGGAAGTAATTATAACACATGGAAAGAATTATTGCCTTTCAGCTGGAAATGGTATAGTCCCAAGCTCTGTTTTTAAATATAAAATCATTATAGAATGTTTACTGTATGTTGTGCTTCCTAGGACCAATAACAAAAAGAGAAACAAACGAAGAACTCGACATTAAGGACTGACATTGGCAAAGAATATGGAATATGCTACTTACCAGTATGCATCTGTTCTTGGCATGTAGGGCTGCTGACATTCATATCTGTGCATAGATCGCCGCCTAGTGTTGGGTCCGGATGATTGCACATTGTTGTCCTGGAAGAGTCTTCGAAGTATCACGAGATAGGTGGCTCCTCCCTTGGACTACAGTGCGCATGGGCATCCTCTCCATCCTGAGATTGTTTTTCGCCATTGTGGCAGAGATGGAGTATAGTACAGTAAGAGATGTCCATGCAAAGAGTGAATGGTACAGCTGCGACAGGCACCGGGGAGGCGGGTGGGCGATATGAATGTCAGCAGCCCTACATGCCAAGAACAGATGCATACTGGTAAGTAGCATATTCTGTTCGAGGCATGTGGGCTGCTGAATTCATACCTGTGCATAGAATGTATAGCAGTATCTCCCTTAGCGGTGGCTACCTGTGTCAGCTGTAGCAGTCTGGAAAAGAGTTTTGAGAACAGCCTGTCCTACAGCAGCTTGCTGTTTTGAATGTACATCTACACAATAGTGTTTGGTAAATGTATGTGTGGTTGACCATGTGGCTGCTCTACAGATTTTGTGTAAAGGAATGTTACCTAGGAAAGCCATAGATGCCCCTAGCTTGCGTGTTGAATGCGCCCTAGGGGGAACTGTTAAGGTGCGTTTTGCTTTTAAATAACATATTTGGACGCACTTAACGATCCATCTGGCTATACCCGATTTTGAAATAGGGTTACCTTTGTGTTGTGGTGAGAAAGCAACAAACAACTGCCTTGTCTTTCGAAATGCCTTAGTTCTATGAATATAGTATTGCAGAGCTCTCTTGACATCTAGAGTATGCAAGGCCCTTTCAGCTACAGTCTGTGGGTTTTGAAAGAAAATCGGCAGTTCTATAGTTTGATTTATATGGAAATGGGATACCACCTTTGGCATGAATTTAGGGTTTGTTCTGAGAACTACTCTATTTGCATGTACTTGAATGAATGGCTCTTGAATAGTTAGGGCTTGCAGCTCGCTAACTCTTCGAAGTGAAGTAATGGCAATAAGGAAAGCCACTTTCCAAGTAAGAAATTGTAGTTCGCATGAGTGTAGTGGTTCAAACGGTGGTCCCATAAGTCTGGTTAAAACAACGTTTAGATTCTAGACTGGTGAAGGCGGGTGTCTTGGAGGAATTACGCGTTTAAGTCCTTCCATAAATGCTTTAATGCTGGCACCCTAAACAGTGAAAGGTGTTGCCTGTTTTGCAGGTATGCTGCTAACGCAGCTAAATGTATCCTGATGGATGAATAGGCTAAATTGCAACGTTGTAGGTGCAATAGATAGCAAATGATGTTTTGAGTAGAAGCATCAAGTGGGTTAATGTCATTGTTACTACAGTAAATGACGAAACGTTTCCACTTTGCTGCATAACATGCTCTGGTAGTGGGTTTTCTTGCCTCTTTGATAATATTCATGCAGTCTGGGGGCAAGTTTAGGTATCCAAAGTCTAGGACTTCAGGAGCCAGATCGCCAGGTTTAGCTGTTGCGGGTCTGGGTGTTGGATTTCTCCATGGCTCTGAGTTAGAAGATTGGGTGTGAGGCGCAGTCTTTGATGAGGCACCACTGACAGTCCTAGGAACGTTGTGTACCACGGTTGCCTTGCCCATGTGGGAGCAACTAGGCTCAGTGTCAGCGAATGTTGGCGCATTTTGCGTGCCACCAGCGGTATTAATGGAGCTGGGGGAAAAGCGTACGCAAATTTGCCTGACCAGTTCATCCATATCGCATTGCCCTGCGACTGCGGATGTGGGAACCTGGCGGCAAAGTACTGGCATTTTGCGTTTTCGCTTGTGACAAACAGATCTATTTCCGGTTGTCCCCACTTTCGGAAGAATGGTTGGAGCACTCTGGGGTGAATTTCCCATTCGTGCATCTGTTGGCTGTGCCTGCTGAGCAGGTCGGCTACTTGATTGTCCTTGCCTGGGAGGTGTTCTGCCATGAGAAACATATTCCTCTGAATGGCCCATTTCCACATTGCTTGAGCTAGGTGTGACAGTTGTGGTGAGTGCGTTCCTCCCTGTTTTTGAATGTAATACATAGCTGTCATGTTGTCCGTCCGGATCAACACAGCTTTGTTGCATAAGTGTGTCTTGAAATCTTTTAGGGCTAGAAAGACCGCCATCAATTCCAGAAGATTGATGTGCATTTTCTTTCGCTGTACGGTCCAGAGTCCCTGTACTGTGTAGTGTAGGACATGGGCTCCCCATCCTAATAGGGATGCGTCCGCTGTTAACACTATTTGTGAGACAGGCTCCTGGAACAGTCGTCCCTTGCAAAGGTTTTGTGGATTCCACCAATGCAGAGAGTTGTATGTTTGACTGGTCACCAACACTAGGTCCTTTAATTGCCCGTGAGCCTGGTTCCACTGCCTTGCTAGGCACTCTTGTAGCGGACGCATATGTAGCCTGGCATGAGGGACTATGAATATGCACAAGACCATCATGCCTATCAGTTGCATAAACACTCGAGCTGGTAGTGAGTGTTGGGGGTCTGAATTTTTGGATTAATGTTTGCATTCCCTTGATCCGTGCAGCATTGGGATATGCTTTTGCTGCCAGTGTATCTATTGTTGCTCCCAGGTACTTTTGGACGTGAAAGGATTGCAGATGTGATTTTGGGTAGTTTAGTGAGAATCTTAAACTGTGTAGGAGATGTATGGTCTTTGACATGTGGTTGGCACATTGCTGGGCTGATGGCGCGTGTATTAGCCAATCGTCCAGATAAGGGTACACGTGGATGTGTTGCCTTCTGAGATGTGCCACCACTGTCGCCAGACATTTGGTGAACACTCTTGGAGCTGTTGTGACACCAAATGGCAGGACTTTGAACTGGTAGTGCTGTCCCTGAATGGTGAACCTCAGATACTTTCTGTGAGCAGGGTGTATTGGTATATGAAAGTATGCGTCTTTGAGGTCTAGAGTTACTAGGAAGTCTCCCTGGCGAAGCAATGGTAAGACTTGCTGGAGAGTGAACACATGGAAATGCTCCGACAAAATGTACAGGTTGAGGGGCCTGAGGTCCAAGACTGGTCTGAGCGACCCGTCCTTTGGAATAAGGAAGTATAGGGAGTATACTCCTGTTCCTTGATGTTGTAGTGGGACTGGTTCTATGGCCCCCTTTTGCAGCATACTGATGACCTCTTGCTGCAGTAGCGTTAAACGTTCCTGTGACATTGGACGGTGCACGGGTGGTATGTTGGGTGGTGTTGAGGTGAGTTCGAGGCAATAGCCATGTTGGATAATTTGCCTGACCCACTTGTCTGTAGTGATATTTAAACAGACTGGCAGAAACTGTTGTATTCTTCCCCCGATCAGTGTTGTATGGTATGGAGGTAGTGCCAAGAAGTCACTGTTTGGTTTTAGTGGAGGATATATTTGCATTGCCTCTTCCTTTTGTATTATTTCCTCTGTATCCACCTCTGTTGGTGTTTTTATTTTATGTGGATTGTGTTACTCTTATAAGTTGAGGATTGCTGTGATGTATGACTTTGCGTTACTCCTCTATAATTGGAGCGACGAAAGGAGCCCCGGTGTTGTTGGGACTGGAGAGATCCCATAGACTTTGCTGTTTCCGCATCCTTTTTCATTTTGTCCAGAATTTAATCAACTGCTGGACCAAACAAAAAGTCTGGGTTGATGGGCTGATTAAGAATTGTGGATTGAACTTTATTCTTAAAGCCTGATATGCGAAGCCATGCGTGGCGCCTGAGCAGCACGCTTGTATTGATGGATCTGGCAGCTGTGTCTGCCGCGTCTAGGGCACATTTAATTGACGCATTAGTGATGAGCTTTCCCTCTTGTATAAGTTCATCTGCTTGCTGTTTGTAAGGATCAGGTAAGTGTTGGAGAAATCTCTTCTAGACTGTCGTAGTGCGCCCTGTCATACCTGGCTACTGTAAGGCCTGTGTATTGGCTATTCTCCACGAGTTTGCTGCTTGAGCTGCCACTCTTTTGCCTGATGCCTCAAAGATTTTTGACTCCTTGTCTGGAGGAGCAGCCTCCCCAGTAGTCTGGGAATTTGCACGCTTTAGTGCGTTAGATACCACTAGGGAGTCTAGGGGTAGTTGCCCCCTGATGTATGTGGGTCAAATGGTGCGGCCCTATATTTCTTTTCAATTCTTGGGTTTATGACTCGTGCCCTAGCAGTGTCCTTAAAAATGTCACCTGCGTGCTTTAAGACGCCCTTCAACATGGGGAGTGTTTTAACATGTCTTTCAGATGTTGTCAGTGTATCAAAGAGGAAGTCTTCTTCAATGGCATCAGAGTGCATATCTACATTATGGTAGGTTGCTGCTCTATCTAGTAGTGAGGTAAATGCTACTGTATCCTCTGTGGGTGATGGCCTAGTTGGGTATACTGCAGGGTCTGTAATGGGCAGAGTGCCTTCAGTGTCTGGTTCTCCTCCCCCACCCCATGGCTGAGTTGAGGTCCTCATTTGGGTTTTGTGGATAATCAAACCCCACATCTACGTCCTGATCTCCCTCTGGGTTGTAGTCAGAGCGTGCGGGTGATGTTGGGGCATATGGAGTAGCAGGCATAGCTGGAGTGATAGGTTCAAAGAGAATAGGAGAGGTAGCACAGTCCCTTTTCTTCTTTAGTGGAAGTCCAGAAAAGTCTTCAGTTGGCAGAGGTCTTTTCTTTTTTGTATAAACAGTCACTTTACCAGTGTTTGGGTCGATATACAGTTTTGACTGGTCTTCTGTGGAGGGATCTGGATGAATAATCTCTTCCTCTACAGTTTTTGGCCTTGGTGCTGTTGCCTTTGGTTTAACCTTTTTTGGGTCGGTGCCTGTGTTGGGTTTGACCGCTTTTGGTGGTTGGACCGGTTTTTGGTGTTTTTCGACAACTTTTGTCGGTTCGACATCTTTGGCTTGCTTTACCACCTTTTTCGGACAGAGCGGTTTTGTCGGTTCGATAGTGTTTTTAGGTGTTTTCGGAGCCTGCGGTTTTGGCTCGATGCCCTTTTTCGCTTCGATGGGCCTCGGCTCGACCGATTTTCTTTGGTCCACCTTTGGTTTCGGTTTGACGGTACTTTTGGGCGTAGGCCTTGTTGTGTCGTCTACCGCTTTTTTCCCTTTGTCGATAGTTGAGGCTGGTTTGCTCGAGCCGACGTGCTTAGTCTTGGGGGTCGATTCGACGTGCTTTTGTTTGGGTGTCGATTCGATGTGTTTTGGCCTCGAGGTTGACTCGACGGCTTTCGACTTCGAGCTCGACTCGACAGCCTTGGTCTTCGATGTCGACTCGACTGTTTTTGGCTTCGAAGGTTGTAATGGGACTGTGGCCTTCGGGTCGACGCCCTTCGGCTTAATGACCTTCGGCTCGACGACGTTCGGTCCGAAGACGGTATGGTCGGCGAGTTTCGGTTTCGATGGAACCGGTGTCGTATGTCGTGTCTCAGAAGGCTCTTTATGAATGTTCTTAGCCGGGCGGTATGGCGGGGCTGTAGAACGAGGATGTTGATCTTGGCTAAGGCCTGATGGCGATGCCTCGACCTGAGTCTCTGATAGAGGTGTAGTGTCTATATGGGGCGGGGTTACTCACGGTTCGCCCCTGGTCGTCATCGGAGTCGTCTTCAACCGCTACGATGTCCTGATCATATTCCTCGAGATCGACGATTAGTTCCTCCTCTTCGAGGTAATATTCGGAGTCATGCTCAGAGTATTGGTCTTCGTCGTGATCTGAGTCTTCGGCGCTGGCTAGATCTTCCTCATCGTCGAAGGTATTATCGGGCTCTGGCGCCGACCTCTGCATTTCTTGCCTCGCCCCCGTCTATTCCAGATCGTCTTTTTTGACCGGAACTGGGCACAGGCTAGGCAACTATCTTCATAGTGATCGGGAGAGAGGCATTTGTTGCACACTGGATGTTTATCTGTGTGCGGGAACTTGGAGTTGCACTGCGGGCAGAACTTGAATGGACTTCGTTCCATCGACGGTCGGTCCACGTGGTGTCGAGAAGGCCTCACGGCCCGATTCGCCGACCGGAGTGCAACAGATGTTGAAAAAGTATATCGGAACCGAGCGCTGAACAATACCGACGGATCCGAAGGCCTTTTGGCCTTTAGAAAGAGTTTTCTTGATTCCGAACTTGGAGTGTAGGAAAGTACATCCGAACCCAATGGCGGAAAAAAACAATCTGAGGATGGAGAGGATGCCCATGCGCACTGTAGTCCAAGGGAGGAGCCACCTATCTTGTGATACTTCGAAGACTCTTTCAGGACAACAATGTGCAATCATCCGGACCCAACACTAGGCGGCGATCTATGCACAGATATGAATTCAGCAGCCCACATGCCTCGAACATAAATCTTCACATACAAGTAGCAGAGCGAGGGGTACGGCAGCCCCTGCTTCTCTCACGTGTCTCACACACACGAGCACGCGCTCTCTCGACAGCTTACAACCTAACCGATGCAGTCCATGTGAACGCTGACCCTTCAACCTGGTGGAGTAGGCACGGAATAAGCGCTGGAAGTAGGGTGCAGCAGCACCCCCGGAAATAATGATGCTAGAGTTCAGTAGGTATAAGCAATAAAGATGCCTTTAAAAAGTGGGTTTACCTTGTCTCATTTGCTGCACGTTCAAAGACAAAAGTCAAATATCAGGCTACGTCTTACGCGCACATATACTGTCTAGGTTACCAACCCACCTGCTTGCGCGTGTCTGTTAGTAATTCCTGCACAATACTTTAAAGTACACACATGTTCCCATTTTGAAGTCTGTTTAATCGTACAAACAAATCGTCAGAGGGGCACAGGCCGCTCGAAGGCGGACAGACCGATGGGCTCGACTTAACAAGCGCGGTCCCGAAAGTGAAAGAGGAGCGCGCTGCAGTCTGAGCATGGAGATCTCTTGTCTTTAAGGGGCCATGTGTTTTAGAAACATATGGCCCCATAAGATAAGAAAGTGCTTTGCGACAGCAGCAAAGCAGGCGACCCAGTCCGGCTTGGAGGCCACAGGGCATCTACAGAAAACCCTCATTTCCAATGGCAGACGCCAGCCAATGGAAATGAGGAGCGGGGCTTAAAGCCCTTTTCTAAAACTCCTTGTTCACAATAAATCTCGCTGAGGCGATTAGCGCTTGGCGCTGCAGCGCCACGTTAGACCTAAAAACTTGGGCCAACCAGCCCTGCCGTGCATCATAGGGAGTTCCCTTCGTCGAGCGATCAATTTAATGCGTGTGCCTTCGGCCACAGTAGTTTCTCTCACGCAGGACTTTTCATCCCTTGTCTTCTTTATCGGGGTGCATGGTCCCACAAGGACACCCCATGGTAGATTCTATGTTAGGAGCTTCAGGGGAAGCTCCAAGGCCTCATGACCCCAGCCGGCTCCCCAGAAGCCATTGTTCTTGGGCATAGGAGATGGCTGCCTCCTCTTCCACTCCTGCAGGGTGGGAGCAGTTTGAATCATTTGCTTTTGCACCCAGTAGAAGCAAGGTGCCTGGCCTTACCAGCAGTTTGGGGTCTCAGGGATGTGGTCCCCAGATTGAAAATCCACAATAATAAAGCAGTATTCCTAGTCTTGGGGCATGAGGATGGAGTCCTGAGCCTTGGTCCTTTTTTTTTATTTTTTATTCTGCCCGTGGGGAAAATGGATGTGGTCCTAGCAGCAATCCAAGTACAGGGGAGTGGGATTCTACACACACCCCCACTCACCCTGGCATTGTCATAAGAATGTTGCATTGTCCCCTAGGGGCTTGGCCCTTCCCAGGCGCAAATCCAGAACATGCAGCTGAACCTAACACACTTCTCTAGGTCTTTTTACTGCATAATAAAATGTGCACAACTCAGGCCCAGTTGGGCCATATCCCTGGATCTTGGGCTCATTCTGCACCGCTTTGAGCATGCCTCCAGGCCTCCAATGTGTCACACTTTGTTGGGGCTGGTTTCACTGGCTCTCTGCACCAGCTTTTCTTCTTAGTCTGTCTCCTGTGTCTCAATCTTTTGGCATTCTCAAAGTCCATATCTCACACTATAAATGAGATTGAACTTGTCCACGTATGTAAGTGGAATCCTAACAAGGGTTCCACTTACATACGTGGACATCATATACCAGGCCAGCTTCTCACACAAGGCTATCACCCTAGGAGGTCAGAACAGTGTCTCTGGTGGGAGTCTTGCAGAAACCAGTCAGGAAGCATACCAGAGACCAGTAGGTTTTTAGGGGGCAAGTCTAAGGTGCCTTCTGGGTGCATGTATTGGTAAACCCATCACTGGAACCTGTTTGGGTATATCAATACGAGATGTTTGATAGCAAACATCCCTATTTTAGTGAAAACATCATGTAGTATCACCAGTGTCCAGCACATGTTTTAAAATGGCTTCCCTGTCTACTTGCACTGGCAGTAATAGGAATGACCAGCACAGGGGCATATCTGCTCATAGAGTTATGCCCACACATATAATATTCAGCACCCTGCCTTAGGGCTTTGAGGTCAACTGTAGGCGCGACTTATAAATATCACATGCAGTGTCAGGGGACACTGCACACAGGGATGTTGACATGTCTTGTTTTCACTTTTGACTGCACCAAGACACGCAGCCTTCAATGGCAGCCTTGCAAGTGCTTGCTGAGAGGTCCTTTACGGTGGCACAATTAGTGCTACTGCCCTTAGGGACCCTCCTAGGTACCTCAGGCCCTAGGTACCATTTACTAGGGACTTACCGAGGGTGCTAAAAGTTTGCCAATTGGGGAAACAGCTGTACAGTTTTGGGAAAGAGCTCTTGAACTGTGAAATCCCATCAGTTACCAGGCAAAAAGTGTGGATGACCATGTCAAAAGGGGTACTTTCCTACAGGATTCATGACCAATATCAGTGTCCTACAGTTGCAGCATGTTTTGAAAGCTGTAGTTTTAGGAAAGGACATAATTCTCTAGCACAATAGATTTCTCTGTTCTAGGATAGACACAAGGCCAAAGAAAGTGCAAGAAGACATCCGGAGCTTATGATCTTCATCGGAAGGTAGAGAAAGAAAGGAACTCTAGTAGGTGAGCAGAGGTGGCACTTAGATAAAGCTCAACACAGTCATTTTTAGGGTGAAACAGAGCGGCGCAGATCTGCATGGCACCACCTGCCGTCTGCTGGAGTATTTCTAAAAAGCATCTGGACCCAGCATGGCACCTGGGAAATATTCTAATGATGAGGAATCTGCTGTTAGTAGTATCCATCAGAAGTAATAATTTAACGGGGTCACCTGGTGAATAACTTCACAGTAGATCTGAAAACCTCAGCACATTGAATAAAGCAATATTCTAGAATACCTATTATTGATGCATGACGGGGTAAGAAAACTTTCTCCTTCGCAGATGCACCTAAGACACAGGCAAGGAAATGCACTACCTCAGAGCCTTGTTAGTTTGGCAAATCACAAACAAAAACTGAAATTACCATTACAGGAGAGTTCTAGATACGTCTGGTAAGCACCAATGTCTTTTTTGTTTAAAAAAAATATTTTCCAAGTATATAAATATAGGTGAATCACGAGGTCAAGTCCTGAAATCAAGGTGGAGGCACTCCCATGAAACCATAAAACAGAGGACACTGCATAAGACACATGAAGCTTACGTTTTAACCCTCATTTAATGGTGAATAGCAAACAGAGAAATATTTTATGAAAATGGTAAAACTAATGGATGGGACAAAAACATTAGAGGGAAAATACAGACCTTGCCACAAATGTTTTTACTTAAAAATGTTTACCTTATTTGAACTCCTGAGTACATATGATTATAGATGTCATTGTCTTCAAGAACTCCATGCCCATTGTCGTAAAAATAAACTCCAACCTGAAATAAATTAAAAGAAAAGGCTATCACTAGAACAAATGTATCTATTGTCTATTTTTCTTTTTTTTAATGGATACAGATTTTCAACATAGCCTAACCTGCTTGCCGCTGTGTATTCGGTTTCTCCTCAGAACTGGAGTGCTTCCTGTCGTCACCCAAACTCCAGCCAGTGTGTTACTGTAAACTTCATTTTCCTCAATAACGCCTTGTCCTTTTTCATGCTACAACAAAGGAAACAAAAAGCCTTCTCAGTGCTGATATTTTTGAACTAGGTTAGCTTACTGGTTAAGTAATATTATTACATTAGAGTGTGTCAATATTAGCAACTTCCAATTCCAGTCTACCACCTTGTACCAGCCAGTCCAATATCCAACATGGTTAACACAACAATCTAAACCTAAATTTGTTTTCAGTATTTCAACGCAATGTCTTACATCTGGACCTCTGTACTACTTTCTCAACAACTGGCTCCAACACTGGTCTCTAATAGACTCTTCCTCAGAGCTTGCCATTTTTCTGACCTACCTGATGTTCTTTGAAAGTTAACCAGACATTCTGCTAGAACACAGGAAGTGTTCTACATTTTACTGTGCATTTCTTCACTCAGTTTGGAGGCTTGTTTTATGTGACCCCCCAGTCCACCAAAACTACACCATTCATCTCAAGATATGCAGTGCTATGCGGCGATGGAAGCATGATTATACATCAAGCACAAAGGTCTTCATACTTGTACTCCTGGTGGTCAATTGCCTACTGCCTCTCCCTCTTAAAAATCATTTGAGTCTCTCATGGGCTCTATGAATGTCACTGCACATAAGGTGTCGATCTATCATGTATGTGGTTCACCAAGTGAAGAGTGGTGTTCATTTGGACACTTTGGTCATGCATTCCCCAGATGTAGCTCTCCCCGCAGGCTATGCTTTTTTGAGGGAGAAACTTACATCCTTAATGTGCCTGTGCCCAGTAGTTTCTCTCTGAAAAATATTGTACCTGTTGCCTTTGGTAACATTTGTGCTGGACTACTTCCTGTTGTCAGAAAACCCACAGCCAGTGTGTTACTGCAAACATAATTTTCCCCAATAACTTATTATCCTTTTTCATGGAACAATAATAAAAAAAAATACACAAATAAGCTTTTCCAGTGTTGGTATTTCTTTAAGAGATTAGATTACGGAGAAATTAAATTTCCCCAACTGCTTGATTGAGCTGCTCGGGGTCTGGGTGTCTGATCTGGAGAGGATTGCATTTGAGAAGGTCTGGCCTGTTGGGGAGTTAATGGACATCTCAATGAAGGCTGCGTACCAGGGCTGTTTTGGCCCAAGTGGGGGCCACGCAAATTTGTGTTAGAGATATTTGCTGCAGCTTCCATAACACATATTGAAGCAATGGGAAGGCGCAAAAGGGGAAGCAAAGATTACGGACCAGTACATAATACATTGCCCATCAATGCCCATTAGGGGAGATGGGTTGATCTAACGGCTAAGGCGCTCGACCTCGGACCTGGGGATCTGGGTTCGAGTCTCTGTAACGATGCCAAAAACCCCCTGTGATTCTGGGCAAATCACTTAATCTCCCCGTGCCTAAAATGAAAGTGTGTCCTCATGTAACTGGTGCTATGTAAAGCGCTCTGATAACTGATTCGGATCGGTTCTAGTTCGCACTATATAAAACTCTGCAAAAAAGTATGGGTCCCTGGAGGCAAACCTTAGGCAATTCACTTATTTGGGAGTGGCAAAAAGGTCTGCCAGGGTGTGTATGCGGTGGAGGAGAGACCAGTGCCAGGTCACCTGCACTAATTCTGACAGCAGGAGATAGTGTGTGCCACCTTGTTTCTGAAGAGAATACTTTGTGCTCACGTTGTATGTCTTAATAAGCATTACCTGCCCCCAAATGACTGGAAGGAAGGCTTTGACAGCGAGGCATATGGCAAGCAGCTCAAGGTAAATGATGCACCGTCTCTGGTAATGGAGCAGCACTACCCTGTATTGTCATATGGTCGATATGTTAACAACCCCCCCTGCACCCAAGCCATTTAGAAGTGCCCCTGTAGTAATAGTGACTTGCGAAGTGGTGTCTGATTGAGGTAAGGCCTGCCCTGCAGCAGGTAGTGATGGGTATTGGCCTTTACCAACAGAAGATCTGCGCTGTGACCCTCTGCTTTATGCCACTGAGCCAAGGGATTCTTGCAATGGGACCATATGAAGCGTTGCGTGGATACTTTGGCGCTGCAGGAAGCCATCATCCTTAGGACGTACATGACTGTTCTGAATGTGATTTGGCAACTGGACTAAAACAGAGATAAGGGCAATTAGAATGGCAAAACTCTGCTTGGAGTAAGCTTAGCTTATTATTGCATTGTGTATGGATCTGGGAAGGATTAGATTTGAAGGGGTTGTAGATGTGACATGGTGGGATTTATAGCGAATCCAAGACCATGATGCTGGGAGATCACAGCTTCAGCGTGAGCTAGGCACTGTTACTTGCCTCTGCTCTTGATTGACAATTGTCGAGGCAGAGAAACAAATAGTTTCTTACCTGTCCGTGTAGTTTGGCAGCTTGAAGAATTTTGTGGATTCACTATGCTCAGCATTATTCCACCGTCTAGTGGTTGGGTCCGGAATTGTAGTATTTCTTTTTTTTGCTGTTGGTGGGTGTCGACGACATAGTACCATTTGGTGTCCTTCTGTGACGTCGAATGGCTTCCTCCGGAAGCTCCCACCTTTAGTAGCCATCTTCTGATTCTTTTTTTTCACTCTCCTTATAGTTCTCTTCCTTGGCGGAGGATGGTGGGTTCGCTAGTGAATCCAGAAAATTCTTCAAGCTGCAAAACTACAAAGTCAGGTAATAAACTATTTGTTTTGCAGTGTGAATCTTTTCTGGATTCACTATGCTGTGCATAGATCTTGTAGCAGATTGCTAGTCTTGTGGCAGCTGAGTGGAAGATGAACTTTGGTTTGTAAATAGATGCTGTAAGACCGTTTGTCCTACTTGTGCTTCTTTGTTGTTATGTTATGTTAAATACACTTCTATAGCTCACAACTCACCCAGGGGCATATCGGCGCTTACCTAGTGAAAGAAAGAGGAAGAAGTCGGAATCATTTAGTGGGTATGATTTAAAACAAAAAGGTTTTTAACTGTTTCCTGAAAACAAGGTATGAAGTGCATTTACGTAGGGTCATTGGGAGCCGATTCCGATACCTAGGAGCAATGTACGAGAAGGCTCTACCCCCGGTACGGCTGAGACGTATTCGGGGGACCCTGTCGGAGAGCTAATGATTTGGGTCCAAGATTACAACCCGAAATCTGTTTTGTGAGTTTCTTTTGTAAGTACATAGGACCCTTACCATTCAGAGCATTAAAGGTAAGGCAGCAAATCTTGAAAAAGGACAGTTTATTCACTGGTAACCAGTGAAGCGCTCTCAATAAAGAAAGTGAAGAGGAACCTGGAGGGCGGTTTTGTATCATCCTTGCCGCTGTGTTTTGAATCACTTGTAACTTGGAACGCAGTGTCTCGCCCACTTACACCAATAGTGCATTCCCATAATTAAGGCGACTCATCACCATCGCCTGGACCATGGTTCTTCGATGTTTCATGGGCAATTAGGGGAGTATTTTGCGTAAAAGGCGTAAACCATAGTAACAGGAACTAATGGTGGTTGTAATGTGATCCTTCATAGTAAGGGTCTGATCCAATTTTAGTCCAAGATTTTTTACGGACTGAGTTGGATTGGGAGCCGCTCCAAACTGATCGGGCCACTAATCAGCCGTCCAGATGGTGGAAGCTTTACCCAAGAGCATAAGCTCGGTTTTTACCAGGGTTTAGCTGGAGGTAATTTTTCGTCATCCAATTTGAGATGGCAAGCATACCTGCTGAAATTCGTGTTTTCTCATCTTCGAGATGCAAACCGATTGGGAACATCAGCTGAGTATTATCAGCGTAAGAGATTATTTTGAACCCAAAAGGTTTGACAATTTTGGCCAGAGGGGCCATACAAACATTGAAAAGTGTGGGGTTTAGACAAGAGCCCTGAGGCACACCCTTATCTAGCCAAAAGTTCTGAGACAAATACGGTCCTAACATTATGTTTTGCCGTCTGACAGAAAGTTTACAAGCCATTTAGGGCTAATCCTCAGATGCCACATGCGTGTAGTATCTCCACGAGCAGTCGATGAGAAATGGTATTGAATGCAGGAGAGAGATCTAGGAGGATCAGCAATAATGATCCCCCTGCATCCATAACCTGCCTCACGGAGTCATTAACGGCCAAAATGGCTGTCTCCGTGCTAAAACCTGGGCGAAATCCAGATTGTGAGTGGTCTAAGATCGGATTAGATTCTAGGTAGGAGCTTGGTTGCCTATTTATTATAGTTTCCAATTGCTTAGCCAACAGGGGTAGCAGAGATATAGGTCATGACTTGCTGAGCGCCTGGGGGTCGGCAGTAGATTTTTTCAAGATGAGACGTACATAGGCTTCCTTCCAAATGGAAGGGATCATGCCTGATTTAACCGAGCAGTTAAAAATTTTAAGAATTTCCGGCGCACAGCTAGAAGAGGGAAGGGCCATAGTTTTTGGTGGACACAGATAACCTGGCGCACCCGATTTTGCAGACGATAGTAAATTAGCAATCTCGTCAAGCGTAGTTATTTCAAACTGGTCAAGAAAACTAGCAGCTGGAGTTGCCGACTCATCTGGTCCAGTGAATGGTGCTAGGTTCTGAGATTCAGTAGATGAAAAATTTGCATAGATCAGGGAACATTTTTCATGAAAATAGCTAGCTATTGAATGACAGAATTCCTAAGACTCAAATGGTGACTCTTTGCAGGCTTGAGGGGAAACAAAGCCTTTAACTACATTAAATAAAGCTTTAGAAGAGTTATTAGACTGGTCGATTTGATTCAGTATATAGGTTTGTATGGCCGTTTTTATGTTCTGATGGTAGCTACATAGAGCTAGTTTAAAGGCTTGTCTGTCCAATGAGTTTTAACTACTTCTCCATCGTCTCTCGAGCGCCTTGCAATTGGATTTTGACAGTTTTCAGCTCGCCTGTATACCAGGGGGCAGATAGCCGCCGCTGGGCTGGACACTGTTTTTTTTTAGGAATAACTAAATCTAGTGCTGCCACTAACTCGGAGTTAAAACTTTACATCAGAGTCGTTGGAAACATTTTCCCTCATACGGGGGGGGGGTTGGAGGGGGGGGGGGGTGAAACACTTCCTTGAAAGCTTCCAGCGTATGTTTATGCCAAGGCCTACGTAATTCCTTCTTCTTCTGTTCCAAATATCCCGTTGGAGTCAGTACGGACGGTGGTTGATAAGTAAACATGACCATAAGATGGTCAGTCCACGTTAAGGGATATGGAGAATAGCTGCTAAGGTGCTCCATGTTAGTAAAAATTAAGTCCAGGGTGTGACCAGCCCGGTGAGTGGGGTCAGGAACCCTTTGGGATAGACCAATTTGATTAAGGCTAGAGATAAGCTTATTTACCTCTGGGTTAGCGAGGTCTTCCCCATGAAAATTAAAGTCACTTACTGGAGGCCAGGACCTGCATGGCAATATGTTCGATCAGGTAGTTTGAAAAGTTTGCTCTCAGGCCTGGAGGTCGATAAATTAGCGGTCCATTCCAGACGCCCATGGGGGACATGGTGATTTTAAAGATTCCCAATTCCAAGATATCATTGCCTAAGGTGGACATCCATTGCACCTTTAGATGGTTTTTAAAGGCTATAGCAATGCCTCCCCCGGTTTTGCCCACTCTATCTAGATGGATACATTTGTAACCCTCTGGAATGGCCAGGTTGATCGAAGGATGGTTTGCTGGTGTTAGCCAGGTTTCAGTAATGAAACAAAGCTCTGGGGACGGAGAAGAGATCATATCTCATATCTCAATTGGGTGTTTAGCTAGAGATCGTACATTACACAGAATGTTCATTTGAATGTCTACACAGTAATGTTTAGTGAGTGTGTGTACTGAAAACCATGTTGCTGCCATGCAAATGTCTTGGATTGGAGTTTTAGCAAGAAATGCAATAGTTGCTCCTTTTTTCCTTGTTGAATGCGCCTGTGGCGCTTCCTTGTAAAGTTTGTACTGCTTGTTTCTGGCACAATTGTATGGCTTGTATTATCCATATTGCGATTGTGCTCTTGTTACTGATCTTTCCAGAAAACGTGTTGCAAAGGATTCAAAGGAAAATGCTACTTACCAGTATGCATTTGTTCTTGGCATGTAGAGCTGCAGAGTCTCACATTGTGCATTAGATCGCCACCTGGTGTTGGGCTCGGATGATTGCATGTTGTTGTCGTCTTGTAAGAAGTCTTTGTAGTGACGAGATAGGCGACTCCTCCCTTGGACGATAGTGCGCATGGGCATCGACTCCATCCTTAGATTGTTTTTCGCCATGATGGGAAATGATGGAGTTAGTAGAAATAGAAAAAGGGATGTCCATGTGAGTGTATCTAGTTAAAATAGAACTGGAACAGATACAGGGCCCCGGGGAGGCGGGTGGGCGTGTGAGATTCTGCAGCTCTACATGCCAAGAACAGATGCATACTGGTAAGTAGCATTTTCCGTTCGAGGCATATAAGCTGCAGATCTCACACTGTGCATCGATTGTACAGCAGTGTCTCCCCTAGCGGTGGTCACCTGTATCTGTTGCAGTAGTTTGAAAGAGTTTTGAGGACAGCTTGGCCTACTGCAGCTTGCTGCTCGGCTTGCACATCAACACAGTAGTGTTTAGTGAAGGTGTGTGCTGTAGACCATGTTGCTGCCTTGCAGATGTCTTCTTGGGGAATGTTCCCTAGGAAAGCCATGGAGGCTCCTAGTTTGCGTGTGGAGTGCGCTCTAGGAGTAACTGTTAATGTAAGTTTTGCTTTGTGATAGCATATTTGTATACATTTTACGATCCACCTTGCAATTCCAGCTTTAGAGATGGGGTTGCCTTTATGTGGTGGAGAGAAAGCTACAAACAGTTGCTTTGTTTTACGAAAGGATTTGGTCCTATTAATGTAATAGAGAAGAACTCTTATTACATCTAGTGTGTGCAGAGCTCTTTCTGCTACAGAGTCTGGGTTTTGAAAAAACACTGGCAACTCTACCGATTGATTTAGATGAAAAGGAGTAATTACTTTAGGAAGGTATTTCGCATTAGTCCGTAGAACCACCTTGTTACGGTGTAATTGTACAAATGGTTCTTGTATAGTGAAAGCTTGAATCTCACTAACTCTCCTAAGAAAGGTAATAGCAATAAGGAAAGCGGTTTTCCATGTAAGGAATTGCAGTTCACACTTATGTAAAGGTTCAAAAGGGGGCCCCATGAGCCTGGTAAGAACAATGTTTAGGTTCCACACTGGAGAGGGTGGTAACCTAGGAGGAATGATTTGTTGTAATCCTTCCATAAAAGCTTTGATTGCAGGTACTCTAAATAACACATGTTGTCTATTTTGTAGATATGCTGCAATTGCTGCAAGATGTAAACGTATAGATGAATATGCTAGATTACATTTTAGTAAATGGAGAAGGTAACAGATGATATTCTGGATGGAAGCATCTAGAGGATCAATTTGATTATTAGTGCAGTAAATGGCAAATCTCTTCCATTTTGCAGCATAGCAAGCTCTAGTAGTAGGTCTTCTGGCTTCGTTAATGATATTCATACAGTCTGGTGGCAGGTTAAGGTAACCAAACTCTAAGACTTCAGGAGCCAGATTCAGTTGACCTGGATCTGGATGTCTGATGTCTCCATGGTTCTGCGTTAGCATGGATGGTATCAGACACAGTCTTTGGTGTGGAACTAGAGAGAGTTCTAGCAATGTGGTGAACCAAGGTTGGCGTGCCCATGTGGGAGCTACTAGGATCAATTTGAGAGATTGTGGTCTCAGCTTGCGTACTACTAGTGGTATTAGTGGGATTGGCGGAAAAGCGTACGCAAATCTGCATGACCAGTTCATTAATATCAAATTGCCCTTGGACAGCGGGTGTGGAAACCTGGCGGCGAAGGTTGGGCATTTTACGTTTTCGTGTGTGGCAAACAGATCTATGTCTGGATGACCCCACTTGTGAAAGAATGGTAGAAGAACTTGCAGATGTAGTTTCCATTCGTGAATCTGTTGTGTTTGTCGACTTAACAGATCTGCTATCTGATTGTGAACTCCTGGAAGGTGTTCTGCAAGCAGATATATCTTTTGTGAAATGGCCCCTCTCCAAATGTTCTGTGCGAGCTGGGACAGTTGCAGGGAATGTGTGGCTCCTTGTTTTCGAATATAGTACATGGCTGTCATGTTGTCCGTCCAGATCAAGACAGCTTTGTTCTGTACATGTACTTGTAAGGAATTTAGTGCTAGGAATATTGCTAGCAGCTCTAGGTGATTGATGTGAAGCACCTTTTGTTGAGCGGTCCATTTTCCCCGAGTTGTAAGGTAGAGCAGATGGGCTCCCCATCCTGTGAGGGATGCGTCTGTTGTCAGTATTACCAGTGGCACAGGTTCAAGGATCGGCCGCCCTCTGGACAAGTTTTTGGTGTTCCACCACTGCAGAGAGAGATGTGTGCGGCTGTCCACAAACACCAGGTCTGTAAGTTGTCCTTGAGCCTGATTCCACTGATGTGCTAGACATCCCTGCAATGGACGCATTTGCAGTCTTGCATATGGTACAATAAAAATGCAAGATGCCATCATGCCTATTAGTTGCATGAACACTCTGGATGGGAGAGAGTGTTGGTTTTGAAACTGTGTGAGTAAGGCTTGAATGCGCTGTATCCTAGCTGGACTAGGATAAGCTAGAGCTGTATCAGTGTTTATGGTAGCCCCTAGGTATTGATGTACATGAGAGGGCTGGAGATGTGACTTGGTGTAGTTGATTGTAAACCCCAATTCGTGCAGTGTTTGAATTGTTTGAGATGTGTGTTGGACACACTGATTGAATGATTTGGCTTTTATGAGCGAATCATCTAAGTATGGGAAGACTTGGATATGTTGTCTTCTGAGATGTGCTGCTACTACTGCTAGGCAATTTGTAAACACTCGTGGTGCAGTTGTGACCCCGAATGGAAGGACTTTGAACTGATGTTGTTGTTCTTCTAGTACAAATCTGAGATACTTCCTGTGAGAAGGATGTATGTGAAAGTAAATCTCCTTGAGGTCTAATGTGGTTAGGAAATCGCCTTGTTGCAACAATGGGAGCACTTGTTGTAAAGTGATCATGTGAAAATGATCTGAGTGTATGTAGAGATTGAGAGGCCTTAGGTCTAGAATTGGTCTTCGTGTTCCGTCCTTTTGGGGTATTAGGAAATAGAGTGCGTAAACCCCTGTTCCTTGATGTCGCAACGGAACTAGCTCTATTGCATCTTTTTGCAGCAATGAGAGAACCTCTTGTTGGAGCAGCGTTAGATGTTCTGTGAACATTGGACGTTGTCTGGGTGGTATATGTGATGGGGTAGCCGTAAGCTCTAGGCAGTAACCATACTGGATAATTTGTCTACCCACTTGTCTGTTTTGATGGAATTCCAGACAGGTAGGAACTGTGTTAGTCTGCCCCCTACAGGAGTGGAATGCTGTTGGGGAAGCAGAAGGAAGTCACTGTTTTGTGTTGGGAGAGGTTTGTTTATTGTTATTTCCACGACCTCTTCCCTTGTTGTTTTTGCCTCTGTAGCCTCCTCTAAAGTATCCTCTATTGGAGGATGTTTGTGTATTTATTTTAAAGGAAGTGGAATTGTCTGCTCCAGCTTGTTTGCAAAACTACAATTTGTCCTCATAGGAGTCACTTGAATACTTTTAATAAATTCTTAATTGGTCACAACAGTGAACCATCATTTAATAAATGCAAGGAAGATACAGTATTTACTGTTTTTTATTCTTTGGAAATTATTTTCTTTATCAAAACACATACAAATTGGCAACATCGATACTACTCTATACTGGTTTCGTTTCTAGTAGTATACAACACCTTTTGTTTTTTAACATGGGAAAACAAAATACCACGCAGAGAGGAATTAGTCTCAATAGACTTCATTCATTATAACAACACAAAAAGGCTGTGCAAATGACAACAAAGCGGTGTTAGGCGTCGACGTTTCGGTCCCTCGACGGTTTATAAAATCCATAGGACCATCATCAGGACAAGTTGCTCAAATCTATATACATGTAAATACAAAAATCAATGGCACACTTCTCGCATACTAGGTATCGTCTAGTCACCCCAAGGCGAAAACAAACAAAGGACATGCACCCTACGTGTAACAGAAAGGTGTTCAAACAATAACACCAAAACCCACACATAACAACCAGTGCACTGTGATGGTCTTACTCCCTACACACAACAATTAAAAAGTCTTACCAAGGACCTCCAGCCGGAGGTTCTAAGCCCTATAAGGACAGCAAGTGTCTGAATATCTAAAAAGGTAAAGGTAATACCAACGTCAGACTTATCCCTAAATATAAATCAATTTATATAAAGAAAGAAACACATAAACTTTATACTCACAGAAACAGCTACAATCAGTCAATCGGGTAATTTTATAGAAATATGTATGTTGGCCCTGTATCAATACATAAAGGTGAGTTAAATGTCAGTAACCCTCTCTAAATTAGACTTCCTTCACCAAAACTGACCAGCACCCTTCAAATACAAAGGTGGAGTACTCACAGCCAGAACAAATCAGGGGCGTATAGTACCTGCAATCGAAAAAACTTGTTAGTAAGTCAAAGCCCGTCACGCTGAATTAACCAACTACGGCATTGTACAAGCTCTAATCTGTATTTCACCGGACCGTGTAACTGGACCCTGACACTTACTTTATGTAAGACGGTGCTTCGCTCGGTTTCCTCTCCACTCATAAATCCACGAATGACGAGCTTGTTTGCAGCCTCCTCTGCAGAAGGAGTGACGAAAGGAGCCTCATGCTTGGGTGGACTGCAGAGCTCCCATAGACTTTGCTGTGTCAGTGTCTTTCTTCAAGTGCTGTGTCTACCTCTGGACCAAACAATTGTTATTGGTTGAATGGTTTATTTAAGATAGTAGTTTGAACTTCTTGCTTAAATCCTGAAATGTGTAGCCACGCGTGACGTCTAAGGAGGACACTGGTGTTTATTGCTCTGGATGCAATGTCTGCTACATCAAGTGCGCATTTAATGGGGGAATTCGATATAAGCTTACCCTCTTGTATGAGGTCATTTGCTTGTGACTTATATTGGTCAGGTAGATGTTGTAAGAGCTTCTCTAACTGATCATAGTGAGCCCTATCGTATCTTGCGAGGAGGGCCTATGTGTTAGCGATGCACCATGTATTGCTAGCTTGGGCAGCTATTCTTTGCCCTGAAGCGTCTATGATCTTTGATTCTTTATTAGGTCGTACAGGATATTTAAACACTTCTGATGCATGCTTAATGACTCCTTTAATCATTGGCAGTATTTGCACAGATTTTTGGGAGTGTTCAAAAGTGTCTAATAAGAAATCTGCCTCTGCCTCATCTGAATGCATAGTGACATTGGGATAGATGGCAGCCCTATTAATTAAGTGTCCAAACCCAATATTGTCTTCTGGAGGAGAAGGTTTAGATGGATATGTATGTGGGACTGGAATATCTGGTATATCCTGTGGGTTTGGATACTCCCAGTCTGGTGAACCTGTTGGGTAGGGAAAATGGTCATCTGGGTCTCTGCTTCCCCCCATGCTATACTCATCATCATCAACATCCTGAGGAGGTGTATGTGGTGGAGAATGAGGAGGAGAATTTTGAGGTGAAATGTTTTGGGGAAGGTGATACAGGAGAAGAAGGGTACATAGGAGATGTGGCAGAGTCCTTCTTCTTGACAGGCACTGGAGGTGTAGGTGCTGTATCTGACTTCCTCTTCCTGTGTGGTGTAGTGGAACATGTCCTGTTTCTGGATCAATGTAGATCTTTTTTTGTGAAAGACCTGGTTGGAAAAGCTCCTCTTCTTGAGGCACAGCCTTTGGCGCCGATTTTTTCGGTTCAGAACCTGTTTGTTGCTTGTCTTTAGCCTTAGGAGCTAATGTTGAGTCCTTTGGCGTAGATTTCGGCACTGAAGATATTGTCTTTGGAGCAGAAGCCTGTTTCGTGGACTTGGAAGCAGGCTTTGTCTGTTTCGGCATCCAGGGTATCTGCGTCAGAGTGGAAGCTGTTTTCGGGGCATCGGAAACAGGCTTTGTTGTTTTTGGAGCTGCTTTGTCTCTCGGAGTCGACGGTTTCGGAGTGTCTTTCGGAACCGACACTTCTTTTTGTTTCAATGCCGAGGGAGCAGGTGGTATCAGCACATGCGGTCTGCTCGGTATGGAGCTACCGAAAGGCTTTATTATTTTCTTCAAAGCCGGGCTCGATGGAGGGGCTTTCGAAGTGTTTTTTCAGTCTCGACTGGGCCCCGTTGGCGGAGTGTTGACCGTGGCCTTCGATTTTGGTGTTTGGGCTGGGATAGAGGCAGTGGTACTTAAGCGTTGACCCGAAGGTATGGAGTCATCGGGGTCATCTGCCTTGGATACGATCTGGAGATCATCAGAATCTTCATCTGGACACATGGACCTTCGTCGAAGATATCCACCAGTTCGGGAGCTGATCTCTGCATATCGCGTCGACGGGCCTTCCGATCTCGAATGGTCTTTTTTAATCGAAAGGCTGTGCAGCTGGATTTGTCGTGTTCTGGCGATAAGCACAGGTTACAGACTTCGTGATGGTCACTGTGTGGCAATTTTTCTCCACACTCGGGGCATCTTTTGAATGGCGTCCTTTCCATGAGTGGTAGACCTCACGGCGTGGGTAGGCCCAACGGGCCGCGTCGACGACCGGAATCGAGCAGATTATGTTGAGTCGATGTTTAACGGTATTGAAAGTTGTTTGGTGAAGTTTCAATAACATTTTTACACATCGAAGTACTTTAAAAGTAGATTGCGAACCGGAGCGGAAAAGTTTCATCCGAACACAGTGGCGGAAAAAAACAACCTAAGGATGGAGTCGATGCCCATGCGCACGATCGTTCAAGGGAGGAGTCACCTATCTCGTGACTACAAAGACTTCTTCCAAGACGACAACAACATGCAATCATCCAAGCCCAACACTAGGTGGCGATCTAATGCACAGTGTGAGATCTGCAGCTCATATGCCTCGAACTAACTGTTTCGTCTTTTTGTGTTCTTTAGTTTGTCACGTGTGTGCAAAGCTCTTTCCGCTTTGTCCTTAGGGTTTTGAAAGAAACTTGGTATTTGTATACTTTGATTGATGTTAAATCTTGACACCGCCTTTGGCATGAATTGCGGATCTGTCCTCATGACAATCCTGTTACTATGTATTTGGAAGCAGGGTTCTTGTAGTGTTAGTGCCTGCAATTCACCCACTTTGCGTAAGGATGTTATTGCCACTAAAAATGTTGTCATTATTGTAAGCATTTATAGCAATGCATTGTGTAGTGGTTCGAAAGGTGCTCTCATCATTTGCGCTAAAAATATGTTCAGATTCCAAGTTGATGCAGGTACCCTTTTTGGTGGTGCAATCCTCTTTGCATCTTTCAGGAACCTTTTGACCACATGTGAGGTGAAGAAGCTCTTCCCGGATTCCCCTCTTGTAAACGCAACAATTTCTGCTAACTGTACATTTAGTGATGTGAAACATAATTTACTTTGTAGTAAATGTGTGAGGTATTGTAGAACTGTTCTTTCTTTTGTAATCATTCTTGATAGACGCTTTTGAAGACACCATTGGGTGTAACTTTTCCATTTTGCTGTATAACACTTTCTAGTTGTTGGTTTCCTAGCTTCTCTTAGAACAGCCATTGTGCTTTCTGGTAGTTTGAGATGTGAGAATTTTAAGTCCTCAGGGGCCATGCCGCTAGGCCTAAGCTCTCTGGTGCTGGATGAAGCACTTTCCAGCTGTGCATTATTAGCAAATCTTTTCTTTTTGGAAGTTTGTGCATTGTACCTTGTGAGATTTCCATTAGTTCTGAGAACCACATTTGTCTGGCCCATTGTGGTGCTATGATAATCATTATCATTTTGCCGATTCTGCATTTGCTGATCATTTTGTTCAGTAATGGTATTGGGGGGAAAAGCGTACGCAAATATCCCTGACCAGTCTATCCATAGCGCATTGGCAAGGTTGCCTGGATGTGAAGTTTTGGCATTTTGCATTGTGGGGTGTTGCAAATAAGTCTATTTGTGGTGTTCCCCACTTTTTGAAAATTCTTTGCACTTCTTTTTGCTGAAGTTCCCACTCGTGGGATGATGTTGTTTGTCTGCTCAGTCTGTCTGCTTCTAGATTGTCTTTCCCTGGTAGGTGTATTGCTAAAATGTATATTTGTTGTGGAATTGTCCATCTCCAAATCTGCTGCTGTAGAGTTGAGAGTGCTACAGGCTGAGTCCCTCCTTGTTTGTTTATGTAAAACATAGTTGTGGTGTTGTCTGTTTGTATCAACACCATTTTCCCTTTTCTGAAAGGCTTGTAAGGCTAAGAACACAGTTTTTAGTTCCAAGATATTGGTGTGTTTCACCGCATCCTGGGGTGCCCATAATCCCCTTCCTTTGAGACTGTCCATGTGTGCTACCCATCCTACTAGGGATGCATCTGTTGTTATGGTCACTGTTGGAGTTGGAGGTGTGAAAAATCTCCCCTGTGCTATGTTTCTTTTGTTCCACCATGCAATCTCCTGATGTACTCTGTGACAACCACTAGATCCTCCCAGCTCCCTGTAGCGTGTGACCATTGTACTTGGAGCCATTCTTGAATTGGTCTCATGTGTAGACAAATATTGAGAACTAAATGAATGCATGAGGCCATCATTCCTAGTAATTTCCCCACCGTCCTCACTGTCAGATGATGCCCCTTCTGGTATAGATAAGTCTCCTTCAATAAAGCTGATCTCCTTTTCTCGCTGGGGAATGCTTTCCCTAACACAGTGTTTATTTCTGCACCCAAGAACACCTTGCGTTCCGGTTCTATTGACTATTTTTCCCAGTGTATGGCGGAACCCAGTTGAACTAGTGTGTCTATCACTTGTTGTATATGCTGTTTGCATGGGCTGTTTGCGTTTGCTCTTACTAACCAGTCATCTAGATAGGGGTAACCATGAATTCCTTGCCTTCTGAGATGTGCTGCCACTGCTGCCAGGCACATTGTGAACACCCTTGGTGCTGATTTTAGACCGAAAGCAAGTACTTTGAACTGGTAGTCTTGTTTGTTCACGACAAATCCTAACATTGATTTGTGTTTTATGTTTATTGGGATGTGTAAATACGCATCCTTTAAGTCTATTGTTGTCATGTAATCTCCCCTTTGCAACTGGGGTAACACCTCTTGTAGTGTAGTCATTTTGAATCTTTGAGTTTTTATAAACTTGTTTAGAAACCTTAGGTCTAATATTGGCCGTAATGTTCCATCCACCTTTGGAAATGGGAAGTATGTTGAATATACTCCATTGATCTTTTCTCTGTGCGGTACATGTGCTATTGCATGTTTTCCCTGAAGTTCTTTCACCTCTTTGACTAGGTGAGATAACTTCTTTTGAATGTGTCCTTTGCTTTGACCTCTTGTGTGGAGGTTGTTTTGTCAACTCTATAAAGTAACGGTACTGTATTATGTTTAGTATCCACTTGTCTGTTATTTCTCTCCCCTTTTTTGGAAAAGTTTAATCTGCCTCCTACTGGAGTACTATGTTGGAGGAACTGTAAACTGGTTTTCTCTTGTTTTGGTAACTGCTTCTTTTTCGTGTGTACTCTCACTGGTGTTGTTTGTGAGTGTACCTCCTTGTGAGTGCAGTCACTTGGTAGAGGTTTGTTGTGCACCTCATTGTGGCTAACCTCTGCCTTGATATTGCCAGCTTTGTTGCTGACCCTGTTGTGTGCCCTGGTTTCCAGCTTGGTATGTCTGCTGGTAATATTGATGTGAGGTAGTAGATTGGTGTGTACCTCTTCCTGCTGGTCTTCTTGATGGTGTGCCTCTACGCATGCCTCTGGCCTGCAGAGCCCCCATGGATCTTGCGGTTTCATTGTCCTTTAATTGATTTAGCTTTTCATCCACCACCGTTCCAAACAATTGTTCTCCATTGAATGGTGAATTAATGATGTTGCTTTGCACTTCTGGCTTGAAGCCTGAGATTCTAAGCCATGCGTTCCTTCTTTCTGTGTTGCCAATCATTATTTGTCTGCCAGATGTTTCAGCAGCGTCAAAGGCTGATTTGAACATTTATTAGCAATGTTTTTTCTCTCTTCCATCAGGTGGTTAGCTGTGTTTTGCAATTGTTCTTGTAGGTTTTGCAACAGTCCTCCTACCTCCTCCCAATGTTGGTACGCATGCCTGTTTAGCAGTACATTTGAATTTGCTATGCGCCACTGATTAGCTACGCTTCTCTCTACCTTCCTTCCTACGAGGTCCATCCTCTTGCTTTGTCTGGAGGTGGTCCCATTGTAGTAAGTACATTTACTCTTTTCCTTGCTGTTGAGGCAATATTAGAGTCAGTTGGCACTGATCCCATGATGTATTTTTTTCTCTGCCCTCGGTGTTATAGCCTTGCATGTAGCAGGCTCTTTGAATGCCTCTTTTCCCAGGTCTAAGACAGTAGACAGCATTTGCAGAAATTGATTCCTTGATTGTGTAGGCATCAGTCTCTCTAATAAAAAACATGACTGAGGTGTTTCTTCCGCTAACTGAACCCCATAAGTTTCTGCAGCCTTTTTAATCACCCGATTGTACATGCAGATGTCATTTGGGGGTGATGGCCTCTAAGGATATGATTCCACAGCCTCCTCAGGTGATTGGGCGTTGAGATCTTGCCATTGGAGCCTTGATTCTCCAAGTTAGACGATTCTGCGTAAGCTTGTTCGCCTTCCTCAACATCTTCCCCAAAGAAGAATGAACCTTCCTCTTCTTCTTCTATCAGTTCGGAGGTTCTTGGCGGTATTGGTTCTTCGGCAACCCTTTCAGCTTCCGTTTCTCTCGTTTTTGGCGGTATCTTGAATTGCTTCAAGCTTTCGTCGAAGTCTTTTTTAAGTTGAAGGATATTTGCCATTTCAGCTTCGAGCCTTCTCTTTTCTCAATCTTTGCCTTGTGTGTTGCGGCGTCGAGATTTTCAGATTTTCTCTTTTCGGCAGACTATGCCGAACCGTTTGTCGAGGTCTGTTTCGGTCTCTATTTCTTCGATGCCGAGGCGTCTTTTTCCAGTCTGCCTTTCGACATCTTCGTTCTTTCGAGGACCTTTGCCGTTCCGGAGTTCTTATCCAAGGATCCTACTGACTGTTTTTGTTTCGATGCAACTGCGGTCACCGAATACTCAGACGCTGAGGATGCCTTTGGAGGTCTAGAATCTGATTTTCGAGACTTCTAGTTTTTTCGAGGTCGCCGACTCTTACCTCCTACAAAGTCTTCTTCTCGACTTTCACTACCACGACTTCCCTTTCCTCGTTGCCTTCTGGTCCTTCGGTGACGTTATCTTCTTCCTCATTGGAGAGGCCCAGGTCTGTCAGCGATAACGGTGGTCTTTGGCCTTGCATGTTGTAATTGGCTCGTCGCTGCCTTTCTCTTACCCTCAACATCTTCAGGGTGAAGACTGAGCAGGAGTTACAGCTGTCGCTTTGATGATCCAGAGGCAGGCACAGATTACAGACCGGGTGCTGATCCTTTTGAGCTTGTTTGTGGTGGCAGTTCTTACAGAACTTGAACGGCGTCTTGTCCATTACTGCGCCCAAGGAGATCCATGCATGCGCGTTCTCCGATCATCAACAAAGTTCTTGATTTTTTCCCTTCATCGAATTGCGGTTGTCGTAGATTTAAAGTTGAAAGTGGAAGACACCGTTCTATCGATTTTTCTTTGATTTTCAACGATTCTCTCTCCAATCTCCGAAGCGTCTCCGTATCTATCCAGACCCAACAGCGGAAAAAAATAATCTGAAGATGGCTACCAAAGGTGGGAGCTTCCGGAAGAAGCCAGTCAACGTCATAGAAGGACACCAAATGGTACTACGTCATCGACGCCCACCAACAGCGAAAAAAAAAAAAAAAAAAAAAAAGGAGAACAAATACTACAATTCCGGACCCATCCACTAAATGGTGGAATAATGCATAGCATAGTGAATCCAGAAAAGATTCACGCTGCAAAAACACAGATATCCCTCCACTTTAGATGAGCATCAACCACTGTTGGGCACTGAGGGAACCATCTTTCTTGTGGATGAGGATGAAAAAAAGAGTAGGTACTCTTGCCCTGGTGGTTAAAGGACACTCTTTCTAAGGCTCCTTTGTGGAGGAGCACTTGGACTTCTTCCTCTAGAAGTTTGCGATATTAGCTTCAGAGGCCATCTGTGTGGGATGGGATGGTGGGAGGTGTCAGAAGATCTAGGCAGTGTTTGTGTTAAACCACCACCAATACCCACTGATGTGATTTCTTCACAGTGAGAGATGAAATCCTGCTACTTCCTAATTTCCTTGTGAAGTGTGACCAGGAAGGTTGGAGGGGGTGTTTAAGCAAGTGTCTTGAAGTGGAGGCCCCTTTAACGGAGAGACTCCTTGAATTGCCTTTATAACTCCTTTATAGATCCCTAGAATAGCACCTGATTGTCTGTGGCTGCCTCCAATATGAATCAGAAAAGGTGGCTTTAGTGCCTCCTCAAGACTGCTAGATCTGAAAGGAGCCTTTGGAAGCCAGAGAGTATTAAGGGCACCAATTAATTTGTATATTTCGATGTCCTTATTTATTTTCTCTAGCATCTTCCTTAGCATCTCATCAATAAGGAGCATAAAAAAGCAGGTAAAGGAGACACTGCTGAACGCACAAGTTACTACTTGTGTAACGATATATCTGTAAGAGACATTAGTTAGCATTAGATTCCTTACCTTAGAATATCCCCAGGCATCAGACTGGATCCGGAAATGTTTGCGTAGCAGTACCCTTGCACGTCGGTAGGCGTCGTCTGCGGCTCCGCGTCCGCGTCGTAGGCGCCGTGATGACGTCGTCGGAGTACTTAGATGCCGCCTCCGCGTGCTGACGTCAGTTCTTAGACACAGCTTTTCCGCGCCAGAAACGCAGAGCCATGTTAAAAAAACAACACTGGTGCCATTGAAACTAGGGCCCTGAAAGGGGACAACCCTAACCCTAGATATTGGTTCGCAGAACGGGGAGGATGGGTGGGTCGGTAAGGAATCTAATGCTAACTAATGTCTCTTACAGATATATCGTTACACAAGTAGTAACTTGTGCATCTGAAAGAGACACGTTAGCATTAGATTCCTTACCTTAGAATAGATACCCCAGCAATACCAACCCCGGTGGTGGGTCTGCGAACCAATAATCACACCAGAAAGTCCTGGAGGACGGAACGGCCAAAGAAGCCATCCCTCCGGACTTGGCTGTCCAGGCAGTAGTGTCTTGCAAACGTGTGCAGCGATGCCCACGTAGCTGCCTGACAGATGTCATGTAAGGGCACACCCCTGCCCATGGCAGTGGTAGTCGCCGTCGCTCGGGTAGAATGAGCCTGCAGTCCAACCAGGGGCTCCTTCCTAGCCAAGGAGTAGCATGCCTGGATACACAGGATGATCCACCGGGAGATGGTCCTCTTGTGCACCGCTTTCCCCTTCTTAGCGCCCACGTAACCAACAAAGAGTTGGTCATCCACCCGGAACTAGCATGTGCGATCCAAGTAGAATGAGAGCGCACGTTTTGGGTCCAGACGGTGGAGCCGCTCTTCCTCTTTAGAGGGATGCGGTGGCGGGAAGAAGGTTGGCAAGGTGATAGACTGCCCGATGTGAAAGGCCGTGACAACCTTGGGCAGGAAAGAAGGTTTGGTACGAAGCACCACTTTGTCCGGATGGACAGAAAGGAAAGGCTGAGTACAAGAAAGAGCCTGGAGCTCACTCACTCTCCTGGCAGAGGTGATGGCAACCAGGAAAGCAGTCTTCAAGGTCAGAAGGCGAAGAGGACAGTTGTGAAGTGGCTCAAAGGGAGCGCACATCAGGAATGTTAAAACCAGGTTCAAGTCCCACTGAGGCATCACAAACGGAACAGGAGGAAACGTGTGTGTGATGCCCTTAAGAAATCTGTTTACAATAGGGGACTTGAACAAAGAAGGCTGATCAGGTAGCCTGAGAAAGGCTGAAAGGGCAGAAAGGTAGCCCTTGATAGTGCCCAGAGCAGAGCCCTGCTGGGCAAGGGAAAGAAGGAAGAGAAGAACCTCCGAAAGAGGGGCAGAAAGAGGATCCACAGCCTTTGCTGTGCACCATGCCACAAATCTGTTCCACCTGCAGGCGTATACCGACTTTGTGGAGGGACGCCTGGCTGCCAGAATGATGTTACAGACTTCAGGAGGCAAGTCAAATGGCCTCAACTGTTGCCGCTCAATCTCCAAGCATGGAGGTGGAGACTGGACAGGTTCGGGTGGAGGACCGTCCCCTGCTGTTGCGACAGAAGGTCCTCCTGAAGAGGCAGACGAACCGGGGGATCGACTGACAGACTGAGTAGCTCTGGATACCAGTACCTTCGAGCCCAGTCCGGAGCCACAAGGATGACTTGGGCCCGGTCGCGCTTGATCTTCTTCAGCACTCTGGGCAGAAGTGGTATAGGCGGAAAGGCGTACAACAGACCGCAACTCCACTCGCGACGAAAAGCGTCGCCAAGTGAGTGCCGCCTTGGAAATTCCAACGCGCAGAACTGATGACATTGCGCGTTCTCTTTGGTGGCGAATAGATCTAACCAAGGCTCTCCCCATCGCTGAAAGAGGCCTTGCGCCACGTCAGAGTTCAGACGCCATTCGTGATCCATCATGCACCGACGGCTGAGCTCGTCCGCCCTGGCGTTCAGAGAACCTGCCAGGTGTTGAGCCACCAGGGTCACGCCCTGGCGTTCCAGCCATTGCCAAAGGCGAAGAGCCTCTTGACAAATGATCGACGACCCCACCCCGCCTTGTTTGTTGCAGTACCACATGGCGGTGGTGTTGTCCGTGAACACCTGCACTACACTCCCCCGGACAGAGGGGAGGAATGCCTTCAGTGCCAGACGAATCGCCCTGAGCTCCAACAGGTTGATGTGGAGCCGGGTCTCCGCCGGAGACCAGAGGCCTCTGATCTCCGCCTCTCCCAAGTGGCCTCCCCAGCCCTGGAGGGACGCGTCCGTCACAACTACGTGCTCCGGTTGGGGAAGGGAGAGGGATCTGCCGCTGACCCAATCGCGGTCCGTAAGCCACCACTGCAGCTGTCTCGCAGTGCCCTCCGAGATCAGGACGTGGTCGGACAGGTTGCCCTGATGCTGGGCCCACTGAAACTTCAGGTCCCACTGCAGAGCCCGCATCCGCCACCTGGCGTGATGCACCAGTAGGATGCAGGAGGCCATCAGCCCCAGAAGCCGCAGCGTCAACCTGACCGAAACCCGGGATAACGGCTGAAAGATGGGAATTAGAGCCTGAATATCCCGGATCCGCTGTTCGGGCGGATAAACCCGAAACCGCGCCGAGTCGAGAACCGCTCCGATGAACAGGAGCTTCTGAGAGGGGCACAGGTGTGACTTCGGCACATTGATGGAGAACCCCAGTTGGTTTAGGAGGTCTGCCGTCGTCTGGAGGTGGCTGACTACTGTCTGGGGCGAGCCCGCCTTCAACAACCAGTCGTCGAGGTAGGGGAAGACTGAAACCCCTAACCTGCGCAGATGAGCTGCGACCACCGCCATCACCTTCGTGAACACCCGTGGGGCGCTGGTAAGGCCGAAGGGGAGCACGGTAAACTGAAAGTGCTCGTGGCCCACCATGAACCGCAGGTAGCGCCGGTGGGCAGGCAGGACGGGGATATGAAAGTAAGCGTCCTGCAAGTCCAACGCTACCATCCAGTCTCCTGGGTCCAGGGCAGCCAGGACCTGAGCCAGTGTCAGCATCTTGAACTTCTCCTTCCGGAGGAAGCCGTTGACGTCCCGTAGGTCCAAGATAGGGCGTAGGCCCCCTTTGCCCTTCTTGAGTACCAGAAAGTAGTGGGAGTAGCAACCACACCCTACTTCTGGCCCAGGAACGCGCTCGATGGCCCCCTTGGCCAAGAGGGCCGTAACTTCCTCCTGCAGAAGTCGCAAGTGATCCCCCGATACACGGTGGTTCTGCGGTGGCATGGCTGGAGGAGTCGCCTCGAAGGGGAGGGAGTAGCCCCTCCGGACGATCTGCAGCACCCACCTGTCCGACGTGACAGTGCGCCAGTGGAGGTGGTGATGGCGAACCCTGCCTCCCACCGGCGTCACATGGGCCTGAAAGCACGGACTAGGAGGGTTTTGAGGCGGATGCTGCGGGGGAAGGTGTGGACTGACCTCGCCGCTGCCCCCGACCACCTGGACGGCGGTTCCCACGGCCGCCACCGCGTTGGGCATTGCCCTGCGGCGCGTGGCTGGCGGCACGTGTGGGCGCACCCCTTCCGTGGCCACGAAAGGAGTGATAGGCAGCCGATTGCTGGCGCTGGCCCGAGAGGCCTAAGGACTTGGCCGTAGCCCTGGAGTCCTTAAAACGCTCAAGCGCATGGTCTGCCTTGTCGCCAAAGAGGCGACGGCCATCGAACGGCATGTCCATAAGCGTGTTCTGGACATCTGCCGAGAAGTTGGGGGACCTCAGCCAGGCGTGGCGTCTGACCGCCACCGTCGTTGCCATCGCTCTACCCAGCGAGTCAGTGGTATCCAGCCCACACCGAATGGAATACTTGGCTGCATCCCGGCCCTCCACAAGCGCTTGGCCGAGTTTGGCCCGTACCTCCAACGGACACTCTGGCAGCACTTCCGCGACCTCATCCCACACAGAGTGGGTGTAACGTCCCAAGAGGCAGGCGGTGTTAGAAGACCGCAGGCCGAGGCTAAGTGATGAGAAGATCTTCTTCCCATACTGGTCATACCTCTTGGATTCCCAGTCCGGGGGAGCGGACGGGAATGCGGTCTGGGAATTGGAGGCCTGGATGACCAGGCTCTCGGGGGTAGGGTGGGAGGACAGGAAACATGGGTCGCCCGGGGCTGGGCGGTGGCGTCTGGCCACGTTCCTATCTACGGGCGAACCCGTAGCGGGCTTGGACCAAGTGCCCAGCAGAACGTCGGTCAAGGCCTCATTAAAGGGCAGCAGAGGCTCGGCCGAGCTTGACTGCGGTTTAAGGACCTCAGTGAGGAGGTTAGTCCTCACGGCCGCGACGGGGAGCTCAAGGCCCAAGGCCTTGGCAGCCCTCATCAGCACCACACTATAAGTTGCCCCCTCCTCCGATGCCACGGAAGGAGGGGAGACAAAACCAGTGTCTGGAGAGGTGTCCAGGCCACTGGCCTCCCCAAGGTCTCCTGCCCAGTCCTCATGAGACTGACACTCCCTGGTCAGAGGGTCCTCAGACCCCTCCCAGTCCTCTTCATCACCCATCTCCTGAAATTCAGGGTTCTCATCTAATGGGGCCTGTTCGTAGAGATGGAACTCTACGACCGGCGTCTGGAGCGGCGCCCATCGGGGCCGTTCCAACGCCGGAACAGGAACGAAGGTGGAACCGGGGCGGCGCTGCCTGAGGCCGGCGCCGGAGGTGACACCTGAGGGTCCGACGTCGGGGAGGCCGTCAGATCCACCGGCGACGAACCAGATCCCGAAGGAGGACCAGCGGCATCCTGCGGCGCCGGGCCCGAAGGCGTTGGCGGCGTCGGAACAACTGGACCCCTCGGCGCCGGGCCCAAAGGCACCGGCGGCGTCGGGATAACGGGGACCTGCGGCGCCGGGCCCGAAGGCGTCGGCGGCGTCGGGGCCAAAGCACCCGACGGCGTCGGGGCCGCAGCCGCCGACCCGCTAGGGCTCCCAGACGGGTCCGCTGGGCCCGAAGGCGCCGCGGAGCCCGTCGGAGGAGAAGTTTCCTCATGGCCATGAGGAAGCGCTCGATCTCCTCCGGCGACGCGTTCAGCCCAGGGACCGGAGGGTGTGGAGCTGCACGCGGCGCCCCGCGACTCCGACGGAGCCGCGTGGGTGGTGTCACCCGAACACCCGGCCGCATCGCGCGAGCGTCGGGGGGGAGTCCGAGGAGCGATGACGCCGCTTGGACTTCTTGTGCCTCTTACCTGACGACGACTTCGACCCGGAGGAGTGCGGCCTACTCTCGGAGCTGTGGTGGCTCCGAGCCCGCGACCTGTCCCTCGACCTCCCATGGGATCGGGACCTTCCGCGGCGCGGGACCGACTGCCGGAGTTCGAGGCGCCTACGGGACCGCTCCCGCCTGGCTTTCGAAGAGAGGGCCCGGCAGTCGGAGCAGGCCTTGTCGTCGTGGTCGACGCCCAAACACGACAAACAGACGCGGTGAGGATCCGTGACCGACATCAGCCGGTCGCAATCGTCACAATGCTTGAAGCCGGGCATCCCTAAAGGCACCGTTTCGGAGTCGAGAGACTCGAAATAGCAATCAAAAAGGATCAAAAAGTTAGTCAAAAAGTGACTAGGGTTACTGCTTTTTCCAGATCTGCGCTTGCTGGCGCGGAAAAAAGAAGAACTGACGTCAGCACGCGGAGGCGGCGTCTAAGTACTCAGACGACGTCATCACGGCGCCCACGACGCCGACGACGCCTACCGACGCGCAAGGGTACTGCTACGCAAAAATTTCCGGATCCAGTCTGACGCCTGGGGATATTCTAAGGTAAGGAATCTAATGCTAACGTGTCTCTTTCAGATTGTAAAGTTAAACCCCAAAATATGGAGTCAGGCATGGCGTCAGAGAAGGATGCTGGTGTTAACACCCAGGAGGTTGGGTCTGTGCATCGTGGGCAAAACAGATGGTAGCTTTGGATATGGTCTTGCCCTTGAAGACCAAGTTCGCCTCTCTTTTCCTGAACACTAGGTTCTACTGTAGCAAAGAAAGAGTCCCACAAGTTGGCTAGGACCATTGGGTAGGTGCCCATATGGCCACTCTTTCGCCCGCTGCATCCACCTTCTTGCTCTCTAAATCAGTGGCAGCGTGTTAACTGACTTGAGCAGAAGCTCGCTTGCAGGTTGAATGCAGGACCAGTGAGATATCGACTGATGCTGCGGCCGTGCTCAGCTTCTTAGGTGCTGAAGGGGTCTGTTGGTGCATTTGTTGATGCACGTAACACCTCTGACCGGTAATATAGCTTTGTCTTCTAACAGAAGGCAGGGTAAGCTTCACACGAGGCTTTGTCATAGTCAGGGAAGAGGCTTGCAGTGTTCTGACCACAGGTACTTTGTGTTGCACAGGGGCACTACTCAAAGAGCATCCATTCCATTACCCTGTGTGCATTCTCCGGTGGGGAACCTGTCAATGTGAGGGGGCATGCGGCCCCTGGGAGAGCCTGAGGGACCTGGCTGTCAGGGACTGAATTGATGGGCGTCAGTGTCTACATAGTGGGGTGTATTATATGGTGTGGGTATGCACCCTTACCCTGTAATGCACTTACAAACCTCTTCATAACCCTTAGGGATCATTTGTCAAACCTTAAGCTCGACCGTATGTAGCTGTGGCACTGAGCAGCAAGGCTTACACGAGAAAACAAGTGTAAAGTATTTAAACAGCCCCAATTGCAGAAGACATCGACAAGACACCAAGGAACTCCAACAATCTATATATATAAATAAAAACAAATGTATGTCGGTCTGTCTGTTTGTCTTTTATGCATTACTACACCATTCATCCGATCGCCATGAAACTTTGGGAAGTTGTTGAGTACACTCCCGCGAAGGTTTCTGGCGTACATTTTTTTTAAATAACGGCCCCCCAGGGCCCTCATAATCTTTCGAATACTGATGTACGCACAAGACGGAAAAACAAAAATCGGGTATCCACAAGCACTCGAATAAATAGAAATAAAACGACACTTTGAAATGTTTTCCATATTAAAATGAATAAGTTTCAATAAAAATGACACAATGTAAATTGAATGTTATCATAACGAGTTTCCTTGAATTTCCTTTCTTCGGAGATCACAGTAACGCGCGACGGGTAAGCTAGTAATTCATAAAAAGAAACTATTTTTATGGATTTTAAATCACCACAGCGAACAAGATCCACTGGGGGTTCAGGAGATCTAGAATTTACAAGGTATAGTAAAGCAGGTGAGGTGTTTGACAGCTGGGATGCTATGCAGGAACATGTAGTGACGTACAAGGCCCACTGGAAGAAGCATTCAGAGCAAGCTAGACTCCACCCAAAGAAGAAGAGTCTGGACACGCCCCAGGGAGGAGACCGCACACACTGCAAAAAGAGAAGTGGGACCGGACAGGACCAGGACGCCAGCAGGCCAGACCAGGCAAAACAGCGCAGCGACCCCAGAGAAGAACACTCTCAGGCGGAACTCAAGCTAGTCCAAGACATCAGCAAGAAGATTGCACCTGCAATATACTATAACGCCACGGAGAGCAGAAGCCCGCAGGCAACCACAGCTCCCCAGCACATAAAAGGGCTATGTAACACATAGGGCAGGTCACGTCCCAAGACATGGGAACCCCTTAGGAAAACACTTCCGCAGCAGAGGGCAACAGAAAAAGACCTGTGGGAAAAACCCTGCAGAAGGCTTACCAAGCAGCCAGAGAGGAAAAATATGGAAGGGCCAGCATGGTGCAGAAAACCCGAAGGAAAAACAAACAACCAAGAAGAAGGGCTGGCAAGCAGCCAACAGAACCACAGTCCCAACAAGGAGGGCTCGAGTGGACATGAAAAACACAGAACAGACAACCCGAGCGGCTAGGCCCAACAGAAGAACACCTCCAAGAACCAGACCAAAGCGCAGGTCACTTAGCGGGGCTGGGGGGGGGGGGGGAGGGAGGAGCAGGAGGAGAAGGAGGCGGACGACGAAGCCCCCCCAAGAACCTCTGGATGGCCGAGGCCGCTGGAGCATGGAACAAAGAGCACCATCGAAGGGAAGGTCCACCAACCATTCTCGAACGTTCTCCGGGAACACACTGTCCCGAAGCAAGGCATGGCGACGAAGGGCAACCGAAGAAGCCATGGCACGACCCAGCACCTCCGAGATGTCCAACGCGGAGCGAAGAATAAACGCCGCCAGCTCCAGGCCATCCAACACATGGTGTCTTAAACACACCCTCCTGTGAAGCAGCAGACATAAGGGACTTCGCAGAGTCCCACAAACAAGAAGTGGCCGGGGCCAAAACACATGGCCCACAGAGCCGCACTGGTCGAGGCGAAGATATTGCACCACAAGGAGTCCAGCCAGCATGCCTCTCAGGACGGGGGAGACAACAGCGGCGGCAGAGAAGGCAAGGCAGTCTGCAAAAGAGGGCCTCTGGTAGAGGGGTAAAGGGAGAGATACACTGGATCAAGCGGCACCGGATGATGGCGGTGTAGAAGGTGTTGGGGCACTGGGTACCCCGTGGCGGGAAGGCCCCAAGTCCCCAAGAGAGAAGAATGGAGTGAACCCTCGAAGGAAAGAAACAGCTCCATGCCACCAGAACCCTGATGGATGACCTCCAGAAGATGATACGCAGGGAAATGGGTAGCTGGGTCACCCATGCGCAGAATTCCCACAGCCGTGGAAACAGCGCGAGCGAAAGCCGCACCTGCCTCCATAGGGCCCCGCGTAGGGGAAAGCAGCTCCTCGTTAGGCGACGGCTGCAAGCTAAGGCAGCCATCCCCCAAGCCAACCAAAGGAGGGAAGAGCCAGGTCCGGAAAGAAGGGAGAGGGACCGAGGAGTGGGGAAACTGCGGCCTGCCGCCAAGACGACGAGGAGCCGTTCTTAGACGACGTCAGTGAGAAAGCCACGATACAGCGGCCCATCTCCGGCGAGGATGACACCAGCAAACGCCGAACCTCTGGAGAAGAGGAGGCATCTGAAGACGAGTCAATGACTCCACGTTGGCCCGGCGCCCTAGAGTCTGCAATCTGTGGCAGGACATCATTGTCAGCCGACACCTGGGGAGACGCCGGAGTAGCCTCCGACACGGCGCATGGCGCAGGGGACCGGGGCTGGGCCGGAGCCGGGGCGGCGAGGGAACGGCGCCGGAAAGGCGCTGACCCGACCGACGAGGCAGCCGCCTGCGTGAAGGGGCAAGAGGGACCCGGGGAGGGACGAAGGGTCCCCCGTCAGCCTCGACCCCTGACAGGGCGTGAGGGGCCCTCCGCCGACCCCTGTAGAGCCCCCAAGGCCAGCAGCAGCCGGCACCGAAGCCGTGTCACCTCGGCCTCCGACAAGGCCGCCGCCTGTCCAGAGGACCGAGAGAGGGTCGGGGTGCGCCCCGAGCCCTGGCAACCTCCCGCAACACCACAGGGACTCCCGCGGGAGTTTGCAGCGAAGCAGAGGCACCATGGTCAGAAGGAGGAAAACCCAAAGGGCTGCACCCCAACGGCACCACATCATCCGAACCTGGATCTGAGCCAGTCGGCGCTGGGGCCGGAGCCGTCGGCGAAACCACGAAGGGCCCCCGCACACTGCAAGGGAGCCGCTGACGTCCCAGGAGGGGAGAAGAAGAGAGAGAAGCCAGCGAGGCCTGCAAAGCCACCACATAGGTCTCCATTTGGGCTCTAGACGCCCCCACACCGGAAAAACGGCGGATAAGGGGACGACACGTGGGGCTGCACCACCCGCAGAGAGCCCACGCCCCGACAAGCCGGAATCCGACCCTCGGGGACAAACTGCGACACTTACCGACAGGCGAGCGATGCTCCTGCGACCTGGGAGTAGGACGCTGTCGACGAGGGGGGCAGTGGGTTCGAGAACCCTAAGCAGGGGCCGGGCGAGATGACGACGACGACAACCTGGACATGAGAGCCGAGAGGAGTTTCATCCGGCGCTGCCGCAGGGACTTCGGCTTCATCTGCTGGCACACCTCACAATCAGTGGAGTCTTGCTGCTCCCCCAAACACCACATTCAGATGGGGTGACGGTCCATCGCCGACATCAGACGTCCACAAGACGACCACGTCTTAAAGCCTGAAGGCATTTCGCACACTGTTTCCACACACGCGCAATAGCGAAAGGTAAAGGCCTAAACAGGCCCAGTAGCACCAACAGGATCCACGCTGCACGCGGAAAAGGAAAAAAGTGACGTAGGCCCGCCGGGGTGGGACTTGTGACCTCACGGACGTCCCGTACGCGGACAACGCCTGGGCAGAGTCGCGTGATGCCGTCCCCCCGACGCGCAGGGATGCTGCGCAAAAGATTTTTCGGATCCAGTCTCACGTCTGGCGATAATTCTACATGAAGGAATCTGCGGCTAGTAGTCTCATCAGATACTTTTTTCACAGCTCCACAAGGAAGCTATTACCCCAGACCCCCAAAAGCTCATACATGAAGAGCAGAAGGGCTTTATCCTTGGGAGACACATGCACAAACTGATCGAGCAGCTGATTGGTTATATCAACATAGCTACATCAAGGTCGGTACCCTTGGTGGCGATCACACTGGACACTGCCAAGGTTTTGAGTATTTATGGGCAGTATTGGAGATCATGGGGTTTGGGCCACATTTTAGAACAATGCTAGAGGCTTTATATCA